>NC_137123.1:49355973-50058473 GCF_949319135.1 Squalius cephalus | reverse complement strand
CTATTTGAACTATAATAAATAATAAAATGTGGTACTAAAAATCTCTTTTTTCCAGAGAAAGTTATGGTGTCAATGTGTCTAATTCTATTTATAAATGTATTAGATTATTAGATTATAATCAGGATATTTGAAAAATAGTTAAGATTCTCTAACTGAATAGAAATTAGTTTTTTTTCTTTTGGCCCAGCGCTGAGTTCAAAGTGAGAGTGTGATTGTTTGTGCCAAGTGCGTTTGTATAATATTGGTTCAGTGTAACAGGAAGTGTTATCAGTGTGGGGCTTTGTTGACTGTTGCAATAGCAGATAAGAGTGGCATTCCCCATAACCTTTCTTCCTCCAAAACTAGATTACTACCCTCCCTTTACAACACACACACACACACACACACCGAGACAATACCCCCTTCTGAAGTTTACAACTCCAAGTAGTTACTGCCAGGAAGCGCATACCCAAACTACTCCCCCAACATACTCCCTTCCTCCAACGTACCCATGTAGGCTCCTCATATATATATATATTTACAAATACAGCTATATTATGAAATAATATAGAATATAGACTATATACAGTTCCCTTTTTAAAAATACAAACATTTTAAAAAGCTGTAGACCAAAGAAGAGAAAATGCCTCTTTTGGTAAGGTTGTAGGCCCTTTTCACATTTTGTCTTAAATTGGTCACTGAATGTCTGTATTTTGTTGCATGAAAGAATACCACTGTTAAGGAAAAGTAAGAATACAACGAATTTGTAAGAAAGGTTTTAGAATCAGAGCCTGCATGGTTGGCTTTTTCAAGTAAATAGACAATGTACAGAGAATTAAAAAAAATTGCTAACCAATTTATTTTGACCAGTAGAGGGCGCCCCGTATTCTGTTTTCATTTCACAGCCGAAATTACTTTTATGCAGTATGTCAGTTTTATCAGTAAATGTTAATTAACTGTATGGAACTCAACACAGTATGATTTAAATATCAGAATTATATATTGTGAATTTTATTTCCTTTCTAACTGTTCTCAAGTGTTACACTTGAAATTGACCTGCAGCATCTTGTAGTAACAAGAAGAGCACATGGTCATGAAACTGGACACTATGTAACCTCACTTTCCATATAGGCCTATAATTTGAGACAATGTAATCTAGATGAGTGGATTTTAATGTCATGTAAACATTTTAAGATTAAGTGCATATAGGAATGTCATTTTCAAGATCCTTCAATGGCCATAATCCAGAGTTAGCAGTTAGTTAGCAGATCTTTATATCTATAGTGACTTACACAAGACTAATTACAGGGGTAGTTGTCCTGCAGCACAGTGGTGTTAACTGCCTAGCTTAAGGGCACAGTAATGGCTCATATTACCTGAACCAACAATTTTGTAGAAATTTTTAGTGCAACTCTTTCATACTGAAAATTATATTTTATTACTGGCCAAAATATATTTGAAACAGGGAGTAAATATAAGTTGCAAACAGCATGGTTGACTACATAAAATGTGCTACTTATATTTAGACTATGGTATGGTTCAAATATATTTTAAAACACATAAAATGTTCTACAGAGAGCAATAAAACTGTTAAAACTAAATAATGATTTTTTTTTTTAAATATAAAAATGCAGAAAGTTTTCTGTGAGGTTGTGTTTAGGAGTAGGTTTAGGGTTAAATTATATAATATATACAGTTTGTACAGTATAAAAATAATTATGTCTATGGAAAGTCCTCATAAAACATGGAAACCCAACATGTGTATGAGACAATATTCTCATTTTTATTTTTAAATATATACATTTTTTTGTGGAAAAATAAATAAATAAAATTACAACTAAAAAGGCATTAAATAAAAATATTATATATAATATAATATAATATATTTTTTTCCATAAAATACATTCAGCAATATATTTTCCTATTTTAACTGCCACGAGTTACCTCCACCCACTTTAGATAAAGTTTGCCCAAAAAGCATAATGTGTAAAAAAATAAAATAAAATTAAGACTCCACCAGAAAGTTTTTAAATCATTACAAATGTTAAAGGGATAGTTCACTTTGAAATTAAATTTTGGTATGTTTTAGCTTACCTCAAGTGCATCCAATATGTAGGTGTCTTTTTTTCCGCAGTAGTTTCAATTTTGATATTTTTAGGTCAAACCGTTCTTGTCTGTCAGGCCTATAATGCAGGTCTATGGTCACGGTCTCAAAGAGCATGCACAGAGTCCAAATTAAAACAATTCCCCATCGTCCAAATTAAACAATTCTCCATCGTAAGTACACACTGATGGCCTAAGACATGAAACGAGCGGTTTGTGTGAGAAAACGAACAGTATTTATATTGTTTTTACCTCTTGTATCACAGCCACGTCCAAGTGATCTGTATGCAGACTGGTGCATAGATATATACACTAGATGTCGCCTTGGCTACGGCAGTTCTTAACGAATGCCGTAGCCAAGGCGACATCTAGTGTATAAATCTATGCACCAGTCTGCGCACACGACACACACCAGGATGCGCGCGCCCTCAGATCACTTGGACGTGGCTGTGTTACAAGAGGTAAAAACGATATAAATACTGTTCGTTTTCTCACACAAACCGCTCGTTTCGTGTCTTAGGCCATCAATGTGTACTTACGATGGGGAATTGTTTAATTTGGACGATGGGGAATTGTTTAATTTGGACTTCTCTGTGCATGCTCTTTGAGACAGTGACCACAGACCTGCATTATATGACTGACAGACAAGAACGGTTTGACCTAAAAATATCAACATTGAAACTACTGCGGAAAAAAAGACACCTACATCTTGGATGCCCTTGAGGTAAGCTAAAACATACCAAAATTTAATTTCAAAGTGAACTATCCCTTTAAGCAGATTTAGATGGGGGAAAGGGGTGGGGTTTCGATTTCAATAAATCCTCTTTACCTCTCTTTACTGGTTAATTACTTACTGGGGTCATACATTCAAGCCAATCAGAAACAGCTGAGAGAAATCGCATGTGTCTTGAGGGTAAACTGAAGTCTATTTTCAGTCTCAGAGATCTTCAGACACAGTTTGTCTGCTGATTAACTGCATATGGTGAGCCAGGCCTTTTATCCAATGAGCACCAACAGAGAGATTCTGTATGTCTATGAAATGTGTTCATGGTATCTCTTGATTGGCTTTGGTGACAACTCTTTTTTTCTTTGAGTTGTTCTTTTGTTGTGTTATCTTCTGTTCTGTCTGAGTGTAGTCATCTATGGGACACACGTATAGACTTTAGGTGACATTTTGATTTAGTCATTTTTGTGTGTGTGTTTGGATAAATAAAGTGTTTACCTTGATGGTCTGTATTATATGTGTAGACTGCAGCCAGGCCAAACAAGCACATGATAGTAAAAGCAATGATGATGAAGACCAACTCAAACCCTGAAAATAGAAGATCCATAACACAAACACTTCCACCCCTAAACACACAGAGAAAGAGAGAGACGGAAGGCATTATATAAAATATGATTACAGAGCATTAAGCAGTTCATTATTTCTCTCAAAAAGGTTTTAAAAGTGAATGTAGAAAAAAAAAAAAAAAGAGTGTGAAAAACTGAAGCAACTGCGATATGCAGGGCCTTTAAAACTTAAATGCAAGATTGATTGAACAGGGAAAATCCATTAACAAGCTGCATGTACTCAGAATCAATAAACTACATTTAGATGTGCAGTTGTGTTGATGAATAAAGCGAGCCTTAGAAGATAGAGCCAAAAAAAAAAAAAACCTACAAATTAATGCAAAGAGATAATGCTTGTATTGCAGGGTCATGATTAGTAAAATTTCCAAATTTGGTAAAAAATAGCCTATTACATGAAGATCATAACTTTTTGATATGAAAAATCCAAAAACTTAAATTACAGTGTTATCCAGGGTTATTAACTAAAACCATAAAATGTTTTACTTACACTTTACTATAATATAAAATATTTTGATTTCATCTAGTTGCCTAGGCATCATTTTCATTTAAACTTGATGTATTAAAATGACTAAAACTGCAATAAATTAATTTAAAAATAACTATATGGACATTAAAAAACAAAAACTAATACAAATTTGAAAAGCACAACAAAATTACTCAAACTAAATAAGAATAAGACTGAAAATATAAAGCTAAACCCGAATTAAATATATGATCTGTAACAGTATCTCAATATATCACTAATAAAAATGGTGTCATCATCAAAAAACGTCTATTTCATAGACTTTTAATTAGTTATTGCATAGCATGCAAAATGTATTCTTTTGAAGTCAGCATTTTCTTTTATAGGGCCTTAACATTGTGTGTAGAGAGAGAAAAATGGATTTAAATACCTTGTTTTGCTTGCTTTCAACAGGATTCAACCCATCAATAGCACCTCATTCCATTTATACCACACACAGTATGAAACATGCTTGTGCGTTAGATACTTTTACAAGCTTCTCACACAGAGCAATCAAAGTCCACTTCTTCCTGCTTCCTTACTGCTGGCTATAAACCGTGTCAACGTTAAACCCACTCATACTTAAGGTATACCTACAGACATACACTTGCTGTCTTTATTGTTTACCTGAGTTACCAGCCGGATCCAGTCCAGGTGATGAGGCTTCAAGCGCAGTAAAGATAGCAGCATACTGGTCAAGTTATGTGCACAGCACAACTCTTCATATTTGATCCTGACCTGGATTGACCACGTTGCATTACATCAGTCTTGAGAGGCCTGCTGGTAGACTTAGACGATGAGTGGCTCCTCAAGTCTTTCTTTGATATCTTCACTGCCTTAGTTATAAGAAGAGAACAAACCAAGAATGCCACGTCACATTTGAAACTAGTTGAACCCGTTTTTGTTAGACAAGTGCAATTATTATCCTAAAGGCAAATAGGCCTACTGCAATAGTAGGCTACTTAGGGATCTAAATGAAACGGTCTCGGGGCGTGGCGTTTCCGCCTTGGCCATAATGAAAATAACCCATTTTAATTAAAACACTGTTACGAAAATTAGTCTTGACAAATAAAAATATGACATGAAAATATGTCTAACAAAATATAACTAGAAAAATAACACTGCTAGATTATCAATATGTAACGTTTTCGAAGCTGAAAAAAACAACAACGAGGTGATCTATATTGAAAAAATATGACTTGAAAAAATAAAACCGCTGGATTATTAATAATATCATCAATGATTTTGAAAAAGAAACATCTTTTATTCGATTATCGATTATTATCGCATTGTGAAAATAATCCAATGATACGAATTGAGTCGCATTTCTGCGGGCAGTGCTCAGAAACCATCAGCCAGTCGCGTCGCTTTACGGTGAATTACCCATTTATATGGACAGAATGCATGGAAAATTGCGGAGGACTATCGGAAACATGACAATGCTTTAGGCCTATTTATTAGCGCTTCAAACAAAATATAGCGTTTACTGACATGCCCTGTCGGCCTTTGACATGTGCTGTTTAATGCCTTTGGCACGTGTTTTCCTCAGCAAATAACTTACATTTTATGCTTCTTTATTTGTAAATCTTAGAAAGTTCCGTGAGTATTTCAGTTTTGCATATTCTAACAACAAACTTCGCAGACTTCAATGAACGAGTGCAAGTGAGCGCATGCGCGTCAAACAGCATGAGAGAATTCTGAATCATTCGAATCAATTATGAATTCTACATCAAATGCACATTTTGCTATATTTATTTATAGAAATTGAGTGGGTTTAAAATTCTACAGGTAACACAATAAATCATATTTATGAGAGCGCTCAGTTGTTGTCAGAGATCTGTGCTGCGTTCCAGTCCAAAATTGTCATGCCCTTCACTCGCTAACTTCCCTCCGTCTCGTTCACTCGGATGTACGTCATTGCTTACGATGCACGAGTGCCCACTACTGGCGGAAACTGCGGCGGGCTGAACTGGAATGATCACTTGGAATCAGCTAAAGAGTTGATTTATTATTTAAAATTTTTCCCTTTAAGAATTTGTTTAATGTAGCATCCAAATGTATATAAGTGTGTGTGGGTTGTTTTAAACTAAAAATATATATAATAAATATATATTAGAGTAGTTTGTTGTGGTGGTGATTAGACGAGATTTGTGGTGACGTCATAATCGTACTGTATTGTGGGACATATAGGTGCCTGAAGTGTATATATGGAGTAGACTCGCTCCCTCGGTCAAAATCGAGGTAACGAGGGTCTGTCCATCTAAATTTCCCTCGCCCACTTCACGAAGTGGAATGCACTTCAAAATGGCGGCGGGGATTCCCTTGAGGGGAAGTGCTTAGGGAAGTTCGCAAGTGCGTGTCTAAAAGTGGACTGGAACGCAGCACTGGTCTGCTAGTAAAGCCCCTAATAGGTCCTGCTGGCAGAGCGCGAGAGCCGTTACAGCCATTCTACCGCTGTTACTTTTTAGCGCCAAAGAAGGATGGTGGCTTGCACCCTATTGGTAAAGTTCCTGTTCAAAATGATCTAAAAAGAAACTGATTCTCGAGCAGATTCATCCGGGAGATTGATTTCGTTGGACCTAAAAGATGCTTATTTTCATATTCAGATAGCCCCACAGCATTTTCATTCAAAGGCGTGGCGTACCAGTTCACTGTCCTCCCCTTCTGTCTATCTCTGGCCCCAAAAACATTCACAAAATGTGTTGATGCTGCTCTGTCCTTGCTAAAAGTGAAGGGAATGCATGTCCTGAATTATTTAGATGACTGGCTTGCCATGGCGCAGTCAGAGACTGTGTTACAGGAACACAAACGTGAGCTGCTAGATCACACGCGTTGTCCCTGGCTGACAGAGAATATGCAGAAAAGCATGCTGATTCGGTCAGACAATACCTCAGTGGTTTCATAAACCACCATGGTGATCTCCAGTCCAACTGTACAGGTTGGCGTTGAGCCTCCTGTTATGGTTCCGGCCTGTTGTCGATCCGGGCAGTACATGTACCCGGCCAATTAAACCAGGGCTCAGACTTGCTTTCGAGGGCAGAGTAGTCCACAGAGAATGGAGATGGAGCAGACAAGGACCTCTTTAACTCAGCAGAGAATGCGCATTACCTGCTGTTCTGTGCGCTGACACAGGCCCTAGGGGTGGATGTGCTTGCCCATCGCTAGCCAGAAACCCGCAAGTATGCCTTCCCATCAGTAAAGGTTATTGTAACACAGTTCGTTGTTATGGGAAGAAGGAAGCGGGAACCGGCGAACATTTAAAGACTTTAATAATAAAATAAACGAATACAAAATGTATGACGACTGCTGTCACATATAACAAAACACAACATAAATCCAGGCCTGGCCTCTCTCGATCTCCACTGTCGTCGCTCCTCCTTTTATGCTTCTGCTCCTCCGTGAGAGATACGAGACTGGTGCGTTGCGCAGGTGTCGCTCATCAGTAATCACGGCACCGGCCTCGCGCCGTCCTCCCACGGCCCTCAACCTCGTCCTGCTCGCCACACTTATGCATCTGGTAGTGAGCTAAATCAGGGAGGAACAAGAGTCGAACATGGTAGAACTGCTGACTACTCCCCCTGACCAATCCCGGCAACCGAGAATATGCTTTTTACCATATCGGAAGCAAGAGCCCCTTCCACATGATGTCTCTATGCAAGTAAATGGAAGGTCTTCACAACCTGGTGCAACGTGAGGAACCGAGATCTTGCCCTTTTGCCGGTTCTCCTGTCTTTTCTACAGGAGCGCTTAGAGAACGGGTGCACGCCTTCAATGCTCAAAGTATATGGCGCAGCTATTGAGCGCTCAAAGCAGTTCAGGCACCACTTGCTCTAGCTTTTGGCTGATGCTGTGGTGTGTTCTGCACAGTGTTATGCTTTTGTTGTTGCCGTTTCAAACTATGGTAGTCACTGGCAACCACCTTTATTTTGCTCACCAGCATATATTCTTGAGAGTATTAAGTGTTGCTTGTTTGTCGCTTCCGAAACCTTCATGCTTATACTGCTTAGCTTGACTTGTTGTCCTCAACTAGGTTTGGTGAGCAGAGCTCCCGTGACATTGCACTTGGCATCAGTATGGCCCTTCCCCTGCAGGGTTGGAAGAACTCAGCTATACTGTCTTGTCACTCTCGCTGTTCCTGCTGTTGTGCATTAGCTTGGGGTTATTGTGTTGCAGTCATGGTTTCAGGCAGTTATCTGTTGACTCCTTGCTTTTGGATTTTATACGATCCCCATAGTGTCAGCAACTGACATAACGTTGAGTGTAGGGCTGTCAAATTAACAATTAAATTTCGAATATTCCTCAAATTTAAAATAAAAATCCACATTCGAATCAAATGCAAAAATGTGCATTCAAATTTGAAGTGTGCGTCAGGTAGCCGTATCAGCATGAGATGCGCGACGATGATGTAAGAGTTTTAATGTTTTTGTTAGCCTATCCAGTTTAACCCTCTAGATACAGCGCTGCTGCGTTGTTCATTCAAAACATTGCAGAATTAGACAAGCTCAATGCGGAGAAGATCTTGGTTAAGTCAAAGCCGTAACCAAGCCATTCACTGCACATTTTCTTCGCTCCTTTTCATTGTTTTTTATGTAAACGTGCTAGACGGACATCTTTGATCATTGCACTTGCGTCTTTCACAAGAGAGCCGCATGTTTAGGAAGCAATGTAAATTTAAAAGAAGTTCAACTTTTAAAAAACTTTTTGGGGTTTTTCTTTTTCCATTCTACAGCATCTCATGTTTTTAAACGCAAAAAAGTACTCTGTGTGATTGGTGCTTCCGCTCTTTGTATTAAACCATGCATAAACAATTGATGGTTTATAATTGTTTTATGCAATTTACAAAATTATATTTGATTTATATACGTTATAAATCACTTTTTACTTTTTTCATGTTATCTCATTGCTTTGAATAAACAATTTAATTATTATTATTTTACCATTGCGCCCTCTTGTGGCTTGAGGAGACAAGCCAAAATCTTTTTTTCGTCTAACTGAAATTATGCCATTTAAATTTGAATATAATTTGAATTTTAGTAGGCCTATTGTTTAAATATAGAAATTGAATTTCGTTTTTCAGCCATTTTGACAGCCCTAGTCGAGTGAACCGAACTCAAAAGGGAATGTCTTCGACTTCGGTTAGTAGGCTACTCATGTAACTCTGGTTCCCTGAGAGGAGGGAACGAGATTGCATTAGCGGCCAAACTAATCACTCAGAGTCTTAAGCCGGGTGCACACTGTATGATTTATAATAGTACTTTTATGTATAGTATGATTAGTACACAAATTATATATGAATAGTACGATTGTTGCTTGTCAGACTTTACAAAACTCGCTGTAAGCCATGTCGCACTGTGGGATCTCAGAACGTCGGTAATGTCATACTGTATGATAGTCAAGAAGACGCGTTAAAAACGGACGTACACAAGAAAATCTCGTCCGTAGTTTTACATCATCAATCAGTGACTGAGCGAACAGCATTAAACTACAAAGAAAGGTGTAGGCATAGGCCTACACAGAAAGACCTACGAGACTATTGAATATTTAGGTATTCTGTCATCTTTTACTCAGCCTGTTGTACCATATCTATATACATACATTTTAAGCTTTTAAACTTTTAAACGTACCATCATAAAAATGATCCATGATCCATAACTTTTTGTGATTAACAGAGTTATTAGTTATGGGGTGGTATAAGGGGTGGTATAATGCCCTTTTCACTAGATGTAAAATAAGTCTCTGATGTCCCCAGAGTGTGTATTTGAAGTTTTAGCTCAAAATACCCCACAGATATTTTCATATAGCATGTTAAAATTGAAAATTTTTGAGGGTGAGCAAAAACGCTCCTGTTCCTTTAAATGCAAATTAGCTGCTGCTCCCAGCACAGAGGGCGGAGCTACAAGAGCTTGTGTCCTTTTACCTCACACAGACATGCACTGAAAATTTCAAAAACTTTTAGCCTTTTATGTTCAATCAAACCGGATTCAGACAATGATGGAGAGACTCAAGAAGAGGTGACAACATGTAGAATGCAACAGGACGTTTCTGAATGGTTAGTTTATGAATTTTATGTAGCTTATGTGTAGTTATCTTCTAGTCATTGATTAGCATATTCTGTCTTGATAATCTATAAATTGTATACATTTTAGGGTTGGTGATGTCACTAACCCGGGAGGAATGTTGTGTAGTCCATACCAGCCGTTTGTTGTAGTCCTTAAAAAGCTATTTCTTTAAAAGCAAATATCTCCCTTTGATTTGAACTTTGAGCATTGTACCTTTCAGATGTTGTTTATGCTCAAAAAGCAACATTACACACTAACTAAAGTTAGAAAAGTGAAATCATGATCAACCACCCCTTTAATGATAATTGTTCAATGTCAGTCTTCTCCTCCAATGGCAACCAAATCTTGGAAACCAAATGAGTCGGATTAATGAGTCAACTAACTGAAAAGACTCAAAATAATGATTAATTCAAAAATTGATCATTACTACTTCTTACATGACACTCTAAGGTGAGCTAGAGTGGATGTCAAGATTTTCTGTAAAAAAAACACTTAAATGTTGCTCTATTTCTGACAAAAAGCTATTGTATGACTTGGCTTGTACTCAAGTCATATGGACAATGTTTGAACCCCATCCCAAGTTCTCAATACAGAATGAAACCACTTCTTTTCGAATCAGCTTGACCCGCTTTTTATCTTCTAAATGGTTTAAAAACTGGTTAAGCTAAAAAAAAATTTAACTTCTCATTTAGGGTCATGAATGATCATGCAAAGTTTGGGCACAAAAATTTTGCTATAACTTTTTGTGTTGAGATCATCTTGAATATGAACTAGCCTACATGAGAAGTTAAGAAATGTAAGACTCAAAGTTTACTCGAAATTAAAGACTCATCTTCTGAATCATTCAAGGAAATTGTACTGTTTCCTTAGTTGAGTTTCACAGTCATAAAATCTGTCAAATTATGCTTTTGGTTGCTAGTCTTTTAGATCTCAATTACTAGACTGTTGCAGCACTGAAAGAAGTGAACCCTGTTTTACTCTCACAAGGGTTATGGTATAACAATAAGGCAGAGGTTAATTTAAGTACAGAATAAATACTACACTACGAACAAATAATGTTACTTAGTGTATAAACATATTTATCATTGTCACTACAAGTAGTCATGACAAAAAAAATATTGTTTTGTCTGTGCAGCTAATTTTGAACAAAAATATAACACCCCTAACACAATGTAAATAACACAATATAAACAAATAGATGGGAATTATTAAATATTTTATATTTTTAGTTTCTGACAAGCTACAATAGAGGCTTTCTGTCTTTAGTGTTTGTTTTTTTCCAAATTGCATGGAAACCAATGCAAGTCTGTTTGACCCACAACACAAAAGTTGTACCCAGTTTTTTTTTAACACCACATTAGGATTAATGAACCATATGTAATAGCATTGTTTATGTGTGTTGGTCATACCTGTAGTGTGCACACATCTCTCTTGTATCAGGCCATGCAGGGTAAAGAGACTGAACACTACCAGAGAGAAGAGAATAGTGTAAAACTCCATCTCAGTGAAGGGAGAGGCCATCTGCTCCGGCTGAACGAGCAAACACAAACTCAATGCAAAATCAGGGCATCACTGATACCTCAGCACCACCGTGGCAGAAATACTATAGCAATACTGGTACATTATCAAAATAACTCCACTGAAATAATCTTGTTCATCTGAGCTCAAACTGCACAAATCTAAATTAGCAACACTACAATCAAAACGCTCCAGCACTTTCGACAACACATGACAAGGGATGCAAAACACACATATTTAGTTATAAACCTCCTTACTTACATGGACTGCTGCACATAAAGGCATCCACTTTGAAGTCTCTGTACATTTTTTTTATTAGGTTGTGCGTGTGCACCTGTTTATATACAGTAGATACTGTAATATGACGAGGGGTTAACCACAATGAGTGGCTCATATTGCATGGTGAGATTAACTAACTACGGTTCTACCCTAGATACCAGATACAAGTGAAAGTAGAGGTTAAACTCTGCCATGAAATCCCAGCCTGGCTGTCCTGCTGTGCCTATGTGTGTTTGTATGTCAGTGCATATTTTGGATGGATGAATGAATGAATGAATCATTCATAGATGGATGGATGGGTGGATGAATGAATGAATGTTAATTGCAACCTTGTCTTTATGGGCTTTTGTTCTTTTTATAGACTAGTAATTTAGCAATCACTTTATTTAATGGAGCATGTATAATTTAACAAAACCGAACATTTAATCACCTCCTTATTGTTCGGCTGTACAAACAACGTAGTCAAGTCCACTTGTCTCCCATAAATATACTTTTTGACCATACAAATATGTCCTTGGTGAGAAAACAAAATATCTTGTTGGTCAATGCTGGTTTATGCTGGCTAGTCTTCATGTGCCAACTAATCCCCACTTTTCATAAATGATTGCGGTATATCCATGTTCCAAATCTTATATAAGAAAATCTGGATTCTCACTCTCATCTTGATTATTTATTAATTATTTATTGGAATTGATATTTTTTGGAAGTAGTTGGGGTTTGTTTATTTTGGATGAACGTCTTGTCTTGTTCTACAAATGAGCTTTTGTGGTGGTAAATACCTTCAGATGCCTGATAAGTGATTAAGAGTCTTTGTTCTACTAGAAGTTTATAGAGTTATAGCACACACTCTATTATCTACACAGGGGTGCACAGTCCTTGCTCTCACACCTGCCTGTAACTTTCAGTTGAAACTGAAGACCTTGACTCTAATGAGTTCCCAGGAGAAAGAGTGATATTTAGAACTTGAAAATAGTCTGTGAATGGATCTGGCTTTTTTTTTTTTTTTTTTAGGACATTATTGTAGGCCTATATTAATAATAAGTATAAGTATGTCGTGCAAAAAAACTAAACAATTAGAGATTTATTTTTAAAAGATTTACTTGATAAAATTTTGGATGACCAAAATCAATGTTTTTTAATAAATAATAAAATGATTATCTCTTTCACAGAATTCACATGCCATTGACTCCTTTTGAATAAAACATAGTCTTTTATGGATTATGTAATGTTTTTTTTTTCTCTTTCATTTTTCCTTTTTTTATCTCACCAAAAAGTCAATGCAGTGCATGTGTATTCGACATCAAATAGGGATATGCGAGACAAGTCGACATTGCAATTGGTCGTTTACATGAACTCTTTTTAGCACATTTATGGTTTTCTTTATATTTTTGCAAAGGCGACGATCAAAGTACTGTCATGTTAATGTTACAGTATAATACATTTTATATCTGCAGAAAACAAAATCATTTTATTTTTACCTCGGAGAAATGTCCACTCGAGCAAGGTGAGGGATTGTTTTGACTTTAGAAGGAAACAAAAGTTTTGTGTAGGCTATTGTAACGTATAGAGTCCAAAGAGGAAGATGAGGAGACGATGAAAGTACAAAAAAAGCTAATACTTTAATAAAAATAAATGAAAGCAGATATCCCGGCATGATAAAGCAAAATAACAGTGAGTACTAAAACTCAGTCAACACCAGACAAGTGAACAAAAGGAACTGAAGGGTATAAATGCACACATGATCTGAATACAAACAGGTGAACTAATTAATGAATAAACATGGAAACTAAGGACAAAGCAAACAGGATCTAAAATAAAAGTCCTTGAAAATGAAAACCAAACACAATGAAAGTTTGACAGCTATGTCATGTCAAGCATAACAATAAGGCTTGCTTATAAGCTTGTTATACTACCGGTTATGAGGGAAAATAGCCTACTGATCTAAAATTGTATAGCCTACTGATTTAAAGGGGAACCAATATTGATGAAACTTGTTTTTAAGGGCCTCTTGAGGTCATTCAATGTAACAAACCAATTAAAATCAGACATAGCCTAAGCGAACAACCTTGAGGGCCTGAAGAGAAAGATAGTAAATGACAACAATACTTCACTCCAATAGGAGAGAAAGGATTTGCTTACATGAGCAAAAGAGAAATGGCTCCCTCCAATGTGAGATGCATGAAAATAGTCCCACATCTTAAAACAATTTTCTTCTTTTTTTGTAATCATACTAGACCTTTGAGTCATGTAATGTTGTTTTCTTGGTGAGTGAAAGTACTTTATTCAGGTGAAGTGGTCAATTTCACATTCTTTAAAAACTGGAAATTTTAGATTTCTGTGACATTCAAACGAGTGGCGTTATTTAATAAAGTATCTCACAGCATTTCGTCTTCTGATTGTGAGTAGTGTAGTGTACTAATAATTTTATAACCAGGTTCAATTATTCACATGGGCTTTTGAGCTTGAAAATCTGGTCAGTTTTTTACCCTGGGTTAGCATAATCATGGGTTATTTGTTTACGTTTCACTGTTTGTGCTTTGGGTTAGTACTGAACAGCCATAGTCCGCTTCTGAGATTTCACATTGAACATTTGTAAAGCAAAGGTTAAAATTCTCATTTACATAAGTAAAATGCCTGAAGTCTTTTTGGTCTGTTAAAATTGTTTTGACCTCTACACAATTCCCATAGCTACTTAGGAATAATGACTTCTAAATTCTAAATTGTAGAAAAGTTTAAGTAAAAGGAGTAGGTGTCCAAAATGACTAATGGTAGTATGTAAGTGAGTTTCTGCAGCTCATGAATATTTAACGAGGCTGAGGAGAATATTACATTTACTATTGGTTGTCTGTTTCATATACTAGTCCTTCCAGTATAATTTAGTTTTGCTGCAAACTGAGTCTGTATAAGCCCTCCTCAACTGTTTTAATTTAATTAAACATTTAACAGTTCAAATGGTACCAGCTAGTTTGCTCGGTCCAGTGTGTCTTCCCATGTTCGTGTGAGCGTGTGTGTTTGTGTGTTACAGTAGCCGAGGTTTTGTGAAGCCCCTGGGGTTGTAAGCTGATTAGCTCGCAGCTCCATCCCACGCTGCTCCTGGAGGGAGGAGATTTGGAGCTAAAATAACCCCTAAGTCCTCTCAGCAGCATGTTTACAGGTCAGGTTAACAGACGCGCACACACACACATCCACAAACTGAGGCATCACTGCAGCTCTCAGGTAGAGTAACATTTAAATGAGCTCTTTCTGTCTGTCTGTCTGTCTCTCTCTCTCTCTCTCCCTGTCACAGATCACACAGGTAGAACGAGAGAGGTTGGCTTAAGCTTTTTTGGGGGGGGATGTGACGAATGGATGTTTCCCTCTGTTGCAGCTGAAGTCTGAGATCTCAACCAGGATACCTGATTTCATGCGTGTGTCTTTAGAAGCGTGGATACGAGCTCTGGAGCGGGTCATATCTTTGTTTCCATGCCGACCCACAGGATGATGTGAGTCGGTTGTCTTTGGTGGGCTGAAGGTAGCGAGGTATCCCGCAGTCCTGAGCACTGCTAGCATGCCTGTGCATCAGATATCAGTTGTACCCATCACTAAGGAGAATGGCAACAGCTCCAGCCGGAAAAGAGACAAGAGTAAAGAGAATGAGGCAAGTACCCATTATGTGAATATGTAATGTATGTGGAGTTTTCAAAACAAATACCATAGTTTGTTTCATAGCAATTAGTTATGTTGAAGGTAGAGGTATAGCCATCCATGGTTTTCCATGTGGTTACTATAGTCTGAAAATACTAGTTGGTATTTTAATGGATTCTGTGAGGCAATGGTACATTTTTATCAGGGTTACTGTTTAGATTGGGGTCAAGTTGTAAGTTAAGAGTATTGTTCTGTAATAAGATATATGATACTTAGTTTGCATTAATCTGTGATATTTAAATGCCAAAAGCAAGCAAATCCTTCTGCTTTAATTTTCGGATGTGAGGATAAAAAAAAGACTCAATCTTATGTAAACAGAAATATAGCCTAGAGCAGGAGCTGGACGCTGTTGTATTGGAAAAGAAATTGCTGCTATAAATAGAACTGTAAGATGTAAAACAAAGCATATATGTAAACTGTTACATATATTTCAGCCTATTCAGGGTCATTGACATTTCTTTCAAGTAGCCTATATTGTATATCACACATGCTCTTTTATCAGCATGTATGTATTTGTTTTAGCTGTGTGTGTTTTTGTAATATCCAGGACATTTTTAAGATGTATGATGCACATCCACAGTCCATTCACTGATCGCCTTATGCAAATCACGCACAAAAATGGGAAGTGCTGCCTAAAATCATCTGCTCCAATCCTTTTGAGACACTAGATTTGCCAAATATTTCCAGGATTGTGGCATCAAATCTGTAATATATGCAGAATTTTGTTTTAGACACTTAGTAGTACACATAGTCCACAAGCAGAATTGTATGTTATATTTGTGAAATTTTGTATGGACAGAAAATATAAATATTATTAGAATTTTTTTGTTTTCTGCACACCTAATTGGGGACTGACACTGCTGTTCAATTATCTATTTTAGATAAACTTGCCCCCTAAACAACATGGAAAAGTAAAGCAAACTCATTGGTTGTGTTCAGTATGTCTTGGCTGCATTATCCAGAAATAATTTAGCCATTGAAAGAACACTTTTGGGACAGATTTGTTGCAAACATCAGAATATATTGTTGAATGGCCTAGAGAGTGCACTAGTTAAACATGCCTTTGCAAATTTGTTGTAATCTTGTGTAAACATGTGGTCACCCAGCGGTCTTTCGCCATCTAAGATGTACTTAATAACATGCTCTGGTCCTATTGACTTGAAACCTTGTGTGTAGGTGGTGTGTGTGTGTTGGACATTGCTTTGCACCCTGAACCAATTACCAATTTAGTCATGAATGGAAGATACTGTGAAAACATTTGAACAAATTAGTATTCATGCCAATGAAAGAACGCAGTTTTAAAGTGAATTTAGCCATTTTTATATTTCATATAACTTGAAATTACTGAGTTTAGAAACGTGCCTTTGAATCATTTGGCTGAAATGAAGGACATATTGAAATATAAATATAATACATAAAAGATTTACATGTCTTGAATGAAATACCATGCCTAAAATTGGACGAAATTCAGAATTTAAGAATTTTCATTGCATTGATGGTTGCTAGTTGGTTGCTTACTGGTCCTAAGTCAAAAGAGCAAGTCTCTATGATATTCTGGCCCCTAGATATATTTAAGTACAGGCCTGAGTCATAAGACTAAGAAATCCTGAAAAAGTACACCTCTCCACAGCACTCATCAGTTTTCTTCTGTCATTGATGTCAGTAGCACACATGGTGTAGGATAAGGAATGTGCCGAACTTTACTGATAAAGGTTAGGGGTTTATGCAAATCCTTAACCCCAAACATGAGCTTAAGTAACAGTGATGCCTAATTATGCCTCGCAGGCACTGTAATAAAGATGCAGCGATCTGAATTCCTGAAAGCATTATCACCTACCAAGAACTGAGCACTGAGCAAACACGTTAGTTATTACTTTCTTTATAATATGGTTTTACTTATGGAGACTCTCAGACCTTCCATATGTTGTAGGTGTACTGTTGCGTGTGATGTGCATTTTACGTGTTCCATTTCTGTGAATTAGCTGCTCTTTCTCTCTCTAGCGGGCGTCTAATCCACTGTGCTCTCTGCTGGAGATGTCGCCTGTGATCACTGACTAACACACATACATAAGCACATTCTCTTGGCACCATGATGGGTACCTGGTGGCCTGTCCTGACCTTTTCTCTTTAAAAGTAGATTCCACATAGTTCGAAACATCGATACAATTCTATCTACTAGTTATGATAAATTAGATTACTGGTTAAAACAGTAATATTGTGAAACTTTATTTTAATTTACTGTATTTTAATGTAAAAAATTCCTGTGAGGACAAAGCAGATTTAATTTTTTACAGCCATTCATTCACTTTTATTCAGCAAGGATGCATTAAATTGATCAAAAGTAACAGTAAAGACATATATACATATGTATAAAAGATGTCCATTTTAAATAAATGCTGTTCCTTTTAACATTCTGATCATCAAAGAATACTGAAAAATACTGAAAAGCGGTTTCCACAAATATTAAGCCTGAATTTTGAAGACTGAAGTAATGGCTGCTGAAAATTCAGCTTTGCCATGACAGCAATAAAATATATTAAAATAGAAAACAGTTCTATTCTATTTCTGTGAATTCTATTTCACAGTATTACTGTTTTTTCTGTATTTTGGATCAAATAAATGTAGCCTAAAAACATTGAGACAAAAACATTAAACAATCGTAGTGTTTCAAAACTTTTGACTGCTAATGTACACTAGAGTGCCCGAAAAATATTTCTGAACTGCCCTTTTGTAAAAAGGTTTGGTGGAAGATACCTTTGTTAAGTGTTATTAAATCACGTTTTTCAATCTCGTAGTCGAATGTTTACACAGTGTAAAAATATATCATTGTGTTTTTATTGTAGGTCCTATACAATGTGTCATCTGTCTCTCTGTCAGTCACTGTTGCTTGATTTTTTTGTGTTTGAGGTGTATTTTATAACTTTGATCAGGTGTGTAAATCTGATGCTGTTGCCGATGCGTACAGTGGCCAGTGTATATGTATAGCAAATTAGCAGATTATGTAAAGTGGCTGTTAACCTGCTCTGAATATGTATGCTATTGGAGTGTCTTAATAGGTTCAGTGTTGTGGCTCTGTTAATATTGTGTCAACATTGCTCCCATCATTCTTATTGGCAGCTGCTGGTTTGTACTGTGATTGATGCAAAGATATTAATACATAAATTCTGCATTAGTTTGTCATATGGCACCTCTGCATTTTGCAGGTGATTATAAAATTCAAGAGTTTTGTTGGTAGTATTGATCATCATATAGTCTGATTGTTTAGTAGTTTGTGACCAGGTGTATCCCATCAGCCCATTATCCCATAATGCACCTGTGTCTATAGTTAGCTTTTGAATGCCAGCCAGAGCCAGAGCCTCTTAAACAAACACAAATCACTAGGGATGGTCACCATTGTATATGCACCTGCATACATAAGTTTGTACTGATCCAACACTGACAGGTTTATCTAAAATAACAGCTGTTCTGAAGCTGAAAGGCAGAACTTCAGATGACATGGCTAGAAAACTACTTAAAAAACGAAAAAAGTGGATCTAACACTGAAACTGCGTGTTAGCCTATTTCCGTGTGTATTTAAATGAATGCACGACCAGAGACAAACCACTTACAGATTATACCTCAGAGAAGCAGCTCGAGCTAATCCAACCCTATCTAGCACATAAACATGCATGTGTGAGCTCTTACATGCATCTGCCTTTGGAGCAAGCGGGGTTGATCGGCAGTTTGGTAGCTTATAGGACATACAGGGGTGAATTTATGGGTAAGTGAATGTCAATTTGGATGTTTCTGGTTGTGTGATTCTAGATTATTGTTTCATAATTGTACTTGTAATGGAGATGAGTTTTAAGAAATGATATACCTGCCTTTGGCTTGCACACTAGGGCTCTAATGATAATGATATTATGGCATAGCTTTCAATTAACTTTTCATTTAAACTGCTTAGGTTGTGTGGTATTACTGAAATTGTAAATCCCGTTTATGCATTTTAATGCATTTAAGTGACTAATTACATTTGACAACTACTAAATGTATATCCAACTTTATCTGCATACATGTACTCAAAGCGATAGCCTATATATACAGATAAAGTTGGTAACTTTATCTAGGCTATCTACCTTTTAAAAGTTTGAGGGCACATTAATCAAAAGCGACAGTAAAGACATTTATATTTCAATGAAATGAAATGCTGTTCATTAAAAACTTTCTATTCATCGAAAAATCCAGATTTTTTTTTTACTGCGCTTTACACAAAAATATTAGTCAGCACAACTGATTGATAATAATAAGAAATGTTTCTTGAGCACCAAAATAGCATATCAGAATGATTTCTGAAGGATTATGTGATGCTGAAAAACTTTTTTTTTAACAAATTAATGTTTCTAAGTTTGAACATATGAAAGTTCAAAAGAGCATTTATTTGAAATAGACATGTTTGTAACAATGTAAAAGTCTTTACTGTCACTTTTGATACATTTCTTGCTGAATAAACATTCATTTCTTTGAGAAAAAAAATCTTACTGATCCCAACCTGTAGTGTATACCGTTTGAAATATCTATTTCTTACAATTAAAAAAAAAAGAGAGAAGAATTTGGGCCTCTAATCGTATGGGACACACTAAATACCAATTTGTACCCTATCCATGGAAAGTGTTGCAGCATTTGCTTGTGTCTTCCACATGATCAAAATTACTTTTTGTTTATTTAATGTTGTTGTTTTGTTTAAGCAATGATATAACATGCCTTATACTGACTGGAGAGACAAACAGTAGTTATGACCTATGAACCTTGAGCTTAGGACATTGACTTGATCTTTGAGCCTAAGTAGTATTTAAGGGTCAAGGCTAAAAATATTAGGGCTTTCTATGTTTCATACTCTAGACCTTTACAGGGCATTTTTAGAATGTTCTAGATTCATTCTGGTCAGCATTTACTGTGACCTGGATTCTCAGAGCAGGAGCAAGACGGTAGCATTTTATTTCTCATGTTTGTTCTCAGATGTAGAAGTAGTAATGGAGATTTGAAAAATTGTAAGGGGACATTAACTAAGTTCATATCAGAAACTTTGTCAGAGCCCTCAATGAGATTTATATTAAGGTACATTTGTTTTAATAGCGCTCTGTAATAAGCAGCCATATATACTATTCTGAATGCAACAGAAAATTTGTAATTTGTGATTTCAAACAGTCAGAAGAACTGTGATCCTAAAATGCTAGGTTGTTTGTTGGGTTCAAATATGGACAAACCCAACCGTTACATTTTTTTTATTTGATTTTTAAACCCAACGGTTGGGTTTGTCCATATTTGACCCAAACGTGGGTTGAAACAACCCAGCATTTTTAGAGTGTAGGCTATTATATATTAGCAGACTGCATAGATAAGGAGAAACTATCAATAAAAAGGTCATATTACACGTGTGGTCAGAGTATAGAAACTCTAGACTGGATGAATGAGCACTATTTTTCCAGCGAGGAAGCAGTGTCATCATTCAGAACAGAAGCTAAGGCTTTTATGTAGAAAGTAAATCCATTATGTGCATTACACACCACTTGAATCTAATTCTAAAGCCAGTGGAAAGCATCCAGAGTAGTAATTTTATTTGCTCAGATGCTGCTCTTTCAAAACTCAGGGGGTGTAATGGAATTTTTAGTTATGTTTTATTATAAGTGTCAGCTTTAGTTTAGATGGTTCTGCATAAAATACCATAGGAAAAATAAAAACAGACGCATATAAGAGACAACTGTTGAAGGAGTAGCAATATAGAGCAATAACCATGTTTGGTTGAGTGGTGCATTCTGGGTGAACTCCAGGGGCCTTCGGGAATGCCGTGGTTGGAGTTCAGGTGTGAACGCAAACATGATCATCATGTTTGACTGATGTCAAACAATCAGAGAACGTGTTTATAATATGATTTTCCCTCAAAGGATGCATTTGCACATGCATGCTCGCTAAAAAATAACCCTGCGGGTGAATTAAATATTTATGAGCTGATCAGATGTTGGTGTCTGTTGACTTTCACATAAATAATTCAGAGCGATATAGTGTCGAGAGAGAACAGAGCTCAATACTAGCCTTACTAACATCAGCTAAACAACATAGATGTTTTCTTTTTTATACAAAAAGAGAGCAAAGTACTGGAACTTTTTGCTTAATAACAAATTTAAAGTTTTTTATTCAACAGCTAGGTCTATTGTAAAAAAAATAAAAAATAAAAAAAATCTTTTGTTGGTTGAAGTTACAATCATGATAGTCTGACTTGTTTTTCTGTATAAGCCTGATATGTAAAATAGATGTTGTGTGTGCTTGCAACACCTTAAATGTTCTCAGACTGACATTGAAGTTTGTGTTGTATGTTAGCTTGAAAGAAAAATGTTTAAGTTAATAATGGGCCAGGTGTGGACTAGAAACAAAGGTGGACCCACCAAAAGCCCAAGAGGAATCAGCTCTGCCTGAGGCACATGGAGGCAATAAATGCTAATAAAGCTTGGTTTTCAAAAACGCCTGGCAAAACAAAGCATTCAGCATTTTTAAAAATCACAATCAAAGGTCAACAATTCCCTTTGTGCCATTTGTGTTTTATATTGATTTCTAAACTCGTTGTAGCCAAACCAGAACTGTGCAGAAGAAGGTCTTAGTTTATACACTACCATACCAGTTTGGGGTCAGTAAGATTTTTTCCTTTTTTTTTAAAGAAATTAGTTTTAGTTTTTAAATTACCAATTTTCAAGATGCATTAAATTGATCAAAAGTGACAGTAAATACATTTCTAATGTTACAAACTGTTTTCAACACTGAAAATAAATTTTAAATGGTAATATCTTACAATATTTTTTATTTTCAAGATTTTATTTTATTTTTAGTGTATTTTTGATCAAATACGCTGTAATATAATAGCTTGTTCGGCCAGTTCAGAGGATGAGCAAGTTATTTCATTTTGATTGAAGATTACTTAAAAACATTTTTTGGGAATAACATACTCTGATTAATTGTCCACAATCAGACCAGGAATGTGCCTTAAGAAAGACTTAAATAAGTTTCCATGTTGACTTTAAACAGAGCTCTATACAGTTGAATGAATGAAGACCTGAATAATTCGCTCTTCTTTTTTATTACTAGTTTTCTCAATTGTTACGACACTAAACCCCATTCTCTGAACCAAATTCTCAAAGGCCTAAACCCATTTGTCGAATAATTCACTCTTTCTGCAAAACCTTGAACAAGTTCGGGCAGTTAAACACCATTTGCAAATCTCATGCACTCTTTCTGCAAAACACATTCTCACTCACTAAAACACATTTTGCACTGTGATGCACTTGTGTGGCAAAACGGTAAACACAAGTGGCAAAAGTTAAGCCGAGCTACAACACGTTTGTCATTGTTTACACAAAACGACTCAAAATTGTTCACACTTGTTTCTAATGATGTTATCAAACCAATTGTGAGAGGAGGAAGAGTTTGGCTGCGTCTGAAATCGTACACTTCCCTACTATATAGTAGGCGAAAAACAGTATGTGACAAAAATAGTATGTCTGAATTCACAGTTTCTCGTACAAGAGTAGGCAAAAATTACCCGGATGACCTACTTCTTCCGGCAAAAATCTGAAGAGTGCATTTGATGGACACTTTACTATCCCATGAAGCCACGGGAGAGGATTTGTGAATGGCAGTGAAGCGACGTAACTGACGCTGGTAGGTCACATGATAATAACGTAGTACATCCAGATTACATTCATACTACTCACATTCATTCTATATAGAACATACTTTTTTAGCGGTCATGAAGTAATTACTTACTCAAAATAAGTACCTACTCAAGAGAGTATGCGATTTCGGACGCAGCCTATGTGTAAGAGGTGGTGGACGAAGAGGAAGAGGATGTGGATGAGAAAGAGCAATGTTTGGAGAGTGTTGTCAAACTTTTGAGACAACATTGCCTGTGATTTGGAAAAGGTTCTCAGGCTGGACACAACACGAAGATGTGATGCTGAGGCAGAATGAATGTCTCATTGATTTTGATTTAGATTTTTTTTTAGTGTACTGTAACATGCTTTTCATTTAGAGTTTTCTTTGACCTTTTGGGCTTTTGGAATATACAGAAATTAAGTACTATACAATATTCAATACAAGAATACTATACTTGCAGTACATAGAGAATACAATGTATTCACCTTACTAAGTTGCGATTCCAATTGCAAAATTTGTTTTCTGTAACTACATGCTCTGGATGCTGCGTTCTCCATTTTTTGATGTAGTGTCTAATGAAAGCTCTGTAGTGTTTACGTATATATTGACTGATGTGTCTATGATCTGAAAGCTTTGTTTGATTTTGAGACGAGAGAAGAGTCAGTGGTTTTGTGAATGTAGTTTGAAGATTTGGTTTTGTGTTTAAAGTTGAGAAAATGGGTGAAGGTTTCAAGAAATGTTTCTTAGCAATTGTGGAAAAACTGTAACAATCCTAAAAATATTAGTTGTGGTCGTTAGTTTCCATGAACACACATATGTGTGCACGCAAATGGTCTTATGATGCCGCTGTTATTTTTAGTAATAGGATTGGTTTGTCTTAAAGCTGCAGTCACATTAAAGATCTGTTCAAACATGTGACAGAAACCCTGCTTTAAAAGCCATATTTTCTTTATTTGTGTGTAATGTGTGAGCGTGCTTGTAATATCTGCTCTACTAGCTTCACCAAACTGAATTGCAAAAGTACTAAACAGGTTTTGCATATACTCCTCCTGTCTGCCATTTGTTCAAACAGGCCAACTCTTGGCATTGGTTGAGCCTGTGTTGTTGTGGCAGAATGCTCATACAAACAGACCAAAGTTTTCTTAACTCATTTTTAAGTTGCTTTGTATAAAAGCATCTGCAAATAAGATAAATGTGAACGTTCCACAGGGGTCATAGTTGATTGTACACTTTAAGTTGAGATAGGAGAAAGTATTTTGTAGTACGCTATAAAGGTTTGGCCTCAATGTGGATGAGAGAGAGCGCGCATACGATTAATCCTCTTTGTTTCCATCAGGGTGAGAAGGCACCTGGGCGATCAGGAAGTCGATCCAGCAGTATATCTAAGGTATCACACACACCCACAGCATCATTATTCAAAGCAACCCCAATGACAGTGTATATTGTATAAGTGTATATTATTATTGCACTATTTCAGGCCAGCAGTTCCACCCAAGGAGCCGCTCTGAACAGCGTCTCTCAGACATCGGTTACAGCCTCCTCCCAAGACATATGCAGGTGTGTGTGGTCATAGACCGTTGCCGTGGGATGTTTATGATTGGTGCTTTGTTCATCTACATGTTTGCACATCATGTGATTTTATGAAATAAGTCATAATGAATGTCAGTGTCTTTGGATGTAAATGCAGTGTAGTCCAAAAGGTCTGAGACCACAAGTTTGCAATTGATTTTTTTTTCTATAAAAACTGTAAAATAAGCAGGCAGATAGAGGATTTTGAACAATCAATAGAAATATTTAGCATTCTGCACTACTTCTTGGTCACTAATTAAATTTGTAAGTTGTAAGCAAATGTTTTCTGTCGACAATATAATTTGTAATAAAAGATTATAATTTCATTACTTATAAATTAATTAAATTGAACAAAAAATAGAATATTTATAAAACATTTTGTATTAAATTAAATTACGAATGCATAATAGAATATTATAATTTATAAAACAGTTTTGAATTAATTAAATGTGACCCTGGATCACAAAACCAGTCATAAGTAGCACTGGTATATTTGTGGCAATAGCCAACAATACATTGTTTGAGTCAAAATTATCGATTTTTCTTTTATGCCAAAAATCATTAGGATATTAACTAAAGATCATGGTCCATGAAGATATTTAGTAAATTTCCTACCGTAAATATATATAACATTTATTTTTGTGAATGAATACAGCACAATCGCGAACATAAATGGACAGCTTTAAAGGCGTTTCCCTCAATGTTTCGATTTTTTTGCACCCTCAGATTCCAGATTTTCAAATAGTTTTATCTCCGCCAAATATTGTCCTATCCTAACAAACCATACATCAATGGAAAGCTTATTTATCCAGCTTTCAGATGATACATACATCTCAATTTAAAAAAAATTGACCCATGTGACTGGTTTTGTGGTCCAGGGTCACAAATTAAGAATACAAGATAGAATAATATAGTTTATAAAACATTTTGGATTAAATTACATTAAGAATGCAAAATAGAAAAACATTGTAGTCTTGTAGTCTCAGACTTTGTATGTATGAATGCATACCTGTCAAGGTATGTTAAAGAAATTACATTGTATTTTGAATGCCACATTTTTTTCTGGGGTTCTGTATTAACAACAATTATTGAAGAGTGAATTGCAAGGAGAAATGAAGCCAATGAGAGGGAAAAAAAAATCCACAGTTCAAAAGAAATTCACTTTTATTTGTCCATTATGTTTTTCACTCGTAAATCATTTCATGCTCTGTTGTGTCTTCTTCATCCCTTTTGTTTTTATATGTGTGTGTTTGTGTGTGTTGTGCAGCTCAAGTGGTTACACTAAACTTGATGTAGATGGTTCAGATCAGACTACACCCGTCATGCCCCTTAACCCGGCCTCCGATCCCGCCCCCACCACGAAGCGGCAAGCCAAGCGTCGTATTCGACGGCGACGGGAGACCACCGGGTCTATTGGGTGTGCCAAGGAGTGCGTGGGCCAGACGAGACATTCCCGATCGCATAAGCAAGTGCACACACACTCTGGCTCATCCTCAGAAGACGAGCAACGCTGTAGAGAAGCTCGTTCTTGGAGCCGCGAGAAAGCGAGACGGAGACGCAGTAGCAGCCGACACACGCAAACGCATCCTCGTGAGGAACGGGGCGACATCGAGCTCATGTCTGTCAACTCTGACGAGGGACAGAAAGAGAACCAGCCGCCTCTGTGCAAGGATCCCGACACCAGCGTCCACAAAAAGTTGTTGTCAAAAAGGGAGGAGCGTGGGGGCCAAAGCCAGGCAGCCAATCACAGGAAAGGGAGTGAGCATGGTACTAGTAGGAGTGGAAGTGAGGAGGAGAAGGAGCTTATTACAAAGACATATGAGGAGCGAGATTCAGGAGATCCAAATATGTCTGTCCCATCCCCCTGTAAATGCACTAATCCCACCAATCAAAATGGCGCCACGCCACAAGCATCCACTGATGATGAACAAGAGGTGTGCAGGTGAGAAAGAGGAAGAGAAAGCTGCACACTCTCAGAAAACTACTGCCTTGATCAATACAATCAAAGGCCATCCATGTACATATGTTACAGCAGGGGTTTTCAAGGGAGTGACAGGGAAAAGTCCAGAGGAAAAACTGTAAATAAATTAATTAGATAAAATTAATACAAATTTTGATTAATATAAATAAAAATAGATTGAAATGAAATAAATAAACAAATAATTTAACAGTAAATTACTTTATTGAGAAGAAAAAAAAAAAAAATAATGTTACCTAATAGAAACAAATTTTAGATTAATAATATAATGTTTTTTACTGAGTGTTTATAAAAAAATGGATCCATTTTAAATTTTAGGTGCCTCACATGAGGATGATCATATCTGGGAGTTTTATCTTATTTCCATTCCTTACTTAGCACTTTATTTTAATACCATTCTTATTTTTTATTTTGTTGTATATATTTCTTTTTCTTGCCATTACTTGTTCTGTGTATAATGCTTTGGCAATATGTAAACACAATCATGCCAGTCAAATATTTCTAAATTGAAAGATTGAAATGAAAGAGAGAGGTTGAAGGAGCAAGAGGTTGATCTGTTTTTGCTTGTGCAGGATCTGTCACTGTGAAGGTGATGAAGAGTGTCCACTCATCACCCCCTGCCACTGTACAGGAAGTTTGCGTTTTGTGCACCAGACCTGCCTGCACCAGTGGATCAAGAGCTCCGATACACGCTGCTGTGAGCTGTGCAAATATGACTTCATCATGGAGACACACCTCAAACCTTTGCGCAAGGTAACACACACATATGCAAGTCTATGAACAGCTCAGACCCTATTTTATTGAACACATGTGGTGTTTTTAAAGAGTGGAGAATATATATACTACTAAACAGTGAAATTAATTGTTCAGAATTTTTTATATTTTACATATACATATATTTTACAAATTACAATATACAAGAAACAAGATTAGCTTATTTCAATAAGCTGTGTGACTGCCTTTGAATTTCAATTATTGCCTTGGTTGTAATGTCCCTCCCCTTTGAGAGATTATCCGATCATCAAAATAGAGAAGCCTGGCTTCCAGTTGCAAAAGAAATAGTATGCATTAAACAAAAATACAGTGTTATGTTATGTTTTCTTTTAACTTTTTGTCTATCAAATAATCCTAAAAAAATCCATAATATTCAACATTGATGATAATAAGAAATGTTTCTTGAGCATCAAATCAGCATATCAGAATAACTTATGAAGGATCTTTTGACAATGAAGTCTGAGTAATGATGCTGAAAATAGATTTTAAAATATTTTCCAATAGAAAACAGTTTCATAATATTACTGTTTTACTGTATTTTTGATCAAATAAATGCAGCCTTGGTGAACATACTATACAGTATAGTATAATGGTAGTGTATACTACGCAAAATTCAGATGTACAAGAAATCCGCTCATTAAGTCTGATGTCGTGTGTCATCGTTTCTAGGTCCAAACTCTCATTCAGATGCCAAAAGAAAACAAAGAACGGTGCTTATATACATTCAAGTTGTGATATAATACTACAGAAAAATCATGATCCTAACATTTATTTCCATACCGAAATCCCAGATGGCCAGACTGTGATATATCAGTATTCAGTACATCATTAATGATCATTTTAATGGTGTATCATGTAAGCATCATAATATATAAATAAATTAATATGCTAACATAAGCATGTTATTATAGGCCAGGCTTAAAATGCAAACTTAACGCAATATGTAATAGTCCTATGTCCCGCACCAAATGGTCTTTGGCTTGAAAAATGTTAAAAATCTTTTCCAGTGGACATATCAGAACTACAAAATATCATTGTATTTTGAACAAATATAATCGAAAAGCACATATAATTTACACTTTCGTGCCTGCTTCCCAAGCTTGATCATCACACCATACTGTGCTGTGTTTCCATAGCAACATGTGCTATCAGACTCCGATGTTTATTGTCAAAATCGTACAAAATTCATACACTACACGGTTGAGTGTATAGTGCATATGTACATAGTATATAGTGTGTCATTTGGGTGTGTATGGCAGTACAATCTCTTTCAGTGACTTTCATCATTAAGCATATTTATGGAACAAAAAGCAATAATTTAAAAAAGAAAACTAGCTCATTTATGCCTATAGCACAAATGATGAGCGAGTTACACACCAACGTTTAAAGGTTAGGGGGTTTATTTAAAAAAAAATCCCTTAGTATAAGCAGTAATAATAGTGATGCTTGCCTTAGCAGCAAACACTGCTAACAAAATAAACTCAAGGGTTATTGTGCAGATTTGTCTGAATGTGGAAATAGTGTGAAGGTCAAAACACACACATATCCTAGTGCTGCCACATTGTGGCCAAAAAAATTTTTACGGAAGGAAAGAAGAATAACATTAATTGAAGTGAAGCTTCTTCGTTCTCTGTCTCTTCTTTAGTGGGAGAAGCTACAGATGACTAAGAGTGAGCGACGGAAGATCTTCTGCTCTGTGGTCTTTCACCTGGCGGCTGTGGTGTGTGTCATCTGGTCACTCTACGTTCTGATTGACCGCACGGCTGAAGAGATCCGACAAGGCAAGAACAATGGTAGACACTGTCACACGCACAACTTACACAATAAGAATCAGAATGAGCTTTATTGCCATGTATGTTTACACATACGAGGAATTTGTCTTGGTGACAGAATTTTTTTTAATGAAAATATGAAATACACAATAGTTAATATTTTTATGCAGAGGTATAAATGTTTGCCTGAGGACATGAGGTGAAATGCAGTGTTATTCAGGTCACAATGTAATTTAGCTTAGTACAGCTGGAATGTTGTATTGAACAATCAGCATCTAGTTATTAGTGATTATATAGTGGTGAAATGCAGTGTTGTAAAGTAACTTTGATTAAGCTTATTTGAATTATTTTAAAGCCATTTTTTATCTTACGAATGATCAGTATTTTTGACAAAATAGGCTCAACATTATGTAAACTCTCATGAAATGGGGAACAAATATTGTTAAACGTGTTTTCGGTAATTGAAGTTGAAAAACTTTAGTAAAATAAAATAAACTAACAACACAAAAAAAACTTTGCCTTGGCAACTAACTGAAAGCTGTTGAAGTACAAAACTTACTAAAACTAAAGCTATATAAATATTTACTTAAACTAGGGATGCGCCGATATGAACATTTTGGCCGATACCGATAATTCTTTATATTTGAAAGCCAATAACCGATATATTAACCGATAAATGTAATTCCAAGTTTTTATATAATTTTTTGAGAGCCTGATTACAATAACAAAAGTCTCACCATTTAAAAGCCATGTCCCAAGCACACTATTATAATGTTCTCATTATAATTTATTGTAGCCTATATGACAGACTTGCGCTGCACATGTTGCACTGTATTTTCCTTTTTTCATCATATCTTAAGCAATTCAAAACCATCATAGCGAACAGTGCACATCTTAAGTGTCTCAGCTGAAGGAAATAATCCATTATTTATCGGCTTTAATATATTGGCAAAATTTTCTTCTAAAATGAACATATATCGGCCGATACCGATATGGTGGCGGATATATCGTGCATCTCTAACTTAAACTAAAACTATAATGAAAACTGAAGATAAAAAATAAAAGCTAATTGAAAATATGAATAAATACTATAATAGTATTTAAATAATACTAAAATAACCATGGAATATTACTACTATAATAATATGTAATTTGCATATCGCCTTTCTAGAGCACCAAAATGGCTGAAATGTCATTTGGATTAAATGTAAATTATGCATAAAAAAAAAGAACTTTAGAAATGCATAACATAAAAAAACTGAACATCTATTGAATGTGAAGCAGCAGTGATATATAAACAAAAAAATGAATTAATCTGGGCCAAAGTTTCTGTTTAAAGGTCAAAACAACTGGGACGACTAAGGCTACATTTACACTGTCAGTCCAAATCCGATTATTTGTGTATCCGATTGTAATCTGATCTAAAATAATTGACGTCCTCATTGTGTATCGCAGATCTGATTTGTGTGCCGATGCCGCTCTTTCGTTTTCCGAAATATCTGCATTGGTTTCAATGGCAGTGATGTTGCTTTGGTAGGTATCCTCCAAAAACAACAACAACCGCAACATGGAGGGGTTTTCAATACAGATGTTGTCTTATTTACAACATGACAATGTGTAGCCGACTACTGCGTCTTCTGAGGCAGCGGCACAGCCGTAGGAGGCTGGTATGCGTGGCTTTATTCCATGCTGTCGTCTCCGCCGGTCTCTGAACACGTCTCCGTTATATTGTCATTTTCTGCTCGTCCGGCACTTTGCAACAACACAACCTTGTTTCTGCAGAAACTTTCATCATTTTTCTTTAACAACGTCTGACATTTACATTTTACGTGGTGTAAGAAAGTCACATAAACCACTCGAAATCCGATCAGAGCATTCAGACTGAAACGGGTTTCCAGAAATGCGAATTGAATTGAAATTGAAATTTGAATTGAATGTAGCTCTAAACGGATTTGTAAAAACTCGCATTTGCATTTCGGATTTCAATCAGATATGCACAGAAATCGGATTTGGACTGACGGTCTGAACGTAGCCTAAGAGCCAAGGAATCATAAAGCCCTAAATGACTTAGTGTCCCTGTTAATGCAATGATATAGTGCTGTAATGCTTGAATGTGTCAGTGGCAATCCCAGTGTAACAGTGTGGGATGTGATTCTACTTTAGAGTAGCTGGATGGTAATATAGTGATATAGTGCTGTAATGCCATGCTCATACTCTCATTGCACACACAGCGTTGGTGCGTTTGTCCCCTCTCAATGCCGTAGGGGTGCTGGAGTGGCCGTTCTGGACTAAGCTCATCGTGGTGGCGGTTGGCTTTGTTGGAGGACTCATCTTCATGTACATTCAGTGCAAAGTCTATCTGCAGCTCTGGAGGAAGCTAAAGGCTTTCAACAGGATCATCTTTGTACAGAACTGCCCCGAAACCGTCCGCAACGGAGAGAACAGGCCGCCCCCGGTCACCCAGAGCAACGGCACGCACGGGGCAGTGGAGGTTCCCGTACCTCAGACACAAACTAACACCGGAGATGCGGAGGTGACTCCTGTTTGATCATGGATGCTTGGTGCCCTGAAACCTCAGAAAAGTCTAGTAAAGGGCTCCTCTAGGTGTATTTGACCAAAGTGATGTGATTTACATAAAATAACAAAAGCACTTTTTATTTTCCCTGTAGGTGGATAACATTATATAAGATTTCATAGATGTATATGAAATTAAAACATTAATTGTGTGCAAAGATGTCATTTGTTATGACAAGGTGTAAAAACATTATCACATATAATCATACCCCCAATCCATAATTAAATTGTATAATAAGTGTTTTCCCTACCATCTGAGCCATTCAAGCTTGAACAACCCTCATGTTTTTTGCGAGTCCGCAGGCATATGTCATTGCTTTTTTTACAGTTGCTAGGACACATTTCTCAATACTTTGGTCTCTTTTTCAAAACTCTTCACAGTTCTCCTAAGCAACTTTCAGCTTGGCACAGCAATTCATTTCACGTTCAAACTGCACTAAAAGTACCAAAGCACTTTATACACGTCTCAATCAAGGCACTCTTCAAAAGTCACTCATAAAACAACCTAAAAAATATGCTTTCTTTTGTAAAATACAAGAATGACAGGTATCTACCGTTTAAAAGGCTTTCTGCAAGCAATGATAAACAATCCAACGTTTAGCCCACATAGATGCTGTTGTGCTGTACTGTGTGAAGACTTTTGAAAAAGTGACTTAAGTATTGAGAAATGTGTTCCAAGTTGAATAAAAAGCCCTGTCCTATAACCTACATATACGATTACTGGTTAGATTCAATCAAAATAATGAAGGAATTCTTATATTCGTACCTTGATCTGAAGTGTTTTCTCCTGCGCCGTAGATTAGCGAGAACTCTGTGACCTCTAAATGTGACCGAGAACCAGAGGTGAACATGGCAGTTACAGCAGTGATTATTCAAGTCAAGGAACCTGTCTTAAACCAATCCTCTTTAACTTTGGCTCTCACCTCAGTTGTCTTTCCTCCAGCTGTTGAGTTCTTGGATCAGGGAGTCACCTTACAAAGGAATAGAGTTAAATTCAAGAACCTAAATGAACCAAAGATGTGTTACAAACTAGGGAACAGACATGCATTGATAAATAGCTTGTATTCTTTTATCATGTTATCACATTTACTTAATTTACTGTGTAAAGACCGGTTGCAAATTGTTGACCGATTCTGTGACATAAATGTGTATTATTTTTTCTAGATATATTTATTTTGTTTATAGTTTGTTTACAGTTGGCAAGGGAGGGACCGTCCATTCATTTACCTAACAGTTTCCTTTCAATTCTATTCTATGGGTGAAATTAAGATACATTTTTGATTATAGGCTTAGGCTTAAGAGTATGATTTGGTTCAGGGTTAGTTGCATGTAATTATTAATAAATTGACTGTTATTACTATAGTAAGTACATGTAACAAAGACACTGAAAATAAAGTGTTACTCATTCTTGCTTTATCTGACTTGCCAAAAAAAGTCTATAAATAGTTCAATCTATGAGAAATGAATGGTTACTTATGGAAACTAGGATTTGTTTTCCTCAATGCATCATTTACTGAGCCACTGGATCTATATAGGTTTTTTTTTTTGTCAACTTTGTTCTTTTTAAAAACTTATGCAGCTTTTGGGGGGATATGTTTTGAAGTGTATGGAGGAGAATAGCGGACATTTATTTGCGAGAAAGATTTGTTAATATGCAGGTTTGGAGGTAATCATGTTTAGCTGAGAAAGAATTCAACAAATTTTACATTTTTGTATTTTGTGATTTTCTGCAGTGATGATCTTGATATATTAAAATAAAAAATATATATATAAAACACCCCCAGGGGCATGTCAGGATCAAGTGAGATTACAGTGTTCAGTTCATTGTTCACAACTCAAATGCACATTATAAAAGAAACATGCAAAAATCTGTCAGTGCAATAAACCAGTGAATGTATCAAACTGTTTCAAAGTCTGTTTATTTATGTATTAACAGTATTGTGTTACTTGAGTAACTCCCTTCCAGGCCTTCCTTTTTGCAAGAGACCCAACACACTATGGCTACTAGTAAAAAGCACTAGCAGCACAAAACGCAAGGTCTTGCTCTTTCTGTCCTTGCATACAGCAAGTTGTCCATTACTCTACAGTAATCTGTACTGTAGTAGAGCTGCAGGACTTCACAGTACAGAGTATGCATCTTCCTCATTCTCTTCCTCCATGTGTTTCTCTTGTGAAACTGCAGACGATGTGCTGTCAGAGCGTTTGGCTGAAACCTTTCTCATCTTGATGTTAGGAAGTTTCTTGAGGTCACCGCTCCACTCTCTGTTAAACAAATGCGGCTTAATGTTAGACGAATTTGACATGGTTACAGAGTGGATGGGAATTTACATAGATAGCTTTGTGCCAGAAATTGCTATAAAAGTGTTTAACAAAAATAATGTTTTAAGTAATAATTACCTGAATATTTTCAGATGCTTAGAATTGATAATGTCAGGGATTTCTGTAAAAGGGAAAAACAGATGAAAAACAAAAGACAGATGATTTTTAAACCACTAGACTAGAGCAGTGGTTCTCAACTCCAGTCCTCGGGACCCGCTGCTCTGCACATTTTGTATGTCTCCCTTATTTAACACACCTGAATCAGATCATCAGCTTGTTAAGAGAGACTCCATGCACTGAACTGAGTGTGTCAGATAAGAGAGACATACAAAATGTGCAGAGCAACGGGTCCCGATCACTGGAGTTGAGAACCACTGGACTAGAGCATGTTGTTGCCAAAGGTTAATAAAGTTTTTTTTTTTTACGTTACAAGCACAAGATGCAATACAGGATGGCAATAAAAGTTGTTATAATTTATCAATGCAGATCTTTTTTTTTTTCATGTTCCCTCGTAATCTTTAATCAAAATAACAGCCTCACTCTTGCAGTACATTTCTTCTCATCTCTTCTATGATGATGCGTTTACTGGCTTGAGTTAATATGATTTCACTTTTATAACTTTAGTTAGTGTGTAATGTTGCTGTTGTCTACATGTCACTTCTTCTTGAGTCTCTCCATCTTTTTGACACTGTTTGAACACAAAAGGCTAAAAGTTTTTGAAATTTTCAGTGTGTGTCTGTGTGAGTGCAAGCTCTTGTAGCTCCGCCCTCTGTGCTGGGAGCACCAGCTCATTTGCATTTAAAGGAACAAACACAAAAACGGTGCGTTTTTGCTCACCCTAAAAAAGTGACAACTTTAACATGCTATATAAAAATATCTGTGGGGTATTTTGAGCTAAAACTTCACATACACACTCTGGGGACATCAAAGACATATTTTACATCTTGTGAAAAGGGCATTATACCACCCCTTTAAAAACAAAGGGTTGACTTTGAATCAACAAATAAAAGTATTTTTTATGCATGGCTTGAGAACGCACATTTTTGCTCTTAAGTACTGACCTTAGACAAGCATTATTAGTATGATTTTTTGTCAATTTTATACTAAATATTTTAAACTTGTTTTTGAGAAATAGTGTCCAACTAATGCAAGAAACCATTTTATTCAAGCTGTTTTAACACTGCTCTCATAAAAGTACTGTAAGGCAAGAAACATTGATAAAAGAGACCTTAACAAAAGTTCAGGAGAATGTAGAAAACTCACCAAAGCCAATGCCTTCATACTGAGCTCTCTCTCGCTCTACTGTTTGATTGATGATAGCTTCTCTAGATCCATGCTGACGACCCTGTCGTCCTTTAATACTGTTCGCTAACTCAATCTGCTCCAGCTCTCCATCAAACCGGTGAAGGTACCTGAGGAGGAGGATATCTTATTTAAACCAAGATTATTCTCACTGTACAGCTAACATGTCTAAACCGAGGACAGTGCTGTTTATGAACGTTACAAGTTATAACAGTATGTTTGCTTGGGAGTAGTTGTACCTCTCAATTATTTCACAAGCATCATGTTTGGTGTATTCTAACTTGTCAGGGTCCAGTTGGCTTTGGAACCACAAAAGTTTTTCACCTGTAGAAAATGAGTGAAGACATCAAAACTTTGGCTTACGTTCTGACAAGGTTCTCTCGAGGTTATGAACAAACGTTCTTCTCCAATAACGTTAATAGAACGTCCGTTCAAAATTATCTGGTCTTTAATGACGTTCTCTGAACGTTAGCACAAAACGTTATTTATACATCATTCATGGAAAATGTAAAAGTAACGGCTATACAATGGTTGCAAAATTAGGCTACGTTTTCTCTGACGTTCACATGACCAATAATAATAAAAAAAACTAACTGGACGTTTTGAAAGCTCCTAGACATAGCTTAATGGGAACGTTAGCAAAACGTTCTTAGAACGGAGTATGGAGCGGTATACTGACAATTTGTCAATGTCCTTTCACAAATCAAGCTTTCAAATCCCTTGCTTACACAAAGGCAGCGCAACTACTTACCAATCAAATTTAGACGCTGTGCCTTCTCACCCTTTGACCTAGAAGTGGTTAAACAAATATTACATTTACAAGTGTAACAGTATAAAAATGTACCGTAGCAATACAAACTATTTTTCAATTCCCCTTTAAATGAAATACACGTACTTTTCTTTCCTCTCTTGTTTGATGGCAGCTCTTGCCAGATATGCAGCTTTTCTGCTATATGGGTGAATAGCCTTCTTCTCCACCTGTCCCTTACCTTTTACTGCCTTCGGCTGAAATGAGAATACTAATTGTTAAAAACACAATTCTAAAAAGTAGTTCTTATTTAAACAAATGGTTTAACTAGAAACTTACCATATTAACTGATGTATGAATGTTTATCACACGTGTGACGTATGGGGGGAGGTTTAAGGGACGGACCACTGAAACGGTTCGACAGTATTTTTGTTCCGTGTATTACATACATTTGTCACGAGTTCCGCTAACATTATTTCATATATCAGGAATCTTTATTCACATAATGAAAATGGTCAATGTTGTATTAGTTTTTTTTTTTTTTTTGCTACTTATTTCTTACACACTTGTGAAATTAATTTGGTGGAACTCTGTTGAAAAAATATCAAAATGTTGTTTGTATAATTTTCCAACTGCATGGCCGTCTTTTGCTTTTTATTCAAATGACTATTTTATATTAATTGTATATGCCCGTTGTCAATAATAAAATAAAAAAAACACTTAAACTTTATAATTTGCTATTTTTTTTTTCTATTTCACCTTTCTCTTATTTCGTCATTTTTCTTTATTATTTTAAATTAATTTCATTAGTTTTTTTCTCGTTAAAGAGGTTATAATTCCATACTTTTTTTTTGAGAGAACAATATTATGTATTTAATATGTTGTCTATTGCTACCATATTCTCGATTTATATCATCCATTTAATTTAAACTGAATGCTATATTTTAATGGGAATAAGAAACTTATGTGCAAATGACCAAAAAGAAAGTAAGAAAGAGGAAAACACTTTAGGCACGTTAAGCACGTTCTGCACGTGCCGCCTGTGAATCCGTGTCCACTCAGCAGAGAGCGCGCGTGGGTTTTTGTCTTCTGTTCTTGGTGTCTCAGCTGAGCTGATGCATATGTCACATGACTCCATGATGTGGAAACGGGAATCCCAGAGTGTGTTGTGTTTGTGAAAAATAGAGCGCGAGCATGCCGACGCTGCTGCAGAAGCTCTTCAGCAAGAGAGCCGTCGGTAACGGCAGCGCCCGGGACTGCTCGAGGGGAGCGGAACAATGGTAAGACCATTAGCACGCAAATATAGCCTACTACACACACAGCTATCTCTATGGATATACAGTCACGAGCTCCTCGCACCTGCACGCGCTTTGTGCATGCAGCGCGTGCCAGTCTGAGCGCTTTATATGACGCTCACTGTCAGCTGACCTCTCTGCGGCAGACAGCTGTTTCTTCTGCAATAAAGAGTAGAGGTTTGTGCAAATATGTACGAGTTTTTGGTCACCATAATTGTGCCACCCCTTCCAGGCCGTAGTGTTGATCTGTGTGTTAACGGTGCTGTCACACACGAGTTCTGCGTAGCGCGTCCTTGTCAGCTGATCCCGAGTCCACGTTATGTAACTCGTCCGGAGCATTTGCTTGCACAATTCTTGCTAGTTGTGACACGTACGTTTGTGGCTTCTGCTTTGTCTTTTATGTTGGTTCCTTTATTCTAGTCAGAGTGGGTGGACAGCGGTTTTTATGGGTAGAAAGTTGAAATGTTTATTTGTATAATTTTACAAATGTATGGTCGTCTTTTGCTTTTGATTCAAATGACTATTTTATATTCCTTTTGCACTTTTCATTATATATTACATAATTCAATATACTTGTTGTCAATTAAAGAGGTTTTATTGGGTAGAAAGTAAAAAAGCATGCTGGTAAATCTGTCATATTTCTGGGTGTCTGCTAAACTGATATTAGAGGGAAAATACGTCTATATCAAAGGGTTATTATATAAGTTCTAGAAAAAAATAAGTAGTCCAGTGACACATGGGGATGATGAAAAATCTTAAAAATGTTAAATTTACGCATTTTAGAAAAAGGTTAAAATCACCATGGCATGAAATCTAAATATTTTTTTTAATGTAATATTGTAGTATTTATTATAAACGACTTAAAGGGATATTTCACTGCTGAAAAGATTAATGTGTATTTAAATTGGGTCATTTATGTAGTAGAAATGTGAAATTATTTTAGAAATCGGTGCCTTCTAGACTGAGAAAAGCCAGAAAATGTATTTTTGGCTTATATGGATTTAAAAGACAACAACTCCCAGAATGCACTTGCTTCGCTGCCCTACCAGGCCACTCCAAAGCCACGCCTACCGGTTACAGAGGGCAGTATCAGAAGAAACTAGATGTACCGCATGGCGGTACAAAATATGACCGCCGCTCAGGCCTGCACTGGCTTTCCACAAAAATAAATGACGTGGAGCAATTTGGCTGTATTGCGTGTTTATGTATATACCTAAAAAAAAGTAGTAGTATGTGCATGTCTGTCTGTGTGTGTGTGTGTGTGTGTGTGTGTGTGTGTGTATGTGTGTGTGTTTGTGTATGTGTGTGTCTGTGCGTGTATGTATGCGTGCGTACATGTGTGTGCGCGTGTGTGTTTGTGTGTGTGTGTCTGTGCATGTGGATTTGTATGTGTGTGTATGGGTGTGTGTCTGTGCGTGTGGATGTCAGTGTGTGTGCATGCTTGCGTTTGTTTGTATTCCTGCATGTGTGTGTGTGACAGTTAGGGTTGCCAACTTCAGAAAAGGAAAATGCGGGACAATCGTGGTTATTTATAGGAAAATGAGGGACACTCAAAATATTTGTACTGTATCACACAGTTTACGTCATTTCAGTGTCTGCAGTTAAGTTTGTGTTTAAAAGGTTATCAGACATAAACACATTTGTATTGCTTAACCTATTTATGTATTTAATTCTAAAAATAATTTTAATGTCATACATGAAAAAAAGTCACATTACAAACAAACCATAGTTCAAAATAACAGCATTTATCTAAAATAGAAAGCTTTTTTAACATTATACACTAGGCTTACAGTTCAAAAGTTTGGGGTTAGTAAGATTATTTTTGGGGAAAAAAAATAAAGAAAGTAATTGTCTACTTTTATTCAGCAAGGATGCATTACATTAATCAAAAGTGACAGTTAAGATAATGTTACAAAATCTTTCTATGTACTTTCTAAAAGCTTTAAAACATTAATAATAATCAGAAATGTTTTTTGAGCATATTATTCCCTCAGGTAGATTACATGTTTTCTTGCGTGGCTGGATGTTAGACTCATGAACAATAATCACGTTGTTTGCATTCGCCAAAATTGATTAGCCGAAATCAAAACGTGGACAGTGAAAGGAAATTACCGTTAGCGCGAGACGAGTCCGGCTTGAAGCGGAAGCGACCAGACGGCAGAGGATATGTTCGCAAATCAAACAATGATTTGTCTTAAAACGGTGATTTAAAAAAGCTGTGATTGGATGATGACAGGTGTCGGTGATCATTCTCAAGTGTCGTGGTCAGCACTGCTGCTGTTGCTGTTGTATCAGTCAGTGGTTTATCAGCTTGTCAAAAAACGGGACACGGGAGGTCACGCACGGGACAAATAAATTAGGCCCAAAATACGGGACGTCCCGCCTAATTCGGGACAGTTGGCAACCTTAGTGACAGTATCAACCTAAACCAGCAACCCAACACCACCATCTACAGGCCAAAGAGTGTACAGTCACTAAATGTGCACATAAATGAATTTATTTTATACCCCCCCATGTATGAAATTCTACGAAACTTAGCATACCCCCAGAGGATGTCAAGTTAATCATACACATGAAATATGGTGCAGTTCTGAACATCTCAACTGAAGATAGGGGCGATTAAAGCAGAATAATATTGCATTTTCATTTTTTATGGGAAGGGGCGCAAATCACAAATAAGTGATTATGGGCTAGGTTGATGTGGGCCCTTAAGACCAACATACCATAAAAATGTCTTCATCCTCTGTGCCACGGTTCAGGTAGTTATTTAGGAAAAACTGAATTTTTTGGGTTTGGGGGGGGGGGGGGGGCAGCGCGGGGGGGGGTGGAGTGGCCCCCGGGGACCAAACTAAATTTTTCCGTAAAAGTCTAGTGGGGCTTACATGCCCACCAAATTTCATGTTCCCCGGTGTTTCGGTGTCCCTGGTATCGTTGACGAAAAATTCAGTAGATGACGGGAAAAAACAAAAAAAAACCTTTGACAATCCCTATATTCCCCGGTGTTTCGGTGTCCCTGGTATCGTTGACGAAAAATTCAGTAGATGACGGGAAAAAAACAAAAAAAAACCTTTGACAATCCCTATATGACCGCTTTCGCTAGCTACGCTAGCGGCGGTCATAATGATACATCTAGGCTATTAGTTTACTCGAAACTGAAAATACGCTGTTTTATCGTGAGATTGAAAACATGCAGAACTAGCTCCTACTACTGGGTGTAGTCTCTAGCCTCTGGCCAAAAAAGCCTCCGATGACGCAAAATGACGATTTTTTCGAGTTTTTTTTCCAGACACACAATACAGAAATCTCTCGTCTCAGGGGGACATGAGGGAGGGAAGCACAATCATTCGAAAATACTACTGGGTTTCTACTGACACAAATCACACCTTGTAATCTTTAATCAAATTAACTTAAAGGGATAGTTCACCCAAAAATGAAAATTAGCCAATGATTTACTCACTCTCAAGTCATCCTAGGTGTATATGACATTCTTCTTTCAGACAAATACAATCGAACTTATATTAAAGAATGTCCTGGCTCTTCCAAGCTTTATAATGGCAGTGAATTGCTTTTTAAAGTTTTAAATATGGATATTTTTCTCACACAAACGCATCGCTTTGCTTCAGAAGGCCTTTATTAACCTTTATTTATCTGACCATAGAACCTTTCCCATTTGAAGTTCCAGTAGTGTCAGTTACTTTTCAAATGTTCTATGGTCAGATGAAACAAAAACATTAGCTTTTTTTGGCAGCAAACAAAAATGTATTTAATATTTTTTTTTTTTTTTTTTTTTTTACATTTCTTTGTATTTATTAATTTAATTAATTTATTAATTTAAAAATGTATTAATTTTGAAGGTCTAAAACAAAAGAAAAGAACTGTGAAGGAATCTCCCACTAATGTAATCACCTTTCATTTACTTCCACAGCCACTGCTCAAGATTTGCCTATTTGCGAAATTGATTTAGGTAAGAATCACTGGATTAACCAAAATACGGATATCATTTGACAGGGAAATAAATAGTTTTCGCAGAGTAACATTTTGTTAACACAAAGCAGTGAGCTGAGAAATGTGCTCTTAAATTAAATTTTTTTTTTTTCAGTTTTTTCATTAGAAATATAAATATAATTCCATCCCGACAGGTCTAAAATACAAACACTTATAATAGGCTTACCATATGAATCAGGGCAAGAAAAGAAAAAAAGAAATGATGAAGGAATGATGATGTATTTACTCATTATTTAAATTTTGAACAAAAATATTACACATTATAGACCACCTTTAATTTTTAGTTTAATGTTTTTGTTCATATTGTCTTTTGACATTCTTATAAGTTAGGCTTTTTTATATTTAAATTTAGCTTTAAATTATTTTTATATAGCTTATTTCAGTTAGTTGCTATATGTTTTTCATCTAAGATTTATACTTTTTTATTTCAGCTTCATTTCAATCATTTTGTTTTGAATCGTTAATAAATACAACAGTTCACCTAGTGGCGTTGATGCAGCATAGTGCAAAAGTTTTTAATAACGGGTGCCATTGTAGAAATGCACTGTTTGCAGTCAGTCAGTTTATTCTGCGAGTGAAAGTATCTCCATAACGCTCTAATATTGGATAAAGTATTATTCGGCTGGTCATGTGATTTCAAAATGTCTGCCTCCATGTAAAAAACAAACAAACAAACAAAAAAACTGTATTTAATAGGCTACTTATGATCTTCTTCTTTTTTTGTGGAAAAATTCCATAGTGAACCCTTACTTTTTGAAAATGTTCACTCTTTGTGTGGGGGTGAAGCATATGACTGACCGAATATGTGTTGCAACATGTATTCTTAGTGTAAGAAAAGGGTACATGTTAGTTTGTTTGCTGAGGTTTGCAACTTTGGCCAGTGAGAGTGTCCTATGACTGTTTGGATCACATGCTTTGTGAGAGGGTGTGTGAGTGTGTGTATGACAGTCATGTGACGTTAGAGCTGTATTCAGTTTGTCATCAGATAGATATGGGTAGAAACCCCTTAGTCTCTGAACACATGCCACCCAAAATATATCTCTCCTTTCTTTGTCTCTCCATCTGAATCTTCCCATTATTCAAATTCATCTTCTTTTAATTTCATAAATGCCGTTTGATTTGGAGAACTTGCTTCAAGACAAAGTAAGAACTAATTTTTTTAGGAGAACTGGATGAGTGTACGCATGCCTGTATGCACACACACACACTCTCTCTGTAGTGAATCGAGTGGAATACCTTTGAAGATGAAGATTAAGAGTCTCAAGAAAACCACCGCAAGGGGGTTGTTCATTCCAGAGGATGCTTCACGGAACAGGTACACCAAGTGTGTGTGTGTGTGTGTGTGTGTGTGTGTGTGTGTGTGTGTGTGCTTTTTCGGCCACTATACAAATATCGTAACATCTTTGTTTGCTAATGAAAGGAATCTGATCCAAATCTTTTTGATTTTTAACTTTGGTCGATAGCTGGCCAGTATGTGCTTGCATCTGCATGTGTGAAACATGTATTCTTAAGGCATTGTTACAGAGCCGAGTTAAGGCTGTTTTAAGCAGACTCTATGGCTTCTCAACTTCTGTGTTAAAAATAAACCAACACACAACATGTAAAATATGCATCTTTGACCCACCTCAACCCCTAATATCAGAGTCTGTTATGATGCTGCTTTGCTTCTGTCTTAAATGCAGCATCAGAGCAACATTAAACATAGTACATACATATTAGCATATATTTAAATTATTTGCATTCTAATGTATACATATTTTTTATTTAAACATGTATGAATAATATAGATTAAATATTTAGATTTTCCTCATGCTTATTTTTTTTTCATATCCATTTTCATGTTTATATATTGTAATTTGTAGTTATATCTAAATTCATATTTCACATGATAAAACATTAACTTGATGAACATCTTTTTGAACTGTAATATCTTGCATTGCCTCTGTGCAGCATTAAACAGGATCTTTTTGTGGTATATATGCCACTTGAGATACATGCAGCTTATGTGCTGTATTAATCCTTCTTTTATGCTTGATCTTGAAGCAGTAATGTTGACGTGTGAAACATGGCCGAAATGTTTATTGTATATATTTGTATAAACTATGTACATTTTAGTGTAAATCCGTGTATTAGCGGACTGGTATCTCTTACTGCCTTCTTCACTGCTGCTGAAGCTGCTTGATGTGTGACCTTTGCTTTGAGTGCATGAGGCTGAGGGATCGTGGATTTATAGAATTTGTGAATGAATGTTCCAGTTCAGCTTTCTACACGTAGCAGATTTCAGTCAGCCAATCTGAAATGGTTCTAGTTGTCAATCAGTGAGATCTCAGTGTGTGTTTGTGTGTACTTGCAGTGATCATGTGACACAGCTAGCGGTTGCTGATCATGTGATCTGAAGTATCAGGAAAATCCCAAAAAGGATGCGTCAAGGCTAATTTATTATTCTTTTTTTGCTTTTTGAAAGTGAATCACTGTCAGTAGAGTTAGATGTTTGTGTGTGTATGGGTTTAGCTACACTTGTGAAGGCCAAATGGTTGAAATTGTCCTCACAAGCAAATTGAAACTTGTCGAAACAGACTTGTCACGACATTTTAATATTTCATAAATAATTTTTGCTTTAAATCTAATAATGTAAACAGGTTTCTGTGAGAGTTAGGTTTAGTATATGGTATTATCTTAGTATGAAAACTATTGTATATCTATGAGGAGTGTTGCTAATATAACTTCTTGGGTCTGTGTGTGTGTTTGTGTGAATGTGTAGTGGCAGTACCACCCCAAGCAAGTGTTTTTCTCTCCCTCCTTCCTTCTGTCTCTCTCTTATATACTGGCACACACACTCAGGCAAAGTCTTAGTAGGAGAGGATAAAGAGAGCCTGTGCCCTCCGTGTGTGTAAGTGTGTGTGAGGGATAAAGGGGGCCTGTGCATAGCAGTGTATTGTTCAGCAGCTGGGTTAGAAAGGACTGAGCAACGTATCTTCTAACACACACATACACACTCACATTAACACTAAGCAGTCCATATACAAAGTCCGTAAGCTCAACGCAAACAGACATATAGTGATTGCCAACACACACATGGACACTGATATAACAAACATCATCACTGCATCATCTACGCAGCCAGAGAGAAGGGGCGCTGCCGACACCATGCGTGTGTGTGCGTGTGCGTGTGTGTGTGTGTGTGGGGGGGGGGGGGGGGGGGGGGGGTTTCGTGTGACTTGTGCACTCAGAGCCCGGACAAGCGGAGATGGAGACGGTGTGCCTGTGTTTTCCTTTGTTAGACTGTGGTGATCTTTTGATGTTTAATAGAAGAAACATGCAACTGTGTGAATGGTCCACTTTCTGTTCCTTCAGCTGCTCTCTTGGCCAGTTTCGGGCTTCTTGTGGTTGTTATTCATATCTATTTTGGATGTATATGTAGTGCTTAGAGGCTGGAAATGAGTGTCTGATCACTTATCATACACCAGGATGGAAAGCAGGTAGGATGTTTGTATTTGTGTAAAGGAAATGTATTTTTGCTCGTTTAGGTATGGTGCAATTAAATGCTTTATTGAAAGTTCTTGCAGTTTTATGGTTTAAATGAAAGGAATAGTTCACCCAAAAATGAAAGTTGTAATTATTTACTTCCAAAACAACACAAAAGGAGAGATTTTGAAGAATGTTCACGCTTCTCTTTTCCTATGTGAATTCAGGAAATGATTCAGTCAGTGTACAGGGATCTATATAGCACTATACAAGTAGACCAAATGACTGATTTGGTATATTCCAAGTGTTGTGAAGCCATACGATAGCTTTGTGTGAGGACAAAAACTAAATGTACACTACAATTTAAAAGTTTTGGGTCAGTGCAATGTTTTTAAAAAGAAATGAATACTTTGCTTTATAAGGGATGCATTAAATTGATTAAAAGTGATGGTAAAAAAACTTTAATATTGTTACAAAAAACAATTTCAAATAAATGCTGTTGAACTTTCTATTAATCAAAGAATCCAAAAAAATATCACTGTTTGCACAAACATATTAGGCAGAAAAACAATGTTTTCAACATTGATAATAAGAAGAAATGTTTCATGAGCACCAAATCAGATTATTAGAATGATTTCTGAAGGATCATGTGACACTGAAGACTGGAGTAATGATGTTAAAAATTCAGCATTGCATCACAGCATTTTAATATATATTACAATAAAAATATAATATAATTTTTCATAATTTTACTGTATTTTCTGTTTTTGAATGTTTTGACCACAATTACTTCTGTTTCTCTCTATTTTTTAGTTGGGCATCTGCAGAGTTTGATCTAGCTCAGATCAGGTTAATAGTGTATCAAGACTGTGAGAGAAGAGGGCGGCAGGTTCTCTTTGACTCCAAAGCAATACATAAACTGGACGCATCCGAGCCGGTAAGTTGCTAATGTGGTGTGTGTATGTGTGGGGGGTGTCTATGAGCACTGTTTTGGGAGGAGTCACATGCTCTGTAATCCAGCTTGCTTGGATCTCATGACAGGTGTGACTGCTTGGCTAACTGGGTCAAAGTATTGCTTATGAGAGTGAGCGTATGGGTTGGATCTTGGATTAGTATGGCTGTTTACTGACTTTTGATTTTAAATGAAAAAATTTTGGTTTAATTTTTTTGGGGTGTAAATTATACACTTTTCACATCAAGGATGTTTTAAGGGTGTCATGTCATGAGAATTCAGGCTTTTCATTATCTTTAAAAGTAAAAAAAAGTACTATGCAACCATACTGTAACTGTTATTGTTACTTTTCAATAAATAAAAATGTCAGTGTCTATTCAGTGTTTGTAAAATAAAATAAAAAAAGAACCATACCATAAGAATAAAATGTGGGAAACTTGGGATTATTCTTGACTGTGTAGCACCTGCCGCTCTGCATGTCCTTCTGAAGGATCCCATCTTTAGGAAAGTACGGCTGAAGTTTTTCTTAATGATTTATTTTATAATTTTATGATACACTCAGGGTAAGAGGGGAAAAAACCAACAATAAAGAAAGCAAAAGGTAAAAAAAAAAAAGTATTATACTCAATACATGAAAGTAAAACACTGTCCCTAAACACATCAGTCTTACTCTGACCTTAACAGTTTGTGCAGCACTTTTCTGCACAGATTGATTTAGAATAGTGTTACAATGTAATTTGCAAAGAGGCTATTAAGGAAGGAAAAGATTCTTAATTCACATGCAAAGAAAATTTGTCAGAAAAGATAAAAAAAGATTTTTAGCAAAAAAGGAAAAACCCTTAAGTAGACCTTAATTATTTACTGCAAAAGTTTAAACTGATGTGTAAACTGATTTTTCATCACAATATGCATACTTTATTTTCACTGTTGTAATATTGAGTTGAAATTTCCTATTGCTTGTACATAGTCTTAAATCAAAGCTGTATTTTTCATGTCAACACATCTATACTCATGCATCTGGACAGTTGTTATTGAATGTCTCTGACTCTCTCTGAACAGAGTGTGATTTATTGTCAGTAAGTTGTCACATGATTGGTCTGTTTATTCAGCTCTTCAGCTTTTGTCACAAGGAGAGAGAGACAGAATAACAGTGTGTGTGCGAGTGTATTGCTATAGAATTGTGTCTCATGGTGGAATATTGCGCTGGCAGATTTCCATATCATTGATTTCCTTGTTTTTTATTACTATTATTATTAATACAACATAATTTCTGTGAGAAATAGGCTAAATTTTCTAGTAGAGCTGCACAATTCTGGATAAATGGAGAATCACGATTTTCTTTTTTTTCTTTTTATATAGAGATCACGTTTCTCCCAAGATTTTGAGTAGACAACTAAACAATATAACATGTAATTTACAAGAGGTTCTGACAAAATGTTAATTGCTGCAGTCTATTAAAAAAATATATCATTAATTTAAATTAAAAAAATGTAATCGGTTTGAATGAATGATTCAATGACTCACTCATAAAAGACTTCACTTGTTTCATAACTGGTGGATAGGGCTGCACGATAGCAATGGCTTGCGATATCTGAATGATTTTAATAGGTTACTTCAAAAAGTTGCAAAAAGTCAAAGTTTTAGGTCGACGCATGTAGCAAAGAATAGACGGCATGCGACTGTTACTAACGTATGACTTGCTTGAAGTTAAAGAGCCCCTATTTTGCTTTTTCGAAATATGACCTTTCATACAATGTGTAGTGTAGTGTCTGTGTCTGTGTAAACAATGTAATGTAAAATAGCTGCAAAGTTGTGAAGCCAAAAGTGCATAGTAAATTATCGTCTCTCAAAAGAAAGAATCAACTCTGAATCGCCTAAACGAGTCGTCAGTAATTCAAATCTCACTTCGTTATGGCTACATGTCACTGGGTAACACATATGCATAATACCAGCCTGTCTTCATTGGCTGCCCGCGAACAACTTCTACAACGTGCAATGTATATTATGAGAAAATGAAAGCGTTTTTTTTTTCTTTGATGCATGGAGACCTCCAAAACAAAATTAGGTAGTGGAAAAAATGGCAATTTTTACACATGATTTGACAGTTTATTTTATTACATTTAAAGGTCCCGTTCTGCGTGATCCCATGTTTCAAACTTTAGTTAGTGTGTAATGTTGCTGTTAGAGCATAAATAATATCTGTAAAATTATAAAGCTCAAAGTTCAATGCCAAGCGAGATATTTTATTTAACAGAAGTTGACTACAAAAAACGGCTCGATTGGACTACACCCCTCTACTTCCTTCTTTAATGATGTCACTAGAACCGTTTCTTGACTAACCTCCGCCCACAGAAATGCTCCCTCAACTCTACTGGCTACTTGCGCACTTCTTATAACTTAGCCTACTGTGTTTACTCAGCTCTTACGGTGATTTTCTGAAGTAAAACTGACGCTTCATCTTTTGTGTGATGTACAATAAACTTTATTAAACTCATCAGTACATGTTTGATCATCATTCAGACAGCAGACTTGTAGGCTATTAATAAATAATGGATACATAGCCTACAAGCAGATGACAAATACGTTATAATAACCGTAATTAAACTACTAAACCATATCTGTTTCATCTCTATACAGCACTCTGACTCTGTAGGCATTATTGTCCGACTCGAAATGAACGCCGTTACTGAGAGTTTCTGATATTATCATCATTCCGTGAGATGAATTTTTCCTGACAGACTGAGCGCGAGCTCATGAAGCTCCGCCCCCTGTGTCGTCCAGCAGTAGCTCATTTGCATTTAAAGGGCACACACTGAAACAGCTCGTTTTTCTGAGCCCCAAAAAATGTCAATTTAAACATGCTGTAAAAAATGATCTGTTGGGTATTTTGAGCTCAAACTTCACATACACACTCTGGGGACATCAGAGACTTATTTTACATCTTGTGAAAGGGGGCATATAACGGGACCTTTAAAAAAATCAAGGTGCGCATCATACCTGACACCTACATGAATACTTTACAGTTGGTTTTATGACTGCAAGTCATTCGCTTAAAAATGCTGTTGAAGTTAGAAACGTGTATACCAATGTCGTATGCAACTTTAGAGACGGTCCCTAAATTTGCGAATCTCAAGCCAACTTTTATGCCAGTATTTCACTGGGAAACGCTTAGCATGAGTCTAATATTCTGAGTCTATCTGCTTGCCTGTGTAGCCTATATAGTATAGCCTACATCCCCAATAAAGTGTGATTTTTCAATACTCTATTCTTTGAGGAATAGAAAGTTTTATTTCCTGGTGATAAGATTTATAAATGGAATGTTTAGCAACAATGTTTTACTGTTTACTTTTACTGTCACTTTTAATCAATTTAATGCATCCTTGCTGAACAAAAAGTTTTAATCTCTAAAAAGAAAAAAAGTAGTGACCCTAAACTTTTGAACAGTAGTGCTCATTAGTAGTCATTGTAGCAAATATCCCCTTGATTCTGTGATGACCTTAAAGATTGAGAGGCACAGTGTGATGTGGCCGATTGTTTCGTACATCTTACAGACTGCTGATGAAAACAAAACTCCCCCCAATCGGAGTGGTGCTTGCCATATCGGAGGTCAAGCAAATGAGAAAGACAAGCCTCCTACATATCAGGTTTGTGCAAAAAAACATTTATGCTCAGGCATTTAGTTAGTATGATGGAAATCCATTAGTCAAAAATCTTTTATAAATTCTAATCATAAAATGTGTGTTTATGGCTACATAGAATACTTTGTCACATTTGACTTATGTATGTTCAGTATGACAGACCAGCTTCAGACGTGAATATGCTTGGAGAGATGATGTTTGGCTCAGTTTCCATGAGCTATAAGGGTTCAACTCTTAAAATTCATCACATTCGGTGAGTATTTAATGTAAATGTAATATATTTCACAGGAATCAGGCGGTGTGTATGCGATAACTCTATTGTGTATGTGACAGGTCTCCACCGCAGCTGATGGTCAGTAAGGTTTTTTCTACCCGGTTTGGCAGCAGCACCTCTGGAAGTACAAATACGTACGTCACTTTCCTCTCACCTGTAATCCGCTGCTACATGACTCTGCTCTCAATCACTCATTGTCTCTATTTTTTTAAAGGCTGCAAGACAGTTTTGAGTCAATGAGCCAAACTTTTCACACCAGCAGCATAGGTAAGATAAGTACAAGCACTTCTTCTTTATTCGTTATTTTGTCACACTCTGTTCCAAAACCTAGTGAGCTACCGAGTGCCTACATAGGCAGCAATTTATAAGTTCGCTCCTATCACAAAAGCTGTTCTTATTTATGCTGTTTCCCGAGTTTTAAGGCAGCATTCCATGTACCTTTCACAAGAACAGTCCCAGAATACACTGCAGCAAGCTCAATGAAAAAAACAACAACCAGGATGACAGATGAGAGAGAAATGCTGATCATTAAATTTGATTTTATTCAACTCTGAAAAAGAATGATTGAAAATAGTTAAATGTAGTTAAGAAGGATTATTTTTACCCAATATTTATCGGTGTTGTGTTTTTTTATGCTTAGAGTTTTGAGCAGTTTGGTTTCTAATATATATGCAGCATGGCAGCTCATGGTTTCGGAACAGCACTTTCATCTGTTTATTTTCTTAAATCTTCCTCTGATTTTCACCTAAACATAGCGTTTCTCAACATGGCCATATACCACTCTTTTTAGGAGTTTGCCGTGTACCTAGCGCTCCTATGCTCTGCCTGGCTCGGAGCGCATCTTTCTTTGCAGGTTTGTGTGGAATGCTGAATCAGCGTGAGCATGTGTTGATCTCACATTCACAAACACTTTAGCTATGTTTCATTTTCTGCTGTGTGTCTTTTCTGACTATTTAGCCTTTGATTGATTTAAGGCCCCTCACATAATTCACTTCCTCTGCCTTTGGCCCTGTGTCACACCTGGTATTAACATACTTGGGTGATACGATCACAACAGCGGAGACAGAATGCTATTTACACCTGATACTAATATGCATCTCATATTACCACAATGTGGTTTGTGATCGGATCACAAATATTTTTCACCCTGTTTACATCTGTATTTACAGCTGTACACTTGTGATTGGATCACTGAAATTGATGTAAATACCAAGTGTGAACAGAGTTACTGTGGGTCAGCAGCATTGTTACAAATGAGACTGCAAGGTTTCTAGGTTACGGGCTTTATCTTCACGCTTTCAGATGGGTCCACACTTTTGCAGGTGTTGTGTGAGTGTGTGTGTGTGTGTAGGGGATACTAACCTGCATGCTCTCTTGAAAAGTGCTTGGGAACCCAAAACCTCCACCAAATCACCCACAATGTGAAGCAATGCGGACACACTTTACATTCTTCAGAATGCAGCTGAATGTGAGGGAATGTGTAATGACTCTCTTTTTCCAGCCCACAGTAATCCAGTGGACATGCCTAGCAGAGGACACAGTGAGGATGGAGACAGTGGCATTGCTCGCTCAGGTATGCACACATTTATAAAGTCAGAACATCCTTAATGCATTCTTGAATTGACCAAAGCATTATCACTGTATCCTACCAGTTATCGGCCTATCTTAGACATATATATTTTTATTTATTGTTGTCAGTTGATAGTGGATATTTAATGGTGCATGCTCATTTTCTCTACTTTTACATTGATTATATTTTAAGATTAATATTAATATAATAAATCTTGTAAATTATGTAATAAACTAAGAATTAAAACTTCTAGTTAAATGTAAACTTACCCAGTTTCAAACTGAATATACTTTACATTATAATGTTGTGATATCTACATTCGTGTGTAGCATTTAAAATGATTGCTTTTAGTTTTTAGTGTTTTATTTGTAACTTATTTAGACAAAAATAGCATAGAATGTTAACATTTGCCATTTATCAGTTATCCGCCATGACATGAAAGTAATTTCTTTGGCTTAAAGTAATTTATTAAGTAATTTAGTGTACATTTTATTTGCTATTTATTATTTGCTATAAAGTCGGCAGTAAAACGTAGTAAAGTCGGCAGTAAAAACGGAAGTTGTGACTTTGTGACTTGTCTTTTCTTTCCAAATTTCTTTTTCTTTCTTTTTTTTATTATGCATTTTCTTTCCGTATTGTAACATATATCTGAGTGACGGCTTCTTGAACAAGAAAAAATTTATGGACTTAATTTTGTCCATCGGGAATTTATTGGATAGTTGTGGTTTGCTATTGCTGTGATCTCATGTGAGTGACACATGACGTCCTGCCTTCACGCCAGTAAACACGTCATCAGAGAAGAGAAGAGATGTCGCTGCTAAAGGGAGGGAAAGTTATTTTAATTACAGGTTATGAGGGTAAATGATTTAAAAAAATAAATAATGTTTAGAAAAGCTAACTTGTGACTTACGCCGGAGGTCTAATGATTTCTGGCGTATTTGGTCCCCTCTTTGGAACTTTCTTGAGAATGAATGTTGAATGTCTTTATTTCTTCACTCTTGTTTTTTTTTTTGCTATTACCCTTCACCCGATACTTTAACTACCAGTTGATGGATGATTGTATGTGCTGCCATGAGATACCTGTACCACGGTTTTGATATTGTAAAACCACAAAAACAATTATTTAATAAAAAAATAAATAATGATGTGCACAGATAAATCATTTATTAAGAAACACTGCAATATTCGATAATGTTTTATATTTATATATTTTTATATATATATATATATATATATATATATAAACCGTCTGTTGAAAAAAAACAAAAACATAATTTATTTAAAAACATAATCTTATTTGTCTTACTTGCTGATTTACAGACAAACGTAATAACGTAAATGTGCCTGTGAACTCCACTTTCCCATTCTGTAGCATCTCTGAGCAGTTTATTGGCCACTCCCCTACCCTCACCTGGCTCCTCCTTCAGCAGTGGCTGCGCCAGCAGTTACCAGCGGCGATGGCTCCGTAGCCAGGCCACCAGTCTTCAACATGGCCCCATGCCTCGCTGGTAAGTGGGAATCAATTTATGTTCCACAAGTAAGATATCAGAAGTTACAGTGGGCAGATAATTTGTATGTATTTGTGTATGTCTGTGCATCAGGAGCACTGAAGAAATGTTCAACCTGTCTGACGAGAGCTGCAGCTCCAACCCTGCGATGATCCGGAGGAAGAAGATTGCCATCAGCATCATTATAAGCCTGCCAGAGAGAGAGGAGGAAAACCACAATTTTCAGGAGTTTTTCTTCTCCCACTTTCCTCTATTTGAGTCTCACATGAACAAACTCAAGACTGCCATCGAGAGGGTAAGTGTGATAGTGCAGGCGAGTTATTTGTTGTCATAGTAACCTATTTAACCAAATGTTCTAGTATTCATCTACAAAAAAAAAAAAAAAAATTATAATTTTGTTTCATAAACAGTTATCATCAGAATTTAAAATGTCTGTTTAAATTCTGTTTTTTAGAAAAACATTACAGAAACAGCAAACGGGGCAAAAGGCTAAACAATCGTATTTTACAGACCAAAGAAAACCACCAACAAGGCTGATACTGGTTTATTATGCCAGCTTATACAGTTTTGATGGGTGGGTCAGAGCAAACAAATTTTAGTATGACCTTTATCAATCTAATGGTGTTGCTTTAAAATTGAGATGCATGGAGAATATATTTTGAATAGGATTTTGAATCAAAATTGAACCACAAGGTGCTTAGTTTTATATTTTATATATTGCTTACCAAGATTTATTTGATCAAAAATACAGTAAAACTAATTTACTATTTAAAATATATACTGTCTTGCAGTGTAGAAAAAAAATGAGAAATGAATAAGATTTATTTGAAATAGAATTTTCTTTAAAGGGGTCCTACTATGCTTTTTCACTTTTTCAACTTTAGTTAGTGTGTAATGTTGCTGTTTGAGCATAAAAATGATCTGCAAGGTTACAAAGCTAAAAGTCCACTCCAAAGGGAGATATTTAACAGAATCCACTTTCCAAGACTTATTTGGACTACAACACATTTTTTCCAGATTTTGCGAAGTCATAATGTCTCCACCCACGGAATATGCAAAAAAGTGTGAGGCCTGGTTGAGCTGCTGCTATGTCAAAGGGACGCTGTTTTTTCCACCCCTTTTCCAGAACTCATTTGTTTGGCTTCCTAAGGCTGACAAACTTAGAGTTCCTAAACATTATAACCCCAACGTTTTTCTGTGTGCTGCACATTTTACGGAAAACAGCTTCCAGAAACTTAGAGAGTACAATGGAGGCTATATGCAGATTATGCACAGAAGCTCTCCTGAAACGGAGCAGTTCCCATTTTGTTGGGACAATCTGTTGTTTATGGATCACAACTTGTAAGTCTTATAATTTGCAGTTGCGTTTTCTATTAACAGTTCCAATTATTAAGTTTTATGTTGTTGCAACAATGTAAACAAAAGGCAAAAAGCATACCACTCTGAAACTATGGCAAGCCGTTTTAGCTTAAATTGTACCCAGCGTTACTCGTCGTAATTGCATTTTTACTAGTAAGAATTCAATTAGAGCTCTACAATTCAATTCTTACTAGTAGCAATTACAATTACAGAGCTCTCTAATTCAATTATTACTAGTAAGAATTACGCTTACATAGCTCTCTAATTCAATTCTTACTAGTAACAATTCCAATTAGAGAGCTCTACAAATGAATTTTTACTAGTTAAGCCTCTGTTATACTCCAGTTTGGACGCGTACACGACAGCTGCGCACAGCTCGGACGCGGACTACTTGTATTTATACTTTCTGCTGAGGTCCGCTCGGTAAACGCGTTCAACGCATGCGCAGTAGATCGGTCTGGCCAGTATAATCGATAATATTTTAAATATTTATAGTTTATATTTGCATTTATGTCAAAACCTAGACACTTTCAAACATCAAAATGACATTTATTAATATTCGTGTCAAAATGACATATAAACATCTTTTCCTATTCTATTTTGCCTGGAAACGCTTCCAACAGGCTTGCGTGAAAAATAGGCATTGGTTCTATTTCTAGCATGTACGCGTTTTCCGTTTTTTCAAATGCGGCGTCCATGTTATTTCCATCTCTTTCGCGGTTTTAACCTAATGAACGCGCGCCCTTGGTCCGCGCGGTCATAAAAAATGGGAGGCACGCGCCAGTCCGCAACGAGCCTCCGCGCGCACCCCCGATGACGATTTTTACGTCACGCGGACCCTTGCGGACCCTCGCGCCATCGCGGTCGCGGAAAGTATAACAGAGGCTTTATATGTCTCCATTGACTTAGTAATAACTGAATTAGAGAGCTCTCTAATTGTAATTGCTACTAGTAAGAATTGAATTGTAGAGCTCTCTAATTGAATTCTTACTAGTAAAAATGCAATTACGACGAGTAACGCCGGGTACAATTTAAGCTAAAACGGCTTGCCATACGAAACGTCCTATGAAATCCGTGCTCGCAAAGTCCATGCATGAAATCCGTTCTGGACGATCTTCTTGTTTGTTAACATTCTCTGAATCAGGCTTGAATTGGTTTGAAATTGACGCCATCCTTAATATTTACATCTGAGTAGAGCTCATGGTTATGGTAAGGGGCGTGACATTTCCCGAACACATGCTAAACGCTGCCAATCACAAAACACTGGGCCAGCAGTATTTCGGAAAGAGGGGCTAAGTCAAAATCGGAGTGTTCGAACCAGACTGGGGAGAGAGGTGCTGTAATAATGTAAAATAATGTTGTTGTTTTTTAACAATCAAGCATAAAAGCATATTCTAGTACACCCCAAAATCAAGACTTCATAAAAGGGCATAATAGGACCCCTTTAACAATGTAAATGTTTTATTGCCACTTTAAATAATGATAATTTAAAGCATCCTTGCTGATAAAAGTATTAATTTCTTTAAAAAAAAAATCTTGTATTTACTGTATGTAGTATTTCTATTTGCATAACATTTCAACTTTAAACTGTGTGTGATTGTTTTTCAGGCTATGATTCTCTGCAGAAGGATAGCTGAGTCCAGTCAGCGAGTGCAGGTCTATCTGTGTCGAGTGATGGAAGCACTGGGAGAATTCAGGTGAAAGTGAGAGGGATGTGGTGCTGATATCATCACACTTCTAACAGTATATTTTTGTACAATGTACTATTTTTGTAGCAGTGAATAAAATGACACCAATTAATTCAGCAAGGCAGTGATCATAGCACTGGAATTAAATATTTACAGTAATGATTTTAATGTATTTTCAGCCTTCTTGTTCTGCCTCTAAAATTACAGAACAAATATGAATCTTCATGCCCCCCTACATTATTAAACATCCTTTGTTTCATGACCAACTTGGTGCAGAGGATATTGTTACAGAAGCCCTCAAGTTTGAGATCAAGTCAATTTGAACATTGATTTGCGTTAGTCTTATCTGGTTCTCTATTGGTTTGTAGGATGACGGTGTGGAACCTGTACATGGCTCCCCGCATCAGCGAGCCAGTCTGGCTTTCCATGATATCCCAAAGTACCGAGCGAAACCTACTGTGTCATCGCTTTCTGAAGGAGATGAGTTTTCTGATGGAACACGGAGCCAAGAGCCAGTCAGTGGTCCTTAACCTTTCTACTAAACATATTACTTCAAATCTTTAACCCTGTTCTTTTACTAGTACTGTGTAATCAAAGGGATATTTGGAAAATCAATTATTTGTTTCCATCACCATCACTGATCCTAAGCATGTCAGGAAACACAATTGGCAAGGTGTGTCTGTGTGGCAGTCAGTCATGAGTTATTTCCTCTTGATTGCCTTATTGTATTGAGTTCTGGTGGGAACTTTGTGAACTTTTCCTTTCATTTTTGTCTAGGTTTCTCTCAGCTCTCCTTACTGCTGTTCTTACGCATCACTTAGCCTGGGTTCCCACGGTGATGCCCAGCAGCTTGCCGCCAATCACACCTGCCTGCCAGAAACCTGCCTCACAGACAGTGGATCTGTTGGCAAAATCTCACCCATACAACCCACTGTGGGCTCAATTAGGTAAAAAAAACAAAAAATGCACACAAGACTAAATGTATAAATATATACTCCTACAAACATTCATACAATATTCAAGCAGGAATGTTGAGTCTACTGCACTCTGGACATCACGTTAGTAAATCATGCCATGAGCAATTCATTATATATCTCAGTAACCATATATATCACAACATAGTTATTTTAACTAGAGTTTCAGCAAATAATTTTTTTTATAAATTAAAGAGGACCTATTATGTTTTTTTTTTTTACATTTTCAACTTTCTTTAGTGTATATTGTTGTTGTTTGAGTATGAAAAAGTTACAAAGCACAAAGTCACTCCAAAAAGAGTTATTCTCTACATCAGTAAGCACTGTTTCTGAACTCTCTGAAACCACTTGATTGTAGTCTTGAGTTTTCTTCTTTTGAAGATTCCTCATTTAAATAATTCCTGCCGAAGGCATACGCAAAATAAAGGGGCGATGCCTGGTTGAATTGCATAGTGTTTTGATACTCGCGGTTATGGTAAGGAGCGTGACATTTCTGAAACTTCGCTCAAAGCAGTTGACCAATCAAGAGAACATTTAACTTCAACTTCAAACTTTTTATTGTCATATGTACAGGAAACAGTCGTCACACAGTACAATGAAATTCTTATTCTGCGAATCCTCCCAGCAACACCAGACATCAATTAAACAGCTTTTAGCTTTTCTAAAAAGAGGGCCTTCATAGAGACTGAAACTAACAGAGCATTACTGACAGACTGGGAAGAGAGGTGCAGCATCAACTTAAAATATGTGAAAAAATAATGTGTTTTTTAACATCCAAGCATGAAAAACTATTCTAGTAGACCAAAAAACTAAATCAAGACTTCGTAAAAACAAAAAAAAGCATAAAATGGCCTCTTTTAATAACCATGATGGATGTGAATGAAAATATAATATTGTTCACATTAAATGAAGCTTTAGTGTGGCAGCAGTGCAAAAACAGCTTTATATTATTTAGCACTTGAGTTAAAAATACTCAAACAATAAAAATTATATAATAAAACAGATTCTGATTGGATGAGCCGAGTGTGAAGCAATTTCAATTTACATCCGTCTCTGTACATCAGTTGAATTCTGTATAATCTGATATAATTCTATATAAACAAAATATTATGATTCCTATACATCATTAAAACAATTATTATGTACAAAGTCATATACTTAAATGTATTAAATATTCATTTTTACTATTTAAATACTATTACTACTAAATATTCATTGTAACGTGGGAGAGACAATGAATCATTTAGCTGAGCTATAGTTTCTTTCTTTGTTGAGGTTCATTTATTTAATATTGTATTTTTTTCTTTTAGTTTTTTAGTATATATTTGTGTTTTCCCCCCCACAAAAATTAGTTTGAGATCAAACAATAATTCAATTCAATAATTCAATAATTCCCTGATCCTCTGTTGAAGACTGGTCTTCTTGCATTCTCATTTTCATGGTGATTTTTTACTTAAAATAACTTGACTTATTTGAGCTGTCATATACAAAAGAAAATGTCGCTAATGTTTGTCTTAACTAACTTTAAAAGTAACTTTGCTAGTCCTGCATTTGTTTTCATTTGCAACTATAAACCAGTTTTGTTACTGTATTATATTGTTTGTTGTGTGTTGTTTAGGTGATCTGTATGGTGCATTGGGCTCTCCAGTGAGAGTGTGTCGAACGGTGGTCGTGGGACGCAGGAGGGAGCTGGTACAGCGAGTCTTGTATGTTCTGTCCTACTTCATTCGCTGCTCAGACCTGCAGGAGCATGTACAACCTCAAGGACAGATGAACGATCCGGCCAATCCCTGCACCTCTCAAACCACTGATCCCACCTCTGGAAGTGAAAGGATCAATGAAAAAACAGACCCCTTAAAGCCCTCTCTTAGTGTTATTGGAACCAGTGAAAAAGCACTGAACTCTGGCTTGGGCGATGCCATTCCAGGCACCTTTGTAGAGCAAAATGATGAAACGCTTTTGACTGATACAAAATCAACGAATCCATCCCCCAGTATGGAATCGACCACTGTCAGGCCTGAATGTACAGAAATGGGACAGGAATGTTTTGGAGAAGACAGTGACTCTGTTGGGGGTGGATTAGAGCACATATTGGCCAATCAGAGTCCTCTTCTGCATAGGGTGCAGTTTCACATTGGCAGCCCCAGGGAGTCAGATAATGACGGACAAGCCAGCGGTCTTACTGGGGCGGGGTGTGGGCGGGGATTGGACAGGAAGTTGCATCAAAGGATTTTTAGTGATATACAAAGGAACGAGAGCTCAGATAGTGCTCTAGGTGACAGTGATGATGAGGAAACACCAACGCAAGAACTGTACGTGGCTACAGAACAAAAGGAGTGCGAGTTACCACTGCCAAAGTTAGTGCAAACTAATCTCACTCTCTTAATTTAATCAGTCTTGTCATGATGCATAAAATTGTATTTGACCTTTTGACAGCTGTTGTGTTATGAAAACACACCGTAATAGGTTTTTTGCGAACTTCTGCAATTTTTTTTATGTCAGACGGATAAATGCATTTGAACACATTACGGTTCACATCTACATGTCATTGTTGCCTATTCAGTGTTCAGGAACATGGTCCACACATGATGAGGAAGTAGGATAAAAAACACCAGAAAAACTAGTGATAATGTAGCACCTGCAGCTCTGCATATACATCTGAAGAATACCAACAAGAATATCAGCATTTTAAAAGAGATAGTTCACCCAAAAATGAAAATTACCCATTTATTTACTCACCCTCAAGCCATCCTAGGTGTAAATGACTTTCTTCTTTCAGACGAATACAATCGGAGTTATATTAAAAAATGTCTTGGCTCTTCCAAGCTTTATAATGGCAGTGAATGGTGGACGAAATTTTGAAGTCCAATAAAGTGCATCCATCCATCATAAACGTACTCCACATGGCTCCAGGGGGTTAATAAATTCCTTCTGAAGCGAAGTGATGCGTTTGTGTAAGAAAAATATCCATATTTAAAACTTTAAAAACTAAAATAACTAGCTTCCGGCAGACGGCTTTTGTTTTGCTCTATCCTCTGCACTTCCGCTTTCGTCAATACATCATGCGTCAGGTCAGGGGTTACTCTTTCGCCGTAAAATGATGCGTATGGCCGTTTGTCGGAAGCTAGTTGTTCTAGTTTATAATTTTTCTTACACAAACGCATCACTTAGCTTCAGAAGGCCTTTATTAACCCCCAGAGCCATGTGGATATCTTTTATGATGGATGGACGCACTTTTTTGGGCTTCAAAATCTCATCCTCCATTCACTGTTATTATAAAGCTTGAAAGAGCCAGGACATTTTTATATGTATAATATATCTCTGATTGTATTCGTCTGAAAGAAGAAAGTCATATACACCTAGGATGGCTTGAGGGTGAGTAAATCATGAGGTAATTTAATTTTTTGGGTGAATTATCCCTTTAAGTTTATTATTAACAAAGTCATTAGTTTAATATGATCTTAATAGTTTGTGTGAAACTTTTCTGATCATTTTGTTACTGGACCTAACATGAAGCCCACAGCTTGCAAGTGCAGCACAGTGCTGTATCATTTTACATGCATAGATAGAAGTCTTAAAGGCAGCAAAAAAAATTAATTTGTGCAAATTAAATTAAATTAATGACATGACCTCTTTAAAAGTAGGGACATTGCAAATCAAAAATATTATCACAAAATTATTGTTCTAAAACGTTGGCTTTACTCTTCCTGAAACCAGATGTCTTTTGATTTGGCTATATCATAAGAGGGCAAGGGGGAAGAAAAAGGAAAACAAATCATAACTTTTATTTATTTTTTTTGTAAAAGATTTTTTCCATTGAAATGTAGAAATCTGAATGTTATTTTATTTATTTTTTGAAGTAAAATTTAATCTAATATAGTTGTATTTAATGCAACATTTATTTTTGGCCCACAACTATCAATCACGTTCGATTTTTAGCTCTTCGTAAAATAATGTTTTAGCACATCTGCAAGGAAGGCTGCAATAACCATTTGTGTTTGTTTCTGTATAGTTATCAGGTAGAGAGTCGAGCCAGTGTTAATCATTTTGGGCATTCTTTGCTGGGTGGTTACTGTCCTCAGTACATGCCTGACTTTGCCTTGCATGGCATCAGTTCTGATCTCAGGCTCAAACAGTGCCTTATGGCTGACCTGGAACACACTGTTCTTGTAAGTACAGTTACATTTACAGTTATTACTGCATACAGTAAATGATTCATGTATGTTCACAATCACAATCATTCATTTGACAATTTTTGCTCCAGTGTTTTATGTCTGTTAGTTTTAATGTTTAACATGTGTAATGTTTAATTTGGTTTCTTGTTTGAATTTTAGCTTGACCAGGGTAATGCCATTTTTAATTTTTGACAGAAATGAAAATGAGGAAAATGACCGATTGTTCAGCTGACTAAAAGTCTTTCAAAAAAATAAACAAATAAATAAATTCAGATGACAAAAACTCCATAAAACAGTTTTGAAAGTTGCTTGTAAATGCCTGTTCACACCAAGAACGATAACTGTACAGCTAACTATAACGATATCTACAGTGAGGAAAATAAGTATTTGAACACCCTGCTATTTTGCAAGTTCTCCCACTTGGAAATCATGGAGGGGTCTGAAATTGTCATCGTAGGTGCATGTCCACTGTGAGAGACATAATCCAAAAAAAAAAAATCCAGAAATCACAATATATGATTTTTTAACTATTTATTTGTATGATACAGCTGCAAATAAATATTTGAACACCTGAGAAAATCAATGTTAATATTTGGTACAGTAGCCTTTGTTTGCAATTACAGAGGTCAAACGTTTCCTGTAGTTTTTCACCAGGTTTGCACACACTGCAGGAGGGATTTTGGCCCACTCCTCCACACAGATCTTCTCTAGATCAGTCAGGTTTCTGGGCTGTCGCTGAGAAACACGGAGTTTGAGCTCCCTCCAAAGATTCTCTATTGGGTTTAGGTCTGGAGACTGGCTAGGCCACGCCAGAACCTTGATATGCTTCTTACAGAGCCACTCCTTGGTTATCCTGGCTGTGTGCTTCGGGTCATTGTCATGTTGGAAGACCCAGCCTCGACCCATCTTCAATGCTCTAACTGAGGGAAGGAGGTTGTTCCCCAAAATCTCGCAATACATGGCCCCGGTCATCCTCTCCTTAATACAGTGCAGTCACCCTGTCCCTTGTGCAGAAAAACACCCCCAAAGCATGATGCTACCACCCCCATGCTTCACAGTAGGGATGGTGTTCTTGGGATGGTACTCATCATTCTTCTTCCTCCAAACACGTTTAGTGGAATTATGACCAAAAAGTTCTATTTTGGTCTCATCTGACCACATGACTTTCTCCCATGACTCCTCTGGATCATCCAAATGGTCATTGGCAAACTTAAGACGGGCCTTGACATGTGCTGGTTTAAGCAGGGGAACCTTCCGTGCCATGCATGATTTCAAACCATGACGTCTTAGTGTATTACCAACAGTAACCTTGGAAACGGTGGTCCCAGCTCTTTTCAGGTCATTGACCAGCTCCTCCTGTGTAGTTCTGGGCTGATTTCTCACCTTTCTTAGGATCATTGAGACCCCACGAGGTGAGATCTTGCATGGAGCCCCAGTCCGAGGGAGATTGACAGTCATGTTTAGCTTCTTCCATTTTCTAATGATTGCTCCAACAGTGGACCTTTTTTCACCAAGCTGCTTGGCAATTTCCCCGTAGCCCTTTCCAGCCTTGTGGAGGTGTACAATTTTGTCTCTAGTGTCTTTGGACAGCTCTTTGGTCTTGGCCATGTTAGTAGTTGGATTTTTACTGATTGTATGGGGTGGACAGGTGTCTTTATGCAGCTAACGACCTCAAACAGGTGAATCTAATTTAGGATAATAAATGGAGTGGAGATGGACATTTTAAAGGCAGACTAACAGACTAACTTTGAGGGTCAGAATCAAAGTTGTTGATAAACAGGTGTTCAAATACTTATTTGCAGCTGTATCATACAAATAAATAGTTAAAAAATCATATATTGTGATTTCTTGATTTTTTTTTTTAGATTACCGGTATGTCTCTCACAGTGGACATGCACCTACGATGACAATTTCAGACCCCTCCATGATTTCCAAGTGGGAGAACTTGCAAAATAGCAGGGTGTTCAAATACTTATTTTCCTCACTGTATATTAGCGTCCACACCAGTGGGCGATAACGTTCTCACGCGCTGTAGTTTTCGCTCAAGCTCTTTAAAGCAGGATGGATTCTGATTAGATGTCAACTTGGCTGTTTTTATCATTCATCATCTGGGAAAAAAAAACATTCCGGAAGTGATTCCAACGATATCATTTCTCTCTGCTGTTATCATTATGGTTGTGGTGCGGATCTGCTATTCTTTAGTGTTTAGAATGACTTTTAGAACTATATTTAAATCATTATTGTTATAGTTATCGTCCTTGGTGTGAATGGTTTTTAGTCTATCCCTCACAGCCTCGTTTTCATCCACGTTAAATTTCATATGGCGTCTAACCTGACTAAGGTCTATACTGTACATTAGGAAAAAGTGTGTACCTTTTGTTTATGTGCAGCATCCGGCACTGGATGAACCCGTGGCCGAGGCTTTGTGCATTGTGGCAGATACAGACCGACTGAGTGTGCAGGTGGTGACGAGTCAAAGGCGCGTGTGTGAGGGCGGGCGGATGGGCAGGGACGTGATGGTGTCTAACCTCATACACACTCTCATCACATCAGTTCTGCAGCTATATGCGCTCAACATCGCAACCGATTTTGTAAGTCTCTTCAACACACACACACACACACACACACACACACACACACACACACGCACACACACACACACACACACACACACACACACACACACACACACATAAAAAACATATTTACAGTTTATTACCTGCAGTGTTCAGTATGTTTATCTGTTTATTTATTCAAATGTTTGGGGTTAGTAGGATTTTTTTAATTTTTTTTTAAAGAAATTAATACTTTTATTCCTGCAAAGATGCATTTAAATTGATCTTAAGACTTTTTACACTCATTAAAAACATTTAAATAAATGCTGTTCTTTTGAACTTTCTAATCATCCAAGAATCCTGAAAAAAATATACCAGTTTCCACAAAAATTTTAAGCAGCATAACTTTTTTCAACATAGATAATGATAAATGTTTCTTGAGCACCAAATCAGCATATTAGAATGATTTCTGAATGATCATGTGAGTAATGGCTGCTGAAAATTCAGCTTTGCCAGAAATAAATGACATTTTAAAATAAATATAAAAATATAAAACAGCTCATTTAAATTATAATAATAATTCACAATATTACTGGGTTTTTTTTGTTTGTTTTTTTAAATAAATGCAGCCTTGGTGAGCATAAGAGAATTCTTTTCAAAAAACATATTTAAAAAAATCTTACAGACCCCAAACTTTTGATCAGTAGTGTAGACTCTGATTTTTTTGTGTGTGTTTATGCAAACATCATCTCAGTGTGTGATGCATCTGGAGGACCGGTTACAGGAGGTGTATTTTAAGAGTCGATCCTTAGCAGAATATCTGAGAGGACAAACCAGGGTCCATGTAAAAGAACTGGGGCTGGCACTGGGGTAAGATCACACTTACCTACTTATTAGGTGTGTTCATGCCATGTTGTAATTACCGTAATAACGACATTTTAACTTGTAAAAAGCGTTCACGTCCTTGTAGAGCTCGGAATTACAGCTTGGAAGATGGGAATTTTCAGAGAGCAGCTCCTACATGTTCCATGTGACCCCTGTACCACATGACTGCTGCAGTTTCATTTAGGCATTGATAGGGCTCTTACAGAGTCAACGTGAGCAACGCAAGCAAGTGACAATAGCGACGTGAGCGACGTGCTCCCTTTCCCTTTAGTGTTGCCATACAAACGCATAATTTCCAGTCCGAGGACGTGAACAGCTCCGAATTGAATGTCGCGTGTTGTCATCTGGAGACTACGGCAATTACGACATGGCGTGAACACAGCAATCGTCACTAATCCTACACTTAAGTCATGCATAATGATATTCTAAATGCAGACATTGTGAAAATAAAACTGCATAATGTCATATGAATTTATTATTATTTTCCCCCCAGAATTGAGTCCAGTGACATTCCATTGCTTACAGCAGTGGCCAGCACACACTCGCCCTATGTGGCTCAGATCCTCCTTTAAATAGACCAAGCAAGATTTATTTCACATAAAGGACCAATCAGAATGTGTTCCTGTTCTGCATGGACCAGTAAGAATCTGATCATTATCAGATAACCACACCAATCAAGATGCACTGTGTTCGACAACCATTCGGAGCCTACACCCAGCCTTAAAATACCAATCAGAATGCCTTGTTTGTCCATCTGACAGTGTGTGTATGTACGTACGAGTGTGCATCTAACTAACTATCTATAGACTGAAACGGGCACCACACAGGGACACTTGTTAATGCTCTCCATTTTTTTTTATCTGGTGTCTTTTTAAGTTTTTATATGAAAGGAAAGACTGGATACTGCAAAGATTATTTATGGAAAACATCTCTAAGAGCAAGAATATGGACAAGCATCAATACATTTGATCCTTCCGTACTATTATTGCTAGCGCTACAGTATATCTGAATGCACAATAGTGTATTTAGGGATAGTCCTCCCAAAAATTAAAATTGTCATTATTTTCTCACTTTCATATCATTCCAAACCTGTATGCAAGATATTTTAAAGTACAATTGAAGTCAACGGAAGCCAAAACTGTTTGGTTATCCATCAATGTTCTTCAAAATATCTTATTTTGTGTTCGGCAGAAGACAAGTCGTCATACAGGTTTGGAACAACATGAAAGTGAGTAAATGATGACAGAATTTTTTATTTTTTTTGATAGAATATCCCTCTAAGGATGAAAGCATAACTATAAAATGTATGGTCTCTCTGTGAAGCACATTAGTTTACATCAGGAGCCACATTTTGTAGCATTCCTGAGACACGGCTAATCTTGAAAGAAATAGTTCACCCAAAAATAAAACTTCTGTCAATTTACTTACCCTCATGTCATTCCAAATTTGCAGGACAGACTTTTTTTTATTTTTGAAGGATGATTCTTTTCCATATAATAAAAGTGAAATAAGATGGGGACTGCAGCAAAATGACCAAAAAAATACCATTAAAATATTAGGTGGTCCATACAATTATATTATATTCTATGCTCTCATTTTCTGAACTTTTTGACTTTTTTGGAGCTTGACAGTCCTAAAAGACTGTCATCGCATGGAAAAGAATAGCCAGGATTATCCTAAAATGTCACCTTTTTTGTTTTACAGAAAAAAAGTCAGTCAGCCATACAGGTTTGGAACAACATGAGGGTGAATATAAAATTGCAGGATTTTCAGTTTTGGGTGAGCTGTCCTTTTAAACCCTTAAATTCCAACCAAGCACACAACTCTGAAAGCATAAAAAGGACATTTAAAATGAATCTCTGAAATTTCATTCAAGAAAAGCATCAGTTTGTTCCTGAATAATTATTGACAATGTAAGTCATAGCAGCGTTTAGTTTCTTGTTTTGGAATTTGACCAAATCAATCAGTTTTCATAGTTTTCTACTCAGTGTGATCTTACGTTTCGTTTAATCTGCAATTGAAGTATTTATCATAGTCCATATTCTGCAGAAAACTGTGTGTGTGCCTCAATCTTTGAAAGATGAGAGGATGTTTACATAATGGAAAAAGTGGGTGTGATATTAAATTGTGTTAATGTTAATTACTGGACAGTCCACAGATTGTGGATTACAGTATTAATCTGGTGCTACTATTGAGTCAAAGGCTTACTAAAGCACATGTTTACGCTCTGTCCTTGAGAATGCTTTATATTTCTTTCAGTGGTGTTTTGCACTGAAAGACATAAATGTCATAGCAATAGAACCCCAATAGTAGTTTGTGACAAGAAATTAAAAAAATACTTCTTTTTTTTTATTGTTGTTTATTGTTCCATTTTAAAGAGTTAGAAAAAGATGATTATTTTTTATATTTTCACAAAATACTCTACCTCAAATAAAAGATCTGAAAGTGTCCTGATCTGAATGAATGAGTTTGATCAGTCAGTTTCACACATCAAGAATGCAGTGTACTTATATCTTCAGTGAGTATACACTTAAAAGCTGCATTTTGGATAAAAACATTACATGTGCAAACGTCTTTAGTGAATTTCTGTACTGAAAGTAAATGTAAATTTGTCTTGCTTTGTTTACAATAGTTTTGTTGAGGTTGGAACTTTGAACACTAAGGTTTTGCTATACTTTCAGTAGTCTCTTGTTTTACTTTTGGTCTGTTCCCTGCATGGTGTTTATACTCCAGGTTGAATGTGGTTGAGTATTTTGTCTGTGACAATATGATATTGCCAAGAACTGAATTAGTGAATAAACAAATTGCCAGAAATTCTGCATTTTGTAGTTATATATCTTCTTTTGCATGGTCCGGTTTAAAATTGTGTATGACAGCAGCCTATGAACTTATATAGAGATGTTTAAGTTTTCTTGATATTGTTTTGATCAGTGTTTTTATATCTTTTACTTCACTCGTGCACTAATCATATTACTAATCATACCATCACATTAACCAAACAGACAATTTGGTTAATTTTTAAAACATTATGTATCTGTATCTATAAATATTTGCATATACAGTCATGTGAAAAAGTAAGGACACCCTTTAGCATTTTATGGTTTTACGTATCAGAACATAAAAATCATCTGGTTTTGATGATTGAACATGATTGAATGATTGAATCTGGTCAGATGAACAACAACAACAAATGACATATTACACCCGTGTCATTATTTATTTAAGAACAATAAAGCCAAAATGGAAAAGCCATGGGTAACAAACTAAGAACAACCTATGACTCAATTGCTTGTAAAGCCACTTTTAACAGCAATAAGCTGAAGGATTTGTTTTCTGTATGAAAGTACAGTATCTCTCGCATTGTTAGAGTAATTTTGGCCCGCTGTTCTTTACAACGTTGCTTCAGTTCATTGAGGTTTGCGCCATTTATTTATACACAGCTCTCGTAAGGTCCCGCCACAGAATTTCAATCGGGTTGAGGTCTCTGGTCTTTGACTTGGTCAGTGCAACACCTTGATTCTTTTCATTTTCAGCCATTCTGTTGTGGATTTGCTGGTGTGCTTGGGATCACTGTCTTGTTGCTTGACCCAATTTCAGCCAAGCTTTAGCTGTCGGACAGATGGGCTCACATTTGACTCTAGAATACTGTAGTACTGTAATCTTACTGTAGAATAATGTACTACAAATTGTTTGGAAATGGCTGTATAACCCTTCTCGGAATGATGGCAGCAACAATTGCTTCTCTAAGATCGTTGATGTCTTTCCTGCTTGGCATTGTGTTAACATACCTGACCTGAATGCTCCAGACCAGCCAAAACTTATGATCACACTTGGTGATGATTAGTTAATCAAATATATTTGATTAGCAGCGCTTGACTGCTACTACCCTCTTAATTCCTATGGGAGCAGTAAGGGTGTACTTAGTTTGTCACCCATGGCTTTTCCATTTTGGCCTCGTTTTTGTTAAATAAATAGTGAGACAGTGTAATATGTCATGTGTTGTTGTTCATCTGAGGTCGTATTTACATCATTTAAGATCTGCCAAGGACCAGATTTATTTTTTAATGTCCAGATACATAAACCCATAGAATTTAATAGGGTGTCCTTTCTTTTTCACATGACTAGCATATAAACATTGCATATACAGCTAAGAACAGGAAAATGAGGCTACAATTCACATATGCTCACCAAAATTGGACAATAGAAGACTGGAAAAAAGTTGCCTGGTCTGATGAGTCTCGATTTCTGCTGCAACGTTCAGATTATCTAGGGTCAGCATTTGGCTTAAACAACATGAAAGCATGGATCCATCCTGCCTTGTATCAATAGTTTAGGCTGGCTGGTGGTGTTAATGGTGTGAGGGGTGTTTTCTTGGCACACTTTGGGCCCCTAGCATTTGAGCATCGTTTAAACGCCACAGCCTACCTGAGTATTGTTGCTGACCATGTCCATCCCTTTATGACCACAGAATACCCATATTCTGATGACTACATCCAGCAGAATAACGCACCATTTCACAAAGCTCAAATCATCTCAAACTGGTTTCTTGAACATGACAATGACTTCACTACAGGCTATGCCAAACAGCTTCCACACCAGATCTCAATCCAAGAATAGAGGATCCTTTGGGATCCCAGCAAACACAGAATGTTGGCACAACGTACCCAACCTTCTAACAACGTTTTAACAACATAGCCAAAAGGTTGCTATACGTTGTGGGGTGAAGGTTGTTACAGCGTTGTCACAATGTTGACATTAAACCACCATTCAGGGCCCTTGTGCCTATCCCAGCAAACACAGAACGTTGGCACAACGTAGCCAACCTTCTAACAACGTTTTATCAACATGGCCAAAAGGTTGCTATAAATACATTGTGTGGTGAAGGTTGTTACAGCGTTGTCACAATGTTGTGCACGCAACGTGTCACAGCGTAAATGTGTTTGCTGGCATGTGGTGGAACAGGAGATTCACATCATGTATGTGAAGCCAACAAAGTTTAGCTTGGTATTAGTTCCTAATGATATACTTCACAATTCTTTATGTAAACAATACTTTTTTGCATGTTACCATAGCCTAAAAAGACTCACATATGAAATTTCAACATCATTCATAAATAATGACAGTGTGAATTAGGAGTTTATGACTGAATCAGGCACTTCAGTATGTAGTATATGACTGACTGACTGACTTCTGTGGAACATCAAGATATTTTTAGAAATGTGTTTTTGTGTAGGCTATGCAAGTCAGTGCCAAAACTGGTTGCCAACATTCTTCAAAATATCTTCTTGCGGAAGGCAGAAAGTCATACAGGTATGAAACTGCATGAGGGTGAGTAAATGGTGACAGAATTTTCATATTTGGTAAACTATCCCTTTCAAAATTCACACGCGCGCTACTCATACACTCTCCAGTACAGTGGGTGGCGCAATGAGTGTTCTTCTCATTCCCAGATATGAAGACGCGCCTGGGCAGCTGATGCGGTCTCCCCTGACCTGTCTTTATTATGTCTAACTCCATAGGCCAATGCCTCCCCTTACTATCATGGGCAGTTTTTGCATGTATTTTTGGATGGTAACAGAGGACAAACCCGGACTCTCTGAAAACGCATGAGATAGACGTGAAAAGTAAGTGTGTTTCAGTACTATGTGAGGCAACTGAGCTAGCAGCTAACAGAGTAGCATCTATCCTCCAACACAACTAACGTTAGCTTAATTTATTAATTGCACCATTTAAACAATCAGCTGCTATCAATTTGATCGCATCTGAATCGGTTTCCTTTTTTCCTGTTAGCACATAAAATGTGTGTTTATAGGACACCCAGTCAATCTTGACATAAAAGTCGTTCTTTGTCTTATTTTGCAGTAAGTTAACGTTACACGCGGATTTCTTGTGTTAACCTGACTTTATGTTTTAAAAGGATGTAAATTACATTTTTGCAACAGACTAGAGTTTTGACCTCAAATTATTTGCTCTTCTCTGATTTAGGCTAGTTTAACGGAAACTACTGATGATGGTCAACGATGAGCAGATAACTTTACCACTTACAGAATTTACCATGGTTACCAACCATAGTACAGTTATTGTTACTACCATAACGGTGTTGGCAACTACCAGTTTTAAAACGTCGAAATTATACAAGATAGCAGACAGATTCTGAAAGAGTCTTACGTTGATTGTTAATGTGATTAATAAGGTGGTCCCATTATAATGTATGATGGGTTTAATGTAGATTGATATTGTTCATTATTTGTTTACAAATAATAACCAAAAAGCACATGCAGTCAGGTTAGACAATCTCACTTAATTAGTAGTTGTGACAAAATTTGTTATATTTATATACAAAATTGTTAAATTAAGTGATTGCTTCATCTGCTTCAGACACTTTTACATAATCAAACATGTCTCATACACCATCATCCGCTTACCTTTTAAATTCATTTCAGAACTCGTTATCATTTACTATAGGACACTAATCCAGACTGTTATGGTTGTGGTTTTCTCTTCTCCTTTTTAGGAGAATAAGGAGTGTGGTTAGTTAAACTAAATAATGTTGCAGTAAACCATTGGTTGTTTGAGAAGGTTGTTTTGAGTCATTTACTATTTACTGTATGATGTGGTTTGATCAGATTTAGTGTGTTTTCTACCACAGGACAGGAAATGAGTTGGTGTTTGTTGCATGTATAAAATATAAGATTATTTGATTTATTGTCTAATGTTGGTTTTACTATATTGATTATAATTTAATTCTTTATTTAATATTATTTTGAAGTATGTGTTTCCTTGCGTATTAACAATTATCATTTTCATTTTATATTATCTGTAGAAATGTCTGTAGAAAACCAAAAATAAACCAATATGAATAAACCAAATCAAAAGGATTCCATGTTAATGTTTTTTCTTTTCTTTCTACTCACTCTTTGTGTTAGCACTTTAGTCCACAAACCCTTAAAAGTTTGATTCTGTAAGATGGATTACATCTACACAGAAAAATTGTAGTGTAGAAACAATTTTCACTCAGAAATTGCTAGTAATATTTCACAAATAATTAAAAAGTTTAGGGCTGTCAAATGATTAATCGCGATTAATCGCATCCAAAATAAAAGTTTGTTTACATAATATATGTGTGTGTATGGAGTATAATTATTTTCTATATATAAATACACACACATGCATATATATTTAAGAAAAATGTGCTATTTATATATAAAATATTTATATATAATATAAATTATATATAATATAAATAGCCTATATATACACAGTATATACATGCAAATATTTCTTAAATATATACATGCATGTGTGTATAGAAAATAATTATACACCGTACACACACATATATTATGTAAACAAACTTTTATTTTGGATGCGATTAATCGCGATTAATCATTTGACAGCCCTATTAAAAAGAAATGGCAAGTAACACATTGAATTAAACGTGAAGTTTTGACACAAAAATGCTAAAATAGCACTTTCTTGTGAAGCACTACTGTAGTCCTGTTTTATTTACAATTTCAAAAATGTACTGTATTAATGTAAAAATGTATTTACAGTGTAGTCTGTATTAGGCTTGCTGCGATAATCGGTGTTGCCGGTGTTAAACAGTGTTTAGCTGCACACTGATAATAACATCAGTTGCCCACTGCGGCAAATCATCATTTTGATATTTATACTGTAGTAATAAAAATCATTTAGCTCAGTTAGAGAACAGACACTACCATTAAAAACTGAACGTTGCCTGACAAGACAATGGCGGCAGTAAAATGTGCACAGGCATTCATAGGTGATTTAAAAGTAAGGTGGAAAAGAGGGAAAATCTCCCACTTCCTCCTCCCTCCCGGTGATACCGGTGTTACCAGTGTTGTCACACGTCAGTTAACCTGTGGGAAAATTTCCTCACCGTCACATCCCTAGTCTGTATTGTTTTAGCATTAAATAGTTCCTCATCTTAACGTTCCTCTTCCTTATCTATTCCTTATTTGTTTTCAGGTCATGGATTTCCCAGGGCACTTTGAGCAGATCTTCCAGCAGCTGAACTACCAGCGGCTGCATGGACAGCTGTGTGACTGTGTGATCATGGTAGGCAGCCGTCATTTCAAGGCCCACCGCGCCGTGCTTTCCGCCTGCAGTACGCATTTCAGAGCCCTGTTTACTGCTGCCGAGGGAGACGCCAGCACGAGGATGATCCACCTGGACTCCGAGGTGGTGACAGCTGAAGCATTTGCTGCTCTCATGGACATGATGTACACATCCACGCTGATGCTAGGAGAGAGTAACGTTATGGATGTCCTGTTGGCTGCTTCTCATCTGCATCTAAACGCTGTGGTGAAAGCCTGTAAACACTACCTTACGACTCGCACACTGCCCATGTCTCCTCCGGCAGACCGTGGTGGGCAGCATCACGCTGAGCAGCAACAAGCAGCAGCGGCTGCGAACTCGCATCTCCAGCGCTCATTTCTGCTGCAGCAGCTCGGTTTGAGCTTGGTCAGTTCTGCCCTGAGTGGGGCTGAAGATGGGGGAACAGGGACCGGGAGGAGAACGGGATCAGGGTGCGGTAGCGGGTTGGTGGATCAGCATGGTTCTTCTCACCCGACACGCCGTTTCCTAAAGCGCAAACAGCCCATGACCCTGACCGCTCCTGAGCGGGGGAGGCCGCGAATCTCCTCACAGGTGGGGGTATCGGAGGGCCGAGAGGGTGGAGAGGAGCTTCTGTCTCCAGATTCCCACAGTAAGATGGTGGATGAGGTCGTCGCTGGGATCATTCCTGGGGATGGGGGAGGTTTACTAGAGCAAGATGAGTACAGAAGGGGACTGAACCATGAAGACATGCAACTTCCCAGCCAGTCAGATGGAGGCAGGGGAGCAGGACCGGAAAAAACGTTGCTGCTGCCGCGTAAAGAGGAGTACCCTGATGCGAGCCATCACCATAGCGAGGGGATAAAGATAAAGAATGGAGGTGAGGAAGAAGAGGAGCAGCAGCACATGCAAGTCGTGGTGAAGAGTGAGCCGCTGAGTTCTCCCGAGGCTGTTGATGAGACTAGCGATGTTACCTCTCAGGCTGAAGGGAGTGACCAGGTAATTGCTTTTGATATTAAGCTTGTGGGACTGTAACATATTTTGTTACTGGATTTTAGGCACACATGATTTGTGGGTTTTTCCAAATTGTCCCAGCTAAGTTAGTATTTTGGTTCCTGAATTTCCCCATGAATCAAACTGCATGCCTTTTCATTTTAGAAAATTAATATTCATTGTAGATTTATAACCATTTTCAAAAAGGAAATGCTGTCACTTGTTTTGTTTTTCATATATTGTTCCTGAAAAATATATATATACAGGGTTCGTACGTTTTGAAAAAACCTGGAAAAGTTATGAAATTTGAAAAATGCAAATTCCAGGCCTGGAAAGGTTTTGGAAAAATAAAAAGACCCAGAAAGTTTTGGAAAAGTCATGGATTTTTTTTTTTTTTTAACACAGCATAATATGTGATTAATACAAAAACTGTTTAATAAAAAAAATATTTCGCGTTGTCTTAACGTCCTTATTTCGGGCGGCATAACGTTCAGTTCACTTCCGATTCACTTGTTGCGATGTTGCTGAGGCGAAGTCGGTGCTGACAGAAATTTAATTGAAATGGCAGGAAAGTGGCACGAGCATGCTAAAGTTTTGCAAGCACCGGTGGGTCGAGAATGTAGCGGAAAGAGCATTGCTGCTCTGGCCGCATGTGAAACGATACGCAGAATATTAGCCTACGTCTGTCTCCTGCACGCGAGAGGAGAGAAGAAAACGAGTAAATGTCAGTTCAATTGTGAGTTCATTCTATATTAGGAGTGTGTGCGATATTGTCTATGAACTATGATGATATTGTAATCATTGTTTTAACTATGTACGAGGCACTGCGAGTGCGAGCTGACATCGCGTTTGTCTCTCATGCTTGCTTTCACTGCGTGATGTGTCAGTGCAGTTATAGATGCCCCCAAATGAGTTTTTGTCTTATATTTATATCATATTATGTTGTTATATTAGAATATCACATGAGCAAGAGTGCCGTTTTCCTTTGCACAATTGCAAATGTGCTATTTATTTTATACAACAGTTAAATTAACAATAAAGTTAACATTGCGAGTTACTTTTTGGACACAATATTGTCAATTTTCACTTTATATCGCCGACGAGAATTTCATAAGTCGTAGTCCAACAGACATCGATTATTTATTTATTTATTTAATGAAATCCGCGTTTTGAACGAATCATTTTAACGATTCAATGAACAATCACTTGTTTTTCTGAATGAATCAGCCGTTTGAACGAATCGGTTGAATAAATGACTCCAATAACTCGCTTATTAAGACTTGCCGCCACCTACTGGTGGTTTTAGTTTCATGTTTAAAGTATCCTTTAATTAAAAAGTTAAAATTATAAATCATTTAAATATTGAATAGCTTTATTTATGCAATTGTAAATGAAGTATAAATATAGTAGGCTAATGCCAGTTTTGATGCCGCTTCTGTCTCACCTCTGCACTGCAAGGATGGATTTTAATTTAATGATTTAATTTGACATTAGTACTGTGTTATTCTAATATAATTTAATTTGAATGTTAGAATTTGACATAAAAGGTGATGCATACCTCTAAATACGTTTAGAAAAAATGTCCATATATAGGTGAAAATACCCCTGGAAATCAGTTTTCGGTGGCAAATTTTGCCCCTTAATAAAAATGTTAATTTCGGTCACTGCTGTGAACTGATCACTGCATAGAATATAAAAAATATGAATATCTTCGTGAGTCTGCTGTCAACAACAGGCCTAAACCGGCCAGGATACCAGTACAAAAACACAATCAGTAAAATATCATCTAATTATTATCAACAAAATTTTGAAAATATCGAGACATATTTTTGTCAATATTGCGCACCCCTAATGTACGGTATTAATTTTGAGGGTAAATTTTAACACAAATTTTTATTCTTATAATGTCGACTGACATTTTCAGGAATACATAGTCATGGAAATGTGCCGAAAAGTCATGGAAAAGTCATGGAAAAGTCATGGAAAAGTATTGGTTAAAATGTGTATGAACCCTGTATATACACTTCCATTCAAAAGTTTAAGGTCAGAAAGATTTTTTTCTTTTTGAAAGTTGAATACCTTTATTTAGTAAGCACACATTAAATTGATCAAAAGTCACAGTAAAGACAAAGTTCAAACAAAAAATAACCAGCACTACTGTTTTCAGCATTGATAATAAGAAACATTGTCACATTGAAGACTGAATCTGAAAATTCAGCTTTGCCAATGCCATCACAAAAATAAATTACATTTTAAAATGTATTAAAATAGAAAACAGTTAATAATAACAATATTTTACAATATAATTGTTTTAAAAATTATTGATTTTTCGTGAACAAAAGAAGCAAAATTAATCACTTGTTCCATTTTATTCCTGCTTCAAAATATATTATTGAAACAGTTATTGTTATTGACAGCTTATAGGCATTTAAGTAGATATGAGCTTCTATGCATATTGCCTACATACAAAAATAGTTGCCAGGGGGTGTTACTAAGATGGACTTTGTAAATATTTTGTAAGTACTAGGCTAGTACTTTGTGAATATTTAGTATTAGTAAGTAGTTAGTACTTGGTAAGAATGTGATGTTTCCTCAGGTGGAGCCAGTTGGAGAAAAGCTGGAGCTGAGTCCAGAGGGCAGTGAGCGCAGCTTCTCCGATCCCCAGCCCAGCTCTGAGCTACTGATTAAAGGAAACAAGGGATTAGGAGCAGGAGAAGACAGAGGAAGAAGAGAGGAGCTCACCTGCAGTGAAGCTCTGGAGTCCTCCTCTGGATTACATATCTCCAGTTTCCTCAGCACAAAGACCTTTGCTGGCAGATTGGCGTCATCTAACCATACCCATAGTGTTGACAATGTTCCCAACACTACAACCGGAGAGTTTCAAGCAGACCACGATTCTGCACGCTACTTCCTTCCTACTGATTCCATCAACACTGCATCTTCCTCTCTGCATCTTCCAGGCGAGGCTCAGGTCTGCTCTGACTTGCAGCCAGAGTCCCTCTTTCTGCGGCCACTGCATGATGGAATGGCATCATCCACTTCATTAACGGCGTCCCGTGGTGGATCTGTGGACCAGCTTGCGCTCGAGTTCCAGCGCAACATTTTGGGATTACAGACCTTCCCTCGTTCATCCAGGGGTGGCGCTGCAGGGTGCCACTCATACCGGCGCATCGCTCCCAAAGTTCCACCAGGAGGTGCTTTAACGCTTACGGATGGCCCTCAGCAACTTGACGTTGCTTCCTCGTCCTCTTCCTCCTCCTCAATGCTTCTTAATGGAGTAAACTTTGAGGGATCTGTCAATGTAGGTCAAAATGGTGGCAGCTCCAACTTGAACCCTCTACCCCAGTTGACAAGAGCCTCTGCAGATGTTCTGTCAAAGTGTAAAAAGGCGCTTTCCGAGCACAACGTGCTAGTGGTGGAAGGCGCCAGGAAGTATGCCTGCAAGATCTGCTGTAAGACGTTCCTCACTCTGACGGACTGCAAGAAACACATCAGAGTTCATACGGGAGAGCGCCCGTATGCCTGTCTGAAATGCGGCAAACGCTTTAGTCAGTCCAGTCACTTGTACAAGCACTCGAAAACAACCTGCTTACGATGGCAGAGCAGTGAAATGGCTAATGCCCTGCTCTAATTCATCACATTCACACGCACTCCAAAGACGCCATACAAGGATGACCGGCCACCAGTCAGTTTCTCTACTGTATGGGCAGACCTGTACACCATAATCTCACATCCACCATTATAGTAGCTTTAGTACCTTTTTTTTAAAAAAAAAGTGTTTTTCAACACTGTTGTATGTTCTTAGCATGCTTTCAATTAACATGCCATTGATGGTACAAATTAAATGGATAGCTCACCCCAAAATCTTGTTTCTGACCTGACTTTCTTTCTTCTGCAGAACACAGATTTTTTTTTTTAAAGGTAGTGTGTATGAGTTTTTCTTTTTGGTCCATACAATAAATGTCAGTATGGTGTAATGTTTTAATTTTAATGGACAAATACAGTTGAATCGTTCTTCAAAATCTCATCTTTTGTGTTCGGCAGAAGAAAGTAAGTCATACAGGTTTAGTTCATTTTTTGTGTGTACTATCCCTTTAGGTTTCACTGTGATATGTTTTTAAAAGAATGGTGATGGAGAGGTCTGCTTCAAGCATTGCAAGCAGATGTCAGACAGAACCTTAGTAGCTGAATCCTGGATCATGATGATCAAAAGCTTTTTGAGTTTCAGTCCCTCTATGGAAGTTAGTGTTGTATTGTCAGCTGTCTTGTTGAGGTATTTTTGCTTCAGTGTACCTTTAGGCCAGTGGTTCTCAACCAGGGAGCCGGGGCCCACTAGGTGAATTCGCAAACTTCCGGGGAACCCAAAGTCTTAAAATTATTTAAATTGAGTTACATTAACAATCTTGACTTAAATGTTAAAGATACTTAAAATAAACATTAAACTTCATCATATTTTTTACTTTATTTTATTACTTTAGAAGTACATATCAGCTTTAATAGGTGGCCTTGTTGAAAATTGGTAAAAAGATGAGAACCACTGCTTAAGCTCTGTTCCAAAACCAAGCGAGCTGCCTGGCAGTAAGGCAGTATCCTAACCGAAACGGAAGCTCACATCGGAACATAGGCAGTTGCTTTGTGCGGCACACATAATGCTTAACATTACGGAGCTCCTAAGGTAGAGATGAGCAGCTCCGGTCCTGGAGGGCCACTGCCTGGCAGAGTTTAGCTCTATCTCTTATCAAACAAACCTGCCTGTAATTTTCTAGTAATCCTGAAGACTTAGGTTAGATTTTTTGATTGGGATGAAGGAGCTAAACTCTGCAGGGAACTGGCCTTTCAGGTCCAGAGTTGCCCATCTCTACCTTAGGAGCTCCGCAATGTAATGCAATAAAGGACATGGTGACGGGAAAAAATTTGAGATAGGAGGGAAAAATATTTCTTTTTTAGCAACTTTCCATTTGCTTGCAAACTTACATTTCAATGCTTTTGTGTCCACTAACGCAAAGTTTCTCGGACAAACAGAAACCTTTTACAAGAGAATGCAGTTTTAGAGCTTAAGACTTTTTGCATGGGCTAACGCAAAAGCACTGAAATATAATTTCTCCTTCCATTTCAATTTCCCCATTAGGGGCTCTGTATAGCTTACAGTTGATTCCAATGGAGTTTGACGTCAAGTCCCTTTTAAGGAAAGCCATTTCATTCGGCGGCTATATTTGGCAGCTATCAGCTTATGGTATCCAAGACCAAGTTCTGTCTACTTGAATGGAGAAATCCTGGAACCTCAAAACTGCTTGACCCTCTCACATTTAAATAACATAATTCAAATCTCTTATGAGCTGTCCAAATTTTTTATCTTATGCTTAAATGGTGCTAAAAAAAAGTTTCAAAAAATTTCAGGTTGGTCCAACCAGTGCACATGTGCTGTCCTAAGCGTGTCTCAGGACACTGACTGTGGACTATGTCCACTGGAGCTTCTAACAGCAGTTGCAGTGATGCAATGACTTTACCAAATGCTGATTGGCTGGGACTTCTTCCATCATAGTGTTGCACTTTCTCACATTCATAGTAGAGTGCATCATCTTGGTTTGATGTTTAAATGTTGCTAAGTAGTATTTTTAAAATATTTTAATCAGTACTTTAAGGATATTTATAATCATGCACCATTTTGGATGCATTTTCTCCCTCAGTGAGCTTGATGCAATGCATTCTGGTATTGCCTTCGTTGTGTGGGATACATGCGATTCTGCTTTAGAATTTGGCCAAAATCACCAGCCTTCACACTGAGAAACTGCCTATAAAGCCTTATAATGTTGTCTAGGTTGTAAGCTTGCTAGATCTTGGAACACAGCTAATATGTAGCAAATGGTTTATGAGATGTGTAGCCTACCAGAAACACTACTGGTACACTTTTACTGTTAAAAGTTCAAATAAAATGCCTTCTATTATAAGGCAACAAGAAGTAGGCTGTAAGAAGTAAAGCTTTAAGAAGCTGAAACAAGTAAGGATGACCATAGGTGGAAATAAAGCAAAATTGATTGAGATCCTTGTTGCCCAGATCTCCCTAAACTAATAAACACCTAACTTATACTAACACCTTATGATTAAACACTATCTGGTGTTTTCTATGGACCACAGTCATTATGCGTAGAAACGTTTTGACTTATAGCACTGTGTATTTGTGCCTTTTTCTGTTGTATTTGGATGTTCTTATATTGATAAAGGCTGTGTATTGCATAGATGGACTTTCAGCCTGTTTTGCTTCTGGTAAAGCTTACATTGATGCCTCTGTGGCTCAAACTGCTATTAGTACTGAGAGAATAGTAGACTACAATGTTTATGGGTACACACTTTTCATATTCGCTCAAGCACATGCTTGGTGATTAAATTCATATTGAAGAATTTGAGCAAAATCAAGTGGTAGCTATTAGTCAAGGGTGTCACTTTAGAAAAGGATATTAAAGGGGTCATGAACTGGCATTTTTACATTTTTTTTTATATTGTTGTCTGAGGTCAACTTATGACGTTCGCTTGGTTTTTACATTCAAAAACATCAAAATGAATAAGTAATAGGCTATTTTCTAACCTGGTTTTGAGCCTAGCTCCTGAAACGCTCTTTTTTTTTTATGGGCGTGCCGCATTGAAGACTTGGAAGTAAACGCCCACTGCTATGATTGGATAACAATGAGTTACATGTAATGTGCGAATCGGTGGGCGGGGCTAAACAGGCAGTGTTGAAGTAGGCGTTGATCATCTTCTGCGGAGGCGGTGTTTGATACCACTGATCTATATAGAATGACATTATATAGATCAGTGTTTGATACCCTTTGACATCATAGTCTGTCATTCGCTGTGCCTGGTGTCAATAAAAGCTTTTATTGGACTAACAAGGAGGTTTTCAGTTCTGAAACTTACAGGATATTCTTATTGTATGATGACCTCTTATAAAAGCTCAAGCAAAATTTGATTTCTCAGTTCATCACCCCTTTAATACATTCAAGTGCCTCTTTTGACCTTCCAGTGCAGAAGAGAGAATGTTAGTGAAAGAAAATACAACTTTTATGTAAAAATTGCACCTTCAGTCTTTAAGGCTTTAATGTTTTATGGTTTGTGGAGTAAGTAATCATATAGAATTTTAAAAATGATCCGTAATTTGCTGTAAATGAAAATAGATGTTCAGTCATTGTATTAGTGGTTGTTTATGGGTACTGTTAGAGTTAATATTATATGATGGTCTTGTCTTAGTATTTTGTGCGGATTGTTGTCTTCTGTCATGTGTTTGATACTGTACTGAGAGGAGTCCTTAAATACTCAAACTAAGTATAACCGTTAAGATTTAAAAGCTGCTTTTATAAACACATTCCAACCTGTAAATAAGCTATCTTACTGTAGATTTTTTGCATTTTATTTATGCCATCTGTTATTTGACTATAGTGATGCCTTTGCTTTCATGGTAAATATTGCACCTATATGAAATCTTGTTTGATTGGATGAACTCAAAAGTTCTGAATATGGAAAATCATAACCTAACCCCTTATCGAAGACTGCACATTAATCTAAAACAAAATGGAGACGTTTAAGTCTATAAATTATTGTACTTTTTTTTTCGGATTATTGAAATTGTGTTTGTTTGTTTTTTACATGAAGGTTATAACGTGTGTTTATGAAACAGTTCTGTTACAACATTTCTAGTATAATCAACAAAATATACTTGGGATATCAGAAATTCAAAGCCTGTTTAAAGTAAACTCAGTTTACACATTAATCATCACAAAGCAGATGACCTTAAATGTATCCACATATCATGTGTTAACTGTTACATAAGTCATAGAGGACTGTTTCTTTAAATTAACTGAATCACAATGGAAGTAAAACAACTGCCTTGTGTTGTTTTTTCAGATCTAGAGATGCCAAAAGTGAAGGAATTTATGTGAGTTTGTGTAATGGCTATTAATCACAAGTTGTTAGAGCACTCCTTTTTTTTCTACTGTTTAAAAAAGAAAGAATTAAATAAATAAAATCATGAAGAATGCCAGACCTCTTTTTATTAATGTGTTTGTTTTTGTCCAGTTTGAAGAGGGAAGACTTAGAGTTCTAAACTTGCAACATATTCAAGGACCTAAAGACTTGCATGGACCTTCTGAGTTTGCTCTTTGTAGATCATTGATCTCAGACTGTGAACCTTGTCTGTGTACTCACAAACACTGGGCTTTTGATGTTAGAAAACAAACAAATTTAAAGGAATAGTTCACCCAAAATGACGTGTGTGTATGTACAGTATATACACACTCACCTAAAGGATTATTAGGAACACCTGTTCAATTTCTCATTAATGCAATTATCTAATCAACCAATCACATGGCAGTTGCTTCAATGCATTTAGGGGTGTGGTCCTGGTCAAGACAATCTCCTGAACTCCAAACTGAATGTCAGAATGGGAAAGAAAGGTGATTTAAGCAATTTTGAGCGTGGCATGGTTGTTGATGCCAGACGGGCCGGTCTGAGTATTTCACAATCTGCTCAGTTACTGGGATTTTCACGCACAACCATTTCTAGGGTTTACAAAGAATGGTGTGAAAAGGGAAAAACATCCAGTATGCGGCAGTCCTGTGGGCGAAAATGCCTTGTTGATGCTAGAGGTCAGAGGAGAATGGGCCGACTGATTCAAGCTGATAGAAGAGCAACTTTGACTGAAATAACCACTCGTTACAACTGAGGTATGCAGCAAAGCATTTGTGAAGCCGCAACACGCACAACCTTGAGGCGGATGGGATACAACAGCAGAAGACCCCACCGGGTACCACTCATCTCTACTACAAATAGGAAAAAGAGGCTACAATTTGCACAAGCTCACCAAAATTGGACAGTTGAAGACTGGAAAAATGTTGCCTGGTCTGATGAATCTCGATTTCTGTTGAGACATTCAGATGGGAGTCAGAATTTGGTGTAAACAGAATGAGAACATGGATCCATCATGCCTTGTTACCACTGTGCAGGCTGGTGGTGGTGGTGTAATGGTGTGGGGGATGTTTTCTTGGCACACTTTAGGCCCCTTAGTGCCAGTTGGGCATCGTTTAAATGCCACGGCCTACCTGAGCATTGTTTCTGACCATGTCCATCCCTTTATGACCACCATGTACCCATCCTCTGATGGCTACTTCCAGCAGGATAATGCACCATGTCACAAAGCTCGAATCATTTCAAATTGGTTTCTTGAACATGACAATGAGTTCACTGTACTAAAATGGCCCCCACAGTCACCAGATCTCAACCCAATAGAGCATCTTTGGGATGTGGTGGAACGGGAGCTTCGTGCCCTGGATGTGCATCCCACAAATCTCCATCATCATCCTATCAATATGGGCCAACATTTCTAAAGAATGCTTTCAGCACCTTGTTGAATCAATGCCATGTAGAATTAAGGCAGTTCTGAAGGTGAAAGGGGGTCAAACAGTATTAGTATGGTGTTCCTAATAATCCTTTAGGTGAGTGTATATATATATATATATATTAGGGCTGTCAAACGATTAATCGCGATTAATTGCATCCAAAATAAAAGTTTGTGTTTACATAATATATGTGTGTGTATGGAGTATAATTATTTTCTATATATAAATACACACACATGCATATATATTTAAGAAAAATGTGTTATTTATATATAAAATATTTATATATAATATAAATTATATATAATATAAATATATATACACAGTATATACATGCAAATATTTCTTAAATATATACATGCATGTGTGTGTATTTATATATAGAAAATAATTATACACCATACACACACATATATTATGTAAAAACAAACTTTTATTTTGGATGCGATTAATCGTTTGACAGCCCTAATATATATATATATTTATATATATATTGGTAAATATGTTTATATTTATTTTTATTTTTTTACATTTAACGCAATAGATCAACACTAACAGTCAATACAGTTAAACCTAGTTTTCAGCAAATCTCAAAATGAATATGCATTTATTTTTGTACTGTACCTCAAAGTTGTGATGCCAAAAATTCACTCAAGCATTTAAAATAATTACATTTATTTTATTTTTAATTCACTTAGACAAAATAATATAGAATATTAATATAGGCCATTTATCGGTTCTTGGCTTTAATATGAAAGTAATTAATTTTTCTTTTTTTGGAGCTGTGGTCACTGTGAACTCTTGTGTAGAAAAGAGCTATGTGAAGATTTTTCACAAATTCTCTTTTTCCGTGCCATGGAAAAACAACAGCATACAGGTTTGGAACAACAGGAAGGTGAGTAAATAAAGACAATTTTCATTTCGAAAAGAACTATTCCCTTAACTAGTTCTATGGCGTCTCATTCTACAGTTTAAGTTCTTTAGGCATGGGTTCTCCTCTGAGTCCGGCCAGCAGGTTATTGGCAGCAAGAGCAGACATGGAGTTTCGTGTCGTATAGGAAGCACTGGCAATGTGGGGAAGAATGACTGCAAATACAAACATAAACAGGATACTTTCAGAGAAGACCTGCATCAAATACTTCAATAAAATTCATACATGCATGCTTACCACAGTTTTTGAGTGTGAAAAGAGGATGGTGAGTGGGCAGCGGTTCAGGTGTGGTCACATCCAGGCCGGCTCCAGCAATCAGACCGGTGGACAAGGCTTCATACAGATCCTCCTGATTGACCACTCCCCCTCTTTACAATAACAACAATCAGAGTCATGCAGTCAAGGGCCTTGTTGACAATATGTTGCTGAGAGCCATGGGTGTTACTTTGAAGTGAATGCTTAAAAATTATATATAAACATGAATTTTGATGCTTTTTTTTTTTAGGTTAGTATTCCAAAATTGGCAGTGATGTATGTCTTCATACAGGGTGCATTAAAGGCACACTATGCTGTTTCCGTTTTTCTCAAACAGCGACCCCTAGAGTCGCTGTGGAGTACTTGTATTTAACGTTACTGTCGTAAATACCACTCACGCAGAGCCGTCTCTGCACTCTTCCGACCGCGCTTTCTTCGTTTTCTTCGTCATCTCTGCCATGATTCTCGCGAGATTAGGCGGGGCGCCACCTATCAAACTTGCATTGCTGGTTTTGCCAGCGGCACTTCCGAGTCTTAATGAACGGATCGTTCATGAATGACCCATCACTAGAAAGGATGTATTAGGATTACCTGCTTGTGTTGATGAAGATGGCGTTTTTCTTCATCTTGGAGAAGAGATTCCAATTGCAAATCCCATGAGTCTCTGGAGTCAGAGCACAGCATATGGCCAGGAAATCAGACTCCTTGGCCAGCTCATCTAAAGAGACTGATCACACACACATACAGTTCATTTGTTTGCTACCTAGTAACCTAAACTCTCATGAAGGTTCTGTGAAGGTTCTGAGATCATCCCACCATATTCTGCCTCTATCATATTTGCGAGCTCAGGTCTTGGCTCCACATCTGTGTAGATGAACTTCTTCACCTTAAACGGCTTCAGACGCTCGGCGATAGCCACACCTATACACACATATACACACCACACAACCTCAATTTAACCAACACCCTCAACTAATAAATGAAAATAATTGAATATAGTCATAAGGCCACCCTATTCCTTACCAATCCTCCCAAGTCCCAATATGCCAACTGTGCTGTTTGCTAGTTCATGACCGCACAGCCATAAAGTTCTCCAAGTTCCCCAGCCGCCCCTAAACGCAAGTATAAATCAATATGGATCAGTGCATGATTGGCAAGCAAATGTGTGAGTGCTGTTAGTTTTAGTACGTTTTAGCCTCATGTGTGGCCTCAATGAGTCTTCTGGATGTAGCGAGTAACAGGGCAACAGTCAGTTCAGCCACAGCGTCAGTCAGTACCTCAGGAGTATATCCCACACGGATTCCCCTGGAAACACACAAGCCCACGTAAACATGCTAATGCTCGCTTCAAGAAATTCATCTCTAAATTTGACCTGCACAACTGACCTTTTCTTGAGTTCATCCAGAGAAAGATGATCAAAGCCCACTGACATGGTGCTGAGGACTTTTAGATTCGGGCCTGCATTATTGAGACACACACGTCACTGAATTTGTCTGCTTTTGTCTCAACCTAATGATCATGCATTGCAAGCTAACCTGCAGCGTCCAATAGCTGTGCGTCAATCTTCTCTGTGAGTACACACAGTATTCCGTCGCAACCTTTGACCTTGTTCAGCAGCTCCACTCGGGGCACAGGGTCATCAGAGTCCCACATCTCAAACTGCACTCTATATTGTGTGGGTAGAAGGTTATGATCAGTGAGAAAGTAAGAAGAGAGCAGTTCAATGATTTGCATATTTGGCTCGATTAAATCTCCATAAATCGATCAAAACAGGAAACAAAATTCTCAAATCAAAGTTAAACAGACTGAAATGACAGATCGTCAAAAGACACTGTTTTTGTTTTCTTGACTCTTGATTTTTGATTTCTTGATTTCTTGATTTATCGTTTTAAAATCTGTATAGAAATGAGACCCAGATGACTAATGTTCAGAATGAGAATGCTCAGTCGGTCAAAAAAAGTTTTTCATTAACTTTTTCTCCCTCGGTTATCTTCAGCTGAGCAGAGGTTCCAGTTGGCACATGTTGAACAAGCCTTTGGTTTGGAAAATATGTACCCATTACTGCTTTAGTAGGCTAAACTTGGCTGTGTCCAAATATAGGCCTGCTATAATGAATGAAATGAATAGGGTATAACTTTTTATTCAAGATGATCACTAGTTTTTCAGTAACTCCAAATACGTGAATGGGTGTAAAAAAGCACCTTCATGTTGGGGCCAAAGATACTCTCAAAAAGGCCACTCAAAAACACTTAAGTTGAGATTTCGTGGGCAAAAATGTCCATTTTCTATGGTTAATAGGTTAGCGATATAAGAAACACAGCTCACACAAAAGTCACTATCAAAACAAGTCGATTTCTGTTGGACCAACTTGAAACAGAGCGGTCCTTGTGAAGAGAATTCGATTTCAACCAGGAAAAACAATGTTAAAGTGTAACCCGCACCCGCACTTTTATTTTTTGCTATAGCTATTGGTAACACCTTACAATAAGGTCTAATTTGATATTTGTCAGTGCATGAAGTAACATAACAGCAATGAGCAATTCATACCATATTAACCTTTGTGAATGTTAATTAAAAGTTCAAATAGGTTCAAACTGATCTAAATTGAAATGTATTAGTAAATGTTGAATCTAACATTAACTAAGATTAATAAATGCTGTATAAGTATACTTTAGGCTATTGTTTATTGTTAGCTTATGTTCACTAATGTAGTTAACTAAATGAAACCTGACGTGTTGTGTTAGGCTATCCATTTTAATCAGTCAAAAATCCATGTTTGACGTTGTTTTGCTCAATCAATAGGCGATTTCAAATGTTGTATTATTTATCAACTTTGGGGCCAGATTTTACGCAAACGATAACAGTGGAGTTAAAAACAGATTTTATAGGCCTATATGTGGTGACTGACTGCTTCAACCTACTGTCCGGATTTGCGGAGAATGTCCAGTCCGTCCGGCGGCACCTTGCGCGTCACATAAACTTTGGGTAACGTGGACATCGCGCGATGAAATCCGGTGACGGTACACGGGGCGATCTTCCGCAGTCTCCCGAGCGCTGTTCTACTGCACCACATTACGAACAATGGCAATCAATGCAGAGATCTTTGGTAAAGGATGACAGAGGCTGGAAGCGGCAGCAAGTGCAGTGTGTGGACAGTTTAGGGGGAGGAAACCAATGGGTCATGTAGCCTACCTCTCTCTCTCCACACAACACGAGCCTGGGAGCAAATATGTAAGATATGTTTTTTGTTTGTTTATTTGTTTTACATTCCAAAGTACCATAACTAATCACTAGCACATTGAATGTGTGTGTCTCAATTTCTGGTATCAATTGTAGGCTATTGATTTTGTTTCAGTCAATCATTAATCAGGGTCTCAAGCAAATAATGGGCAAGTGTAGGCCCATGAAAAGCAATGAATTTTGAAAAACACTTAAATATATATCATATGAAAAAGAAATATAAACAATTAATTGAAATTTTGAAAAGTGATTTATCTAAAGACATTAACTTATAAGCACATCAATCAAAAATGACAAAAGAGAAAGAAAACAAACTAATTTAGGACTGTGGTCTTATGTGTGTTTCTGTAGGCCTATGTGTTAAAACCATCTGTGCAAGATCTGATTTTAAATATCATTTGCTGGGGTAGCAGTTCAAGGCTGCTCCACTTCTATGGAAATGTGAGTTAAAATGTGTGTGTGTGTGTGTGTGTGTGTGTGTGCGCGCGAATGTTTCTGGTTCAGGTTTGATAGGTCAGCACAAACAACTTTTTGTGTCTCATGCTGAAACACCAGATGAGTATAATGAATGCACATCAAACATGCCAACTATATTAAACAGCATGAAAAGGCCTATTGTCCTTTTTCACAAAATCCTCTGACCAACTAGATATTTCAAGAAGTTTATTGCTAAATGTATAAGGTGCTTGAATATTTTATCAGAATACTGAGCTGTTTAAAAATGACCATTTTCTTTTTGCACTTTAAAAAATAAAATAAAATAAAATTGTATATATATATATATATTGAACAATAAACACATTATAAAAGGCAACCATGTCATGGCGAATCAAAAACTGAGATAAACATGCATGCAAAAATTCTTTATTCACTTATCTTTTTTTTATTTTTTTTTACTATCTGTAGTCCTTAAGTTAGGCTAGGCTACTGTATATTATTGTTGTTGTTTCTGTGCACTGAGAGCATCTTTTGTCACCAAGACATAATTTTTTTATGAGTGTATGTAGTGTATACTTGTCAATAAGTGATTCTGAGTAACCCATTCTACTAGGTGGCGGTAGATAGTTTCCCATCACGAAACCCCAGCGCGCACGCGCAGTAGAAGAAGTGTGCTGCTCCCGTCCCGTTCCTAGCGCACATTGACAGGTAGCTAATACACTCTCTTTCTATGCTACAGACCTTACTTTAAACCACGACTCACTGAAATCAAGCAATCACAGCCGTAAAGGCGTATTTGGCTGAGTCGTGCCTGCAGATTTGATTGATTTGTTTACAGTTAAACAGATCAGATAAGCAAATTTTGTGAACAGCTCAGTTAGCCGATGTGCTAATGATACATAGATATGAGTAAGCAATATGATGAACTGATGATTTTATTACATGTTTAACGATCTACAATTAAATATGAAATATTTTTGTGATAATGTGATTTATATTGTTTTCAGATCTTCATTTAGAGCCTGTCGTCTTTATATAGAGGATATTATACACGTTATATCTGTAATTTCGTGTGCCAGTGCTCAAAAAATATTGCTTTTTTAGAAAGTCATAATGTGTTGATTATTTCATAAGTATATGTAAGTTATGTGAAGCATGACGATGCATAAAACCGAACTGGCACTGCAAGCAGAATTAATTGTCAAGTCATTCAGGGCTAAACTGCTCAAGGAAAACCGGGACATATCAGGCAGGGGATTTTAAAATGGTGTCATCTAACGGCTGGAAAAGTTATGGAAATGAGTACAGTTTTAAAAGTCATGGTTTCTGTTGTCAGTATATTTTTTCTAAAATGTTTAATTAAGCCATAGAGATTTGCCCATGAATCGTTCTTTTGAGTCGGTTCTTTTGAATGAATCAGTCGAACCGCTTTACAGATTGTTTTGCCAGTCCTCCTGAGGTGCTCGTGAGCAGGTCATGTTGATGTATGGCTACTGTAGATAATGTCTGTCAAAAGGGTCTGAAAAGTAACATGCGTGAGTCACATACCCAGATCTTTGACAAAAGGAAGTTTGCAGCTGTAAACTTCAATTGTCAGCACTGAATAGATTCTCTTTATCTCTCCTACAGAATCTTACAGAGGAACACCTGGACACCCCCTCTCCCCTTCCCACTATGGCCGACTCCATGGATATAGATGATTCTCTGTACAGGTACACTGTAAATACTGAAGCTGAAACACTCTGGCCCTGTTTACACCTGGTATTAAAGGGGTCATGATGGTTCTAAAAAGAACATTATTTTGTGTATTTGGTTTAATGCAATGTGTTAACGCGGTTTTAGGTTAAAAAAAGTCATTATTTTACACACACTGTACATTATTGTTGCTTCTCTATGCCCTGCCTTTCTGAAACGGCTCGATTTTTACAAAGCTCATTGTTCTGAAAAGCGCGGTGTGCTTTGATTGGCACAAAAACCTTAAGCGTGTGACGGAAATGTCACGCCCCTCACCATATGTGGAACATCAGCTCCCAAAGCAATAATGACAGGTGATAATGTCGGCACTACCTTATCAATTCGAGCCCGAATTTGAACCGGAAAATGCAATGACCAAACTGATCGATCCACTTTGCAAGAACAAAAGTAGTTTGGCTTTTGCAACAAAAAACACAGTTTCTCCACGACATGGAGGCGCCGCCGGCAATAATAACACCGAGAATAAAAGTTACGCCTTCTTTCTTTGCGTGTACATTTGGGCGGTGTTATGAATCTCTGCCACCACATACTGACGAAGATCTCTGGGGTCGTGTTTGAACAAAGTGTTTTAGGAAGGCGTGGCTGAGCCTTAACTTTTACAAAGAATATCTCTTTAGGTTTGACACTTTGAGCGTTGTAGCTCTGCAGATCTTATACATGCACACAAACAACACACTAAAGAAAAAGGAAAACAAGAAATCGCATCACATGACCCTTTTAAGATGCGTTTGGTCGATCGGATCATAAGTGGATTACGTTAATCACAGGTGTAATTGGGGTCTAAAACATTTTCCACTTTCGCCCACTTCCAGAGGTAGAACACTTCCGTGATTTCTAACACGCACTCACCGTGTTTTGCATGGGCTTGCACTTGCAGCTATCAGAGCAGGAACGAAAGCCAATGCTCTCCGTATGTTTTTCCGTTGTCTCCAGACGCTTTCATATGTAAATTGTGCAAGGTTATTTCATCCATTAGATCAAAACATCTGAAAAGGCTCATACATTTACCGGCCCATAAACCCTCCCCTTGAAAGCAGGACAGAAGTGGTAGAAAGTGAACAAAAGAGACCAATTAAAACACCAGGTGTAAACGGGAATGTGTCTCCCTGGTCTACTTGAGATCTTATCAGAAAAACACTTAATACCAGGTGTAAACCGGGCCACTTAGACAGGCTTTGCTTTCTGTCATGTATAGAGTCTGATTAGTTAAAGTGCCCCTATTATGGATTTTTGAAAATTACCTTTCATGCAGTGTGTAATGTAGCTGTACGTGAATGTAAACAGTCTGCAAAGTTGTAAAGCTGAAAGTGCATCTTACATAAAGTTAGTTTATCTAAAAAAAAAAAAAAAGAGTCGGCTTAAACGAGTCGTTTAGAGTTCGAATCTATTTTCGCGAAGTTCACACGTCACAACTTACTACATTTGCATAATGCACGCCTACGCTCTTGCGTGGACAGGACATCTTGCTCGTTCGTGTGGATATCATGTCATCAAGACGCTGTGCTCTCCGCTGTGAAAGTAAATTGGGTTTATTTTCACTTCCAAAGGATGAGGCTGTGAAGAATCAGTGGTTAAAATTAATCTTGACCACGATACCACAGCAATATAATCGCAAACTTTTGCTGTGTTCCCTTCATTTTACTGATGACTGCTTCTCAAATCTCGAAGTTCAATGCGGTATTCGCAAAAAACACTTGCTCTGTAAAGATGGGTCAGTAGCCTACCCAGTTTATTTGGCCTAATTTGCTCCTCAGAATCACATCCTGTAAGTATGACTAATTATTGATGTATATATTTTCTACCGGAATGTAAAATATTTAGTTTTGTGTTTTATATTGTGTATTGTGGGCCACTATGACCTAAAACTGCCTATTAATGCATCTGTCGTTCTCGCTACTTTGAGTAAAGATAAAGGATGGAGCAAGATGTGTTTTACCAACGTTTGTTACATCAGTCATTCATTCACGTTAGAGCTCGGCTAATGTATGCTCTAGCCTGCTATTGATACAGTTTCCACATGTTCACCGCAATAAATTAGAAAAATACACATCGGTTTGTTGATGGACATACACTTGTTAATGCTGATGGTGAGCATATGGTCTTGATTGATATGTTAAAATCGACATTATCGTTCGTTACTGTCTTTAGTTTACGGTGTACAATCGCTGAGCTGTAGGAAGCCTCCGGATGGAGCTGAAGTTTAATTATGGCAATGGGTGTTTTTGTTTTTCGATACGCGCTGAACGCGGTAGACCAGTCACAACAGACTGAGCTGTCTGGCCAATCAGAGCAGAGTAGCTTGTGGAAAGGAGGGATTTAGAGAGATTGATTCATCCATGGAGTCTTTTGAGAATCATTGAAAAATGTGGTGATGTGCAATGTTTATTATGAGAAAATGAAACCGTTTTTTGACCTTTGATGCATGTAAACCTGTTGTAGGAGACCACCAAAACAAAATTAGGAGACTTTAAAATAGCATAATAGCGGCACTTTAAGAATCAGATTCAATCCAACTTTGCTGCTCCTAATTGTTTGTGCGTGTGTGTGTGTGTGCGCAGTCGGCAGCGGTATGTGCTGGGGGACAGTGCTATGCAGCAGATGGCCCAGTCCTCTGTGCTTGTCAGTGGAATGGGAGCTCTTGGAGTGGAAATAGGTGAGTGGTGCCAATGTCCATCCATACACCACTTTTTTCATATTTGTATTTCATTGTTTTCCTATTTACATGCTTTTAAAGTCACCATAAAATCAAATTTTTTTCAAATATTGCAGTATTTATTATAAATTATTTATCCAACCATGCAATATCCAACCAATTATATATATATAATTTTTTTAAATTATTTTTTATTTTTTATAAATGCATGTGTTCTGGTAATCTTTACTCAAAATAACTTCCACTATCAATGATTTCTCTTCTCTGATGACGTGTTTACTGGCGCGAGGACAACCTGTCACTCGCAAACCACAACAATCCAATGAATTCCCCTTGGACAAAGTCAAGTCCCACCCTACATTTTTTTTTCTTGATCGAGAAGCTTTCACTCGGATATACGTCACAAAATGGAAGAAAAGACTATCACAACTTCCGTTTCTTGCCGACTTTAAAATCTCTAGAAATTGTAAATGACTATACTTAGTACAAGGGTGTTAAAAGGATCTAGTTTCTAGTATATCATGATCTGAGATGTCAAGGATTCATGTATATGTATTTTCTTTAGGTTTTCCTCCAATAAGCTCATCGCTTCCTTATCCTATGAGTTATAAATTTCATACCATGTTCTTCATCTACAGTTTAACCATTTTTTTGTAATTTGTGTTTAGTGCTGTAATTCACACCACTTAATTTCTAAACAAAAATCTCTCATCTTGTGCAGCAAAAAACATTGTTCTGGCAGGAGTGAAGGTAAGATAAATGTCTAGATTTAATTTTCTTCTTCTTATGCATAATTACATGCAATTAACTCTAAACCAAACCCTCATCCTAATTCTAACCCTATAGTAAGTACATGTAGTTAATTATTATTACTTAGTACTTAAATGTATAATTACACTGTAATACTGACACCTTAAAATAAAGTGTAATCAAAATGTCTATATACAGGTTTCTTGGCATACAAAAAAATATCATGGCTACATTTTTAATTTTTTTTGTAATACACTACTGTTCAAAAGTTGTATTTATCGGTTTGAAAGAAGTCTCTTATGCTTACCAAGGCTGCATTTTTTATATATATAAATTAGGGCTGTCAAACGTTTAATTCAAACGATAACACAAACTCTACCTTCATCATGCGCAATGATGTACCCTGCTGACGTACTTAACACTCTTGTCTATGTGTGTGTATTTAGTTCTGTCTCCCTACAGTTTTAAAACGATTAAAAGTTTGTGTTTACATAATATATGTGTGTGTGTATGGAGTATAATTATTTTCTATATATAAATACACACACATGCATATATATTTAAGAAAAATGTGTTATTTATATATAAAATATTTATATAAAATATTTATATATAATATAAATATATATACACAGTATATACATGCAAATATTTCTTAAATATATACATGCATGTGTGTGTATTTATATATAGAAAATAATTATACACCGTACACACACATATATTATGTAAAAACAAACTTTTATTTTGGATGCGATTAATCGCGATTAATCGTTTGACAGCCCTAATATAAATACAATAAAAACAAGCATCCTTATTGTTAGCAGTCATTATCACTCCAGTATTCAGTGTCATATTATCCTTCAGAAATCAGTCTAATATGCTGATTTGGTTCTTAGGAACAATTTCTTATTATTATCAATGTTGAAAATAGTTGCTTAATATCTGCTTAATATTAAACATTGATATATTGAAAACATTGATATATTTTTTCCAGGATTTTTTGATGAATCGTGAGTTCAAAAGAACATTTATTATTGAAATAAAAATCTTTTGTATCGTTAGTAATGTCTTTACTGTCACTTTTGAACAATTTAATTCATCTTTGCTGAATTAGAATAATTTCTTTCTAAGAAACTTACCCCAAACTTTAGAAGTTGTATAGTGAAGTTGTAAGTTTATATAGTGATTTATATTAATTTTGAACACCTATTATCTATAGTATATTGTGTATTCCCTTTTTACTGTTATAGGCTACTTGGACTATTTGCTGAGCAGTTACTTTTCAGTAGTGTTATGACCGTGTTATGAGATTTGCACATTTGTGTTTGTAGGCAGTCACCCTTCATGACAGTAAGCGATGTGAAGTTTGGGATCTGGGCACCAACTTCTTCATCAGAGAGGAGGATGTGCAAAGCCAGAAGAAAAGGTACACTAAAGTTACTTTTGTTACAAGCAGACTGAATTCAATCCCTTTTTTGGATTGAATTTCCAGAAGAAAATAACTAAATTGTGAGATTATATATATATATATATATATTTCTCATAAGATTTTGGTCACATCCACCCTTAATAATGTTAAGACCTCTGTGGCCTTATCCGACTCTAGGTTGTTAGTTTTCTATTTTTTTTATTTTTTTTTTCAATAAAGCAATGATTTTCTCTCTCTCTAAGGGTGGAGGCTGTCCATTCGCGAGTGGCTGAGTTAAACCCATATGTTCAGGTCAGTGTGTCCACTGATGTCCTGGATGAAAGCACTGACCTCTGCTTCCTGAAGAGATACCAGGTCAGTCTCCATGAAAACTCCAAGTTCAAAGTGCAACAATCATTTTACATAATTTATCATTATTCCAATTAGATTATTCTTTATGTTCATACTTATCATACTTAATGTGTCTATTCTTGTATTTATTTCTTTAGTGTGTAGTACTAACAGAAACAAAGCTGAGCTTACAGAAACGAATCAACCATTTCTGCCACTCTCTGCAGCCTCCGATTAAGGTACAGATATTCCCAGACATATTTGCACATATCTATAACTCTCTTTTTGATGCTTTAAAAATGTGTTTTTGGTGCAGTTCATTGGCTGTGATATTTTTGGGATCTGCTCGCGAGTGTTCTGTGACTTTGGGGAGACGTTTGAGGTGTCTGACCCTACTGGAGAAGAACCAAAAGAAGTCTTCATCCAAAACATCAGCCAGGTAATGAAAGCACCTCACTGTCTCACCTTCACATTACCTTTGGCATGTTATCCTTTCTTTTGTCACATTTAGGGTGTGTTCACACTTGGCATGTTGGGTTTGATTAAAACGATACCATCATATGTAGTCTACGCACATACAACGAGTGTGGACAGATGCATAGCCTGAATGCTGAGCTTAATCTGAAATGCTCAATTCTGTGATATGGGTCGCTTTTTAACTTCCTGCTTGGCATCCAATCACAGGGGAGCCCTGGTGTTGTGACGTGTATGGACAGCCGAACACACGGCCTCCAGACTGGGCAGAGTGTGTGTTTTAAAGAGATCAATGGCATGAGTGAACTCAATAGTTCCACACACCAAGTTACAGGTATGAACACAAACTCTACCTTCATCATGCGCAATGATGTACCCTGCTGACGTACTTAACACTCTTGTCTATGTGTGTGTATTTAGTTCTGTCTCCCTACAGTTTTGCAATTGGAGATACATCATCATTCCAGCCATATGCTCATGGAGGAATCTTCCGCCTGGTCAAGATTCCCAAAACCTTCAGCTTTGTATGTTAACACCAACTTCAGTTGGTCTGTTTAATAGTGCTAAAGTATAATGAGTAATTCTTATCTTTATTTATGGTCTGTTTAGGAGACAATGGAGCAGCAGTTATCTGATCCTCGGCTCCTCACTCCAGACTTCAGTAAACCCGAGGTCAAACACAGGGCTCTCTCATTGTTGAAGTCCAGTTATTTTTATTGACATGAGAATCAGTCACTTTTTGTCTTAAAAAAAATGTACCCTATCCATTCAGGTCCCTCTGCTGCTCCATACTATCATGTTAGCTTTGGATGCTTTCCTGGAACAGCATGCTAGGCTCCCCAGCATCGGGTAAATAACTGTTTTCCTCTTTCAAGCTGTGCCTAAGAAACCTAGCGAGCTTTACCAATAGCAGATCACTATGTTTTAAATAGATTTTGTCCTACATTAGACATGGCATGATAAAGCAACCAGGGCTAGAGGGTTTGGTTTATAGTAGTGATGCACCAAAATTTCAGCAACCGAAATTGTTTTTTGTGTTTTGACTGTTTCAGCGTCTATTTCGTACACACAACATGTATTTTTTTTCTTCCCATATTCCGTTTTAATAGTCAAAAGCATGTATAACCAATTGAATTCATAAAACTTTTTAATAAAAAAAAAAAAAAAAGTTAAAAATATAATAAATAATTTGATAGGGACCTAAATGAAATGTTTTATTTTTTTCTGGAATTCTGTGTTGTCTTGTCTGTTTGAACTTTTCTGGATGAGTTAAGACGGCACCCTGAACAGCATACAGAGTTTAACTACCCAAATTCAATTACCAAAACTTTTTTCAGTTTTACTTTTCTGGCTAAATGGAATCTTAAATTTTGGTTTCGTTGCATCGCTAATTTCTATTTATGCAACATTGTGCTGAATAGACCCGCCCAAAACTGGTAAAAATTGTGGTTCCACATACAATAATTGTACATTAAACATCAAATATTTTCTAATTGGCTGTCATTTCTCATTCATTGTGGACAGACAAATTGCATGTTGCATTTTTAAATTCTCTCTTTTTTTTTTATCTCTCTCTAATTATGATTGACATGGATAATTAAAATTGTGATGTGTTATTTTCCTCTTCTGTGTGTAGTTGTTTGCAGGATGCTGAGCTGCTCCTGAAGTTCACAGAGGAGATCAGCAAAACACTTAAAAACAAAGTCAGTGTTTTTACAAACACTCAGTCCCATCCTGTTTTGCACATCTTCACACTTCCATCTTTTAATTTCAAATGTGTGTTGTCAGGTATGCATAAACCAGGATCTGGTGAGGTGTGTGTCGCGCTGTGCGAGGGGATGTCTCTCTCCTCTTGCGGCAGCGGTGGGTGGTATCGCTAGTCAGGAGGTTTTAAAGGCTCTCACTGGAAAGTTTTCCCCTCTTCAGCAATGGGTAAGTCAAAGGTCAGATGTTCTTTTGTCTTTCAAGTACATTTACATTTAGTCATTTAGCAGACGCTTTTATCCAAAGCGACTTACAAATTAGGACTAAATTAAGCGAGTCATCATGAAGAGGCAAAAACAACGCAAGAAGTGCTCAAAATACGAAGGTCGGGCATTATTCAGAGTAGCATAAGCCCGATAAGTGAGGTTTTAAAGGGAAAGGTTTCTTTTTATTTTTTTTTTATGCGGTTAAGTGCTCACGGAAGAGATGGGTTTTCAGCTGTCTTTTGAATGTTGTCAGGGATTCTGCATTCCGGATGAGGGTGGGGAGAGCGTTCCACCAGCATGGAACTGTGAATGAGAATGTTCTGGAAAGTGATTATGTGGCTTTCTGTGATGGAACCACAAGACGTCACTCTATGACCAATCGTAGGCTTCTGGTAGGGATGTAGACTCGTAGGAGTGAGTGAAAGTAGGAGGGAGCTGAGCCTCTGATAGATCTGTAAGCAAGCGTCAATGCCTTGAACTTGATACGAGCAGCGAGAGGTAGCCAGTGCAGAGAGATGAACAGAGGAGTGACGTGGGCCATTTTGGGCTCATTGAAGACAAGACGAGCTCCAGCATTCTGAATCATTTGTAGAGGTTTAGTTGCACATGATGGAAGTCCAGCCAGAAGAGCATTGCAGTAATCAAGCCTAGAAATGACCAGGGCCTGGACGAGAAGTTGTGTAGCATGCTCAGTAAGGAAAGGCCTGATCTTCCTGATGTTGTGCAGTGCAAACCTGCATGATCGAGCGGTCAGCTGGTTATCAAACGTTACTCCAAGATTTCTGACTGACCTTGATGGGGTGATTGATGATGATTCTTGCTGGATAGTGAAGTCGTGTTGTAGAGATGGATTGGCAGGGAGGACTAGAAGCTCAGTCTTTGCCGGTTGAGCTGAAGGTGATGTTCCTTCATCCATGTCGAGATATTCGCCAGACAGCTTGTTTAATGTTTTTGAAAGAAGTCTCTCATACTCACCAAGACTGCATTTATTTGAAAAAAAATACAGAAAAAAACAATAATGTTGTTAAATATTATTGCAATTGAATTTTTTCTATTTTTATAATATTTTATAATAATTTAAAATTAATTTCAATACATTTAAAAATATTAAACCACAAAGTAATTCTAATATGCTGATTTGGTGCTCAAGAAACATTAGATTTCTTATTATTATCAATGTTGATGGTTCAAAAGTTCAAAAGAATGAAAGTAACAATTTAAATGTCTTTGCTGTCACTTTTGATCAGTTTAATATATCTTTGCTAAATAAAAGTATTTATTTTGTATAAAAAAAAAAAAAAAAATACCTTACTGACTTAAAACTTTTAAAGGGTAGTGCCATTATTATGGCATTAATATGAAGAGATGGTATTTATTCTTTCTTATATGTGTGTTTATACAGTTTTATCTCGATGCAGTTGAGGTGGTTCAGCCCCTCCAATCTCTTCCTGCTGAGGAATTTGCCCCAAGGTGAGTGTGAAGCGATCTTGTTTTGTTAGTTCATATATTTCTACAGCATTTTGAGACTGGTAACATCTCTTGATGTACTTTTGTTCTTTCTGACCTACAAACATTTACATTTTAATTCAGAAATTGTCTTAAAAGAATTAGTTCACCCAAAAATGCAAATTCTGTCATCATTTATTCATTGTCGAAATTCTTTTAAATCTGTGGTTCTCAACCATGGGGCCACAGCAAACTTACAAAAGGCCTCAAAATGACTTCAGATTATTTTAAAGAAGACAAAAAGCTTTAAAATAAGCCAAAATTAAGGATCATGATTGTTTTGTTTTTTTATTCAACTCAACAACTTTTTTGTTTTGTTTTTTGGCGTTGAAGAACCATGGTTCTCACTTGAAAAATGAGGTAGCCTAATTTTATGTTACTTCTAGACCTGGAAAGGTCATTTTGAATTAATAAAATCGTTTACCTCCATGGACATTTTTTAATAAATGAATATACTTTTTTTTTTTTCTTATGCCAAGCTATAAAATATTTTTTTCAGGTAGGAATTAGTGAGTAAAAAAAAAAAAAGTACCCTTAATCTTTATCCAGTAAATCTTGAACAACTGGAAAAATCATGGAGCCTTCAAATATTGTTGTGGACAATGAGGAGCTTGGAGTCAAAAAGGTTAAGGATCACTGCTTTAAATGTTGTTTTTGACGTGTGCTTGTAGGGGTGATCGGTACGATGCATTGAGGGCGTGTATCGGCGAGTCGCTGTGTCTGAAACTGCACAGTTTTCGGGTCTTTATGGTGGGATGTGGTGCTATTGGCTGTGAGATGCTGAAGAATTTGGCACTTTTGGGTGTGGGATTGAACAGATGCTCAGGAGAGGTGGGGATATACATCTGACAGGACTCATTTTTTTCTCTTCTCACTTACTTGAGTAATGGAAAGTTTGTACAATTCTTAGAATGCATTTTTTGAATTCCTAGATTTGCGTTACTGATCCAGATTTGATTGAGAAATCCAACCTCAACCGGCAGTTTCTCTTCAGACCACACCACATACAGGTATCTTATTAATTTGATAGTTTTTTCGCTCTTTCATTCATGGATTACTTCTCATTTCTTTTTTGCCCATTTTCCTCCCTCTCTGTAGAAGCCAAAGAGCACTACAGCAGCAGCCGCTACATTAGAAATTAACCCAGAGCTCCAAATAGATGCTCATCTGAATAAAGTATATCCTGCTACAGAGGACATTTATAGTGATGATTTCTTCTCCCGCCTCAACCTGGTGGTCACCGCACTGGACAACGTGGAGGCTCGGAGATATGTGGATAGGTAATCCATGATTAACATCAGAATTCATTTTTTCAATGTATATAGTGTTCTTCATTGCACATTCTTTTATGGCTCTTTTGTGAACTCGCAGTCGGAGCGTATCCAATCAGAAAGCTCTGTTAGACTCGGGTACTATGGGTACGAAAGGACACACTGAGATCATCATCCCAAACCTCACTGAGTCCTACAACAGCCATGTGAGTGTGTATATGTGTTTATATGGGCTGTGTGTCAGTTTGTGTATCCATTGTCCCATGTTTTTTTCTCAACTGTGGTTGTGTTTCTTAGAGAGACCCACCGGAGGAGGAGATTCCGTTTTGCACTCTAAAGTCTTTTCCTGCTGTCATTGAACACACCATACAGTGGGCCAGAGACAAGGTCAGTAACACACACTCTTACATACATTACCAGGCGTAAATTTAGGCTGATTTTTCAATGTGTGGATATAACTGTGTATATAGCATATATATAGTGTGTAATATTGCTGTTTGTGAATGTAAAATGTCTGCAAAATTGTAAAGATTAAAGTGCTATTGTCTCCTAAAAGTTGAAATTCAAATATGGCAATAGGGGTTTTGTTTCCGGTGCGCTGTAAGTGGTAGACCAATCACAACAGACTGGGATGTCTGACCAATCAGAGCAGAGTAGCTCTCGGAAATGAGAGGTTTAGAGCGATACATGTTTTAATATAGACATAGTTAAAAGAAGTTTCATTTTAAAGAATCCTTAATTAAAGAATCCCTCATTAACCCTCCTTTGTGAATATTTTGCACTCTTGATGGCTCACTTCTTAATTTCTGTGTGATCCTTTTCAACACATTAAAAACAATTGCTCTGTTTTAGCGTATTTTACTTTCATTTCCAATGGTTGGTCAATTTTCACCACAAACAGCCACGGTGTGACTTTTATGACAACTTAAACTCATTAAATGAAATCCATTTTTTGTTTGTTCAGATTGTACATTTAAGAAGGTCACCAAGTTTTAAACATAATTTCTAATAGTTGGTCAAAAACGACTAAAAAAAAAAGCTTAGATATAATCAGTTCGACTGGATCTCCTTAGAACTCCTAACAGTGCTTGGAAATATGCTGCGAGTGATCTGATTTGTGGTCTTGTTTTTGTTGTATATAGTTTGAGAGCTCTTACTCCCACAAACCCTCCATTTACAACATGTTCTGGCAGAGTCATTCATCACCTCAGGATGTGTTACAGGTGAGGATATATACTACATGCTTACCTAAACAGACTAATTTAGCCTTGTTGTAGTTTAATTTCATTGCTTGTGTGTGCAGAGGATGATGGCTGGGGAGAGTATGGAAGGATCATTTCAGGTCATTAAGTTGTTGAGTCGGAGACCTACTCAATGGAATCACTGTATAGCTCTCGCTCGACTCAAATTCGACAAGTACTTCAAAAGAAAGGTAACTGTCCTGCAGAAGTTAATAGTGTTTATCTTGTACTAATGACTGCTATTATTTTTGCCATGTAAAGGTATTTATATAATAGTTATAATGCTTTTAAATGCTTTATATTATAGTAGTATATTTCTCATTGAAATAAAGCGTGTATGTGCAATGTTTACACGACATGTCTCATTTCTACTTTAATATTTCAGGCATTACAACTACTTCACTCATTTCCACTGGACACACGGCTAAAAGACGGCAGTAAGTCTCATGATTTGCTCTCTTGTGCAGAGGAGCTGTATTAAAAGCCAATAGAGTCACGAAAAGTGTTTTTTCCTCTTTTTGTCAGGTCTGTTCTGGCAGTCTCCCAAACGGCCGCCTTCTCCTATAGAGTTTGATCTCAGTGACCCACTGTGAGTATCTGAGTAAATATTCTGTTTATAGACTGTTACTCACAGTGATGGAGAGAAATGAGATTTAAAAAAAATAAAAAGATGTAATGTGTGGAAGTTCATGAAAAAATGTCTTTCTCCTACATCAGGCATTTTGGTTTTGTTGTCAGCGCAGCTCGCCTTTTTGCTGGAATTTATAAAATTCCATATTCAGAAGAGGTAAAAAATTTTTTTTTACATTTCAACATCTCAGTCTGGGTCTGTTTTCTTTTTTTCTTTTTTTAATTGTGTGGTATCTGAATACAATTCTTGAATTAATTTCTTTAACGTTTTGTTGTTGATTTTTCTTATGTGCTGTTGAATAATTCATAGCAACTTTCCTATGAGGCTGTTCAAAGTGTTTTAGCTGAAGTGGAGGTTCCCGAATACAAACCAGCTGAAAAGGTATGTGTTCTCTCACCAGTTATTTATGTATTTAGTATTCAGTCACTATTGATAATGTTTGTCTGTGATGTATCAATTAAACACAACCTAATTTTGAGTTGTTTAAATGTTAACTATTGAGATATTTTTTTTCTTACCAAGAAACTTTTCCTTTTGTTTAACTGTACAAAACGGTCAGTACATTGAACTTTCTATTTATGAAAGTTGTTGAAAAATGTATCACGGTTTCCACAAAAATAGCAGTGCAACTGTTTTCAACATTAATAATAATATGAAATGTTTATTGAGCTCCAAATCAGCACATTAGAATGATTTCTTAAGGATCATGTAACATGAAGATTTGCCATAACAGGAATGTGTTATGCAAATGTATTGAATTTCAGGAGGTACTTCAAGTAAATATTTTAAAAGCGGTTTGCCGGAATAAAAAAAGTTTGGGATTCTATGCATATAGAATTGTTATTTTTGTCAAAATATGACCAAAATATTGATTTCAAATCAAATCGCTAGATCTTTACTGATTTCTTCCCCTTATAGTTGCAATGGCATCATAAAATAAGCATCACTTATGGTGCAAAATGCAGCAGACAAAGACATTCATTTGATGCATATATTAATAGACAACCAATTAAAAAAATTGCTACCAGTGGTGGGGAAATTGCTCTCTTCCCCTTTAAGAAACTAACTACTAAGCGTCTGTATTTGTATCAGCATATAGAGACAGATGAGTCTGTTAAGAAGCCTGATCATTTGAAAATGACAGTGAGCAGTGAAGAGGAGAGAGAAGCGATCTCACAGCTACAGGAGGCCATCAGCTCCAGCTTTATAACACCTGGTTTGTTGATTCTCATCCACATACTCTAAACCAAGATACCCAACATTTCCAAACACTTTTTCCTCTTATTTTGTATCCTTTCCTTTCATTTTTTGTCTTTAGAGAGGCTACGTATGACTCCGCTGTTCTTTGAAAAGGATGATGACTCAAACGGACACATGGATTTTGTAGCGTCGGCGTCGGCTCTGCGAGCTCACATGTATGCCATCGAGGCCGCTGACAGACTACAAACCAAACGAATTGCTGGCAAAATCATCCCTGCTATCGCCACATCTACAGCTGCCGTCGCAGGACTGGTGAGAAATACAATAAAAATATTTTCTATGAAGATTCCTGTTGTGTTTAGTCCTTTGCTTTGTGTATTTATGATTGTGTTATTATTCATTCTTTGTAGGTGTCAATTGAGTTGGTAAAAGTTGCTGGTGGTTATGGATTTGAGTTGTTTAAAAACTGTTTCTTCAACCTGGCAATTCCAGTCATGGTGCTCACAGAAACCGCTCCGGTCAAGAGAACCCAGATCAGGTAGCAGCAACACTCATGCACAGATTGGCACTTGTAAAAATGAATAGATATGCGTTTCTTATCTTCGTATAATTTGATCTTTTTGTTTTCACCAGAGATGACATCTCCTTTTCCATCTGGGACCGTTGGACTATCTTCGGTCACGAGGACTTTACCTTGTCTGATTTCATCAGCGCAGTAAGGGTGAGTACCACTTTTGAGCCTGAATGTCAATAATGTCAAAGGCACTTTAAAGGGATAGTTCACCAGAAAACAAAAAATGTTGTCATTTTTTACTCACCCGCAAGTTGTTCCAAACCTGTATGAGTTTCTTTCTTCTGTTAAACACAAAAGATGATATTTTAAGGAATGTTGGTAACCAGACAGTTGATGGCACCCATTGACTTCCATAGTATTTTTTTTTCCTACTATGGAAGTCAATGGGGTCCATCAACTGTTTAGTCTCCGACATTCTTTAAAATATCTTCTTTTGTGTTCAACAGAAGAAAGAAATTCATACAGGTTTGGAACAACTTGAGGGCGAGTAAGTAATGACACAATTTTTCAGAGACCAACTGTACCAAAAATTACTTTTTGAAAGTAGATAATACCCCAACTATGGATTAAACAACTGCTTACACTCTGAAATGTATTATGGGAGTGAATATAAAATATACAAATTTTGAATCTCCCAGAATGTGTCAAAATATCATTGTCTGCTGACAAATTTAGCAGTCTTTTAAGCATTTTAACCATAATTCTTAATGTGATAGAAATAATAGTGTATTTTACAGATAATTAAAAAAAAAACTTTTTCTAAACCTGAACTTCATTGAAACAGCAATGTAACTGCACGTTTGAAACACTTTTCTAAAATTAACCTCACATAAAATTGACTCTACTGTTCAAATTTTGGGGTCGGTAAGATTTTTTTATTTAAGAAATTGATGCTTTTATTCAGCAAGGATGCATTCATTTGATCAAAAGTGACAGTAAAGAGACTTTTACATTTGTTACAAAAAAAATCTATTTAAAACTTTCTATTTATCTAAAATGATGAACCATGAAAATATGAATCATGGTTTCCACAAAAATATTAAGCAGCACACAGTAAGAAATGTTTCGGTTACACTCTTTTATTTTAAGGTGTCATTGTTACAGTGAAGTACTGAGTAATATTAAGCAACTGCATGTACTTACTATAGAGTTATGGTAGGATTAGGGTTTGGTTGAGGGTTAGTTGCATGTAATTATGCATAGTTTACTGTTATTACTATGGTAAGTACATGTAACATATGTAACAAGGGCACTGTAAAATAAAGTGTTACCAATGTTTCTTGAGCAACAAATCAGCATGATTTCTGAAGGATCATTTGACACGTAAGACTGGAGTAATGATGCTGAAAATTCAGCTTTACCATCAGGAATAAATAAAAAATCTTAAAAAAGAAAACTGTTTTTTAAATTGTAATATGTTACTACAGAACTGGTTTGATCAAATAAATGGAGCCTTGGTGAATCTAAAAAATACATAAACATGATTTTTTTTTTTTTTTTTTTAACAAGTCTCCTAAAATTACATTTAAGATATGTAATTAATTTGTTAAGAATGACTGAATTATTGCTTAGTACACAGGAACAAACAGGTTTTATGCTTCATTTCAGGAGAAGTACGGAATTGAGCCCACTATGGTTGTTCACGGAGTGAAGATGCTGTATGTGCCGGTTATGCCGGGCCATAACAAAAGACTCAAACTGACGTAAGGCCCAACTGTAAAATAGCCTATTTTACTTTGATTATAAAAATAATCTTACCCTGTAAAATCTTACGTGTTTCAGCTAATGTGTGTAATTTCTGTGCGACGACTATCATCATATGCAATTAGAAAAATGATGCACGATGCTTTGTGGATTTTTTATGCATTATACATAACAATATCTCTATTTGTCTTCTCCTTGCAGAATGCATAAACTGATCAAACCTTCATCAGGCAGGAAGTACGTTGACCTTACCGTATCATTTGCCCCTGAGGTGGATGGTGACGAAGATCTGCCCGGTCCCCCAGTGCGCTATTACTTCAGTCGAGAAACTGAGAGTGGCGAGACGGCCTAACACGAACACACACACTCTTACAAACTCTCCTCCCTCTTGCTCTGTGGACCACAAGTGGAGTAGCACTTGATCTGACTCAATGTACATAGTGAATTTTTGTTTTCTACTGGTTTATTATTTTATTGCACCGCATTGTCTGTGCAGATGCCTTAAGATAATTATATTGTGCTTCAAAGTGACAATAATAATAATAATGGTTATAATATGAATGCTCTTCAGAGCAAAACAAAAAAGAAAGTGTTTACACAACTTCCCCAGGGCTTATTATTCTATGTTAGTCTTTTAAACTAGGAGAGGACTCTGTAAAAAAATCAATAGAGGGCTTGTAAAAGAAGAACATTCATCATGAATCAGCTGTAATTTATTTGCACATGTTTTAGGAGGATATTAGGGTTTGAGAAGTTGTCAGTCACTGTAAGCAACATAAACACCAAAGATTTCACCTCTGGTTTAAAATGTTTATCATTGGCATTCAGCGATGCTTCACAACTGCTTTCCCCTGAATGTGGCTGTCAGGTTCTTCGTGATCTTAGCTTTTTGCAAAAACAGATGAGGTAAAGCTAATTGCTTCCGATGTTACACCTACAATGCAAAATGCATTTTTTAGTGCCACTAGAGGGTGCTATAGTTTATAGTATCCTTGTACCCATTTGCTACAAAAAACGCTTCTACTTGAGCGACAAAGCTTAAAGGATGAGACTCTACGTAATCGACAGTGATATAGACATCATCCTGTATGTGAAGGTATATTCATATCACTTTAAGTCCAACCTGCATGTTGGCATCTAAAACAGGCTTTTCACAAGTTCCTCGCTGCATTTACGGTCTTGTTGATGTCATTGACTCCTAAAGTGAATCCTAAAGTGTCCTTTAGGCAGTTGGCTGTTGCTTAGCACACGTGATTGGCAGTAGTGATCAGAAATCACACACTCGCATAGACACACCTGACCCAACATTCCACTTTGAGCTTACAGTGGATATGTTCGAATGCACAAAGAACAGGAAAAACACGGACAATGTTTCTAGTTTGATCCCTTTAAATTAAACCTTCAGTTGCACAGAATTCCCTGCCGTGATGTCCAGCATTTGGAAATGATATCTGGTGATATCTAAAAGAGCTAAACCAGTGATTGGAAAATATTATGTCATTGTGACTACAGTATTCAACAGAAAGTTAAATAAATCAAGTAAAAAAGTCAAAATGCATTTCCCTTTCTTTCTTTTTTTTTGCTTACGTGTATTTTCCCAACTCGTCTAACAACTTAACTTGTGGTAGTGTGTGGAAAAAATCCATTTGATCTATGATGAGATCTGATAGATCCCTCTGGAGGTTTGCGCTGTGCCTAGTGTATATGGTACTCATAGTAATAATAATATACTGTATAACAAAATATACTGTTTAAATATTTAGTGTCAGGAAGACATTACTTTTATTCAGCAATGATGCATTTAATTGATCAAAAGTGAAGAAAGGTTAAAAGTAAAGACATTTATGGTACAAAAGATTTCTACTGCATACAAATGCTGTCCTTTTGAACTTTCTATTCTTTAAAAAATCCTGAAAAAAAAAAGTTTCACTGTTTACATAAAAATGTTAAGCAGCACGAATGTTTGACAAAACCAACCAGAAGGACTGAATTAATTGGCTGCTGAAAATTCAGCTTTGCTATATACAGGAAAAAATTACACTTCAAAGTATATTAAACTAGAAAGCCTATTTTAAATGGTTATAATTTTTCACTATATTGCACTGTATTTTTGATCAAATTAAAGCAGCCCTTGTCAGCAAAAAAAAACTTCTTTCAAAAACATAAAAAATATATCTTATAGACAGTAAACGTTTGAATGGTTGTGTATATTTAAGCTAATAAATGCTAATAGTCTTTTTTTATTGTTTCATATTGTGCACAAGTCATGAAACACTTACTATGAACTATGTGACTTGGAGCATAAAAGTGAGTCTGCATGCAAGGAGGTTTGCGGTTGACTCTGAAATGTTGGATTCACACCTCTACTCTTTAGAACGCAAACAACTCGGCTCTGTCTCTGTTCTTAGCACGGGTGCTGCTTTAAGGAGTGGAGTTTGACCTCTGGATCACTTGGGACAGCATGTCTGAGCGTGTGCGTTCAGGACACATATGCCTTTTGTTGTTTCTGCAACTTAATGCAACCACTTCAAAAATAAATCTCTAACATTGGATGGGTTGAATTAATACAAATTTCTTTGCCTTCCTATTCACTACAACACAACAAAACCATGTTAGTTTAAAGTTTTTTTTTATTTATTTTTTTATATATATATATATATAATTCTGAGTGTAAAAAAGCACACATACACTAGTTCAGACAGAGGAGGAGGCCTCAGGAATTCAGTTTACCCTGGAGTGTCAAATGAACTGCCTTCCACAGTCTGTCGGGTCAAAGATCACACCAAAAGTCTGCACCCTCCCCCTTTCCCACACACACAGTCAAAGACATTTAAGAGCACAGATGGTTAATGGCTATCTTGTTGAACATGCATAGCTACAAGCTTCTCGTTCTCCTCCTGTGCCTTCTTTTCCCGAGGAAGATGATGTAACAGAATAGCTAATATAGCAGTCTAGACACTGGACAGCTGCTTGAAAGCTCATATCATGCAAACTCATTAAAATGGGGGTTACAGGATCTTTGCTGAAATCCATTCATTAATTAGTTAGACCAACTACAAACTAGCTCTATTAATTAATTTCAACAAAGATCTTATTAACGTAATAGGATCTTTATTTTATTTCAGCTTAATTTACAAATAGGCTATGATACGTTAGATTTGATTACACATAAACACTGATTTAAGTGTTCCGAGTTAAATGCACTTTAAAGTGCAGGTTGACACGATATTTATTATCAGAACTGAATTATTATTTCGGACAGTTTCTTGTTTTCAGCGGTTCATTTGCTCCAGTTTAAATTGAGTAAGGTTCTCTCTCCCATTCTCCAAACTTTCCGTCACGCTCTCTCTCTCTCTTGTCTCTTCTCTCCGGGAATGTGTTTCCTGTGGTCCGCTCTCTGATTGGTCCGCTGCCTGATTGGTCCGCTGTCTGATTGGTCCGCTGCCTTCCGGTGAGACGCGGATTGGAAGACGGAGCTCGACATCTGGAAGGGAGGAGAGTGGTGATGGGAAGTCCGACTCAGTTCTGCGAATCGGTTCTTTCAAGCTGTGTTTTTCAATGAACTGGTTGATAACGACCCATTGGTTCTGTTACGCCATTGCCTAGTACCTGACACATCCCAGCATGGTACAGTATTATGTACTACAAATGAGCTGGCACAGCCTATATAGGGCTATGCTTCAGGTATAATCCATAAACATGCGAAGTGTAATGGCCGTAGTATCCCATTTCATCCAATTGCTCATTTTGTAACGTCGTTGAAGAACCCACGTATTTTGATATTTTGAATTTATGTTGATTGCAATGTGTTTTGCTTTGTCTTTAATTTTGTTAAAGGAATTTATGTCCAAACATCTGTAGTAGCCTTTTTTTTTTTCTTTTTTTTTTTGTGGCTCTTTGAAAATAGACCCTTTTTATTTGAAGTTTGTAATAAAAGTTTGTATTATTCTTTCTTGCATAATTTTGCATTCATTAATGTAGTTTTCTTTTTTTTATTAAAAAAAACTACAATTTATTGTATTATTTTACTATCCTATGGTGTAAAAAATTACAAGATAATATATACTTTAGCTCACTTCAGAATTTCATGTTACCTTCATAGTAGAATATTTCGTTTTTTTGTCTTTTTGCTTGTAAACGTATTCTTTGTAACAAAACATACCCTTTTAAAGGAAGTTGCAAGTCAAGTGCCCCAGTTATATTGTTGAATTGTTTTTGCAGATATTTTTTAGTTAATAAAAAATTAAGTAGGCTAATTTTGAATCTACATTAAATGTATTTTTAAATAACAGTAATATCAATTGTCATCACTCGTATAAAAAATGTTTTTAATGTTTTAATAAAATGTTCGCTCATTGTTTTTCAACTCTACGAATTGGGGAGGTCGGTCCAAATGAAAAGGTTCTCAGTTCAATGAATCATTTGTTGACTCGAGAACCGCCCGGTTCCGTGAACAAGTCGTTCAGAATGGTTTTGTGAACCGGTTCAACTGATTCATTGAAAAGGTCCGACTCAAACGATCGACTCGTTCGCGAATCGGACATCGCTAGAGGAGACGAGGAGAAGAATATACGAGAGGTAAACCAGAAAAAGGAGGAGAACAGGAGAGGGTGGTGGTGACATCTGAGGTGAGTGATGTGCTATGGCAAAATATTTAACCTGGACATACGAGCAGCTGAATTTATGATTTGAGAACATTTAATTCTTTCCGTTTGCCACTTTTGTTGGTAATGAGTTTGAAAGGCTGGAAATATTTGTGGACGCGCTTCGCCCTAACAGCGATAGCAGAAGGCGGATAGACGGATCCGAGGCGGCAGTGGGCTTCTGACTAACAGTATCGGATATTATCGTTGCTACAGTAACAAACACGCTGTGGCTTGATATATTGTAACAATTTTGACGCGTCTTTGATGTTGTTATATCATGTTCGTGTTAGTTGCGATGGAATGGTGTAAACGGGGGTCGTGCGTGTGGTCACAGCCCTCCTGAATATCGCTTGACTTAACGGGTCACTTTTGTGTTTCGCGTTTGATCCTTTAAATTTACAACTAATGTCGCTTCAACATTAGGGTGTATATTATTAAATAAGTGCCATTTGTGGCGTTTATTTCGCCACGGTTATTTTTACGCGCCTCGCCTCGCCTCTCCCCCTCTCAGGTCCATGGCAGGCTCCAGCCCCCCGTTCAAGGCCAGGCCAATGGAAAAGTCAAAGCAGCGGGAATCCATAGCTTATCATACGGGGCTGTGGCAAACGCGCTTGTTAAAGCACCGACATGTGTATTTGAAATAATCATTAGTGTGAGCGCGCCCGTAGGCCCGTGTGTGCGTACTCGCTGCTGTAGGTGCGCGCGTCGCAGTGGCGAGACTCTAGTCCCGTTTTATGACGCCCGTTCTGCGGCAGGCACAGGCAGCTCCAACAGCAGACATGTTCTCTGAAGACCATTTCACATTCTCCGGTCCTCTTATAGAAGTACAATAGCCAATTATACTGTAGCCTACAGTACACCAGTCACCGGCACAAAATCTTCCACAGTAAGGCCTTTGCGAGCTGTCGTATAATTGGGTTGAAATGTAGAAAGCAAATGTAACATTGAGAGCAGGTCTGGGAATTGTTGTTACTTCAAAGCTTGTTGCTACATTTCTGGAAAGCAATGTTTGTCAGATGAAATGATTTTGGTGGCTAGTGGGTATTCTGTTTGTTTATGATCTTGCAAATGTGTTTGTAAATGACAGGAGGTCATTTCCACAGAGTTGCGTCTCTGGGCCTTCTACAGTTATCCACAATAGATGTTGGTTGCGATTGCTTCATGGGGTTGTCTTACCTCTCATTACTGCACTGTTTATAAGCTAACTGTAGCTGGGGCATACATTTGTAAATATTATTAACAATCCAATATAGAAATCTATATTATAATATATAATATAATATGTGGATGTGGTCCAAAATTCTAAGACCACCAGTGAAAACGTTGTAGGCCTATCTTTTTAATCAAAAGGTTCGTCAAAAAATGGACGATTCTGTCATTATTTAGGCTACTCATCCTCATGTCGTTCCAAACCCACAACTTTCCTTCATCTTTGGAACACAAAAGAAAATATTTTTAATATTCGTTCCTATTTTTTTTGTCCATTCAATATCTACGTAATCAACATTTTTAAACACTTTATAACAGCAACGAATCTAGCAATTTAATACAAGTCTTCTGCAAAGAGAATCATTTTATGTGATTAAAGGGCCCCTATTATGCTATTTTAAAGTTTCCTAATGTTGTTGTGGAGTCATCTACAACATGTTTACGTGCATCAAAGGTAAAAAAAACTGTTTAATTTCCTCATAATATACATTTGCACATCATCACAGTTTTAGTTCCTCTCAAACGACTCGTCAAATGAATCAATCTCTCTAAATCCCTCCTTTCCGCGATATACTCTGCTCTGATTGGCCAGACATCTCATTCTGTTGTGATTGGCCTATCATGTACAGCGCGTCGAAAACAAAACCGCCCATTGCCATAACAACGTCAGCTGTCCTGAGGCTTCCTACACCATAAACTAAACACAGTAACGAACAATGACGTCGATTTTAAAGCCAATTTAAAAAAAAAACTGGCTTTACCTTCACATTGTAGAGCACTGCCGTCTTCTTAACATGATGCTATCCAGTATCCACAGGAATCAGCTGCTGGTTTGAGGTTCAAGTTTTCCCTGGTGACTGTGTGCACAATAAGTGGGCGAGCAATATTCTAATGTTTCGTCTTGACGTCACAACGAAACAGCTCATGACTCGTTTGAAAAACGATTCATTTAATTGACTCAGAGCCGACTCTTACTTTTTGAAAGACAATAACTTTATATACGGTGCACTTTCTATGCTATGTTACACACTACATGAAAGGTTATTTTCAAAAATCCATAATAGGGGCCCTTTAAGTTTTTCATTTAGAGTTTTATTCACATATAAACATTGATGAACGCAGCTCAAACATGCATGCTTAATACTCAAGAAGGTTTGTTCTTGTGTGTCAAGGCAATGTTTTTATGTGAACCTTAAAAAATGTTGATTATACAGACTTTAATAGACACAAAATGATGAGAGAATATGAACAAAAGTTGTATGTGTTTGGAATGACTTGAGGGTATGTGATGACAAAACTTTCAGTTTTGGGTGAACTAACCCTTTAATAATTTTTTTTTCTGACAAACATTATATTGTCAGGCCAGCATAATAATATGAGTGTAAAAGTAATTAAAATTCAGATTTTGTGAACGTAAAAGGGGTTTTCAAACTTATTCTTCATATTCATATTCTTTTGCTTTACCATGATGACAACATTAAAGCCAGTTGTTTAAATTTGGAAACAATATGTTGTTTGTCTTTATGTCACACTTCATATTTTTCACAATAGGACATACAAATATATAGCTAGCTGCAATTGAATTTTAGGAAGGTGGTCCCTTGCAAGTGATCCTGATTTAGCCTATATGATCAACTCATTTATTTGGTATGTTACTGGTTGGTTAGGACTTGATTTGAAAATGTTCAGAATAGCATAATATTTAAAAGTTTCAGTAGAAGCAAGACAATTGGACATTTTGTACAAAGGGATTCACATGATCAGTGTCACAAATTATTTTTTTTTATATTAATTAGTGACATATTAATAGTGCAGAATCTATGTTTATTTCCTATAAAATAATATACAAACTTTTAGATCTGGGTAAGGGAATACTGAGTGCTGGTATTGGGACAGGCATTTTGAACCATTGTTTCTGTAAAAACTGTGAGCACACATTCAGTATGCATAATGCAGTTACTCTCAGTGTAAATAAACCTTTTTCAGTGGCTCTTTCTCTTCTTCTTGATCTCCTAAACTTGACTTTTATCCCTTCACTCCTTGTCTGTTTGTTGTGCAACAACAGCTCAGTTCAGTCTGCTATAGTGAAAATAGTATACTTGTTAAGGATTCAGATTTCCATGTGCTCTGGCTGGGACAAGGTCTCTGCTTCGGGATTGAGAGTCTTCTGGAATGTTTTGCTGAAGGCTGTTGTGGTCATAAAGTCTTATTTCCAGAGCCTGTGCTCCTCAAAAATGTATGTATGATGGAATGTTTGTTATAACACTCATCAGGGGATATATTTTGGTTAACTGCTGGCAGGATTTTGTTGGGGTGTAAATGTGCTTGTTATCATAGACTGGTGGTAGTCAGACATTATTGAAGGCTAAGAGTGATATATTTAGGGTATTTGGTGACTACCTCATTGGACGTTCATTAACTAGCATTTTATGGTATTATGTGGCCTAAAATTGTCATATACAGCTTAGACAGAAGAACCCCCAAGGTTTGTCATGGCAGTATGACCCATTTTACAATTTGGATGGAGACCGCCTTAACATTTCATTCATCTCATCTCTTAAATGTAAAAAATATAATGTGTGAAAAGTGAAATATATTTAGTAGCCTATATAAATGCTACAAATCACTATACCTGTCTCACTGTACTGAGTAGACTATAGCAGGGCTGACTATGACCAAATCCTGGCCCATTTACAGATTAATGATTTCTGTCTTTTCCAGACTTTCAGAAATAAGGCCTGCTGATTTTGAAACAAAAAGATTAGTCGGTTCCAGTTTCAAAGCTCTATCAACTCCCATTGCAAGTGCATTAGATGATTTTTGGCCATTTTGCAAACTGAGGGGCAAATGTTTTTCTGTTGGCACAGATGCTGTAGATAAAGCTTAACCCAGAACATTTATCCCTATGATGCAGCAGCTGCTTTCATTTTTATACTGCTCTGTCTGCAAATGTCTGTTTTTCTAATGAGACACATTGCAATATGAAAATTTACCCTGCCAATATTTTCACCTGCCCCACCACAATTTATTTTTCTTTTAAATGTTTTTTTTTTTATGTGCCAGGGAAAAATCTTTTGCATTTTCTTTAAAGCTACACTGTGTAGGATTTTCTTCCATCTTGCAGTGAAATTGTTTATGACTACAACTGAATATTACTTTCTAGCCCCTCCCATTCCGAGGGCGTTTTAACTCCTACGGTGGCCGAATTATTTTCAAATCTGCCGGCAGTCGCGAGTAATCTCCCCCTCGCATTCGTCACGGTGTCACTGAGTGTAAAAACGCGAAAGGCGAAGCTTGAATTTCCAGGTATGTCCCCCCTCTTTGGCTAATGTATTTTCAAGATGGAGGCGCAACATGGCTGCCGCCATTCGAGCAACTCGCTCGTATGTATTCTAAATGGCAGATTCTACGCTTACGAGAATACTTGATTAGTTGGTAGAAGTAATTACACATTAATGAGCACATATCATTTTGAAAGAACAAAGTGTTTTTTGCTAAGAATCAACTTAAAAAATTACACAGTGTAGCTTTAATAAAAAGGGGTTTAATTTAGTATTGGTATCGGCTCTGATACTGCCATTCTTTGCCGGCCATCTACAAATCGGGTATCGGTCGGGTATCGGTCAGACAGGATCGATCCAAATCAGATATTGTGCGTACTATTCTGTGTTATTGTTAAGCCCCACAAAAAACACATTATAAAGCACCATAAAGTTTTTGTGCACTATATTCCAAGTCTTCTGAAGCAATTCGATAGCTTAATGTGATGTACAGATGAATATTTAAGTCTTTAAATTAAAGTTCACATAAACGCTTCCCTTCGATCCAGCTGTCAGACATTCTCCATTCAGCATTCAAACTGCGTGTCGCGTTCGGTTACAACAGTCAGCACGATAAAACGCCCTCCAGGATCATTCAGTGTTCCCATTATTTGTAGATAAAGGTCTATGGTTTTGCATTAAAGTACTTTATCTTGCTGGAGTTTATTACTGTTTCTAAATCATGTCACTTGCTACTGAGTGTCTGTTAGATCACAACACTGGAGTAGAAAAGACAATTGTTCTTCACGCGCACAGTAATTGAAATATAAAACTGTTAAAAGAAAAGGCTTACTAAATAGATATAATAAACTCACATCAATATCTCTTCCCTTTGTGCTTTGAACTTTTCAATGCGGAGAGCTGTGACTTGTTGCTTCAGCCGTATTATCCTGCGCACGGGATGTGCATAAGCGATTTGTGGCGCTCTTTATTGGAGCCTTTCATATTATAATTTTGCTCAAATTCATAGCCTTTCTTGTCCTGTCCTATCTATCATATGTTAAGCTACGCTATACATTTAAAAGAAGTTTCTTTTTTAAAAGAAAAGCCTTTTAATTGAAATATATTTACTTCTATACAATTTGTTTTTCTTTTGCTGATGAATTATCCACTAACCTAGTTCATAATATATATTTTTCATAGATTTCATAGTTTTAATTACTTAGCTGGAAATTACACAGCTATTAACTCCATAATAAACAAACTTTACATTTTTTTTTTAAATATATTATTGAATTTGTTTATGTTGTTTAACTAATGCTGTCAATCATTTTTTTTACAATTCAGTTTTGACTGGCATATTTGTAAGCCTGCAATCTACCTATGTTTAAATCCTTTGAATCTCAACAACATTCAGTTTATTACAGAAAATGTTTATGGCCATTTGTAAACTAAATTTGTAAGTCTGCGGGTGTCATCCGCTTCTAGTTATTATTGCAAACTGGCACTTATCATATTGTTTTAATTTATTATCATAAACACACTGGTTTGTAGCGCAAATAGTTTTACTGTTTACATCACTTTAGGCTTGCTACAGTAGTCTGTGTTACCGGTGTTACACAGTGTTTCAGCAACAGAAGGGTTCTCCATCTGCTTGCACTCGGAAAAAAAGCCCCACCCCTCAGCCATCACGGAAATTAATGGGGTCTTTAAAAACGCCCCCTAAAAAATCAAGATATATGGGGCAAAAATGTCCCTTTATGAGTTCTGGTTTTTATTCACAACAGGATATAGAGTGCTGTTTTCCTGAATATCAGCACAATTGCAAATGCGATAGCCTATTGATTTTATACAACAGTTCAATAAAAATAAAGTTAATGTTAGGTGACTTTCATTTTAGACTTAGAACCTTGTCTGATTTTGCTCTACTTCTCAACAAATCCACAATAGAGCAATTGTGCATCTCAGCGCAACTGAATGAGTCCTAATCAGAAGGAATTGAATGACTCGCTCGTTAAGATAATTATTTGCCGCCACCTACTGGCAGTTTTAGTTTCAATACATTTTTTCCATCGTTTCATTTTCTATATTTATATCTCACGCCTGCAGTTGATAAAATCATACCTGCGGTGCAGCTGCAAGAAAATTCTGTCCGCACTTGCGCCAGCTGTTTGTTTGAAACGGGCCTCGGAGTCGGAATTGCAAAGGCCGCCTCTGTTTGGCCGTACACATCACAATGCAGTGGAAGTCAGATTTCACTTATCACGTGACGTGACAAAAATTCACTTATCAGATGACTGACAAGAGGATGGGGGAGGATTTGGTGAGCATCAAATCTTGAGACAAATGTCTTATCTTGTAACATGTGCAGTCAGTACCGGCGCTCCCTGTACACAGAATGATCACGAATTCAAAAGTGAAAGTGAAGAACCCTTCACGTACCCCTTCAGTACACCTTCCCTCTCCAGTGGCAGTGTTGTCGCAAGTTTGTTTACTGGTGTGAAAATTTCCTAACCATGACATCCCTTTTGCGCTTTGTTATTCTTTAAGTTATTTATCTATAGGGGCAAATAAATTGGAAATCTTGCACATTCACAGAAAATAGCTTACTTCTGCTTTGAAAAATAAGGTGGATAAGGCCTAAAAACACTAGATCACAGGCCTGATAGGGTAGTTCCATTATTTGGCCATCCGTTGAGCTTTCTTTGAAATGTACAAGTCAAGAATTAACATATAATTTTCTTATTCTGTGTTTATATGTGTATTGTATATTTCTGCTCCATAAACTTGAATATATATTAGATAATTTATAAATTGTAAATATCAGATGAGACAATATCCTACTTATCACCCTATACATTATTCCTCATGTTCTGTTATTCCATTGCTCTCTTTTTTCTCTGTCTTTCTTTTTTTTACACACAGACACACACACATCTTTAGCATCAGACTTGAGTGATATTACTTTGTCAGTGTGTTGGTAACCATCTTCATACAGGATCTGGTATCCTTGTCGCAGCCTGTGTGGTTTTTTTTTTTAGGTAAGCGATGTGATGTCACTGCTAATAGCAGCGTCCTCTGGGCATACTCTGTGTGTGTGTGTGTGTGTGTGTGTGTGTGTGTGTGTGTGTGTGTGTTGGTTTATTTTCCAGCAGGCTGCTGCACTATGTCTCTGTCTCCCTCTTTAAGGGTCTGGAGTTGCTGACTGAGGAAAATGTGAGTCAGAGGGGGATAGGGGTAGAGAGAGAGAGAGAGAGAGAGAGAGAGAGAGAGAGAGAGAGAGAGAGAAGGGGGCCGAGAGGGAGGTGCTGTGGAGAGACTGCAGCTGATGGCATGTAGTATAGCGGTACATCTGCACTGTTGGGTTATTGCTCTGTTATATTGTTTTACAGGATAGTGCTTTTACTGCAGCCTGCTGAAGTGTTCATTTAGGATTACATTATTACGGGAATTGAATGAAGGTTGTAAACTTAAGTTTGCAGGCTACTTTGATTTTGTGAAACAACTTAATTTTGGTCAAATTTAATATTTAGGAGCCACATTACTTTTTTTAGCTGACAAGTTACATAATAGTTTGATAAAGATGGCTGTTCAGAATTGGTTTAGTTCTCATGTGATGCTGTCATTATTTTTTGCACTTGTGGTTTGTATGAACTGTCGGCCTGTTTAAAAAAGTTATGTAGATTGTTTACTAAGGTAAATTTACTTGTATATTTACTCATTTAGCTATTATTTACTTAGTAGGTTTTATTTACTCCCAAACATAATCAATGCAAACATTACAGTTGAATTATTTTTTCAATAGTTTACTATTCTAAACAATGAGCAATAACATGTGTTGTGTGAAATTGTGATTTTTGCGAATAAATTCTTGTTGATTTTTTTTTAGAATACCATTTATCACAGCAAATCTCTGTTGCGAATATTTATATCTTTATCCCTGGTTCATTTTGAATAAGTCAAATCAAATGATTTGCAGTTCAGTAAGGGAGCAACACTCTCATGGCAAATATTTTACATTTTGACAAATTGGAGGTGAATTGATATGAATTCGTACAATCTCATTTACATTTTTATATGATATGCTTACTCCCCACTGACGGTTTGGTTAAGGGGTGAGGTAAACGTAAAATACTTGCATTTTCTCATGAGGTCGGGATGGAGGGAGTCAGTTGAAAATAATAAATATCATTTGTTTGTGAAACAAAAGATTAACTACCATACAAGATGTTATTTGACGAAACCACATATGAATGCACACAACTATTTCCCAAATGTCACCAACAGTGTTTAGATTTTAAATGATTCTGTCGCATATTTTACATTTTTGTTTACATTTGTGACCATTTTAGACCAAATAAATGTCTGCCTAGTCATTTCTCTCCAAATAGGCTACCTATCAGGTTGTCATATTTCAGTTGCTCAGTTGAGCATCAAATGAACGTGAAGCTCAGGGAAGTTAAAGCAGGAGTGCCATGTTAACACACACTATTGTAATAACCTATTGACTGAATTATAGTGCAATACGTGGAGTAAATTTACCCTTTTAATGTGTGTGGTTGTGTATTTCCCTTCTGCTCAATCAAAACATTTGCCATATGTGCCTTTGCGTTTGCCGAATAAAAGTTTGAATCGTATCAGAGAGATGCGGCTCTCTCTGATTCTCAAATGGCTGTGTAAATAAAGCTTACGACTGGAAATCGGCTTAAAAATTGTCTAGTGGGACGTTGGCCTTAGATTAACTTCAGAGAATTGAGGAGGGAGCAGCCAGACTCATCACTCTTCCAAATCAGTCCTGCTTTCCACAGAAAGGGGGTGTAAAATTATGCCACAATCCCACTGTCATTCTTAATATGTGTGTGTGTGTGTGTAACCTTATCACACTCCTCTCATCTGACCAACAGTTGCCTTGGGCTTGACTCATGATTGTGAAAGTGCTGTTTCATTCCCGCTGTGTGTGCATGTGTGTCCCTATGCCTGTTTTCTATCCCGGCCTAACAATAGGAGGCTTGTATTGTTATTTCTTGCTCCCTGTTCTCTCCGTCCCTCTCTCCCCCTTTCTTTCTTACTCTATGTTGCTGTTGGAAGCAGACAACCATGGTGTCTGTTTTCATAAAGAAAGATTATGACTGATGTCTCTGTCATTCACGTGGGTGAAGATATAAATAGTGAAAAAAGTTTGTATGTGTGATTGAGTTGGGTTGCAGTATTTGCTTGACATTAAATGAAAAACACAGATTTGCCTGATAATTCACTGGCCCTTTGAAATGAATGATCACAATTATTGACAAGCCTGACATCACTTCCTATTTCCTGTGGATGTTTTCACAAAGCCTGAGTACACACTCTCTCACATTCCTCTGTGTGTTTGTTCAGAGTGATTGTGTGTTGGCATGTCTGTCGAGAGCCGGCCAGGCTTATGTTTCTTCATGCTTTTTTGAGAAATGCAAACACATTTATTCTGTTTTTTCGGAATGAATTCGTATGTTATTCTGTCTGCCTCTCCTTGCTCGACCTTGATATCGTGTCAGTCTTTGTCTCGCTCTGAGATGTGAAACGCACAAACGCAGACGCTGCACATTCATTTTCGGGAAAATTCCTCGCTTAGTCAATCTTCTCCCGTCTGCAAGCTCTGTCAACGTCCATCTTGTTTCTTTTCTTTTATGTTTTTTTTTTGACAGAATGATGAGGTGAGATGCAGGTTACATAGGCACATGAAAGTAAATCTGCATTTCCAATATTTCTTAGCTGCATGTGAGTGCGTGTGTATATGTTTTGTCAAGGCTGTCAGGAGCAGATGGTAATTTTTATGCTAATTTTCATGCCTCAAAGCAATGCGTTCTCAAACCTGACGGGTCCAAAGGTGCGAGTGTGTGTGCGTGTATGTTTCTCATCGGTCATGTCTGGTGCTGTAAATTCATATTCACCTATCACCAGCCAAAAGCAAGAGGATCACTGAAATATCAAGATGTTTTATTAATGCTAGAGTGTTCTGGGTGGTTGCCAGGGTGACGTTATGCTATCTTTAGTTTGTTTGTTGAGTAGTTTCTGGTGGTTACTTTAGTTAAAAGATCCTAAATTACCAGGTTGAAACAGGGATTTGTTCAAATAATGACTCTCACATTCATAATGACTTTTGGTACCTCACGGTTCTATTCAAATTGATTCTTAAGTTCACAATTCGATTAAAAAATCAATTCTCGGTTTTGAGTCAAATTTCAGTTTGATATATGCATAGATTTGATTTATAGTTTACTGTTTTGTCCTATTTGAATGTGGTAGACAGTTTAATTGGTCTTGAAGAAAAAAAGTTATTCCCACTGAATTAAATGTGAGTCACGACTGTTTCCCGAAACCATAACTATGTCACACATCCAACGTTTGAACCGTTTTGTTTCAATATTAGAAGTTTTGTTAATGATGTGGAGGTGGTGGAGTACACTGAAAAGAAAATGTGATGTACAATTTACTTTGATAGAGTTTTCACTCAGAAATTGGCAGTTAATTTCACAAATAATTACGCAAAGAAACACATTGATTTAAATGTAACATTTTGAAGTAGAAAGATTGAAATAGTATTTTCTTGTATAAAATGTACTCCAGTAATCTTTATTTTATTTACAACTTTTCTGCAAGATTAAAATATAGCTCGAGATTGAATGAATGTCAGATTTTAAATAACAAACATGACACGTGGAGGATTACTTTGCTATTTTTGTTCTCGATTGTTTTACATAAATTGAAACGTGTGTGTGCGTGTTTATACATATAAAATGAAATGAAAGATGTAGATTGTACTGCATGTTAGCTTGCTCGTTTTTTTTCTCTTTTCTTCATTTTTCTCTATTCTAACTACAGGTTGAGCTGTAGTTCCAACCAAACAAATTTGCAATGTTGTTTGCAAATGTTCATTGTAGAGTTGGGACGAAATATTGACATCGCTGTCCTTCTCCGTACGATATGAGAATCGATACGCTGGCGCCAAATAACAAGATTTTAATTAATAAAATAATTGATTTTAGGAGAGTTACCGTCCTGGTTACAAGTGGTGCATGCGGCTTGGTTTGAGAGCAGCAATTATGTTAATGCCTTATATTGCTGCACTCACACAATACAACAAGTGCCATGCTATTGTAAGAAGCATGATAGCAAATTAGCAAGTTAGTATTTATTGAACTAGCTTGTTATAGCTAGCTAAGTTTATAATAACAAAAATGTTCACATTGAGATTAAGTTAAAGTTTTAAGTTAAATGTGTAGATTAGTGTACTCAAACATTTCAAGTTAAGAACTTAGTTAAGAAGTAAAATGTACGAGCACGAAATAAAAATCTGCAAGTTCTGCTTACTTAAACTGAATTTCTTAACTTAAATATTTTGAGGCAACAAAATACATTTTTTGAGTTTTGCCAACTTACCCTAAGAAAAAGAGGTTTTTAACAGGATGGCGGTAACTGCCAACATTGCCAACTGTACCCTAAGAAAAAGAGGTTTTTAACAGGATGGCGGACAGAAGTGTGAGTTAAAGTCCAAAGTCTGGACCTACTTCGGCTTTTATACCGGCTTTTATTTTTTGTATCATTATATGATTGTCTAGTAATATATTGATTATCCCAGAATTGCTGTATCATGACAATATCGGTATCGTGAGCCATGTTTCGTGTATCGTATCGTATTGTGATGTACCTTGTGATTCCCACCCCTAGTTCATTGGAACTATTGTTTCGGGAAATACTCAATCGTTGAACTATGTTGCTATCGACAGAACTCGCGACTATACTTGGCTAACAATGCTTTTGGGAAACATGCCTCTGGGTAGTTGAATGTATTGTGCAACACTCCTACTTTGAATAACCTACAGACTTGTCTAAAAATCTGTTGGCCAAAGGCCTGTTAAATTGCAGATTGCTGGTTTTAATGGGTATTAGTGCAAATATATTGCTGCACAATCTGATCAGGAGTTACAGAGTTTCACAGAAATGAAATAGAGAGAGAGGGAGAGATAAGCCCTGTATAAGCTGTTTTATGTAATATCGAGACTTTGCTGTGATTTGGTAATGCTTAGTTTAAAATGTATGTCCACAGGTCAACAAACACATTTTTGCATTTTGCAAAACTGTTTTTCAGAGGAAAGACTGGGAACAATAGACTCATCCTGCTGGCTGTTATAGAACATGCTTATTTCTATACACACACACATAAACACCCAATGTTTCTGGCCAGCTCTTTGTTGTGTCTAGCTATCAACTTCCTTGTTGTGTGTGTGTGTGTGTGTGTGTGTGTGTGTGTGTGTGTGTGTGTGTGTCTCAAGCTCTCATGGCTTCTAAGTTATGTTTATTGTGGCCCATCCGTTCTATTCATTGTTCTGGGATCTATGTTGAGGTCACAAGAATCAGGCACCTATATTTTTTAAAGGCTAGGTGTACAAAATATATAGTTTCAATCTTCAATACTATACATTTTACTGCTTGTTGTTATGTTGTTATGAGATAAATATATGTTTGTTTGGGTTTAGTAGGTTTTTTTCTGAAAGGAATATATATTTTTTTATTATTGTTTGATCAAAAGTGACAGTGAATACTTTTAAATTGTTACAAAATGTTTATTTTTTAACTTTCTATTTATCAAAGAACCCTGAATTCTTTTTATCAAGGCTTCCACATGAGCACCAAATCAACCTATTAGAATGATTTCTGAAGTATCATGTGACTGAAGACTGGAGTAATGGTGCTGAAGATTCAGCATTGACATCGCAGGAATAAGTTACATTTTAAAATATATAACAAAAAACAGTAATTTTGAACAGTAATATTTTTTCACGATATTACCGTTTTTTATCATAAGAGACTTCTTTCAAAAAATCTTTGGAAATGGTAGAGTATATCGAACCTAAAACAATAAAGTCTGATGATGACCTGTTATGCCAGACAAACATACAGCTATGTCATATGGTTTTAGTGAAAACTCCTTGTGAGTACTATAAGATCATCACAAAATGTTACAAATCTATACTGTCCTTTTGGACACTCCAGTCTCTGCCTTTGAATATATTAAAGAGAGTATGGTGGCCAAGTCAACACTCAGCCCAGCCCAGTACACTTCACTTCTGCTGCCAGAGTTCAATCCCCACACACCCAAATTGATAGTAGAATTTTAAAATCTGGTTTTATGAGATTTATTAAATGTTGTTGTTCCACTGCTTTAAATATCACTAAAATAAAATATAATATATTTTTTAAGTGCATGTATATTATGTTACTAAAAAATATATGATTTTCTTATGGTGGCTAATGAAAATGTTGTCCAAACCAGCCGAAAAAAATGTTGAGCCCTGCTTTAGCTTGAGCCAGTCAGTTCCCACACCTATGAGATACAGTGGTAGAAGTGACACGTTGGGATATTCAGTGTCTATTGAATGTGAGGTGTCTTTGAATGTAACACACAAAGATTATGGCATCACTGAACAAGAGATGTGGAATGTCACCACCACCATAATGACATCACTGAAACATTATCCAAAGTGGTGCGGGGCTGTACTAGTTGCACGTCTTCATGCTCTTTGTGCATGTGTGTGTGTGTGTGGGTGTGAGAGAGAGAGCGAGAGAGAAAGCCCACTCCAGATGTTTGGCTTTGGCAATCATGTTTGAGGAGGGTGGACTGTTTTTTAGTGACGCCCACCATCTCCCTCCCCCAATTCCTGTCTGCTGCTGGAACAGGAAATGAGTTTGGGGCTCTTTTCAGCTCTTGTGCTGTGCCTCTGGCTCTCACACAACGAGAGGGACAAGAATGCTCCTCCGTGTGTGTTCCTGAGCCAGGCTACGTGCCTTTTTTCTTCTGCATTGCTTTCTTGCCCTAAATCTTAGATATTTCTCATATACTTAAAGGGATAGTTCACCCACAAATGAAAATTATGCCATTATGTACTTATGAAAAAGATGTCATTATTATTTCAATGATTCTCTTATGGTTAAAATTATTGTTGTAAAGAATGTGCTGGTTGCTATTTTTTTAATTCAGTTTCAATGAATAGGGACTGAGGCTTTCAAGTTTTAAAAAGGATGTAAAAGCTGTATAAAAAGTTTAATAAAATAATCCACATGACTCATGCACTAACATTCTGCATACTTTTTCCAGAATGTAGGCAAAATCTTCTTAATGTAAAAAAAAAAAAAAAAAAAAAAACATGGATGTTGGACATTCACAGAAAACATAAACAGCATAAACAATAAGTTGTGGCCTTGTGGGTGAGTAGGCTAAATTATTATCAGTATTATTATTTTAGGTAAACTTTTCCTTAAAACAAAATTGCTGGTATGTTTTATGTAAACAGTATTCCCTCCACATTTGTCACAACAAAGTCAGTCAGGACTATTCCTCATCATATTCTCACATAACCTTTAGCTGTGTGTTTGTGTGGCGTGACAGCATTGATTTATGGTGGTTCATCATGTTTAATCTTGCGGTGGTTATTAGGGAATGATATAATCTATGCATACTTGTCACTCTTCATATGAGCAGTATCAGAGCAGCCTTCATCTCAGCTGTGTTTGACGTATGTCAGCATTTTCTTCTCTGATCAGCGGTGGCACAGAAGATATGGACTATTAGCTGAAGTGCTGTATGTGCATTTCTGACCTACTGCAGCTGTACTATTGGGGACAAGTTTCTGAAACTTTCCTACAACAACATTTCTTGTAGTCATTATAATTAGCTTCAAGATGACCTAATATGCCCTTTTACAAAGTCTTGAGTTTGTTTTTGGGGTCTGCTAGAATATGTTATTATGCTTGAATGTTCAAACTCAAAATATACATATTTTTCACATATTTTACATTGTTGCAGCACCTCTCTTCCCAGTCTGTCAGTAACGCTCTGGGCTGCATTCCCCAAAAGCATCGTAAGCTTAAGTTGATCGTAGAACAATTGCCACCAATAGTCTCTACGATTAACTTACTATGGCTTACTATGCTTTTGGGAAACACAGCCCTGTTTAGTTCCGGTCTCTATGAAGCCCCTCCTTCCGCAGTGTGCTCTGATAGGTCAATTGCTTTGAGTGGGTTTTGGAAATGTCATGTTCGTTACCATAATCAAAGTTTCAACACACTACTAAGTAGGGCTGCACGATATTGGAAAAAAAAATACATTGCGATATTTTTTTCCCAACGATATATATCGCGATATTGCGAGCCATCAATCCAGGCTAAAGTCAATAATTACCATTCCATGTTATTAATAATTTCACTAATAAGCAAGCTTCATTACAAGTAACAAAAAGGCCACTTAATATTTTATTCCAGAAACATATTTCTCTCAGAATTCGGTGAACGTTCTACACAGGACCTAACGTTCTTCAGGTTCTACCCGAAAAATTATGTTTTCTATGCTGATTCAGTGACGCGTTCATGTAAACGGCACCTAGAACCAGCAAAAGTAATGATTAATAATATGTAAAATATTACAATGAGACATTTTAATTGTTTATTAATAAACAAGTGTTTTCTGTAAAGATGAAGTTGACAATATACTGACTCGCGATCTTCGCAGCAGTGATCGGGAGAAATTCACTTTTCATACAGATTTTTTTTTTTTTTTTCTAATGGTTCTTCTGTAGATAATAGCCTAGTTATATTTCTATTTTTTTTTTATTATTGTTATTTTTAGGTGTGTGAGGCGTGTAGGCTACCTTTTATGCTGAGTTTCGGTTCATGGATGATAGCTTAATCTCCAGGGCTGCGTTTCCCAAAAGCATCGTAAGCCTAAGTTGATCGTAAAAACGATCGTACGACTGATCTTAATATTACGGTCTGTTTCCCAAAAGCATCGTAGCTTAAGTAGCACTTGAAAATCTTCGTAGATCTATGAGTGCTCTGGAGTAATCGTACATCCCCAAGTGCATCGTAAGAAGACAGATTTATGAGGACACCTGCAGGACAACCGGCAGATTACACTTTTAACTTGATTCAAATGCAATGTGATTATAATATTTTGATTGTACTTTATTGTACACTTTATTACTCTGTTTTGTTGTTGGTTAAATTAATGTATAAATTAAATAATTAAAAAGGTCAGAAAACAAAACAAAAAAATATAAATAATTTAATCTAATAATTTTAATCAAAATTAAATGAATGAACAAAAAATAAATAAAAGAAATCCTTTAAATCTGTTAAAAATTACATCTTTGTTTCGCTCTATCTCCTCTAAAAGGACATTAATTTCATCTTTTTGAAAGGTTTTTTTTTTTTTTTTTCTCAGCAATTTTGTCAGTGCCTCCGCCTGTAGGCACTTTATATAGACTTGTCTTGATTGCTAATCCAAAACAGATGACAATTATTAGGTTAAACGTTCAGAATACGATTCCATATAAGGTTATATTTCAGAACTTCACGAATGGACAGCGACTCTTAAGTAGCACGTAGAGCGCGTTCTCGCGCGTTCATGTTAAGTGCATTTTTGGGAAACGCTCGTGGAATTGCTGCGAGCTTTCGTAACCTTGCACGTAGAAAGCGCTCTTAAGAGCTAAGATACATCGTTATCGGGAAACCCGGCCCAGTTCAGGCGCTGGCTGCTATATTTAATTTTTAGGCTATTTATTTATTTAAAAATCCAGGAAATTGGATAATGAAATACTGATTAAAATTAAGATACAATTAATACAAAACGAAATTCGTTTTAAAGAAAGGCTTTGTGCTTTCTGTTTGAGGTCTCTGTGAAAGTTTTAAAGCAGTCTTTTAGTGCTTTCATAACGGTCGCGTGACGCGTCCATAATGTCATGTAACATTGTTTTTTCCTCATAAATGCGAACACGAAACGACTTTTTAAAAAAAGACAACCATCCACAACTTTATAACACTCCAGCAAAGTAGCCTACCTCTTTTTTGGTCAACATCCTCCTTTTTGTAGACGAAATAGGCTAGTCCCAAATAGCTGATTGACTTTTTTTGCGGCGGATCCTCTTCGTCGCGCATTTTCAGCTATAGGATTGCCAGTGAATGTTGGCTGTGAGCGGTGAGCTCGGCACAGCGAACCAATCACTGTGCAGGCACGCGGAACGCGTATGTCACCCCAGCAAAAAGCCATACAACAAACTTGCGTGTTAACTGTGTGCTACCCTGGTGCTACCGTTCTCTTAATACACTATGGGTGCTACGTTACCCTTCACATCGCATGTTCCGGCGATGTGACTATCGCTCATTCGCACATCGCGATGTTGATGTTAAAACAGAATATCGTTCAGCCCTACTACTAAGGCATCTCAACCAGGCCTTTTGGGGTCTCATGGGACTTCAGTGATAGCCTGTTTCATTCATCAACTTTGTGTCAGATGTGTCTCCTAAAATAGAAGTAAAAAACAGACCTAAATGAGACTATTGTTGATTAAAGAGTTACAGATAGCACTTTACTGTAAGGTTCCATTTGTTAACATTAGTTAACTATGTTAAAATGAACTAACAATAAACAATACTTCTGAATTTATTGATATTGAAGGTCGTATCTGTTAATATTAATTAATGCACTAACATGAAAAAACAATGAACAATTGTGTTTCTATTGACTAACATAAACAAAGATGAAGAAATGCTGAAGAAATGTGTTGCTCATTGTTAGTCCATATCAGTCCTGTAGCTCGAACAGTAAAGAAGCGATAGTGACGTCAGTGTGTTTGATTCCCAGGGAATGCATGAACTGACAAAATGTACAGAATAATACAATACAATACAATACAATGAATCATTTAAATAGCTTCAGATAAAAGCGGCTGTCAAATGTATTAATGTAATCTAGTGTAATGTAGGGCTGGTCCGAATACCATTTTTTGAGCTTCGAAGCTTCGATAGGAATTAACATCGAATATTCGAAGCTTCGGAGGGAGGGGGCTGAACATATTCTTCTCTCTAATAAAGGCAGGAATCTCTATGCGTCTGTCTGTTTGCATTTAGATTATTTATCTTGCATTTAGAACCGTTCATCCAATCGACTTCACGAGTGCAGTGTCACATTTGGTGCAATATAGACACGCGAGACGTGACACGTTCAGAATTAATAAACTTTTAATACAGAACAGCGCGAGCGGGAAGCGCGCGCGCGCCTCACGCGCAGGGCTCCGAGAACGGACACTGCACTAGTGATACAAAACACAGCCTAATATTTTTCTGAGTAACAAATAACTCTCAAATCAGAAATCAGCAGCACAGTAATTACTGACACAGTAAAGGGTAGGCTAATATATTGTTTCTATTCTATTTCCACAATGTCAAAGCAACGCAGCTTATAGCCTACAAGCTGAGGCATGCACTTCTGCCCATACAAACTCCGCTGTTCTGCGCTCTAAAATAAGAGTATTGTATTTCGCCCAAAAATGCTAAAAAAATAACCGTGTGAGAGCGTGTTTTAGGCTATATCATGTTATAGCCAGATATGACGATTACAGCACGCGTCACCGCAGATCAGCATCTATTCATCAAGCCAACGTGCAAACTATCGCAAATCAAAGTGAAAGTGGGTCGCAGATGCTTTAACACACAATCAACTTCATTAAAAGTAAAGAACCGAAATGATCTTACCAGGGCTGTTGCCGCTCTCTTATTGCGGTCTTTGATTTAGAAATTTTAGCTGACGATCAGTAAAATGCAGCTTATCTGTTGCTAGTGACGTGCACTCCCATTAAATCTGCCTATAGCGCGGGATTTGAAGTTCGGATTCATATCCGTTTTGCAAAAACACATTTATGTGTTCATTGTTCATATTGATAAATCAGAGAGAACTATCCGATCTGAGAAAACGCATGACAGCCCCATTCAAGCGCGAATGGGAACCGTTTCTAGGGGGATGCCAGGTGTGAAAAAAAAAAAAAAAAAATTTACAACGAATATTCGAATGTCAAATTTGACAATCGAATACCAACCCACCGAACGAATATTCGAATACTCGAATATTCTGGTACAGCCCTAGTGTAATGTATATATTTCACTAGTTCACCTGCCCATTCAGCCTTAAAGGTTAATTGTAAACTAACTTGGTTTGCTGTACTTGAAGGACGTTTGAACCTGAGGCTTGGCTTGAACTCCGATTTTAAAACCCCCCTATAGGAGGAAAGAAAGAATTAGAGGAGGAGGAGGCGGGGAGGAGGAGTATTTCTCAATGGGATGACGCAGTGTCTGCTGCTTATATAGTATGCTGGTAATGAATGATGATTGACAGGACTGAATGTTTAGGCTCCTCCCGAACATACGTTTGGAACTTCATTTCATAAAGAATTATCTAATGTTAATGAATGATATCTTATAGTAAAGTATTACCTAGTTATTAAATGTATGTGAATAGCATAGCTATTCTGGGAGACTTTAATGAGAAATGTTTGAGAGATGTGATATTGGAATCTCTGACTTTTGAATGATTTTTTTGAATAATTTTTTGAATTACTCTGAATTATTATTTTGGTAAATCTTTTTTGTAACTGATGAAATCTCATCTAAAACATGAGAAAACACATTTAGGATTAGCTGGGTCTTCTTATCTAAGCAGCAGAAGACTTAAGCAGAAGTCTCCAGTTATTCTCCATTTAATCTCATTGCCGTCTAAGAGAGAAAATCTCATTTGTCATTTTCCTTTTCTTGTGGGGCATTTTTACAGTTTTTTACAATCACTATGACAGTTTTTTCAATACATTTAACAAGTTTCCTAAACTCTTAACGCACCAACACACCTAAAACACACAATTAGCAAAACGGTTAATTTCATGCTCAAAATCACACATTGTAAACTAAACTCCAAAACTAATTTTCAAAATACAATAATACACTAACACAATACACTATGTCTAACAAAACACTGCAAACATGTTTCAAAATCAAATAATTATTCAAAACACTAACACATGTTCTCTTCCAACAGGAACATTTAGTCAATCATAACACAATGACAAAAAAAACACTAACATCAGATGGAATTACAGAAACTACATTATTTTATATGTGTCAGGTATGCCGTTATACAATAGACATTATATTGTATTGATCATAGATTGTGTTTTGCACTGCAGTTTTTTTTTCTTCTACATTTACAGTAGTCTCTCCACATTTTTGTTTTGTTTGTAATGTAAATGCATGCATTTTGTTGTTGTTTTTTGCAGCAGAAATTCAATACAACAAAATAAATGACCCTTCTTAGAGTAGCTTTATAGAATGTATGGTTTATGAAAAGAAGAAGACAGAGACAGAATTGCTGCAGTAACGGCTTTATTTGCAACAGGACATTTCTACAAGATAACAAAAAATATGCAATATAGCTGCCATTTACAGTATTACTGTATGTGAAAATACAAAATATACAAACAGAAAAGGCCATCTTCTAATCTGCCCGGTCTTCTGCATTTGTCCACATGTTCTCATCCACATCACACCTGATATCTTCCCTGGCAAGGCATCTTGGGAAGAATCTTTTGGCTTGCCTTATCCTGGCAGTGTTCAGCTGTGATGTCTTGGTATACAGCATCTTTTGCATACAGCAGGGACATTTGGTCCTGTGGACTATGGTCAAAAACCTTTCATCTCCAGGCTGAGAAAACTCCTCAATGGGGTTGAGGAAAGGGGAGTAAGGGGCAAGGAAAATGGACATCATCCTCTGATGGGCTTCAAACCAGGCTGTGACTGCACGGGAATGGTGGAATGCCACATTGTCCCATATTTGCATAACTTCAATCAGCTGTTTCTCACTAGCAATGGAATAATGTGAAAATACAAAATATACGAACAGAAAAAGCACCATAATAATAATAAAAAAAGAGTCAACTTCTCATCATGAGTCATCTTCTAATTATTTGCATAATTCAATCAGCTGTTTCTCAGTAAGAATAGAATAAAATACAGGGGATATATTTGTGTTTCAGTTCACAATATAAACAGCTGTTCACCTTGACTTTACTCTGTAAGGTTAGGTTTAGAACATGGTGTTATCTGTTCTGACATACAGTGTTAAAGCATTGGTAAATTTGGCAGTAAAAATCCATTGTTTTGGTCTTGTTTGAGCTTGTGTGTAAAAGAAGTTCAAGCATTTTAAATTTGTGTTAATTGTATGCATTTTGTGTTAAAGCAACAAGAAATGTGTTAATAGTATAGCTTACACAAGCGGATGTAGTGCTAACTGTGTTAAGAGTTTTGGAAAATTGTTAAAAGTATTGAAAAATCTGTCATAGCAATCGTAAAAAACTGTAAAAAACCCTCTCCATATTCAGAACTCAAATCCATGTTATTTAGTTGGCTTGTGATTTTTTTCAGATTGAAAATATTGTTGATTTTCCGTCATAAGTTCTTCTGATCAGCGTATTTGTTCTAGGTTCGTTTATGTACTTCTATGGCAATAAGCTATAACCCTATTGGCAAATTTAAGAGTACATGAAAAAAAAAGAAAAGAAAGGTAAATCAGGTAGCAAGGTAAACGTGTATGTGTGTTGAAGGAAGTACAAACTGTGACTCAAAGCTTCTAGTATGCACACAGATTGTTTATACAGATGTTGATGGAAACCCATAGTGCTGTGGGTTTTCTCTTTCTTCTTTTCCTCTCTGTTGCCTTTTGCACTCGTTCTCACTATCTCGCTCTCTTTTCCTCCCTCTTTTCTTCTCTGTCATTTGGCAGCTGTTTTCACAGTGCAATATGCTGGAAAGCAAGTCTTTGATATGAAGCCTGTGTGTGTGTGTGTGTGTGTGCAAGATTTCTCCTCTCTGAAATGTGATCTCAAATTGCCTCTTTCCCAGCATTCATCTGTGTTTGTGTATGTTTTTTTGTTCGTTTTAATAGTGTTTTACAGTTTTTCTGAATTGCTAAAACACATTTCTTGAAACCATTACTCACTTTCTCAAAACCTTAAACACAAAACCAAATTTTCAGACCACATTCACAGAACCTCTGACTCTTCTGGCAAAATCAAACAATTGCCTCAAAACCATTTTATCTGTGCTCAAAATCAAACAATACTTTCAGATCATACACACATGAGTCAAAATTATAAACACTACAGATCATTCTTTAGACTCTACATCAAAAAATGGAGAACACAGAATCCAAAGCATGCAGTTACAGAAAAAAAAGTATATTGTAACAAAGTAAACAAATTTTGCAATTACGTAAAAAATATAGTAATGCCAACTTACAGTAGTAAGTTGAATAAATTGTATACTGTATCCACTGCAAGTATAGTATTGTACTGAATATTGAATAGTAGGCCTTATCGCATGTTTGTATATTCACCACTTGCATACTGTGAAAATACAGTGACCCAACTGTAAAAGCCAAAAAGGTTACAGTAAAAAAAACTCTAAATGAAAAGCATGTTACAGTAAAGTACACAGAATCAAGGTCAGTGAGAGAGATTTTATTCTGCTTCAGCATCATGTCTTCATGTTGGTCCGGCCGGTGGAGTTTCTCCAAATCTCTGCAGGCAAAGGGAAAAACCCTAAAGCCAGATCCAGCCTTGACAATATTCTCCACATCTTGCTCTTCCTCGTCCTCATCCTCATCCTCATCCTGCTTGTTCACCTCCTCTTACTCATCCTCTTCCTTCTCTCCCTCTTATATTGTTTCCATCCATTATTGGTATCAACATTCAGTGCAACATTTTGAGTAAATTTTTGGACTCTGAACTGACTTGTATTATGTACAGTTGGTTTGGTCACATCATTAGAAATAAGTGTGAACAATTTTGAGTCGTTGTGTGTAAACGATGACCACTGTGTTGCAGTTGTGTTTAACTTTCGCCTACCTGTGTTTAGCATTTTGAAACATAAGTGCATCACTGTGCAAAATGTGTTTCAGTGAGTGAGAATGTGTTTAGAGTTCTGAAAAAAAAGTGAATGAGATTTGCAAACAGTGTTGTAACTACCTGAACTTGTTTAATGTTTTACAGAAAGAGTGATTTATTCGACAAATTGGTTTAGACTATTGAGAATTTGGTTCAGAGAATGGGGTTTAGTGTTTTTTAGCAATTCAGAAAAACTGTAGCCTATGTTTGCTTGTTTTTTCCATGACACTGATTGGATGCTCTTTTATGGCACTTTTGGATGCAGTTATGAGCAGCAGTTTACTGTACATGTTCCTCCCTGTTTCTGCAGCTAAATAAAAGCCTTTAATCTAAGCAGTCTGTGTGTTTGTGAGCACAAGCGTCTCTCTCGCTTTCTCTCGCCCTCAGCGGGATGTGCTTCACAGAACTGTGCTCTCTGTTTTTTATTTGCACAGTTGGATAATTTAGCAGGTCATATTTGCTTCTGTTCTGTGTGGTTTGTTTAACATTTTATTTTCAGCTGCTAGTTTTGTGTTGTGCATTTTGGCATTTCTGTCTAATATTATTTCTATGGACTCTATAACTAACTGTCTTTTTCTCTGTTTTGCAGGTAAGAACCTCAACTGAATGTGAAAAGCACCTCTACCTGCAGAAATACAGGTGTGTGTGCGCATGTGCGTGCGAGCGTGTGTGAGTGTGTAAGAGAAAGGGATGATGTGTTTTTCTCAGATGGTTAATTAAAGACTTCTGAAAATGACATGCCTAGAATTCTTCAGTTTTCCCTCACATTCCTTTTTTTTTTAAACTCCTTGTAAAAACTGGATTTGAGGGTGTGTGTGTGTGTGTGTGTGTGTGTGTGTGTGTGTGTGTTATGATTATAGCTGTTGTCTCCAGACGCCAAACTCTGTCTGTTCTAGGTTGCTGCAGAATTCATTTCTTTAAGTGAAGTTAGGGGTGGAAAAGAACTGAGCTATAAAGTGTATTTCATTCTGTTGTTGTGTGTGTGTGTGTGTGTGTGTGTGTGTGTGTGTGTGTGTGTGTGTGTGTAATCTGGCTGCAGTTCTGTGAAGATGGAGTCTGTCCTCTCTGAATTGTCAGTTGCTGCAATAGTATTCCGTAACACACATTCCAGGGAACAATAGCGGGAACAATTTTCCAAACAATAGAGCTTTGAAAGGTTTTATTTTATAGATTGTGAATTGCATTATTGTTTTGAAAGGAATAGTTGACACACAATTAAAACTGTCATCACCATCACCCATATGTCATTATTTTCTTTGTTAGCACAAAATGTTAAGCAAAATAGCATAGCTGATCTTTTCTATAGAAAGAAAGTGGTGTCGATTTATTAATTCCAACCTCAAAAAAGACAAAAAAAAAAAGCACTATAAAAGTAGGCCTGCCATGAAAATAGTCAACATTTGGTGTGTTCCAAGTCTTCTGAAGCCATTCAGTCGCTTTGTGTGAGAAACAGACTCAGAGTGTTTTGAATATTCCATCCTTCATGCAAGTACAAAAAGATATCGCATAAGCTCTATGCATGTGAATTGGTCAATGTTTTTATATGACTAATAGCCTGAATAATGTCTTTTCAGCATGCCGAATTCGATTAAACTGCTCAATTCACATAATTACTTTTTATGATGTATTGTTTGTACTTTTTGATATATGTATACATACTTTCAATTGAGGGACAAAAATGAAGAGAGAATATTCAAAAGTTTTATGGATTAGGATGAGTAAATTATGGCATAGTTTTCATTTTTGAATTCTTATGTTAACATATTAGAAGCAGATAAAAATTGCTTTGCAATCTCACTTCATTCCAGCCCAAATGCTTTATGAGTGTATTTTACTGAAAACCACGCTAGTGTTCACTGAAATCTTCACTTGATTCTTCTGGGTAGTTCTGTAAAGCTTGCCTGCAGCGTACAACAGTAAACAAGGAGCGCAGAGTTTAGTCGAAGGGTCAATTACTGTGATCAGGTTCAATTCATGTACTCACACATACACACAAACACACACAGTCTTTCTTTAAGGTCATGAGTGCGGCAGCTTCCTGAATGAGAGAGAGATGCATGGTTATGAAAGCGGGATCTTAGGGAGGTTAGCCACCACTTTGACATCTCTAATTAAAGCTCACCACACTCTCACACACACTGAACTGCTCTACTTCTGTTTGTTTTCGGTTCTTGGTTATGCATGGATACAAAATGGCAAACCAAATCAAAATCTCAGCGCTTATCTGTCTTTCTTTCACTCTGTATCTGTTTTTCCTCTCCCCATCCTTATTAACAAACACTTGCAATTTTTACACTTGGGCGATATAAAAATATCGTAATATTTTTCAGATATTTGATGACATGCAATAGCAGTATATCTTATTATTTATGTATTTGCTCTGAAATGACTTAAAATGTAATTTGTTCAGTTAGAGAAACCATATCAACAAAGTGAATACAGTCATTTTTTTGTTCTTCAAAATATTCTAGGCAGATTTTTTACTGTTTTTCATTAAGGAGAACAAAGAAGAATGATATTGAATCATTTATATGCAGCATTAAAACGTGTAGTAATTAATAGTAAAACGTTTTTACACATGCTTTTGCTAAAACATTTGAATCCAAATGGCATGCAGAGACTTCAGGATACATTTCAGTAATGCCTCAAGCTAACTGTTGAATGAATCAGAGTGAATGAGTGGAATCATTGAAATGCGTATTTTCATGAAATTTAAGTGAGAGGTGCTCAAGCTATTAAAATATCTATCTTATCATTTATAAGGTGCAGTCACATTTAGCATTGTTTAGTGAATTTTTGTGGACAATAACCTTTTCAATAGGAATCCACTCAATTGCAAATGTCACATGAGGGCGAAAGACTTTCAGACACAGACTTTGCAACAGACCAACTGAAAGCTGCTTTCTGTCTTTGAGATTTCACCGAAATGTCACAGCACCTATACTCACTAGTCATGAGACAGGGAAGGATCGTGAAGCTAGCATACTAAAACGCTCTTTAGGAAGCCTAAAGACCAAGTTTGTAATGTTGTTTATATGTCTATGTGGTGTTTTTAATATGCTTTAAGACAAACCATGTGCAAAGTCATAAGTCAACACCATTGCTGAGTATTTTCTCCTTAAAACTGCAGTGAAAAAAAAGACGCGTCAACTGGTGTTTCTTACATCACAAATTAAGTCAAGTCAAGTCAAGTATATTTGTATAGCGCTTTTCACAATACAGATTGTATCAAAGAAGCTTCACAGTATTAAATCAAAATAACACAACAAGGTTTGTTTCTAGTGGAAAAAACGTCCACGTTTGGTAAGGCTGATCAAAATAGTATTATTGATTGGTTAAATTAAATTAAATATCCCCAACTGAGCAAGCCAAAAGCAACAGTGGCAAGGAACCGAAAAACTCCATCAAGTGACCTAATGGTGACCTAAAACTCCATCAGGTGACCTAATGGAGAAAAAAAAAAAAAAAAAAAAACCTTGGGAGAACCCAGGCTCAGTCGGGGGCCAGTTCTCCTCTGGCGTTTATTAACTAGAGGCCGGATTTAACTGTAAGATTAAAAATATTATATGAATGCCTGGCTGAAGAGATGCGTCTTTAATCTAGTTTAAAACTGGGACAGCGAGTCTGAGCAACGAACAGTATCAGGAAGGATATTCCAGAGTTTTGGAGCGAAATGTGAAAATGCTCTCCCTCCTTTGGTGGATCTGGATATCCTAGGTATGACCAAAAGCCTCGAATTTAGTGATCTTAAAGAGCGCGATGGATTATAGGGCGATAGAAGATCCGTTAAATAAACTGGAGCTAAGCCGTTTAGGGCTTTATAAGTCAGTAGCAATACCTTGTAATTAATACGGAACCTTGTAATTAATACGGGAAATTACCTTGTAACCAATCACGTCAACATGCGGGCGGGATTTAGCATATCATTAACTGCGAAGCAGGGGAGTCTCAAGAGAAGCCATGTTATCCCGGCGGCCAAATGACACTTCAAAATCATTCAGAGCCATAAAAATGTATATTCATATAATGTATATTCATATTTACAAGTAAATATTAAGATGCATATTCATGAAGATACATTAAACTCCCTGTTATACCTACCTTAATAGCACACAAATATTTCTGCCCGTTTTCACTTGTGTGATCGCCAGCCTCTGCTTTTCCGTTACACACTTTCAGCTAATAAAAGAAAAATACAGTAATTTCCTGGTGTTATTTTTTGATTGGTTGGGGACTTCTACAGGCCTTCATCAAACTTATCAACATACAGCTTGCCTCAGATTGTTTTTAATCAATGCTCAAATCATATCTGTGCCTAAATTCTGATTGGGTGGGCAAGGCATTGCCCTCCCCATGCCTAGATTAAAATCGTTATATTTTTACCCAAATCATCACAAATACTTGATGAATCGCCCAGCCCTAGTTATTTTTGGTTATAATGTTTAGACATGTATGTCCTTTGATCTGTGCAGTGAAAAATTATATCATTCATATTCACCACTCGGTTAGGTGATTCCCCTTGAGATTGAGTGTGTGTTTCTGTTTGTGTCTCCACCCTGACAGTTATTTTTGTCATTGTGCTCCAGATGCATATTTCCACCCCATGCTGTTTACACGCACAGTAGGAGATGTCTCGGAAGATACACTCACTCACACATCACTAACCTTAGATGAGGGATGAGTGTAGTAAAAATGCATCAAGTAAAAATGTACATATGCTATCTATTTTCTGATCATATTTTTTATTATTGTGTTCAGAACAAATTTCTTGAGTGCTTCCATGGTGATATACTCAGCTGGTGCTGATTGGCCAAAACCTTGATGATGCGCTGATTCTACACCATGGCCCAGGAGGCTCTGTGGAAATACCCACAATCCTCAGCTCCCTGGTGAGTATGACTGCCTGCTCATTGAATGTTTGTATTAACCTTTGATTTTATACAGATATTATGCGTTGTGCTTTTCAAAACTAACATTGAAGCTGCACATTTGTAATTGTGAATAAATGCATAAAAGTTACAGCATATATTGAAATCATACTGTGATACCTTTGCTTGTGTGGTTGTGGATGGTCTGCGAATGATAAAAGAAGATAATTGTATTATTATTTTTGTTGTTGTTGCAGATTTACATTGGCACATTCTCTGGCTCACCAAGAAAATCTGTACAAGGTCAGACAGCCCTCTGTGTCAGGACATGATTTGTGCATCAACTAGGGAGCCATTGGCTATTGAAATGAATCTTTTAGGAGACTAATTGCTTTTGTTAATTGCCATTTTACACAACCGTTGTATGAATGGTTGAATATTTTTGCCTGCTTAAAAAAATCCAATGTTGCATTGATCCAACATTGTCTAACAGTGTTATTCCCAAACAAGGTCAATTCAACCAAAATATTCAGTTGCAATTTTAAATGTTTATAGAATACAATTTATTTTTTTATTACTATTGTGAATCTGTATTTTTAATTGTTTTTATATTACCATGTCAGAAAATGGACTGACAAACTTAAAGTACACATTCCCAGTTCTTCTCAGTTAATTTAATATTGGACACAACCAAACATGACTTACAGTTCAGTGAGGAAATCAGTTGTTAATTCTGTAACAGCTCTAAATAATTCACTGAATAAGTATGATTGCTGACTCATCACAAGTTGTTATTTGATTAAATTAATTTGGAGGCATATACTGTTCCCTACTGTTGCCAATGGCGGTGACTAGATTTTAAATTAAATCTAAAAAAATGTTTTACTCAGTCTGGAGCCCTGTTTGTGTTCATCTGTCTTATAAAATGTCAGATTACTGTGTGATTGGTTACATCCTCTTTCCTAGTAAATGTACTGCCTCTGAATATGCTCTTTGAGCGTTAGCAAAAATCATCTCATCTTTTGGCATGAAACTGATTTAATTTTCCACCCAATCGCATCATAGTATGAAGCACTGAGTTGTAAATCAGCTAAAATCACATTCAGTTCCCACCAGATTAAGTTGATTTTAAATGTGGTAATTTAGTTTGGTAGCACAGAAGCAGCACAGTGTGCAGAGATGCTTGAGCAAAGACAAATAAGCTTTTCATGAACGTCAATGCAGATTCAGTCATAGTGTCGAATCTATCTGCAGTATTATCATTTTTTTATATTCCTTCACATTGTGAAGATCACAAATCATGTGATCCACATTTAAATTGTTTTTGCATTGCTTACATTTTTTTTTACACCTAATCTGTCTTGACACATTCTGACCAACAGCGAAGGACAACCTACTTATCTGTCAATGAACCACGGGACAAAAACAAGGGCTTTAAACTTTTCCAAAATGCAGCTTTAGTTCGATTAATAGAGGCGCTTGACCTAAAAATTATGGAGAATTCTGCTTAGATTGAAAAAATAAAAAAATATTGTAGATTTTTTTTAACCTTTTGCATTTACCTTTCTATTGTTGAATGCCCTGTTGAATGTTTAAGTGTGATTTTGACTGTGTTTTCACTCTTTCTCACTTTAGCCATGATGTCAGTCTGCGTGCCCTCACCACGTAACCCCTCCCCCTCTGTGGACGTAGCCAATCGCAACGGGCCCTCTGCAACTCCGCCCACTTCCCTCAGCCTGCGTTCCTCACACAATCAACTGCTAAGTGGTGATGTCATCAAACAGGGCCAGGCCACGCCTCCGAAGTGCAGGAAGAAGTACGCACTCACAAGCATTCAGAGTGCGATGGGACTCGGCGAAGGCGTGACGCCACCGTCGTCATCTTCAGCGACTACTGCCAACCCTAAACTGGCCAAAAATGGTGCAAATCAGTTACGTAAAGCTGCGGAGCGAGAGGATCACAACAAGAACACCACAGAAGAAGACGAAGATGGAAACACAACTGGCGAATCAGAGCTCAACATCAATGATGAGTTGAGGAACGTTGAGGAATTAAGCCTCGACAGTGAGTCTATTGTTGACGACGTTCACAGTGACTTTGACACCAACAACGAGCTTGTTGACGAGGATGTAAATGAGTTGGTTGATGATGAATCTAATGAGGAGGATCATGTGGAGTATTGTGACGACCTGCTCATTCTGTCTGAGAAAACTGAGATTGTTTCAGACAGGAAGTCCCCCGAGCTCCTTAAGACCAAGAGTTTCCTGGAGTCATGCCTGGATGACCTGTCATACGAACTGCCTGATGTGCAGGATGAGGATGTCACTAAGCCTTTGCTGGAGAAAGAGAAGAATCCCTGCCCCTCGTCTCCACAGAAACCGCACAGTCCCGAGGACACGCCCCTCCTGTCTGTCGGCTCTTCATCTTCCTCTTCCTCACCGGAGACAAAAAAAGACCGACCACGGACGGGAGCCAAGACAGACCGGGCACTAAACCGCATCCAGAACCTTCCACACAGTGACGAGGAGTCCAGCTGGACCACGTTGTCACAGGACAGCGCATCACTGGGCTCACCAGAAGAGAACGGTCAGTAGGACACATTCAAAGCGTTACTTGTGTAGCTTGCTGGTCTCCTCAGTGTGGTTTGGTGTGTGTGTTTTGGCCTAGTGTAGTGGATATGGTGCACTCATGTGGTATGTGTGGTTTTCAATTTGACTGAAGTGTGTTGGCAGAGAGGTTTTTGTACTTTTCACTTCACTGGAGTGTGATCTAGGTAAACGCAGCACAGTGTGTGTCTGGTTTGAGGCTGTGAATGAAAGCTTGTCAAAGGTTTACTATTTTGTGTGTGTGTGTTTTTATGTACATTTCTTAAAATTGTCATTTTTTTCACCGTTTACTCTTTCTCATGTAATTCCAAACCTAAGATGTGAACCACAAAATAAGAAGTTAAACAGAATCTTTATGCTGCTCTTTTCCATATAATGTGAGATTTGAGCATTGCAGTGAGGGATTTTCAGTGATTTTTGAAGTTTGACATGCACCGGTTACTGGTAAGTGTCTGATTTCAGTTGGATTAAAACAATAATTAATCTTCCAACGTTTTGTAAACAACACTTATTTTGAGAAGTGGACTAACAGACATAGATAATGCAATTGTAACTTCAACATAGTCGTATATAACATGTATATAAGTTGATTACACTACAGTGGCCGAGGTGACTGAAAATAGAATAAAATAAAAAATGTAAACTTTATTTATTTTAGCTAGTTGGCAAGGTTCATTTAGACTACTAAAATAAATAAAAATGAAATAAAAATGAATAAAAACTATATTGTTATGTGGAACTTTTATGGCGGCCTTCTTGGCCAGGGCTCCTTCGTAAAAGAGACTTGTTCTCAAAGGATTTCCCTGGTTAAATAAGGGTTAAATACATTTTTTTTTTTTTTTTATTGTTATATTTTTTTAAAAATAACGCAGAAATCAAATGAAAAGTGCAAAAACTCAACAAAATGAGTAAAACATGAACTAAAGTTAAAAGGATAAAACTAATTGACTATAAAAACTAATTGAAAATATGAATAAAAACTATAATAGTATCTGTAGTAATGATACTAAAATAGCTGGTTACTCGCTCATGTATGCTTGGACAGACAGATGAAGTCTTTAGCTTGACTGCGCAGTTATAATAATAATAGTTAATAATAAAATAATAAAAGTCTTCATCTGTCTGTCCAAGCATACATGAGCGAGTAACTATTTTAGTATGTAAAGTATGTAAAGGTTCTTAGGAGATATTTTGAAGAATGTTAATGCTGATTTTTTCCCATTCATTTTATGTAGACACTAGTGTATTACACAGAAGAAAAATCACACAGGTTTGGAACAGCATGTTAGCGGAGCGGTAATATTTCCTCTAGAGCGGAGAATGACTTTCTGAAGATTCCGCTCCGCTTGCTCATTCCGCTAAGGTTACGGAGTTCAAATATTGTTTTAATTAAGTTGCGAACCTTATACATAAATGCACAGTAAACATCAAAGTGAAGAACTAGTGTGGAGTAGCAAAAATTCATTTTGTGATATACTAAGCGAAGGTTTTGTTTTAAATTATTTGCTTAGGGGTAAAAAGAAGTTTGCAGTGCTATAATACCTTTGCAGTGCTATACTATTAACGAACATCCCAACACCGCCCACCCTTGCTGATGAGAGCGCAGTTTAGATCATTATGGAAATATGTGCTGCATTCTTTCCTCTCAATAGCAAAATAAACGTGTAGCAATCTAGTATGATGTAGCGATCTAGAAATGTTTGCACCAACTCTGCAATTCGGCACTATCCAGTCAAGTCGCGTCACATTTATTTATACCACTATCTGCTATCTATATCTCACACCGCTCCGCCTCGCTCACATGCTCTGGTTTGGAGCAACATGAGGATGTGTAAATCATTTTTATTTTGGGGTGAACCATACATGCAACCCATGTAATACATGTTTTTTGACAATGGTAATAAATTGTGCTGAATTTCTTGTGTATCACTGTGGTGAGTCAAAATGGCTGTTTCTGTGGTAAGGAATCTCCTCTCTGCCCCCACGACTGTCACTCAAACCAGTCTATCATTGACTCAGGGTCTGTCAATATCTCTCTCAGTAGACAGGAAAACCTCACAGGTGTGTGGCAGGTCTGTTCAGCCAACATGGTGGGTAATGGACAGCTGCGAACTGGTTTTACACCCAGATGTTAGCTGGCATCACCGGAGCAGACTATTATGCACAATTCCTGCACATTCATCCCTCTCCCACCATTTCTGTGTCTTGTCATACCAAGGTCACATGACCATGCGTTGGGTGACACTGTAGGAAAAATGATCTTGGGGTTGCCGGGGTGACAGATCGTTCGGCGAAAGAGGTGGGTTTGATTGGCCTGGTGACCAATTGCGTGTGCCGGATTGACAGGAAGCTGATATCTCTTCCTGCAAGATTTAGATAAAAAATAAACAGCATATAAACAGAGTCTGTTGCTCTCGCATTCTCACCCACCCCGTCTCTCCCTCTCCCTTTCTCCATCAGTCACTCGCCCCCTCTGTCTCTCTCCGCCTCTACCTCTGCTTTCCTCTCTCTTCTCATGTCATCCTCTCTTCTTGCGGCTGCTCAGTCATGATGCTGGGTAAAGACTACATGTTGGCCATTGTTATAGTGAATTACGAGGGTAGGTACTGTGTGTCGGTGTGTCTGGTTGTGAGTCAGTGCTGCGCATGTAGCTACGCGTCTCCATTGCGTGTGCATGCTCATAAATGCAGGCGGAGAAGAGAGATAAGGAAGAGGGGAGGATGCAGTGAAGGGTATCACGAGCTGTGTGGTGAATACTAAAGTTTGTGCATATGTTCATGGCACTTCGGTCCGTCCGTGTGTGCGTGTGGGCATGGATTTTACAGCTGTCCTCCCCTCCCCCTCTACCCGCCACATGCTTTATAGAATGCAGAAAGAGAGAGACATTATCGAAAGTGGGTCGAATGTTAGATCTAGCATAGAAAACTAGGCTTGGGATAGTGACTACAGTATAAGCTAGCACACTGTTAACCTGTGTTTAAAATTAACTAGCTGTTGTTAAAAACCCACAAAATCATTAAATGTCAACCTGATTAGTGTCTGTATATCTTTGTATTTGAATCTGTATGAAGGTTTTGTTGTCTCTGCGATGAGGTTTTTAGGCAGCTGTAGTGACCCACTTATATATCAGGGACTACAAGTCCCATAATGCACCTTGGCATAATACTCAGTATTAAAAGAACACTACAGCTCCTGTACTGCAGTGCCTTGTCGTCTTACTAAAAGGGAACTTGGGTACAGGAGACAAATCTAATCAGCACTCGTGTTCACTTAGCATACATGACTAGTGCGGGCTTACAGCCGTTTCACTCAGTTAGTCAGTTCTGTTGGCTAATTATTAAGTCTCATTAAAGTGAAACACACCTGAGAGGCGACTCAACTCAAGCTTTCTTCCTCAACACGTTACTCACAGTGTTGAAAGAAAATCAATGTTAACTATATAAAATGTAAAAAACATTTTATTTCAGCTAGTTGTCAAGGTTAATTTAGTTTAACTTAATTTAGGCTACTAAAATAACTTAAAGCTAAAACAAATAAAAAGAATTTGAAATAAAAATGAATATAGACATAAAAATTTCAAAACAATAATAAAATATGACAAATAAAATAATAAAAATGACAAAACCCAAAAAATACTAAAATAAATTAAAATGGGAATAAAATATGAAATATAAAATATGAATAAAAATCATTATAGTATTATATCAATTTATACTTCATGTGTGTCGTATACCTTGTAAATGAAGATGAGGGAAGAAGCCTGTGTGGTAAAATGTCTGTTTTAGATCATCTTTTTGTATTTTTATTTGCCATTATTTTAGCAAAAAAGAATTTGTGGCCAAAAAAGGGTCATTTTCAAGAATGTAGAGATGTGTAAAACATCTCTCACACAGAAGTCACTTATGAAGTCGCGGTAACCAACTTGAACTCAATGCAAAATCTTTGTGGAGAAATCTTCTGCCGTTAATTGAAATCACGTGGATTCTGATTGAAATGACTTCATTTGGCCTGCAAAAGAAATGTGATGAAGAGCAATAATGTGACCGCACCTTTAGTGTTCAAACAGCATAAAATGCAGTTTTTACAGCTCGAATTCTTATCACTCACATCCTCTTGACAGGTTTCCATGTTTAACCAGCCGTGATGCAAAAAGTTATTTTATATAAACAGTGAAAATGAATTCAACACCCATATTTAATACAGCTATGTGGAGCGGGATTTTGGACCAAAGAGATTTCAACGTGGACTATCCAGGGTGATATACTACATCTACCATGTTGGCTCTCCTCTTTGACCTATGTGACCTTCAACACGTCAACAAATTACTTTGGTGTTGTTAAGAACAATTTATGAATGAAGAACAACTTTCTCGGTACCTATAGCATGTACACTTACGTTTCCCCGCCATTGGTTTACCTTTTCAAATCTAATGGCTCCTGTTACCAAATGGGATCGCAAAGTGTCCACTGTCAGCAACTCTTCAGAACAGATCCAGTACACATCTGGGTATTGTTTACCCGCTTTTCCACCACCAGCCCGAACGGTTCTAAGAACAGAAAGGAACGGTTCCAGTTATATTTCCACTTTGGTTCGGCACAGCACGATTGCAGACCGTTCGCGGCACAGCTGATAGAATGTGTGTAGTGACGTCGCCACTCAGGATTGGTCACTTGTCTTTTGTCTGGCTGCCATTTTCTAGATGGCCCAAGCACTCTATTCAAGCGAAGTTCATGCAAGCTAATAATACAATTTAAATAAATATCTGATCATCCTTCATGATGAAACCATATCCGTATCGGCTGTGCCTGATCGGCACGGAATGGAACGGTTAAGCAATGAGAATGGTTTGGGCCAACAGTGGAAAATCGGCTTTTGTCTACTGTAGGGCTGGGCGATAAAAGATATCATATCGTGATCGCGATAAAATTAACGTTGATAACGATGATAAGCTCTGGACGTTTTTCCTCTATAATATGGATTAATCTAACACAGAAATAAATGCAACAACATCCAGTCTGTGCATGTCGCAAATTAGTGAATAAGTTAAAAATAAAAATGCAATGTTTTGTTGTGAGTTAATTGTTATATTTTCATTTGATTACATTTTAAAATCTTGATTACGTTTTTTAAGTTTTATATAAATTTGTATTAAATCATAAAACACAGAATCCCCCTCAAATAAAATGGATTTCATGGGGCCCTAAATTAAGAGCTACATATATATATATATATATATATATATTTATGATATGTCATATGATACTTATCATACAAGACATATACAATACATATCATATGACATTGATTTTTATATATATATATATATATATATATATATATATATATGATATGTCATATGATATGGAAAAAAATATTGTGATAATATTTTTGGCCATATCACCCAGCCCTAGATTCAGACATCCTGCTTATTTGACATAATGTTTTTTTCATGCTATGTGGCAGGGAATAAGTAGGAAAGCCTAGAAACAACAGCACATCAACTTGGAACATGAAAGAGATTTTATCATTTGTGTCTCAGGCTCTCAGCTGTTTATTTCAATGTGGCAGTTAATGTTTCTTTAGTGTTTAGTCATTTTCTATATTAATTTTGTGGAGGTAGATTTAGTAGATTATTAACAAAAGGTCCTTTGAAAATCTCTTTAGAGTTTTAAACACACACTGAATGTCACAGCTTTATGGTTTTGGTGAGGACGTGTTTCCTGGCTTGAATCTGTTCAGCATATGTGTGAGTAGCAGACTGCAGTGGTTTACTGTGTGTATGTGTGGTTTTCCTCTCCCAGATTGCATTGTGTGAATAATGCTCTTACTAACATGAGAAACATGAAACAAACATTCCCAGCTGCTGAGCGAAGACAGACAGAACAGTAGCAAGTTCCTGTGTGAGAGATAGTCTTTCAGTTGCACAGAAAAAGACAGATATTCTTGGTAACGATAAGCCAGAATTACACAAAATGATTCTAGTTTTGGGTGTCTTCAATGTTGGAATGGACTGTACCATGCTACAGTAAAAATGTGTTAAGCAATAGAGATTTTGCTTTACTGTTTATACCATGGTAGATATTTGCTTACATTTTTTTTATTTTGCAAGGCAGGACTACTTCACGCCATTTACACATGAGAGCGACAAAGAAACATGGAGAAATGCAAAAATACAGAGACTGATGTATCTCAAACATATCATGACGTAATACAAAAAAGAAATTAAGGCGTGTCATTAGGCACAATGTGAAGTAGTTGGCTATCAGAATTTTGATTCAATCTTTTATAATATTAGATTTATAGACTTATTCATTTACGATGAATAAAATTATCTTTTGGTTTTACATTCATCAAATTCCAAATATTAAGAAAAAAATCAATAAAAATGAAGTACATCTTCACCAACATGATTTTTTTTTGGTGTGGCAGTAGTAGCATCGTCATCTTCTTTTCCCCCATTTTTTTTTTCCAGTACTGGAATTAAAAGTTGTATATGGTGATAAATATCATGTTATAAAATTACTCATGCCGTCATACAAGGTTTTGGTCGTACCGCCCACTCGTAGGAGTCTTGGATATCTTGGTTAGGACCACACCTGACCTTGTGTATTTGCATTTACAGATATCTGGGGGGAGCAGTCATTTCAGACAGACCCTGATTTGCCTCCAGGATGGAAGATGATGACAGACATGGCTGGTATTTATTACTGGCACATTCCAACGGGCACCACACAGTGGGAGAGACCCGCCCCATGCCATCCGGTGCCAACTGGACCCAGCCATGCCAGCCGCAAACACTCCCTGGGCTCCCTGTCGCCTTCGCCCACTCCAGATCACGAGGTAACCCTTTGAAATCCTGTGGTTACAAAAACTGGACGTGTTAACTCAGCTTAAGCAAATTAATCTATCCATATCGACCAATGTATCTCTTTGTTTTCTCTAGTCGATGTCTCATGCCGACGTGTTTTTCGGGGCGTCAAGTCGTTCAGGCAGCACCACTTCCGACAGCTCGTCTGACCCCGCCCCCGTCCCGTCTTCTTCATGTCTGGAACCTACCCCTATCCTGTCCTCAAACTCTTCCTCATCCTCTGACGCCAATGTTCCTTCCTGTGGATTTGTCAACAGCTGCTACTTTGTAAGTCTTTTCATCAATGTCCCATTTTACAGTATGAACAATACTCTATGGATATATCCTGCCATTCTTTGGGTGTTTAGTTTTCATAATGAGTATGATTGAGTTGTGGAGAATAAATAGATAAGACCTTAACTTAACACAAATTATAGTTCATGAAAGAATTAGAATTCAGAGAATTGCCATTTGTGACAGTACTTCAGTTGCCATGGATTAAACAGAGCTGGGTAAATGTTAATATAGTTACAGGTTGCCATGACTGTATTTACTGTATCTTTGATGATTGGAAAGTTTAACGGAACAGCATTTATATGAAATGAAATTTTTTGTAACATTTTAAAAGACACTTTTGATTAATTGAATGCCTCCTTGCTGAATAAAAGTATTAGTGTCTTGGTCATTGGTCATACATAATAAAGCTAAAACTATGTGTATTGTTTGTTTGTGTGTGTGTATAGCCTCGGTCCTCATCCCTACAGATTATGCCAGGAAAGGACAGACACTCTGAGACACGCCATCGGGAAGAGGACAAGGTAACAACAACTCCTTCACTCTCAGAATGTTGTGGGGTAACATTTTTTGGTCTCCTCTGACTCTTGCAACAGAGAGTGAGATATCAACATCCATATTTCATCTAATCAAAATCACAACCAAACACCCAACAGCCAGATACTGTACACACACACACACACACACACACACACACACACACACACACACACACACACACACACATTCTTGATGAGTGATCTAACAACCCTGTCTTGTCTCTCTCCACCCTCCCACCCCTGACTCCTCAACCTTGTCCTCCTTGTTTGTATATTTGTGTGTGAATAATGGTGCAGAAACAGCCATGGAGTGATTTTGCAGTGGGAAAGATTGACAGTGAGGTCTGGAAGGTTAGTATCTCAGGCAGTTTTTTATTGAACCAAATACACAGTAGAACGTCTCAGGGAACTGCACTTGGAACAGCACTTGGTTCTGCTCGTCACAGGGTCCAAAATATATTTTTTTCTGGCCAGTGGCAGGTGTTTTGAGCCCGTATTTTGGAACTGTATTTTGCATCATATAAAGAATTCAAAGAAAGGTCTGTACCTGTAGATGTTCTACTGGTGTAGTTGTGCTCTGAGATCCTGTACTGCTTCATACCTTCCTCACCTTTTGACCTTTAACCTTTCTTCTAAGCATGGATTTTGTATTTTGTCTGCATGCACTGCAAAAATTATTTATATAACTAAATGAAAAAAAAATTAAAAATAAATGTTCCCCTTTTTTCAAATAGTTTTTTTATTTTGTTTAAGATAAACCTCACTAAATTTCATTATTATGCTTAAAACAAACATAAATTGCCAAATTGGGTAAAACAATTTTTTTTACATTACATATATATATTGTTTAAAAAATATATTTGGATATATACAACAAACTTTACTGAGGTTTATGCAGACTGAGGTTTATCACTCTTCATTTCTCCTCACCCTCTTAATATATTCCTTTTGTAAAATGTGCAGGGTTCAACCTTTGTCTGATTTAAAACTGGTTAATCATTTTCAGTTCAGTTTGTTTAATCACTCATCGCAGGAACCGTGTTTCCTGTTTTGTTTTTGCGTGACTTGCACATCAACACAGATCTCTGCGCTCAAGCCACTGGCTCCATGCTGTATATTTGTATATTTTGCTGTATGGTTGTGTTCTCGTGTTTAAGCATCTCTGCTTTATCTCTGCTTCAGGATCTACAGGCGGCCACAATAAACCCTGACCCCAGTCTGAAAGAGTTTGAAGGCGCAACTCTCCGCTATGCCTCCCTCAAGCTACGGTGTGTGAAAGAGAATAAATAAATACAAATGAATGAGGGAGAGGATAAAATTACGGTAAAGTGAGATGTAAAATATCTCTTCTGACTGCGTGTCATCTGTGTTTAGAAACCCTGCTCCTGTGGAAGATGAAGATTCCAGCAGCATTAACAGTGACCCTGAAGCCAAGGTGAGAGCACACGAGTTTGTTCTGCACACACTGCAGCTATTCAAAGAAAACAACTGTACAGGGAACTTATTTTAGCCCTGAGGACAGGATCCAACTTAACACTCACCAAGCTCTGTAATAAATGTGTATAATATACTGTATAATGGAGCTGGTGTTTCCAATTGTTTTAGGAACTGCAACATTATATGGTTTAAGTCAAATTGTAAGAATGATAGTCAAACTCTTGCTGTTGTAAGAGACAAACATGAATCAAATCAAAGACATACAAACACGTACTAAAGAAAACTTTTGTCGCTACTGTCATATCATATAACACCTTTTCCCTCAATGGAGATTTTATTAGTAGACACAAATGTGTAATGTTCCTTGCATTAAGACACCAAAATGAACATTTTGCATTTTTTGGACAGATGCAAGAGACAGATTTCAAGTATGATTCTGCCAGTGATATGACTACTTGTTAGACGCATATATACCAAGTTCTATCATGAAACTCTAGATGGCTCAGGCTAATGGGTCCTTAGTTACATTGTTAAGTACATGGCTCAAGCTGATTGGTTCATGTTGCATCTGCAGTCAATGAGCTTGTTGCTAAACATCTAAATAGTTGGTCAGTGTTTGCTGTAGCAGTTTCTCTGAAACCTTCCACCTTCCCCAGCTCCATCTGTATAGATCTGCTATGAGTAATTTCAGATATGCTATTTGTGGAGCAGCAGTATGTCTGTGTATGTATTGGCACTAGGAAGTCTCAGTTCTTGCTCAACGGCAGCGTAGCAGATCTATTATGCCAAGACCAAATAGATTAATATTGTCATATCCATTACCATGCTAAATTCTTCTGAGACTTGTCTTGATAGAAATTCAAATAGAAAACAGCTAGCTAATATGAGCATAAAATGCATGGAAAGCAATGGAAAAATATACATTTTAAGCCCTGTTTAAGAGTACATAATGCATTGATGTTCTCTATTACTGTAGCATTACTGTGTATTTACTGATAGTGAGATTGTTTGTCTGAAATAAGCACGATAAATGTATGGTTTAACCATGTAGCAGGATTGGCACAAATTATTTAATAAACATTGTTTATTGCTGTTTTTTATATTAGTGGAAATTGGTGGTTCTGTCAGGAGATTTCAACTTCAAATGTAATTCTAGATATACAGTGCCATCTGGTGGCTGCTCAAAGAAATGCAGATGCATCATGTTTGGGGACATGTGGTAGTAGGGTAAACAAGACAATGAAAAAACACATTTGTAATTTAGATTTTTACTATATATATATATATATATATATATATATATATATATATATACACAAATAAGAGTGAGTTAAATCCTTAGTGGAGCCCTACTGTTAATATAAAGCACTAAACATAACTTCTGTCAAAATACTATGCCATAAATACACAAGCATTTGTGTAACAAAACACAAAATGTGAAAAAGTGCAGTGAAAGAGTCTATTTGACTTTTGTGGTAAACTACCGCTTTAACAAAAGTGTTTGTTCATTCCATTCCAATCCTTCAGATTTCTTTTTTTTGTGCAATTATTACCTTTGATCTCGATGTTGTGCGCTTGCTCCACGTGTATTGGATCCTTCAGTTTCAGTATGCCTTGTGTCACATACACCACTATTTAAAAGTTTGGTGTCGGTAAGATTTTTAATGTTTCTGAAAGCATTCTTTTATGCTCATTAAGGCTGGCTTTATTTGATCAAAGATACAATAAAAGTAGTAACATTTTAAAATATTATAAAAGTTTACTGTTTTCTATTTTAATATATTTTAAAATGTAATTTATTCCTGTGATGGCAAAGCTGAATTTTCAGCATCATTACTTCAGTCTTCAGTGTCACATGATCCTTCAGAAATCATTCTAATATGCTCATGTAAAAAATAACATATTAAGCTTACATTGTAAGTGACAAACAAAACAGAATGAAATAATTAATCAATTAGCTGTATCATAATTAATTGTCAGCACAACATTTATGATTGTGACAAGCCAACACATGTGTTAGAGTCTCATGATCCTTTAGTAATGATTTTGATATGCTGATTATGTACTAAAGTAACATTTCTTATTATTATCAATGTTAAGTTACATCAACTGTTAAGTCAACTGTTAAGATTCTTTGATGAAAAGAAATTTCGGGAAAAAAATGACATTTATATGAAATAGATATCTTTTGCTACATTATAAATGTCTTACTGTAACTCTTGATCAATTGAATGTGTCCTTGCAGAATAAGAGTAAGCATTGCAAGGCAAGCATCCCACTGTATCTCAATTTTACCTGTTACTGGATTTGTAATATCCAGGTTTGAGTTTGCAGATGAGAGGTCACCCCCCGCTATCTCTCTCGCTCTATCTCCCTTTCTGTGTGTTTCACACTCTTCCTCTTGAAGATCTGTTCTTTCAGCAGCAGTTAAAATCAAAAACTGAAAGAGCATGACAACATTCTGCCTATTATTAATCTCTTTCTCACACAAACACTTTCATAATGGAGGAGCCTCATCATCACAGATTGTTAGAAAAGAAGAGAGACTGAATGATGGATGAATTTGCTCTTGGAGTGATGGGAATGAGATACAGATGAGTAAGGAGGAGGGGAACAAGTGGAAGATGAAAGAAAAGATCTTCCAGTAAAAAGCGTCTTCTTGTTTGATCTCAGTGTGTGTGTGTGTGTGTTTGATCTCAGTGTGTGTGTGTGTGTTAATGATCGTATGTGTAGGAATCCTCTCTCTTTCTCACTTGTTTTAACAGCAGCTATTCTTAGAAGATGCCATGTGAAAATTTAAAGAGGCGTTTCCTCAGTTTAGTCTCTATAGATATCTTCCACTATAGAGTAGGAGAATTATGCTTCATATCCAAAATTCTCCTGTGACAGGAAGGGCATCCTGGCACCACAGGAATATATACATACAGTATATGCATTATATAACGCTATATATATATACATACAGTATATGCGTTATATAACGCTATATGTATATACATACAGTATGTGCGTTATATAACGCTATATATATATATACATACAGTATGTGCGTTATATAACGCTATATATATATATATATATATATATATATATATATATATATATACATACATACAGTATAATAGATAAACATGATACAATATAATGGTACTTGTTCCTGTGAAAACTGTTGCTGTTATGTCTTAAGTCGTATATTTGCTGTACTCTTCATTTGCATAAAGTGTGTTGTTGTGTTACAGTGTTTGTGCTTAATCAGTGGGTTTGTGTTTATTACAGTGTTTTGCTGTGCGCTCTCTCGGCTGGGTAGAGATGGCCGAAGAGGACTTGGCTCCAGGTAAAAGCAGTGTCGCTGTTAACAACTGCATCCGTCAACTGTCCTACTGCAAGAATGACATACGAGACACTGTGGGCATCTGGGGAGAGGTGAGACACACACACACACACACACACACACACACACACACACACACACACACACACACACACACACACACACACACACACACACACACACACACACACACTCTCTCTCTCTCTCTCTTTCTCTCCCTCTCTCTCTCTCTCTCTCTCTCTCTCTCTCTCTCTCTCTCTCTCTCTCTCTCTCTCTCTCTCTCTCACACACACACATACACACACACAAATGCACAACTACCAAGACTGCCATTGCCAACCTGATTTATAAGAACCCATGCTGGTTGACCAACCACACTAAGATTTATATGGCTCTGTTGGCAGCTAGACCAGCACTAAACCATCTTTAGTGCCAATCTTTTTAGCAGGGCACACACGTATTCATTAAAAAACACACACAATGTTTCTAAACATGTGTCTTGGATCATCTTTAAAAAAGAGATGATAAAAAGAGAGGGACAAATTGAGACAATACAAGAAAGAATAGAAGTAATGAAAAGAGGGAAAGCTGAAAATGTCATGCAGAAAAAAAGCATAGAAGAGAAAGAGAGTTTAATGTGTTGTGACAGGACACAGGAAGAGAGCCTCTGTTCTCCTTCTACCTTTTATTTTCTGGTCTGATCTTTTATTCATTACTTCCAACATACATACAAGCACTTGCATTTGCACTTGTAGAAATTGAGTGAATAAAGTGAAGCAAGAGAAACATTGGTTGATAAATATAATGATATTTTATTTAATACTGAAAAGCTTTGATTTGACAAATAAGCTGACAATTGTAAATAAGCTGCATTAAAAAAAGCTTGTTTTATTAGAGTATCAAGTTTTAATTTAGCAGCAACTCAACCAGTGCTATTTGTATGAAATGACATGGATTATAATATACTTACATTTCATTCAGTACAAAAAAGCAAAGTTTAAAAACTTCAGTCGAATTTACAAAATTCACTGTTTTACCCATTGTTTCCATGTGTTGTGCATTTTATGCTTATTAGAATATTACGGTTTAAACTTAGCAACATGGCGCTACTGTGTGTTCTGTTTGAGTTGAGCTATTTGTCTAAAATTACATGGATTACAATATAATTACATTTCAATACCAAAAAGCATAGTTTATAAAATTCAGAAAATTCGACTTTTCTACCCATTATTTGCATGTGCTATACGTTTTATGCTTATTATAGTATCCTGTTTTTAGCTTAAAAAATGTGCTAACACCAAAGCCGAGCCTAGTGTATATTTTGTGAGTGCTACAGATATCTCCCAAATTTCATTAAAATAAAACTAAATATTTGTATCCCGTAAATGCACGAAAGTCATATGGGTTTGGAACTATGAGGTTGAGTAAATGATGGCATTTTCATGTTTGGGTGAACTAACACTAACCAAATCGCCGTTGTTTTATTCATGTCAGAAATACATTGTGTAGGTAACTAAATAGTTTACTTTTATTGTTATTTTTTATCCTTCTCCCAGTTCACCGGCCACTTACTTTCATGTCTTTCGGGAGATGTGAATGAATTTACGTGTTGTAAATCCGACAACCCTGATTCTCTGCGCTGAAGAGCAAACTATTACATGGCGGCACCGATCACCCGTTATCATATAACATAATCATTTTATAAAAGTGTTTAAAAGACAAAATACAAACACTAACACATATTTGAGAATCGGAATAGTTTCACAATAAGAATAAGAAGACAATTGTTCAAGCTAAAAGCAAGAGGTTTATTTTCTCATAGCTGAATGGACACAGTGTAATTTTGAATATTGAAGACAATGGACAAAATTAAGACTCTTGATGTATCCAAAACCAAGATGGTTTATATCTTAAAGCTTAAGGGAGCAAGTACAAAAGTGTAGACAATTTTTGGTATGCAGTTTAACAAATACATATTTTTAAATGTCTCACTTAATTCTATTAAATAATACTGTTGTGCAATTCAGAGATCCTGAGATCCTGACTTTGCTTGGGGCCCCCAAAATGGTAAACCCACCCCTACTTAGAAGGCAGCAGCCTATGTAGGCATTAGAGAGCAAGAAAGCTCACTAGGTTTTGAAACTGAACTCTCATCTTGTTCTCTGGCGTTGTGCGTGTGTTTCCAGGGGAAGGATATGTACCTCATTCTGGAGAATAACATGCTGAATCTGGTTGATCCGATGGATCGTTGCGTTCTACACTCTCAGCCAATCGCAAGCATCCGTGTGTGGGGCGTCGGCCGCGATAATGGAAGGTAAACGCTGGTTGTCATGGCAATGGGTATTTTTATGGGTTAGTTAAGGAGAACATGTTAAATGATTAAGGGTTTATGAAATTTTTAATAAATGACAGATAAACTGAACCAAACTGAATGTTTAATAACTCTGTATTTATGAAAATATGGGAGGTGTTTCTATAAATCTCTTAGTTCATAAATATCAGAGTTTTTGAACCCGCACAGATGGGGCAAAAATGGATTTTATATCAGTTTAAACATTGCAGCTGCCACAGACATCATCAGGGTCTTATTTACGAGGAGCTAATTTTCTACTTTGCTGCACTTGTTCCGCTGACTGGTCACCTACCAAAACTAATAATGTTTAATCTCTGTGACCCACTGAATGTTTGCTCAATCTTTTCGAGTAAGTACTTTCTCTGCCTAGTTAAATCAGATAAAGGCCATTTCAAATACTGAAATGACCTACAAAAGCTAAAGCAGGTGAAGTGAATGTACATTTCACCATTACAATACTTTTTTTGCTGGGAAAAAGGAAATACTATATATAAATAGTATATTTTCAGCCATTTGATTATACTTGATATATCACAATATTTTCAATCAGCCAGTGTTGCCAAGTATTTTCAAAATATTTACTACAAAAACTTAAAGAAAAATGCAAAAACTTTAAGTAATACGTTTTCCTCAGTTTTTCCATTAAATAATCACTGAGGGAATAATGATATTTAATGACTTTCCTGTATATGAACCGATATAACAATACATAGTAATATAGTCATAATTTATTTTTTTAACATATATATCAACTAAATATTTTTTGACTTAGACATTTTAATATACAAAAATTTGATGACAAGACAAAGACTGGAAACTGACAGTTTGTTTCATTCACAGAATATGTAAGGAATAATTGACGACGGACCGTTGAATTATTCGAAAAATAATGCACATGCGTCGTGGTCGATACACCTCTGGTGTGCATTATTTTTGGAATAATTCAACGTCCCGGAGTCAATTATTCCGCTTACCACACTTCAAAACATTGTTCAGATGTCAAGTTTTTGTCCTTAAAACGCTCTTGTGTTTAGGACTATTTGCTTACGCATCTAATCCCAAGCCTCCGTTGCTAATTCCAAAATGTCATTTTAGAGCTAGTAACGGAGACTTCAGCCACTGACTAATCCAGTTATAGAGAGAGAGACAGAGATTAAGCGTGTGTGAATTTTACCTCAGTCTGTGTATCTCTACCAGTGTCTACTAATAGCGAAACTACGTTTATCTGCACCTTGTGAGAAACATCTTTTAGATTTTAAGTTGCTAAACTATTTTACTGATAAAATCATCAGAGCAGTGACTGTGTGTCAGTACTGTATGTGTGCGTTTGAGTGGAAGAGCGAGAGAGCACGAGAAAGATATGTGATTTCCATAATAACTAATAAATGCATAAATAATAAAACATCATTTTGTGACAGAAAACTTGGAAATAATTTGTTTTTATCCTATTGTTGACTATATTTATTTGCTCAGTCAGTGTCTTTGTGGGTTTTGGTTCTTTTGTCTTTTGTAGTCTGTAAGGACCTTTGAAATAACTGAAATCATTTGCCGAAGTGATATGGAAGTGTAATGCGGTCAAGACCTGCCTGGAACTACTTCAGCCGTGCGTTTCCCTAAAAATAATTGCACACCTTAGAACGTTCTCAACCAATCAGAATCAAGCATTTAACAGCCCTGTAGTATAATGCTTAATTTTATATCACTAGTAAAATATATTGTGACTATTCAATATAACCTTTTGCCCAGTTCTAGTGGCTGATGCATGTGCTGTGAATTCTTCACATTTCATTTTAATTAGTGTTTTATATCTGCAAACGTCAGCATCTCTGCACCTGTGACTTTCCTCATGCGCTCATTACTTATTACACTCTGTAAGAGATTCACTTAATGTGTCCGTGTTAATGCATTCTGATATCGAGATACTCCTCCAGTCCCTTCACGCTAAAGGTCATTATAATGATTCTGGATTGAAGAAGTCACCCAAGTGAAATGAGGACAGAAATAAAAGATTGATGATTGAGAGACTAATGAAAGTTTAATCCAGTGTTATAGGGGCTGCCCGTATGTGTAGCTGTGAGTGTTTGTGACTTCCCAATTTGACATCCAAATGTTGCATATGGATCTCTTACACACTCTTAAGAGCTGCACTTTTCCTGCTTTAGTCCCAGAAGAGCTGATTGATGTGTGTGTGCGTGTGTGGGTGTGTATGTGTGTGTGTGTGTGTGTGTGTGTGTGTGTGTGTGTGTGAATGATGCAGGGGTGGAATGCAGCATACTTCATCAGGGATGCTGAATCACACTTTTGCCTCACTGTTTGTAAGCAGTACCACACTCTGACCAGCAGATGGCATACTTCATATGTTCACTTAACAGGAACCATGCTTTAGGCTGGGCTTTTTCAGACTTGTTGTGTAGTCTGCATGTGTAAGTATGTGCTTGTGTGTGATCATTGTGTCCTCCTATGCTAATACTCCACTAAGCCCATCAGTAAGATTTTCCTCCCAAGACCCTGGAGGAGGTTACCGTAGCGACAAGCGAAGCAGGAGGGGGAGGGTAGAAGGAACGCTGGGATTGGATGGAAGGAGAGAGAGCGAAAATGAGAAGGGGGTAAAAAAAAGAGAGAGATCCAGCATAGAGAGGTGAGCTGCATGTTTTTAACAGAGCAGGGGATGAGACGAGGAGGTGAAAATCTGTAGAAGAGGGTACGACAATGCTATAGCAGGAAAAACACATTACTTGAAAAGATGTGAGTATTTTTCTCCCTTTCTATCACTTAATTTGATAACTTGCGACAATACCCATGAATAAATGTAATGCATTTTTTTCTACAGCACGACATTTGTTGTTGAATTGTTTTCAGTGGAAGTATGTGTTGGAGTGAGAAAGGAGGAATAGTAGAGCAGTTAGAAGGTGGAGTGGGTGGAATTGCTCCAGATGGTGTGGATGAGTAGGTGGAGATTTCAGTAGAGAATTATGGACGTACTCTACGTGTTGTTGTCATTTACTGTGGTGAGGATAGCATTGTGGAGTACTGTGTGTGCCGTTATTAAATTAGGTCACGGCGAGATGTTCACACTGCAACTTCCTTGCGTGTTCCCTCAGATCAGGCCTTCCCTCTGATGCCATCCCACACATCCACGCAAACTAGAACACATGCCTTTTTTCAAATTCCTCAGGGGAACCTCAGGGTTCTGTTCTCGGTCCATTTGCTTTGTTCCCTGTACCTCCTTGTAGATTCTCCTTGACCCTCCAGCACATTTTTCTGTCAAATCCTGCTGAGGTGCTGTAACATAGCCCAGTTTGAACAGGTTTACCAGCCTGGGGTTCATTCTGGACATTATTGAGTGCATTGAGTTCATCCGTTTTATTCTCTCTCTGTCTGTTAAATCTCTAATTACCACACTGTTACATATTCATGTCTTCTTCTGGATGCACACAGAGAGTCTCATGTTTTGAGGTGTCACATACATCTTGATAAATGTCTAAATTCTTGTCACACATGCTGCTCTCGTTTCCTCTCTCTTCTCTTTTCTCTTTCTTTCATACATGCATACATGCACACATAGAAATATGCTAGTCTTATTATGGAGGTTTGGAAAATGCAAAACTGCTAGAAAATGTATTTTTTCTTGAAATGACAATATATTCTGTTCACAGCAGGTTCTAGCAGTTTTTAAGATGCAATTCCTGTCCTAGGAATTTTTTTTTATGGTCTATTTGTTATGAATGCATTGAAATACCTGAACACATTGGAACTTATTCATGAAACAAAAGCAGTGTTTCTGTGTAAATCCTTCATAATATATATTTTGTTGCATTGAATTGAATGTGACAGTTTTGTTTTGTGAATGATTTATGCAGAAATTTGTTTTACTCATGTTTCATTAATGGGCATCATTGCGTGTATTTTCTCATCATGTTTATTGTTTTAATCTTTTACTCTACTGCTTTCCGGGACTCAGAGAGAGGTAAATTGATTTACTTTTGATTTGTTATTTGTATTCTTCCCATTGCCCGGCTGTAGTCTGTTGCTGGTCATTTTGTTCATAATGGTTTATTTTTAGCTGAAATGTTAAAGAATAATACTGTGTATGATACAGCTGGAGGTGTAAGTATAGAGATACTCATTCATCTTTCACATCCACGTGCACCTGGCTGCATATAGTATGTGAGGTGTGTGTTTTTTCTCCACGGTTATATTTTACACCATTTTTTTTGTTTGTTTGAAATGTTGGTGTATGTTTCTTTAAGTAACTGTTTTTAAATTGATTGTCTAAATCTAAAGGGCACATCATCCATCACAGTCTTTGAGGGCAGTTCTTAGCATATGCACATGTGGAAACACACACATGATAACACACACATATACACACAAACTCACTTTCACAACTCTTTATGTTTATAACCAAGTGTCTGTTCAATTGCATCCTTTATTGATTCGTTTAATATGGTTGTTGATTTAAAATGACTCTATTTAGTTCCTTAATGCACAATTCTAGTCTTAATGTGCACTTTAGTTCTTTGTAATTATTTTGTAAAAATTTTGTAAATCAACAGTACCTTTTTGTGGCCCAATCATTTTCCTATGGATAAAATAGTGACCCTTTACATTTTTCTAGTTCAGTATTCTGTTTGGTAACATAACAGATGATGTGATTTAAATGGGTTGTGAAATGTGACTTTAAACAGCTGTTTACATATAAGTTTAATCGTGTTTCATTTTAATTGTGTGCAAACAGGGATTTTGCATATGTAGCGCGAGATAAGGACACCAGGATATTAAAATGTCATGTGTTCCGTTGTGACACCCCTGCCAAAGCCATCGCCACCAGTCTGCACGAAATCTGCTCCAGGGTGAGAACTACACAAACAACATCCAACACAATTATCCTCAATGGCCCATTCAAAACAGTTTAACACCAAAATTGCAGAGAAAACCACTGACAGTCTCAAGGATGTGCGAAAGGATAGAACGCAGCTGAGAAGGAAGAAACAGGGTTCACATTCTGTTTAGGCTGCTGATTTAGGGCAGCGAGTCTAATGAGTTCGATCCCTGTGTAATAGATCATGGCAGAGCGCAAAAATGCCAAAGCTATGGCTGGAGGATCCCTACAGGACAGAACACATGCTGGGCTCGACGTCCCACTACAAGGTAACACAACGTGCTTATACACTACTGGTCAAACGATTTGTTTAATGTTTTTGAAAGAAGTCTCATTTACAAAGAAAATACAGTAAAAACAGTAAGATGATGAAATGTTAATACATTTTTTTAAATAACTGATTTCTATTTGAATACATTTTAAAATGTAACCAGAATTGGTGAGCTTAAGAACATGTTCAAAAACATTTAAAAAATTGGATTATTCCAAACTTTTGAAGGGTAGTGAATGTGTATTTCTTCCCTGTTAAATAGTAGGTGTGTGTTAATGTGTAATTTGTGTGTTACCCTTAGCAGAGTTCCCCACACCAAAGACTGAACTGGTGCAGAAATTCCAGGTGTTATACGTTGGCATGATGCCGGTTGCCAGACCTATAGGTGAGCAATCACTCTCACTCATAGTCTTGCACTCATGTTCTCGCTTTTTCTCACATACACTTACATAATGTGAAATATATGTCTGGATAAATTCCTGTAGCTCAAACAGTAGAGCATGGCGCTAGCAATACCGTCATGGGTTTGATTTCCAGGGAATGCATGAACTGATAATATTTATACTTTCAATGCAGGTGAGTCGCTTTGGATCCATAAATATGTAAATGAATTGGTCATAAAATGTGACCTAATCCTTAACAAAAGATAAACACAGTCTGCTTAAACTCACAAACAGTCATTATTTTTCATGTGTTTATTGTAAACACCGTGTAAATATTTAAAGTGCAGTGTGGAAAAAGTATGTAAATCCTTATTTAATGGGTAGTTGATATTTTTTCCGAATCAGCCATGCACATCTGTCAGACATTTGCCACTTTTCTTACTTGCAAAACTTTTTCAGTTCATTTTTGAGCTGTCTGGTGTGCATCACATTCTTAAGGTCGCGCTTTTGTAACCCTTTTCAGCTTTATGCAGATCAACAATTCTTCATCTTAGGTGTTCTGAGATCTCATTTGTTTGACGGTGATTGCCTTGTAAATAGCTAACTTTGTGAGTGTTGTTTTATAGATCAGGCTGGCTCTGACCTCCGTTCTCGTCTTAAGACACCAGGTTAGATGACTCCTGACTCCAGTTAGCTTTTGAAGAAATCATTTTCACCCTACTTAGGGCCAGATTTACTAACATCTTGCGCCAGCGCAAAGCCTGTTTTGGCTTTAAAAAACTACTGTCAGGATTTACTAAAGACATGCAGTGAAAAATTAGCACTGAGAAGGCGTAGACAGGGTGATTTTTTCGGCTGACCTTATTGCATATTTGTCGGTTTCCCTAGTTTCCCTTTCAGACACAAAATGTATGGGAGGAGAGTATTTGAATGAATCACGCAAGGTTAGCGCCACTCAATTTACTCGTATTCGTGCTATTATTTACCGACCAAAAAATCAAGTCTTAAACCAGATGCTAATTTGCGCTGCTCTCTGTAGATTGCGTTGGTCATTATGGAAATGATCCTGCTGTGATCCGTCGTCAGTAAATCACGTGCAGAAATTTCCACTCCTATCGGAGCTTTTATGGGATTGGGCTATCATGCTAATTTGCCTCGTTTAGTAAATCTGGCCCTGAGTGCGTTTAATAAAGACATGAGAACGCATCATTGTTTGTTATTTAAGTAGACTGCATTTGTTTATTGTTGCGACTGTTGAAAATTATGGCTAATTTATTCAGATAAAGCCCCTCATACTTATTTTCCTGGAACTGTACATGCTATTACAAGGTCAAATGTCCCTGTTTTCTAGGCATGGACATTCTCAACGGTGCAATAGACAGTTTGATAACATCGTCAATCCGAGACGACTGGATCCCAGTGATGTTGAATGTAGCCGATGCAACAGTCACAGTCATCAAAGAGAAGGCAATTATAGATCTTTTCACCTGTTAAACCCAATAATATAATTTCCAAAATATGTGTTTTGCTAAAGTACAACTAATTCAGGTGTGCTTATCATCTTTGAAATGTTGATTTGTGTATGATTCTCGGTGTCATAACCTATATTAGGAGGAAGAGGAGGTCCTAGTGGAGTGTCGTGTGCGTTTCCTGTCCTTCATGGGAGTAGGAAAAGATGTGCATTCATTCGCGTTCGTCATGGACTCTGGGAACCAGCACTTTGAGTGTCATGTTTTTTGGTGTGATCCCAATGCTGGCAGTGTGTCAGAGGCTGTTCAGGCAGCTTGCATGGTGAGTTATGACACCGGAACAACGGTTCTCAAATGCGTTACAAACTTACTGCAGCAGTCTTATTCTATGGGCACTATAGCGAAGCTTTATAACTAAACACAATCGTTGTCAGGACCAGAGCTGGACAATATAATGTAGCTACAAAAATTATATATCAATATTTTTCAGCTTATTGAATACAAACTGGCATTCAAAATGTAAGAATTATTAAAAATGTTTTGAATTATGTCTCTCATGCTCACCTAGGCTGCATTTATTTATAGAAAAATATAGTAAAACTGTAGTATTATTGTGAAATATTTTTGCAATTTAAAAGAGCCCTTTAAAAAAAAAGATAAAATTGCTAATATATTTTAAAATGGAATTTTATTCTTATTTTTTGAGGAATTGAACATTCAAAAGCTTGAATTTGAATGTATTTAAAATTTGAAACCTTTGTAACATTATAAATGTCAAAAGATTTACTGTGACTTTTGAACAAATTAATTTGTCTTTGCTGAATAAAAGCATTCATTTTCATTTATCAAAAAAGTACTTATCCCAAAACTTTTTAATATATAGAAGGGCTGTCAATAGATCATTTTTTTAAGTGCGCTTAATTAGTCCATAATTCATACATATTTGCACACCAAAGCACCCATTCAAAAAAAACTTTTCAGAATTCACAGTGTATAGTAGGCTATGTGTTCAGTGCAACAGCAAAGAGCTTGTTTGCATTTTAGACAAGTCAAGTTATGATACCGAACAGGACCACATGGAGATTCCAAAAATAAATAAATAATGAAACCGGATCTGACTGTACACAGATCCATTCAGAATTACTAAACAAAGCAACATTGACACGAGTCATGACAAATCAAAACATTATTCTGAACGTGTGGAGACAATGTGAATATACTGAAGTGTGTCTGTGCATAAATACAATGTGAGGGCTCGTGCTCTTCAGAAATGATCACAGAATATGACAGAGCTTGTGTTTTAAAGCGAATCAGACACTGGAATTAATAATTCAATATTGCATGTGTTACCGCGTTAACATCGACAGCCCTAATATATATATATATATATATTTATATTCATTAAAATACAGAGCCATAAACAGCTTTGTTACCTTCCTACTAAAATTTAGCACAAAATATATTTTTATGAAAAATGCCCCACTGAGACTTCTGTGAATGAAACTTGATGGCCAAATAAAAAAAAATATGTTAAAATCATTGCAGTATTCACAATATTGCTTAATCGTTGTAAACATTGTTTAGTCAACATGACTATCTGTCTATAACTGTAGGTGTAGTGTCCAAAACTACCACCCAAACTTTTCATAATTTAACAAGATCAAGGTTAAAAGAAGATCTTTTCCAGCCCAGCCTGATGCATTGCATTCGACACATGAATTCATCCACTCACTCTTTCTTCTTGTTTTCTTCTTTGTCTCTGCAGTTGAGGTATCAGAAGTGTCTGGTGGCACGCCCTCCATCTCAGAAAGCCTGCTCACAGGCGCCCCCTGCTGACTCAGTCACACGCCGCGTCTCCACCAGCGTCAAACGTGGAGTTCTGTCCCTCATCGACACGCTCAAACAGAAGAGACCAGTCACTGAGCTCCCCCAGTGATCTGACACACAAGCACGCATACTCACCGTCACGCTCTGCATGCTTATAACTATCAGAATGTCCTGTACATAACCTGTCCAGTCACATGATGGAGATGAAGAGGAACTCGAGGATGAAAACAGTCTGAAAGAAAAACTACACGTAATTATTAAAATGATCTGATGCCAAGAAAAAACTCTCGCAAACACACACACACCTGATCAAGCCTCTCTCTTCCGTCACGCATATGTCAGTCGTGTATATCTGCATGGGAAGACACGCTTCTCCAGCATGACAATAACCAACAGGCTCCGCCCATTGATAAACACCACTCCACCTGGACAAAGGCTGCTAAAAGAGATAACTTAAACTGAAGAAAGTTTGTGTAATTCAGAAAGAACAAAATAGACACACAGCAGAACTTCTTCAAATCGTCACAGTTCATGTGTGCGGGTGTGCAGAAGAGCTTGATGCTGCTTCATTTGCTAAAGGATGTTCGCAAGTGTCATAAAAACTGGCAGTTTTTTTGTTGCATTCTTTGTTATACTGACGAACACAAAAGAAGAAGAATGGATGATGAGAGGAAGTAATGTCATAAAACTCAGAAGATTGTGAATGTTTGCAGTCTGTTCCATTTAAAGTCGGATGTTGAATATTCCCACTTGACATCTTCTGACCAAGGTGCTCCAATGTTCAAAAGATTGTGTAAATCGTCAGTGATATTTTAGTGAAATTTTGCAGGCAAAAATGTCCATTGTCAATAGTGTAGCGATGTATGAAGCGCAGTCCACACAGAAGTCACTTTCAAACCAAGCAGCTTTCTGTTGGCGAATGCAACGAATTTGCCTGATTCGAGTGGAGAAATACCAGTCACACGGATTCCTATTGGAAATGGCTTGGATTCAACCTCAAAAATCGGCCAAACAACAGTGAATGTGACTGCACCTTAAGACAACAAAACAACAATGCTAACTAAGCATTGCTTTTGTTCAACGTCAACAATGCGCAAGTTGGGAGTTCCTTTGCACTTTTCCAAGTAGGAAGTTGGAAATTAAGGCGAACAGCATTAATGTCAAAACGCATCAAAGCTTTCACCAAATTATAATTTTTTTGAAAACGCTTGTCTTCACCGGAAGTCGACGAGGAGGCTTGTAAAAGATGCGGACGTGAAATGAACAACGTTGTTAAATCAAACATCCCCATAGACTTGCCCTGCATTAACACAGTCGGAAGGACATGACCTCTTCAGTTCAGTGTGTAGATGTAAATTATGAATGTGCTTTTTATATTTCTAATGTGAAATTGCCTCTTTTTTTTCTTTTGAAAGAGAGAATGTTGCAGAAGAGAACTAAATTACGCGTAGGGCGAAATACAGGAGGCGGGAAGAACTTTGCTTAGAGCCAAACAGTTCAATGGTGTCACTTCTGCTTTGAACCCCAGCGTAGTGCTTACTTCCTCGAGAGGCTTTCCAGTGACTGAAAGTCAAAAATATCTGCAGCACATCCAAGTTAGTGAAAAAACTATTATTTCAGTTCCAGCATCCGTTCCTCACGTTCGGATGTCATTAGTGGCTCTACATGTCCTGGTTGCGCTTCACAAATGTTGTGTTTTTTTTTGACCCGCACGCTTTACCCACGTGGTCTTGCTGTGCTCTGGCGTGCCACCTGTATTCCTAGACTTACCCTTTCTTTCACAAGGGTTTTGACGAATCACTTATGTGTGTACATACAGTATCTATATATAGCAAACATCATATCATAAGGCTTTATTTTTCAAATTTCAGATACTTTTATTTTGTCATGTTTTCTGTTTTATTTTGGTCGTACTTGCCTTGGCATGTCTTGTGATCCCATTTGTTCTGGCCATACTGTAAAGAAAAAAAAAAAACTCATGTATGTGTTGTAGATAAACCAACTGACAAAACAAAGAAAATAAGAAGAGTGAATGATGGTAGAAATTGTGAATATGAATTTATTTTATGGTCCTTTTTAGGAGAGCTAGCTCTAGGGGAGGAGATGTGAACTGTAAGTGTCTATCTATGCATTCTTTTAGCTCTGAGGAAGATTTGAGAGAGAGAAAAAAAGACACATTGCCTTGCATGTCCTGGGACAATTTAAGAAGAATAACTGTACTGAACAGAAATGATATTTTTTATTTTATTTATTCTATTTTATATCGGTATATACTGGTTTTATTGTGATGTATCATATGCTTAGACATTCTTTACCCTGTCTCGGACAACAAATCAAACAAGAAATGTCAATCCAAAACATTGTACAGTTACTCTGGTGACTCTCGAAAGAGCTGTGTGTGCTCGGATGCTGCCTCGGTAACATAACATTCGAAAGGCCTTGTAGGACCTTCACGTTCTGCCCAAACCAACATTAGATGCTGCTTTAGAATACACTAAGGGCCAGATTTACTAAACAGGGCAAGTTAGCGTGCTATTCCATAATGACCAACGCAATCTACCAATTAGCGTCTGGTTTAAGACATGCTGTTTTGGGCGGTAAATATTGGCGCAAAAAAACCTGTAAATTGAGTAGCGCAGACATTCGTAAATCACCTTGCGTGATTAATTTAAATACTCTCGTCCCATAATTTTTGCGTCTGAAAGGGAAACTCCAACAAATGCATATGCAATAAGATCAGCTGCAAAAATAACCCTATCTACGCCTTTTCAGCGCTAATTTTTCACTGCGTGTCTTTAGTAAATCAGTAGTATTTTAACGCAATTTGAGAAACAATGCAGGAAATTGGCAACAACCGCAGAGTCTCAATCATCTTTTCTTCCCTATTGTGATGAATATCCAAGTAAAACAGCTTCTCAAACAAGAAAAATGTTTATTGCTGTGATCTCTTCATGTGAGTGACGGGTTGTCCTGCCCTCATGCCAGTAAACACGTCATCAGAGATTACGAGGGCCCATGAATTAAAAAATATACATGTGCAGCACACATAAATGATAATAAACACTACAATATTCCATTAAAAAAAAAGTTGTCGGTTTTGGTCTCATGGTGACTTTAAAAGTTTTAAAAATGTGGCGCCCATGTGCAAGACACTGAAAAATCACTGAGACACGGCGCAACGATAAAAGAGGTCCTTCTATTAATGCGTATTGCTAAAATCGGAGCAAAATCGGAAGCAGTGAAAGCTGTTACAGCAGCAAAGGGACTAGCGTTCTATTAATTAGGTCAAGCACCCTGATAATGATAACTTATAGCCTATTATATAACACACCATTTTGGTAATTTTAGTGTATGTTCCAAAATGTCAATTTAAACAATTTCGTCAACAGATACATTCATCAAGTTTGTCACAATCATATTTTTCACAATAACCAAAATTAGAACGCATTTGTTTGGGCAGTATGTAGATGTTCGGCTAGCTCCACTATAACCATTACTCCTGTATCTTGACACACATGGCCCATCGTGTTCTGCTTTCACCCTGCAGATAATCAGAGTATGAGATGCTGAATTAAGCGTCGTCTGTATAGACTTGTCCAATCTGTCTGCGTACTGCACCCCCTCTTTTTATCTCTTTGCAGTTTTGAAGAAGTGCACGTTGGTTTTTGTTTATTTCTTTCATGTGAATTTCACTCTGTGATGTTGGATTTTTTTTAAGGGGGGGGGTCACGGTGAATAAGAATTAATCACACTTTGTTTAGAAATTAATTCGCTGCCAACCAGCAAAGTCAGCTGTTACATGCTAGAGGAAGGGGGCTTATGGGTAATGTAGTCCAGTACAATAATTCAGCGTAGAATCATCATTCTCATGTTAGCCAAGAGTAGTGTGTTTGATTGACTCTTGTGTTCTTGTATGGTGAAACACTCTGATTGATGACTATCAGGGGAATTCTCATCACAAGAACTAATAAGCTAAAAATGAACACTCTACTGAAGTAAACTCAAATACGTTTTTGTGGAAACATTGGCTTTCTCTGCTCTACACTAATTTGTACACCATATAAATGTAAACTGTTGTGAAAATAAATGGCATATCACTAAATACATCTAAATGTTTCTGACTGTTAATTGATCTCATACATACTGTATAGTGAGTATTGTTAGTTGAAAGAATTGTCCTAATGAAATTTATCTCATGGTAGCTCGTAAATATTTTAGGTCTTGTCGAATTTGTGTTTTCATATGATCTCATCTTATGGCCCACTGAGGTTTATGGGTGGACCTTCATGCTTAGCATTTCTCTTAAAATCATAAGTTTTCATACTAAAAATGGAAAAGTTTCACCTTTTGGATTTTTCGCATTTAGAACAAAGTTGTTAAAATGATCCCCGTTCACACAGACGCGCGAAAAAAAAAGCTCTATACTCATGCTAGGCCAGTAGTTGATGATGAAAAGGAAAAAAAAAAAAAAAAGGAAAGAATGTTTTTGAAAGAAAAACTATGCACCTATAGACTGTACTCAACTGAACACTTAAACACATCCGCACGGTCACCATTTTCACCAATTCACATTTTTGTAGTTTACACAGAGACAATAATTGTCGTTTTCAAAAACGTGCACTTTGAAACCCATTTTTAAAACCTAACAGTAAACTAAGAGTTAGTTGACATGTAGTTGAAAAGTTACTTATAGTTAGTAGAATGTCTAAAGCGGACCATTGAAATAAAAGTGTTACCGGATATTCATATTCATATTTTACGAAATATGGGTCAATAAAGCTTTAGTGGCTTAATTATAAAGCCACAATGAAACAGATATTTTCTTTTATATTGTGACGAACATCCAAGTGAAATGGTTCTTGGGTCTATCCATTGGTTGATGAGTTATTTTGATGGAGAATAAGGTCAAAACAAACAAATAAAATATGGTGAATAAAATAGTGGACAAAATGAAGATAATAACAAACAGTTTATAGTGATATAAAATCTGGTTTAAATTAAACGAATACTTAAATGAGATATAAAATACTTTTTGAATGAATTTAAACGCATAATTAAAAGAGATACAAAGTATTGTTTACATTAAATAAGATACAAAATGTGGTTTAATTTAAAAGTAATACATGACCACCACAGATTTTTGATACCAAACCATCTAACACACAATAAAATTAGGACCTTCCTCTGCCGGTTAAATATCACAAATAAAATAATTTATTCAACATGGTATACATGATACAAACAGTTACAGTAATGCCAACAAACCTCATATATCAGTCAACATGAATAATTCAACAAGACTGTTATAGTCATGAGATCAGTAGGCTACCTTGCCTTAATCTGCACACATTGTTTACCACAATTCTACTTTTGTATGGAAGCACACAGGATGTGTGTGTATGAACAACAGGTTGTAACTCAGCGCCATGTCTGTGAACGTAAAATGATCGAGTCTCGGCCTTTGGCGATGCTGCTGGAAGAGGAAAGACTGCTGGACAAATTGGAGGAGTATGGGGACGAAGAGAGGTGTGAAGGACTGAGCGGATAAACGGGAGGGAGACTGAGCTCTCTTGGCCGGGTTTCCTCCCTGTAAGGTTTGCAGGCCTCTGATTTGATCATTTCCGTTTTCGGTTTAACAGATTCTCGTTGAGACGTGGCTCTGCTGTGCAGATGTCTGGATCTATACGGGGAAGCTGGGGTTCTGATGGCAGCAGGTTTGGTTTGAGGTGGAGTTGGTTTAATGGAGTTAACAGTGGCGTGTTGAGGCGGCCGAAGGTGCAGGAGTCTCTTGCGTGGAGGTCGAGACCTGCTTTGGCGTTCTTTACGAGTGTGGGATTTAGACCTCTTTTTTCTCCCAGACTGCTTAGCAACTTTAGCTTGAGGCTTATGACCTTTTGGTCGCTTCTTTCGCACAACGGAAGACTGGTTGTCCGATGGGTCTAGAACACTAAAATGATTTGTAGTGCTAAATGTGGCATCCATAAATGTGGAAGTTTGACTTTTAGAGAGTGGAGTGTGATCTAGGATTGTGGAACTGTCAGTCAGGACTCTAGAAGTGTGTTTTGGAGCGGCTGCTGTCTGACTGACACTGACGGCTGGAGGACTCGGACTGATCATCACTGATGCAGGAGGCTCAATCAAAGAGGAAGGCGGTACAATTGATGTAGATCCCTTTTGTTTTTTCCTCTTTTTCGGTTTCCCTTCATTCAGGGGGTCAGGAGGCATCAGCCCCCCCAACAAACCTTTAGCAAGAGCTCGAGCCAAAATGTCCTGCACAGTTTCTGCCTCTGCTGGGTCATGCTGTTAAGAAACAAAACACACACATGTACATAGTGCAATGTTATTATGTAATGTTATTGACTGATTTTACACAACTTCTGTCAACTGGATTTTAACCAAAAGGTTGTTGAACCATATTCTTGGAACAAGGGTTTATGTCAGGTTGGGGCAAGTTGTCACATGTTTTAATCGAATTCAATCAAATTAATGCATTTATTTAACATACACTATTGTTTGGGATCGTTAAGTTTTTTTTTTTATGTTTTTGCAAGTAATCTCATGCTCACCAGCCTTTATTAGGTCAAACATATAGAAAAAATAACAGATTGTGAAATATTATTACAATTTGAAATAACTGTTTTCTATTTTAATATAATTTAAAATATAATTTATTCCAGTGATGGCAAAGCTGAATTTTCAGCATCCTTACTCCAGTCTTCAGTGTCACATGATCCTTCAGAAATCATTATGCTGATTTGGTGCTCAAGAAACATTTATTATAATAATAATATGATTATTATTTATCAATGTTGAAAACAGTTGTGCTGCTTAATATGCAAACGTCTCAGGTTACGTATGTAACCCTGGTTCCCTGATAGGGAACGAGACGCTGCGTTTGAGACGCGGTGGGAACGCCCTGCGTGATTGCGTCGTGAAGCACGTGTATAATCAGTCCAATGGAAAGACGAGACGTCATAGGTGACGTCATCGACCAGGAAACTATAAAGCACCGCCCCTGACACAGATCGCGTTAGCTTCTGAAAAGCCTGAAGCAAGTCGGTCAGGGCATGCAGGAAGTATGGCAGGCGAACGCAGCGTCTCGTTCACTATCAGGGAACCAGGGTTACATACGTAACCTGAGACGTTTCCTTTCAAGGGAACTCAAGCTGCGTTTGAGACGCGGTGGGAACCCCATACCCACTACGCCATAATGCCAAATGCTCGTTCTGTGTGATGTCCTTGCGCACACTAAGAAGCAAGCAACCTAGCCCCAGGAGTGGAGAGGTCTAGATCATAAAATCTGACAAATGTATGTGGTGAGGACCAGCCCGCCGCATTACAAATATCTTGAAGAGAAACTCCCGAAATTAAAGCCTTAGAGGCAGCCATACTTCTCGTAGAATGGGCTCGAACAGCCAAAGGTGAAGGCTGTCCGGCCGCTTCATAAGCCAGTGAAATAGCCTCAACTACCCACTTGCTCATTACCTGTTTAGATGCAGGGCAACCTTTCCTAGTTGACCCAAAGCAGACAAACAATTGTTCTGATTTACACCACAGGGCAGCTCTGTGGACGTAAGCATCCAAAGCCCGAACTGGGCATAACAGATTAAGTTTTTCCTGATCTGGGGTATTAAATGGTGGAGGATAAAAGGCAAGCAGCACTATTGGGCCCGCAACATTAGTAGGGACCTTAGGGATGTAACCCGGTCTAGGGTGAAGAAATGCCTTCACCATACCAGGTGCAAATTCCAAACATGAAGGCGCAACTGACAAAGCTTGCAAATCTACAATTCTCTTAATAGAAGAAATAACGAGAAGAAATAAAGTTTTTAGAGTGAGGAACTTTTCTGAAACCTCTTCAATGGGCTCGAAGGGAGCCAAGGCCAGACCCTCAAGTACAATGGCCAAATCCCAAGCCGGTGCTCTAGAGTGCAATGCAGGTCTCAACCTCAATGTACCATGGAGAAAACAAATAATCAGAGGATCTCTCCCAAGAGAAGTGCCCCCCAGAGGGATGTGGTAGGCCGATATAGCCGCCACATATATTTTCAAGGTAGAAGGAGATAATCCAGCAGAGAAACGGTCTTGCAAAAAATCAAGAACTGAACCAACAGGGCAGTTAACAGGATCTAGGTGACGTACACCACACCAGGTAGAGAATAATTTCCATTTCAGTGCATAAAGTTTTCTCGTGGAAGGTGCTCTGGAATGGAGAATGGTCTCAATGATCTCAGTCGAGAGACCGGATTCTATAAGCCGGGCCCCCTCAGAGGCCAGGCCCACAGTTTCCACAACTCCGGATTGGGGTGAAATATTGTGCCCCCTGCTTGGGACAGCAGGTCCCTCCTGACAGAAATCTCCAGGTGGAGAGCCGTCCAGAAGAGACACTAAGTCCGAGAACCACACATTTCTAGCCGATTTATGTGCCAAGAACGTTGATGGTCCTGCCAAAGACCTTTCGCCGAGCGGCCACTCATGACCGCCCCCCATTCCGTGAGGGAAGCATCCGTCGAAAGCGTTACGTGTCGACAAGAAGCCCCCAGCACTGGGCCCTGGGCGAGGAACCAAGGTTTCTTCCACATGACCAAGGCACGAAGGCATCGCCGCGTGACCTTGATCGTGCAAAATGGATTTCCCCTCGGAGAAAACCCCTTGGTCCTGAGCCACCACTGCAGAGGTCTCATGTACAGCAGGCCAAAAGTGATTACGTTGGACGCAGCTGCCATGAGCCCCAATAGTCTCTGAAACTGTTTCACAGTGAGTGACTGGCCTAGTTTTACCCCCTTTACAGCTGTGAGAATCGCAGAAATACGTGCAGGAGACAGACGTGCTTGCATTGTTGTCGAATCCCAAATTACACCTAAAAAAGTGGTCCTCTGAGCTGGAAGGAGCACACTCTTCTTGGCGTTGAGCCGCAACCCCAACCTCTTTATGTGAGACAGAACGACATCTCGATGCCGAACTGCCATCTGCTCTGACAGAGCTAGAATCAACCAATCGTCTAGATAGTTTAATATGCGAATGCCCTGGAGTCTCAGAGGAGCCAGAGCTGCATCCATGCATTTTGTAAAGGTGCGGGGTGATAAACCTAGGCCGAAGGGAAGAACCCGATACTGGTATGCTTCGCCGCCGAAAGCGAACCTTAGGAACTTCCTGTGATGAGGATGGATAGATACATGGAAGTACGCGTCCTTCAAGTCTATTGTGACAAACCAGTCCTCGGACTGAATCTGTGACACAATCTGTTTGAGTGTAAGCATTCTGAACTTGAGTTTCTGAACCCTGCTGTTTAACTGACGCAGATCTAGAATAGGATGCAACCCCCCATCCTTTTTTGGAACAATGAAATAACGGCTGTAAAACCCTGAGTCTCTGCTGGGAGGAGAAACCCTTTCTATAGCCCCTTTTTTTAGAAGCGTCAGTACTTCCTGTTCCATAACCAGAGCCTGCAGTTCACCACTGTGGGAAGGACCCCTTGAAATCTGGGCAGACGAGAACCGAACTGAATTCTGTAACCCTTTTCTATTACATTCAGGACCCACTGCGAAATATTTGGTAGAAGTTTCCACGCTACTAAAAATTCTCGAGACTGGCCTCTGGATTTGGTTGAACAGTCATTTCGGTGCCCTGAAACGGCGAACCGGCAGGGAACAACCGAAGTGGCAGCGCTGCAACTCTCCTCGGAGAATCGCCCCCCAGAGGGCGCCAAGGAGGAGTGGTTCCTCGAAACCGTCCCTCCCCGGAGGGGACCACCCTCAGAAGCCTGACAACCTTGGCGTCAGGACTTCTTCTTAGTCCAAGCTCTCTTAGAGATGACGGTCCTCAGATCCTGTCTACCCCTACCCCTAACAGGCTTGGACTGCGACCGCCACCCAGACTCCCCAGGTTGTGGAGGAGCCCGAGCGGCGACGCTCTACTTTTGTTGCACTCTGTGCTGCTGTTGTGAGGAGCTCGTAAATCTGAAAGATTTAACCATAGATGATGTTCCGTGGCCACCAGGGCTGCCATAGATCGACCAACAGATTTGGCCGTCTCCTTGGTGGCCCGGAGAGATAGATATGTTTCGAATTGCGTCAGCGCTGACTTCCTCACAATTGTCCATGTCTTTCAGCAGGTCAGCCTGGTATGCCTGTAAAATAGACATAGTATGTAGCATGCCGCGGCTTGACCTGCTGCCGAATATGCTTTACCCACCAGTGAAGATGTAGCTTTTAATGGCTTGGTGGGTAACGTCGGGGCTTTCAGAGATGACGCTGACTCGGGGGAGAGATGGCTCGCAAGCGTCTCTTCCGCCGGAGGCATTGTCAAATAACCATAGTGAGAAATATCTTTTATTTTACTATAGTTAGATGTCTGTGGATTATGTACTCTGAATGATACTGGTTTATTCCACGATCTCGACACCTCGGTGTGGAGATCGGGAAAAAACGGAAGTTCCCGACGAGGAGGTCGTGATTTAGATGGCAAATATCTTTCATCTAATAAACTCTTTCGTTTTGATTCACTCTCAACTTCATCTGCTGGCCAGTCAATATTTAATTTAGCAACAGCACGAGTCAAGACCTCCATAAGCTCCTCATCAACATGGGTATAAGCTGGCGAAGACTCATATTCCCTTTCTGTATCAACACTAACGACATCCAATTCCTCAGAACTGGATAGCCGCAGCATTGGTGCCTCAACCTGGGAAGGAGAAGCCGCAGAGCGGGCTCCTTCTTGGGCAGAGGCACTGGATTCAGCAGGTAAGGGCTGAGAAAGGGCGGGGCCCATCTCAAACCCCGCTACTAAATCCATATGCGAACCCCAAGATGAAAGCCTCCGCTGTGCCTCGGCAGCAGGGGGACCCGCACCTCGGGGAACGCGAACCGAACCGCCCCCCTCAAAGAACGCCCGGCGAGAGCGGAGTGTCCGCATGGACAGCTTTACGCAATGCTCACGGTCAGCTCCCTCGAGAACTGACTGGGCATGCTCCACTCCCAAACAAGCAACACAAAGCTGATGTGTGTCACCACCCGTGATGAAACGAGGGCAGGGAACAACACATTGCTTAAAATCTTGCTTGCTCGCCATTTTATATATATATATATATATATATATATATGTGTGTGCTTGAACTCTGACAAACAACAGTAAATAAACAAGGACAGATATACAGAGAGCGCTTGCTGAAGGCACAGAAGCTAACGCGATCTGTGTCAGGGGCGGTGCTTTATAGTTTCCTGGTCGATGACGTCGCCTATGACGTCTCGTCTTTCCATTGGACTGATTATACACGTGCTTCACGACACAATCACGCAGGGCGTTCCCACCACATCTCAAACGCAGCTCGAGTTCCCTTGTAAGGGAACCATGATTTTTTAGGATTCTTTGATTAATAGAGAGTTTAAAAGAACAGTATTTAAATAGAAAATCTATATAAATGCCTTTACTGTCACTTTTGATTAATTTAATTTGCTGAATACAAGTATTCATTTCTTTAAAAAGAAATACTAGAAATATTACATATTATAAATATATTTACTGTCACTTTAGATACATTTAATGCATTCTTGCTGAATAATAATTACTAACCCCAACCCCACTTTTGAATTTTACATTCCATCCATCCATCCATCCATCCATCCATCCATAATATAGTTTCACTATTTTCATTATTGTTTTGTGTTTCACAACTGCTTTACTATCAGTGATTAATGGCAGATTCCCATAATGACAATATTTGGGGGCAATGTATAATAAAAAATAAATAAATAAACAACTACCCCGAAAAATATTCAATGTAGTACAAAAACTAGCTCCAGTCTATACACTGTCTAGTGCTTTCACACATACACACACAAGAAGCTACAGGCTTGTTTCCCTTTTTCCTGTGTGTGGTCTTGTGTGGATGCTAATGTGATCAGACACAAGTGTTCATTATTTAGTGTGAACCGGAGCTACACTGCCAGTATTTAGGACAGCAATGCATCAAGCTCTGGATGAGAGCGGTGTGTGTGTGTGTGTGTGTGTGTGTGTGTGTGTGTGAGCTCTCTAATCACACACATACTCATTTTAACATATATGAATCACAGCATATCCTTATGGCTGTAAAAATTCATTTATATAATATTATATATATATATATATATATATATATATATATATAATTATTACTGTATGTTAAAAAATCTGTTAGTCTGATTCTGTCTCTTTCCTTCTTACCTCTCTTTTCATCACACAGAGGAAACAGCCATTTGTGACGTCAGATGATTCAGTTCTGAAAAACTTCTCTTTCTCATCATCCCATCCTGCACTGACCAGCCTGTGAGAAACATGTAGAAAGAAAAAGAGATGTTTGTGTTGTAAATTCAATCTAACTTATATCCATTTTCTCATAGCTCAAACATTCATAATCCTTCCCCACTTGCTTTTCCATGGATTAACTGCTGTTTCCATGGATACAGCAACTTTAAATCCGTACAGTTAGTGGCGTGTGACAGGAAGGACTTAATGCTTGGACAGTGTTTGTGTGTGTGTGAGTGTGAGTGTGAGTGTGATTGTGAGTGTGTGTTACCTGAAGGGCAAAGCTTTTGCTTTGCTTTCTGCGTTTTCAAGCGCTCTCTTCACAAGTTGTTCATTCTCCTCTGGATATACTGAGCATGTGCAGTACACTACGCCTTTCACTTTAGGAACTGCAGTTAAGAAAGTCAAGTTAAACCACATGATGTGATTTAGTCAATGTATGATTATTAAATAAACAAACACTACAAAAAAATTGGGGGGTACAAAAAAACTACAAGATTCTTGGATGAATAGAAAATTTAAAACATTTATTTGAACAAGAGCATTTATTTTAAATCATTTTGTTTTAGTGTTACATTGTTACATGTACTTACTACAGTAATAACAGTAAATTAAATACAATTACAAGCAACTAACCCTAGTAATAACAGTAAATTATGCATAATTACATGCAACTAACCCTCAACTAAACCCTATTCCTACCCTAACCCTATAGTAAGTAAATGTAGTTGCTTAATATTACTCAGTACTTAAATATATAATTACACTGTAACAAGGACAACTTAAAATGAATTGTAAGCAAAATCTTTTGTAATATTATAAGTCTTCCTAATTAAACTGCAAAATGCATGCAGAAAACAATTTTATCAAGTTAATGCAGTAAATGCAAACTGTGGTCATCAAGAAATAATATATTGTTTACATGATTATTTTTTTTAGCTTTTTACTGGAAAATAAGACAAAATGACTGATTCATTATTTTTAATTGTTATGAATTCATTATTATTAGTCAATTATTTTTGTAGTGTGGTGAGAGAACATGAACACAGATAAAAAAATTAATTAACAAATTAATAGAAAAAGCTTTAGGCCGGTGACACACTGGATGCGTGGCGTGAGCGTGGCGTTTCTGTTGCGTGTCAGCTGCGTGGCGGCTGCATCGCGTTTTCCATGTCTTTGCACACCAGAAGCGTGTCTGACGTGGCGCTGCTGCTGCTAGGTGACATATTGTGATATATTTGACACATGGGGAGAGAGTTGTGGAAGGCCTATACTTCATGTTAAACATAAATATATAGCAGCAAAGACAACGTCGGCAGTGTTGACGGCAATATAGACTATAGAATATTTCGTTCTGTATTGACAGGTGCAGTATTTGAAAATCGATAATATTTTTTTAAATTGCATTTATATTTGCATTTATGTCAAACCCTAGACACTTTCAAACATCAAAATGACATTTATTAATATGTATTCATGTCAAAATGTCATATAAACATATTTTCCTATTCAATTTTGCCTGGAAACGCTTCCAAGACGCTTGCGTGTCGCGTGAAAAATAGGCGTCGGTTCTATTTCTAGCATGCACGCGTTTTCCGCGCGGCTCAAGCCGCGCCTGAGACGTGTCACGCACGCAGTGTGCAAGCTCTAACCTGTTAACATGGGAGCCGAAATAAAAACGGACACGCCACGCAGCTGAGACGCTTACGCCACGCATCCAGTGTGTCACCGGCCTTAGACATGGAACTTTTCAGTGTCACAAAAAAACAACAACAAAAAAAAATTCAGGTAGTAAATGAATGTGTGTGAGAGTGAGTGTAGTCCCGGTAACATTGTGGGGAAAAAATTTCCCCAATAAAGATGCTAATTCCAGAAATCTTTGACTGTGGCGACATTTTTAGGTCCCATGAGAAAAAATGCTATCATTCTAAATATTTTGAAAATGTAACAATGCAGAAAGTTGTCTTGTTGTGGTTTTGTTTAGGGGTAGTGTTAGGGTGTGGGGGATAGAATACAGTTTGTACAGTATAAAAATCATTATGTCTATGAAAAGTCCCCATAAAACATAGAAACCCAACATTGTGTGTGTGTGTGTGTGTGTGTGTGTGTGTGTGAGAGAGTGACTCACAGTTAAGTGCATGACTGAGGTCTTGTGTCTGCTTATCAACTAGTGGCTTCAGTTTACTGTCAGAGATGGTTCCTTTAGATAGGCCATGCAACAGCCCTCTGTCTGATAAAGAGCAGTGTGTTATCTCGAAATGTTGTTTCAAATGATCAGATCATACATATTTGTTGCTGTACCTCCATTCTCATTGAGGATAAACTCAACGGGGTTACAGAGCGCTGAGGCAGAACACCGTGGGAGCAACACAATCACCCGGACCTTCTGAATACGCATATCCCATTCATTAAGCTCATTGAAGTACTCAGACATCAGTTTCACATCTATGCAAAAAGACAGAAAACACCCGAGTATCAATGCTTCACTACTGGCTAAACACAGGAAAGGCACTATACTACGGTATGCAGACATTTACTCATTATAAGGTTAGGCAGGGTAACACTTACTTTTGCAGCCAGTAGAGGTGAGGATAGTTTGTAATTCCTTGTTGAAGGTGGAGACATTAAGGACCCCACATACATGTACACAGCCAGAACAGGCAATGGCCTGGAGAGCCACATGAGCCACAGTCCAAGCAGAAAAAGACCCCACCATCAGAACGTCACCACCCTCCACCAACAGCGGGCCAACCGCACATGCAGCCAGACTGCGAGATTTATCCTGAAGTCACACACACACATTAATCCCGGATATGTGTTTGCACCATCAGAATGACATGGAAGCTTGTTTCCGCCAATTGCGAGTTATAATCTCGCAATTGGGAGAAATAAAGTCGGAATTGCGATATAAACTCGCGAGTTTAAAGTCAGAATTGCAAGATAAAGAATGATGAATATAGAATGAATGATGCTTATGTGTCTTTATTACCTGTATTATGAGTGTGTGTTCTGTCACTAGTTTGGTTTTCTCCAGTTGTTTTGTAAGCCTTCTGGGAAACAGCAGGACGTTAGAACAGTGTTTGTCCTTACAGAACACATTTCCCACCAGGTGCATGTGTGAATCGACCTGAGTGAAGCCCGATGTCCGCAGAGTCTCACACACGTTTTCAATGCTGGATGAATTGGTATAAAAACACAATATATATCAGGCAGTGTATATATTAAATAAGAAGAATACATTTGTGTACATACACACAGACACACACTACCTGGCTTTGAGGGTGTTGACCCAGGCATAGATCGGTACTGTCTGTGATCTTTGTTGTTTAGCCCTCACAGCTGGAGGCAGGTAACTGTCAATTGTCAGCAAATTCTGCTTTATTCTGCACTGAGCCAGTGAAGCTTCCAGTTTGGTCTTGAACCTGATACACACAAATATACAAGCACCATTTATAAAGTCCAATGTCTTTAAAGAGCTGTGGCATTTCACCAGAGGAGTTTTTTATTTTATTTTATTTGAAGTTCAGGACATTTAATGGAGTTCTCAGATATGCTTCATTTAAGTATTATCTTAGCCTCAGATGTTCTTCCCAAAACTCATTTTAGGAGCGATAAAAATTATTTTGAAAGAGCTATAAAATGTATGTTTACAACAACCCAGGTAATTTAGTTCTTTAATATAATCTATGGAAATTCTATTTCTGCTTCAGAGTTAAAAAGTAGTCACAATTGCTAAATATGAGGTCACATTATACAAAGTCACAATTGGAGGACAGAAAGTCGACATCACGAGAAATCACAATTTTGAGATGTATAAAACTCTGAGGAAACAGGCATCCATCAAAATCTTTGTTGAGAATTTTTCTGAAATTTGTGGACACATTTTTCTCAGAAAATACACAGTTGAGGGTTTTCACTACAAACATGATTCACAGAACATGATTCAGTCTAACTTTATAAAGGATGAATTTTCACAGGGCAGACCTGCTCATACTGACCTATAAAGGCTGTCCTCCACCTGTCTCACTTCTTTTATACGTCCTTCCTCTACTCTTTTGATTGGCTCTCTGGGCTCGAACTTCCTGTCAAGGAGGTCATAGAGTACGACCACCACAAGAGCCATGAGGTCGTCTGGCTGAACATAAACACAAACTCACACATCAAACACATCAAAGTCAATCCCAATACCAACACAAAAGGGCAGATGTCAGTCAACAGACCCACCATTTGCTGAGAACGGTAAAAGTAGCTGTCAGTCAGGATCTCCTCCAGTAGATCTTGGTCTGTGATGGTAGCAGGAGAGAGTTTGTGATATTTAGAAGATGGTGGTTAGTTGTAATTCAACACCATAATATGAAGACATGTAGTGGGGAGTAAAAAACCCAGCAATATACTCCAGAGATCCTAAAATACCCAACAGCAAAACTGATGTGTGAGTTACATCAGTTTTGCTGAGGAATTAATTTAAAAATAGCTGGATTCCAACTCAGACATGGCTTACTGAATATAAAAAAGAATGAATGCGAGTTGAATTTAAATTTTAACAATGAATCAAGACTATTTTAAAATAAAAATAATCAGAATTTATGTCTTGTAAAATATTACTTCGGAGAGGAAAATGCCTTTTTATCTTTCTTAGATGTAAGATTATTTTTAGATTTAAGCTCGGAACAAGCAAAAAAAAGATCATTTAAAAAATTTTGGGAAAAAAATGAATATACATTAAAAAAAATATATGTATATATTTTTGCCCCTTTAAATTAATGTATAATAAACAAGACTGATAAGCTTATGTCTAATCCTATCTGAATATATAAATTTAAATAATTTGTGTAATCTGCGTTTCTGGATGATAGAACTGACTGCGAATATGAACTGACCTCATGCTCACAGCTCAGTGCAGCCATTAAAGTGCTATAGCAGTCAGTGAACTGATGTCTGACCTGACTGCACTAAAAGCAAATAGATGTCCTTAAAAAAAGAAAAAAGTAAAAAAGCCTCCCCTAAGCAAAAAGTTTGAGAAAGTGAGGGCAAAGCAGAGCAAGGAAGAGAGAGAGAGAGAGAGAGAGAGAGGGGGGGGGGGGGGGGGGGGGGGCATGTTAAGACATGTTAAGCTACAAGGAGAAACCCAACCAGAATGTGACCAGACATTCCCAAATTATTGATTCAGGACTTCAGTAATCGAAAGAAGAGGGGGAAGGCATGGAAAGATGAGGTCAGAGGAAAAGAAATTACTTCTATGGAGAGTGTGAGACTTCTTTTTTTCAGGCACTGAACCACACCCTGAAAGTCAGTCTAATATCTTCAAATCTACATTTACTGATATACTGTAAAACTTTAGAAGCAATACAATGAAACTTTCTTATGTCTAGATTTTAATATTGTCTAGATTTTATATTTGTAGACACCCTAATGTTTAAAGCCGGCAATAAAAAAAAATAAAATAATAATAATAATTTTGAGTTAAAAGTAATACACTTTAGGTCAATATAAATTAAGATTTTTAACAATATTTTGGAAATAACCTGCAACACTGACTAATTACTTAAAGTTTCATTCAGAAACCACCAAAGAATAAAAAGTGTGACAACCAACTCCAGTCTCTTCTACAACATTAGCAAAAGGAAAAACTCTCCTCTGCAGTACTGTCGGACAGGATAGGAAATAACTGTGGAATTCTGGGTAATAGTATTATACGTTTATGACTCTTCATCTGTTTCCAACTGCACCTTTGAGTCCTGTATCTGAGGAACTGAATAATTGATGTTAAAGATTTGTGGGCCACAAATAGCATGACATCAGGGATCACAGGGACATTAACTGCACGCTCCAAAAACAATCAAGATAAACTGGACACGTTAGATTCTTGTGCTGTCTAAATCTCATCACTTTATGATATTTACATTCCTACCAAATTTCCTACTTGTATTGTTGTTTCTCATACAAGATCAGGCAGGGAAAGCCCAGTTTTAAGCTGAAGGAGAATACTGAAATATGATATTTTAAAGAAAAAGCAATTCTTATCCTGATAATCATACAAACTCCATTTTGGTTTTAAGGCCTGGCTTTATTTTTCACTTACATTTCAGGCTGTTAAATGCCAGCTCATATGCCCAGTGCTCATTCTGCTTGGTGTTGGCATCACTGTCGTCGACAATCCCAGAATCATCGTCATCATCATCATCATCATCATCTCCACCGGGACTGATGTGCCCATAGCGAATGAGTCTGTGTGCGAGGTCTTTCTCCACATGAGTTTTCTGGAAAATAGCTGCAGCATGAAAGTACACAGAGTCGGGGAATCCCAAAGGTGCCCCCCCTCTCTCCATCCTGGCTCGGTTCCTTTCTGCAAACACTGCAGTGACCCTCTTTTTAAGGGACTGAACACATACTTTCCTCACAGAGTTCTTTGGAGACTCTGGAGTGTGTGCTTTATTCTTAGGAGTGGATTCTTGATCCTGTAAGTTCAGTGATGTGACATCAGGCAGATCTGAGTCCAGTGTGGAGTTGAGAGTCTGTTTAACCATTCTTCTAGAGCCAAGTTCTGTGAATAAATACTGAATTAGTGAGTATCATAGATCATTTATTATTATTTCACACACATTATTTAATCTAGTAGTTTTCAGCTGTGACAATATAAAAGGCAATTATTTAACTTTGTAAATAACATTCTGTGTTAATTTCACACTGAATAGGGTTTCTCACACAGTAAACCGGTAATTCGGTCTTTACATAGCCTACATGATACAATAGGGATCATCATATTTTATTCTATTTGACAGCATTTTGTTTACATAGTATTTTCACTCTGTATGCAAAAGAATATTCCGTATACAGCAGCTTGCTTTCTTTCTTTCTGTTAATTGCTTGATTTAAATCAGAATTTTAGTGGAATTTCAAGAATTTTAACTGATTTTCAATGTGGAGTTTTGAACTCCACTGTACTGTCTAAAAGTTTGGGGTCAGTGAGACTTTTTTTCTTCTTCTGAAAGATATACAGGTGAAACTCGAAAAATTAGAATATTGTGCAAAAGTTCATTTATTTCAGTAATTCAACTTAAAAGGTGAAACTAATATACACTCACCTAAAGGATTATTAGGAACACCTGTTCAATTTCTCATTAATGCAATTATCTAATCAACCAATCACATGGCAGTTGCTTCAATGCATTTAGTGGTGTGGTCCTGGTCAAGACAATCTCCTGAACTCCAAACTGAATGTCAGAATGGGAAAGAAAGGTGATTTAAGCACTTTTGAGCGTGGCATGGTTGTTGGTGCCAGACGGGCCGGTCTGAGTATTTCACAATCTGCTCAGTTACTGGGATTTTCACGCACAACCATTTCTAGGGTTTACAAAGAATGGTGTGAAAAGGGAAAAACATCCAGTATGTGGCAGTCCTGTGGGCGAAAATGCCTTGTTGATGCTAGAGGTCAGAGGAGAATGGGCCGACTGATTCAAGCTGATAGAAGAGCAACTTTGACTGAAATAACCACTCGTTACAACCGAGGTATGCAGCAAAGCATTTGTGAAGCCACAACACGCACAACCTTGAGGCGGATGGGCTACAACAGCAGAAGACCCCACCGGGTACCACTCATCTCCACTACAAATAGGAAAAAGAGGCTACAATTTGCATGAGCTCACCAAAATTGGACAGTTGAAGACTGGAAAAATGTTGCCTGGTCTGATGAGTCTCGATTTCTGTTGAGACATTCAGATGGTAGAGTCAGAATTTGGCGTAAACAGAATGAGAACATGGATCCATCATGCCTTGTTACCACTGTGCAGGCTGGTGGTGGTGGTGTAATGGTGTGGGGGATGTTTTCTTGGCACGCTTTAGGCCCCTTAGTGCCAGTTGGGCATCTTTTAAATGCCACGGCCTACCTGAGCATTGTTTCTGACCATGTCCATCCCTTTATGACCACCATGTACCCATCCTCTGATGGCTACTTCCAGCAGGATAATGCACCATGTCACAAAGCTCGAATCATTTCAAATTGAAATTGGTTTCTTGAACATGACAATGAGTTCACTGTACTAAAATGGCCCCCACAGTCACCAGATCTCAACCCAATAGAGCATTCGTGCCCTGGATGTGCATCCCACAAATCTCCATCAACTGCAAGATGCTATCCTATCAATATGGGCCAACATTTCTAAAGAATGCTTTCAGCACCTTGTTGAATCAATGCCACGTAGAATTAAGGCAGTTCTGAAGGCGAAAGGGGGTCAAACACAGTATTAGTATGGTGTTCCTAATAATCCTTTAGGTGAGTGTATTATATAGACTCATTACATGCAAAGTGAGATATTTCAAGCCTTTATTTGTTATATATATATATTTGTTACAGCTAATCTAAGAAATTTTGAAAATGTTCGTAAGCAGTAAGCCATAATCATCAAAATTATAACAAATAAAGGCTTGAAATATCTCACTTTGCATGTAATTTTCTATATAATATATTAGTTTCACCTTTTAAGTTGAATTACTGAAATAAATGAACTTTTGCATGATATTCTAATTTTTAGAGTTTCACCTGTAATACTTTTATTGAGCAAGGATGCAATAAATTGATCAAAGGTGACAGTTAAAACTTCTACATTGCTACACACACACACACACACACACACACACACACACACACACACACACACACACACACACACACATATATATATATATATATATATATATATATATATAAATTAATACTGTCCTTTTGAAATGTCTATTCACTAAGTAATCCTCAAAAATGTACCACAGCTTCCACAATAATTTTCAACAGTTTTTTCAAGTATTTTTTCTTGAGCAACTAATCAGTTTAAAATAATTTCTGAAGAATCATGTGAAACTGAAGACTGGACTAATGGCTGCTGATAATTCAGCTTTGCCATTTAAAAAAAATATATATTAAAATAGAAAACATTTATTTTAAATCATAATTGTATTTCACAATAATACAGTTTTTTAATGTATTTTTTATCAAATAAATGCACCCTAAGTGAGAAAATAAATGACTTTTTTCAAAAACATTAAGAAATCTTACCAACCCTGAAGAAGTGTGAAAATACAGTTTGCTCCAAAAGCCTGGGACCACTAGAACCTGTGACCAAGAAATAGTGCATAATCTTAAATATTTCTTATTTATTTTACACCATAAGATTTCTTTTGTTTTTAAATTTCAAAATCCTGTTACTGTTTGCTTATTACCAGGTTTAAATTAGAAACATCTAATTCTAAATAAAATCGAATTAGTCAAAATTAAATTTTAATACGTACCTCTCATAACGTAGGCTAAGCACAGTCAGCTCAGCAACAGGTATGAATATGCGAGCAGAATGTGAGAATTAGGAGCCCTCTCTCCATCGGTGTGTCCCCCTGGTCTCACATACTGTCTCTCTCTCTCTCTCTCTGAGATCTTGTGTCACTACAACAACAAACATTTGTTCTTGTCAACAGAGTGTGAATCTTCTGTCTACAGATATAGTCAGCTAGCTATCAGCAGCTCATCATTACACACACACACTCTCTCTCTCTCTCTCTCTCTCACACACACACACACACACACACACACACTGAATAGCCTACAGTGAATAGTACACTAACAGGTTTGAGATAAGAAAGAGGTGTGTAAGATAGCACCTAGTCATAGAGTGTCATATATGTTCATTTGGAAGTGTGTTTGTTTTATCTATTTACCCACTTCTTTAAATCTCTGAGATGCTGTTATTCACTGTTTAGTTTAGTTAAAGAACAGACTTCTGGCTTTAAGGGTAAACAGACTTCAGAGTAACGCTTAATTTCAGCTCATTTGAAACCCTCTCATGCCTGACGCACGTCGGCTCCAATGAGACACAATTAGGCTGACGTTTGCATTCATCCTGCTGAATGATTTATTGCTTTGGTCTCAAATCCGTTCTGAGCCCAGTCTCCGTCAGTTACCCCCACATCAGCACCGAAACAAACTACACCGGTCTTTGTCAGAAATTTCCAGACCAGTCACTTCTTTTGAAGAACTGATGGTTTTATTCCAAACTTTGACAGCCAATCAGCTGCTGAGTCTAAATAAGCCCCACCCATGCAGCATCTGATTGGTCACTACTGTCATCAGTTGACTTTTAATTAGTGATGAGATCTGTCAATCTCATTGAAAATAATCCTTTGTTGCTTTAACTTCAGAATAGTGGAACAAACACAGCGAGTCTGCTTAATTAATAATGCTGTGTGTGGGGTGTGTACACTTCCATGTGTGTCTGTGTGCTGAATTAGTAATGTAAAGAAATAGCTTCTTTTTCCTCATTAACCCACATCTCAATGCCTCAGGAGCAGATCAGTGTGTCCAGTGACACTACATCAGCTTCACTGCTGTTTCAGCTTCAGTGTTCTGACATTGTAAAGATGTCTTCGATTTAGGATTTGTCTCTCATGGGCCTTATCTGATCAGTGTGATATTTTTCATATTAATAATAAAATAAATTAAAATCCTAAACTTTATGTGGTCCCCCTAGCACCCCTTTGAGGCCTCCTGGGTGTCCCCAGACCCAAGTTTAAAAACCTCTGTCCTGGGTAATCACTGATTGCTAAATGGGACAAGTCAAAAGAGCCCACCACCGAATCTCTGATATTTTAGCACCTAGATATAATCCGCCAGGTGAACATTCTAAGCATGATTGCGTAGAAAAGTAAAATCAAACAAGACAACATTTTGTCTTGTTTGATTTTACTTTTCTACGCAATCATGCTTAGAATGTTCACCTGGCGGATTATATCTAGGTGCTAAAATATCAGAGATTCGGTGTTATGTAATGATTCGGTGTTCGGACACTTATGTAATGATTGTGGAATACAGCTCCAGTTTAAAACACCTCTCATGCACGCTGTAAGAACAGTTATGGCAAATGTATGCAAATGTATGTATTCTTCATGTGCTAATTACATCAGAACATGCACCTGACCCACATTTCTGCTGGCCTAGAAGATGCTGTTACATTCATTCACATAAACGTTGCAACTAAATCAGGTCAGAAACCAATGTTAAAGCTTAGATAACTGCTTATTGTATATTTGATCAATTGTAAATAAAAGTACAATCATTCTGCCACTGTTTGTGAAGGCAAGGTGTTACTACATTGAGACTTCACAGTAATTTTAAATACCATGAACTCTTTGTGAAGATCTTTCATTAAAGGGGGGGTACAATGGTGTTTCATGTATTCAGAGTTGTTTACAGTGTTAAAGAGATAGATTCTCATGCTAAACATGGGCAAAGTTTTAAAAAAATATTTTGGACGAATAACGGAGAATTTCTATGCTGAAAATCTTACTTCCGGGTTGGTACAAGTTTCGGCTGTTTTTTTTTTAGATCGTGGATCTAATGACGTAGATCAGAGTGCAACTCCTTATATGAGCATTTCTCTCGGAAAAGCGCGCCCGCGCGCACGTCGACTAGAGGAGAGACCGCGCACATCAACGCGCTTCAACAGGAAATCATCGGCAGCGCTGCATAGGATTTGTTCAAGAATGTCTCCAAAAAAGTGTGTATTTGGATGTGAGGGAAAGCTTACCGTGTTCAGTTTTCCAAAGAACCCAGTGTTACAGGAACAGTGGATGCCGTTTGTTTTTCCGGGGCAGCAACGGAGTGTAGGAAGTGCGGTTGTGTGTTCTGGTCGTTTCAGTGACGAATGTTTTATTAACAAGGCCTCGACGCTGGATTTGCAAATCGTTTGCTATTAAAACGTGGAGCAGTCCCAGTGATAAAAGACCCCATTCATGTAAGTACAACTGGATCAGATTTCTGTCTTTTGCTGGAATCAAGCACTACCGCTTGACTCTATAGCTCCGCCTCCAGGACCTCGGCTTTTTCCGGAGAGAATCGGAAAGCTGTATTTTTCTTTTCTAAATATAATAAAACTAAACACTTTTTTGAGATATTAAGGATGCACTACTACTCTATAGGTACTCAAGATTAACATGAGATTAGGTGAAACTGTGCATGTTATGTACCCTTTAAGATTCAAACTCATTGGTTTTTTCAACCTTTTTGTCAAGGCCTATATTGTCCACAACAATATTCAAAGGTCCCAAGATTTTTTAGTCGTTTGTGATTTACAGGATAAGGATTAAGGATAAGGATCTTTACTTTTTACTTTTACTTACAATTTCTACCCAATTAATTATTTTAAAGCTTGCTTGGCATAACAAGAAAAATGTATATTCATTATAATAATGATATAGCTAGATTTTTATTAATTTACATGACATTTATTTTAAAGATAAAAGGTTATAAACCACACCTTTAAATAATTAAATATACATTTAAATCTATCTAGTAGGAACCCTGGTTCTTCAAAGAAAAAAAAATGTTGAGGGGGTGTATTAAAATATATCTTAACTTTTAGAAGTTTTTCCCTAAATTATTGCTTGTTTTGTCTTATTTTAAACCATCTTGAGGCCCCCTATTGGTTCCGGGGCCCCTGGATGAGAACCACTGTTTCAGACAATTTTTTTTCTAATTTTGTTAATTGAGAAGAATATTGCCTTACATTTAAAATCTTCTCATTTTTGGTGAAATCAAAATTTAAAATTCTTATTTTTTTTAAATGGAATATTAATGTAGTTCTTATAAATGATTTATCCGTGCACATCTTTTTTTTTTTTTCATGCGCCCTCGTAATCTTTACAAAATGACAACCCCTTCCACTTTTTCTGCGCAAGAGCAGGACAACCTGTCGCTCACATGAGATCGCACAAACCAATCAATTCCCGATGGCCAAAATTAAGTCTCACCCTACATTTTTTTATACAACCAGTTACAAATAGTCTTAATAAATTCTAAATATTGCCATGTTATGTTTCTTATGATGAGCAGTTCCCACCACAAACCAACTACATGTAAAGTAAAAATATAAAAAATGGGTTTACTGCAAACCAGTAATTCTACATGTTCCTACAGACAGAATCAATGAGCTTCTTTGACACAGATCATACAACCTAGCCTTGCTGCCCTCCACAGGACACACAGGAAGTTTGCACATGACGGGAGAGGCTCTCTGATGATCGGATGAGATGCACAAAACACACATAAGATGATACAAGTAATGTGCAAATGTAAAAACAAACAAAAATGAATGCTAAATCCTTTAAAGTTTTCATTAAAAAACTGTTTTATTGAGGTTGAATACAATTCTTACAAATGTGACTTAACAGAAGTCATCCAGAAAGAATTGAGTTAGTATGACATTAAAATTCATTCCTGCTCTTAACCTCTTACATAATAAACTAAAAAAACAATACAAAGGGGAACAACACCTTTTCAAATGTCAGGTACAAAAATATCAGACACATCACATTTTCGGTTTTCAGTCTCAAATTTGGCATGTTGCGCACTATCGGGGTGGGAATCCACGATGTGGGCCGCCACGGCCTCTGAATCCCCCTCGATCTCCACGGAAGTTTGGGCGGTTTCTCTCTCGACCTCGATCCCCTCGCCCAGAAGGACCGCCCCGTCCTCCTCGTTGTGCTCCCCCACCTCTCTCTGCCATAGATTTAGGAGGCGGGGATTTGGGGCGGAGTCTCTCAATTTCTTCAGTACAACCAGACAAGTAAGAGTTGGGCTCACTGAAGTGGGTGGAGTAAGCTTCCACATTGAAGTTGCTATTGGTCAGGGTAGGGCCCAAAGTCAGCCATCCTGAAAAAACAAAGAAGAATAACATTAGATCAGAATAAACATACATTACCATTTAAAAATGTGGAGTCAGTAAGATTTTTTTAGTAAAAAATTAATGGATGAACCATAGGCTAATATCTAACCTGGCCTGATGGTGCTGTCCCGGCCAAACAGGTGCAGCCGTCGACGGCCCAAGCAGAAATGTTCAATGATGTGGAAAATCTCCACTGGCTTCTCAATATTGCCCATCTCTGGCTCCTCTGTAATGATCAGGTCTATATCCACATTAGCATGAATGAAATCGCCATCTGTGCTGCGTCTAACTGTGCCTTTGATACCCATCAGACAGTGTTCCTGAGTGACATCAGAGAAGAAAAAATAAAAGCATTTCCAATTGGAAACAATTGTTAGTGCCAACAATGTTGTGGCTTGCCACAGCTCTTACCTTGGTTCTCTGGAACACTGCTTTGGGGTCCAGCGTTTTGGTCTTGCCAGGGTTGTTTTTGTTGGTCTTGATCCAACAAATGTCTTCACATCGCCTGAAGCCCCATTTCCTCAGACACTGAGAGAGAAGAGAGAAAGATGTTAAGATATAGTTTGCAAGACTCATAGACAATGACCGTACTGAAGCATATTTGTTTGTGGGCAGGTAATGTAGTAATGCATGTCATTTACATCATCATGCAGCATTTAAATCAGTAAAAAAGCTTAAGATCATGACAGGGTTCCCACGCCTTGGTTAACTTCAAATTCAAGGACCTTTCAAGGACTTTTCAGGTTCAATACCCTCAAATTCAAGGACTTAATGTGGGAACATATTTGTTGAGTCCAACAATGTTGAGGTACCATCGTAGTAGTTTCGTGCGCGCGTTAGCATCATGGCAACGTACAACACAAAGTAAAGAAAGTAAGAAAGTAAAGTAAATCAAGAATACTAGTATGCATAGGCCACGAAGTGTTGGCGAAATAACACATTAGTGGACTGGAGGGGATAATATGGATTTTTTTCCAAAAAATGTCTTGCACAAAATAAATTCAAGCACTTTCAAGTATCTATGTATGTTTATTTTCAAAAACTTTCAAGGACTTCAAGGACCCGTGGGATCCCTGTCATGATTAACGCAGGTGATAATTTGCAACAAATAGAAATATGCCACTCTGTGTGTGATTGTGAGATTTGTACCATTCGGCCAAGATCAAGGCCTTCTCCTGAGCCACACCACAGGAAAACAAAAGAGCGAATACATGAGATTTCCTCTATGTCCAGCTTCATGATCTATATCAGACATAAAATAAATCAATAAATATACATATATATAATTTTTTTTTAGAATTTGCAATAACTCACATCGTCCCAGTTCCAGAAGCGCTCGTTGGCAATGATGCCCGACTCTCTGTAATACTCCTCTAATGGAGGCTCTATCAGAATCACATCAAACTTGCACTTCAAATCTCTCAGATCAAATGTGTCTGGATCTGCCTGCAGATACCTGACACACAAAAACATCCATATATTCATAGTATATACATGCAAATGGGATCAAAAAGTCTCCTAGTGAAATGCTTCTAATTTATTTATTTATTTATATGCTTTCCAAATTGAAAATCATTTGTTTTTAATCCATGTTTAAATAAAAAAAAAAAATAGCTTAGATTTACAATGTGGTCTCAAACATAAGAATATACAGTATAAGTGAAATTTAGTAAAAAAAAAAGGCCAATTAGACAATAGAGACAGCAGGCTTTCTCACATGGGTGGGGTGTTGGTGGCAGAGATGAGCTCATCTTTTAGTCGGATGAGCTCTCTTTGTTTGGGGTACTCCTCAAACCTGTCAGCCAAACCTACAGCACAACAGAACATAGGTTAACATGATCTCACAGCTTGGCATGAAAGAAGGAGACAAGGAGAAAAAAAATAATAGAAAGAGATCGGACCATTTACCTCCATCTCGGATAAAGTTTTGAGGTCTATGACCTGTGTCCACAAAGTGCTGGCAGTAATCATTGTGGGGATTTAAACTCTGAGTGCCCTGTAAAACAAAAAGTGATGATATCTTGATCTTTATAATAAAAAACAGCTTGTAATGACATTATTGATGAAGTTGGCATGAAACAGAAGTTTCGATAGACTTTCCTTCCCTATTGTAAAATACATCTGAGTGAAACGGCTTCTGGGATCAGAAAAAAAATGTAGGGCGAGACTTGATTTTGTCCATTGGGAATTGATTGCACTATAGTTTTTGCAAGTGGAAGGGAAAGTTATTTTGATTGAAGATTACAAGGCATGATAAAAAAGAGAGATGTGCATAGATAAATAATTTAGAACTTTGGTTAGTCTTTCAAAACTCTTCACACACTGAGCACAACAATAGTCTATGTGGGCAACTCTTTGTATCATTTATCATTGCTTTAGTCACAAAATGAATTCAGTGACTACATCTTTCAAATTACATGAATTATATTCTCACTCAGACACAACCACCGCCAAAACTCTATGTGCATAAAGGCCAATCTGCACATTTACATACTCGTTTCAAAACTGCTAAACTTAGAGTTCAAAAACTGAACAAGACTGTAATTTGCTACAGTAATACCATATAGAAATATATTCTAAATCTACCAAATCTGTCTTTCAATTTCATAACCATCTATATAAATGGTGACTATAATTAATTTAGTAATAAATTTGTTCTTTAATGTAAACATGGACCATGTAACAAACTGCAGTGAATTCTGAACAGTAGAGAGCTGTCATTTTTGTTTTATAAAACATTTTTATTAAATAAATCATTGTGATGTAATGTTGCCTGTTAGTGTTTTTTTATGTCATTGAGTGAAAAGTGTGTTCGTTGAGTGAAATCTTTGCTAGTGTTATGGAAGAATTGATTTTGAGACATGCATGAAGTGTTTTGGTTGTTTTAGTGCATTTTGGATGTGAAATGAACTGATGTGCCAAGCTGAAAGTTGGTTAGGAGAACTGAGTGAAGTGTTTTGAAAAAGTAACCGGAATGTGTGCTAGCGATTGTAAAAAAAAAACAAAAAAAAACTGTAATATCCCATAAGAAAGTAGGAATTGTCAATTTTGATTTCACAGAGACTAAGATTTTGCACAAAGTCCCATTGTACTAGCATGTAATTGTTATGTAAATAATATATTATTGTGTTTAACGCTACCTTTAGGAAAGTGCTGGAGTCTTTGTACACCTCTTCATACGGTCCACTCTCCTCCTGCTGCTGGGGCTCAACAACTTCCTGTAACACCAAACAGCAGATCCAGGATCAGTTACCTACAGCCCTGCCCTGATCTAAACAGAATTTAGAAATTACAGCTGATTCCAGATCAGTGCTCACTCACCCTCTGCTCCTCCACATCCTCCTCTGGGTCTTCACTCTCATTCAGACACTTTCTTTTTCCACCAGGAACTGATGTGTCAAATGATGCCCTGCAGTAAACATAACACAGACCAATCCTTACTGTCACGGATCTGACTTGTGCTTCGTGTAAATGTTGCCCTATCAATACAGTTGATCAAACATATTTCAGTACCTGCATGTCTCTCTGGTCTCTTCAATTTCTTTTTGTTCATCTTTACTATTGAGAACAGCACCGATGCTATCGGGACTCTCTGCCCCGAGCTGCAAAACAAATCATTAACATCAACAAAGCTATCTGTATTTATTCATAAGTCTAAACGCATTGGTTTGCCAATACTCGCTAACACTGCCTTTATGCAGTAAGCTAAAAAGTTCACCTGTTGTGCAAGAAGCTGCCGTCTTAGCTTCTGCCTTTCACGTATTTCCTGCAGCCGGCTGTTCATGGCAATAATATTTTGCAGGGAAAAAAACTTCTCATACAATTATTTGATGAAAACAAAAGTAAGGCAAAAAAATTCACCGAAAACCTCGACGTGAGAAGCAGTCGCACGTATTTTACATCATCAGACGCATACTATGACGTCAGCAAACGGCTGATACTTTCTTTTGAAGTTAAAACAATGCGTATTGATTTATTGAGATATATTACATTTTCTGCTTAATACTAATATTATGTTGCGGTCATGTTTTCTCCTTAATTTTCTTTCTTTTAAATCCCCGTTTCTTATAATTATTAATGACTTTTGTAAAATTATTATTTTTTTCTTTCACATAGCCGTAGCGCGAAGCTAGAATAACTTTATTTTAATTCACTTGTTTTATTGATGTATTTATATTGTACAGAAGCCTCCATCACGTTGTTTCAGAATGGTATTTTTTATACTCATCTAATCTTATCTAATAATAATAATAATAATAGATTTTTAATCCTAAATTTACTTTTCCTCTTAGATTTTGAAAATATATTATATTCTCTAGAAATGATTTCAAAAATGTTTAGAAGTATAATGGTGTGATAGAATGTTTTAAATCACACTAAAAAGTTTTAAAGTTATCTTGCTTCAATCATCAAACACCTTCAATCTCTAAAAGAGCTGTTACCACAAAGAAGAAAAAGGAAAAAATAAAAATAAATAAATAAAAAATATCAATGAACAGCATTTATTTAACACAAATCTTTTGTAACATGTATTCCCTGTCACTTTTTATCAATTTAATTTTTTAATTCCACAAAAATATTAAGCAACATTGATAATGTTTTTGAGCAGCAAATCATCATATTAGAATGATTTCTGAAGGATCATGTGACACTGAAGACTGGAGTAATGGCTGCTAAAAATTCAGCTTTACATTACATTTTAAAATAGGCTATATTAAAACAGAAAACGTGTACAGTATTTATGTCTGTTTTATTCTGGAGCAGTTATTATTTTCCTGACACAAGAGGGCAGACATGAACTTTGTCTCGTCCGTTGGTCATTGCGACCATGCCTGAATGCTTGAACAGAATATTTCACACCGGAGACTCGGAGAAAACAACAGTGATGACCACACCAGACCAGACACTTATAATGAGTTAACTGAACGTGGCAGACTCGTTTGAGTTCGCATTCTGGGAGGAACGGTTCGGCGCGCGTACATTAATCGTGGACCATCTCCCAGAAGAATGTGTGCTGTCCTGACTATTCTGTAGTGGAATTAATTTGCCTCATACAATTTAGGATTTTCTGCACCTTCACGCACTTTAATGAAGGACATCATTATTGATTTTTTTTTTTTTTACTTCAAATCTCTGGTGACTCAATCATCAATATGCATGAGTCATTATAAGCCCCGGGCTTCCCCGCGCGGTTTCTCTTTTATTGATCAGCGTCTGACTCTGATTCTCCGATAACAGCCAAAAGACAAGATGAGACAACTCAAGGACCATGTCTCCATATAGACTGGAGGAGGAACTGTTGTTATGGTTATGGTGACAGTGGCAGACAGGTTGATCGTGATGGATGTGAGATGTGGGTTTCTCTTCACCCTCGGCACGCTGCTGCTCATCGCCTGCACTCACGGGTCTCCGTTCACCGACTGTATTCAAAGCAAAGGGAAAGCGGGCTTTTACGTGGGATCTATAGACTCCACCGAATCAGGCGTGAAATGCATGAACTGGAACGACGTGCCCGGTGTTAAAGAGCGATATCCGGGGAAAGGTCTTGGAGATCACAGTTTCTGTCGGAACCCGGACGGGAGAATTCGGCCCTGGTGTTTCTTCCCAAACAGCCGAGGACGCATTGACTGGGGGTACTGCGATTGCAAACAAGGTATAAGCTACATAAAATGAATTTGCAAGAGCAGTATTTTATATTAACTTATGCGAGGGAAAAACGCGCGTCAAGTGTTTCCTTTCTTAGACAAAAGACCTCCACGCGCAGATCTAGTCGTTCAAGATTTCTAAAGATTAGTTTAATGTTCATTCTTAAGTGTTTTGCTTAACTTATGATTGATAGTTAAACATATTCAGATCAAGAAAACAGTGCAATGCACCACGCAAGCAAGCTAAGACATGTCCAAACTTCACTGCATCCACGCGTGGGAAAGGTATGCGCGCCTCAGGTAGCACCTATAATGAGAACAAAGCAGACACTCTCATCCGGCGCACGAGGTCATTTTATCATTTGGGTCTTACTTTGAGACAACGGTCTCTAACAGAAATTTCGCAATGTAAGTTATTTCTGTTGCAGCAGAAGGTGTATAGAAATGAGTAAATATGCACGAGCGCGTCTCGTGCAGGTCTTGAGCCGCTCAGAGCTTTTGCATTGCTGACAGGCTCGAGCGCGAGATCTGAGTCAGTGCGCTGTTAAGAAGTCAGTCAGTAAGGTTTAATTTGGCAATCACTATTTGAAAGTGAATTTTGACTTTTGTGACAAACGCGAGGCGAGAGTAGGCTATAAATAGTATCGAGAGCGAGACGAATAATGCACAGGATACTGTAGGCTACGAGAAACCGGGTTGATACAGGTCCCCCTCCCCACACACACATACCTTTTAAGGTAAATTTGTTTTTAAAAGTCAATTTCTGTATAATTAAATAAGATAAATTCTTGACTACAAAAAAGCTAAACATTTCCACTTTTCCCTGGGAAAAAATGTTAGTGGAACACACGTTGACCTTTTGTGACAACAAGTCCCAATGTTGTGAGTGTGACTATGTGAGATAAGTAAACTCCCCTTGTGAAAACTAGTCCCACGAGTTACCAAGAACAATGAACTGTATTGTAAGATATATATATATATATACATACAATTGTGCTCAAAAGTTTACATACTCCTTTCAGAATCTGTGAAAATGTGAATATCTTTTTTTTTTTTTTTTTACAAAATAAGAGGGATCATAAAAAATGCATATTTTTTATTTAGTACTGTCCTGAATAAGATATTTTACATAAAAGATGTTTACATATCCACAAGACAAATGACCCTGTTCAAAAGTTTACATATTGATTCTTACTGTGTGTCGTTACCTGAATGATCCATGAGTCCATGACTGTTTTTTGTTTTGTGATGGTTGTTCTTGAGTCCCTTGTTTGTCTAGAGCCCTTAAACTGCCTATTGTTCTTCAGAAAAATCCTTCGAGTCCTGCAAATTACTAATTTTTCCAGCATCTTTTGCATATTTGAACCGATTTGAACCCTTTCCAGCATGACTGATTTTGAGATGCATATTTCATATTTCCATATATTCTAATATAGGCCTTAGAAATAACACTTGGAGAAGAGGTATAAAGTTTTAGGTTGAGTTCTTCTATAATCTTTCCATATTTATTATTTGTGACATTTGTTTACAATCTTTCCAATAGTATTATTATTAGTTAAAAATCACTTTGAATGTGGACAGCTTATCAGTGTATTAAATGGGAAACGGATGAGTTTATTTAAATATTTTGGTATTCTATTAGTTTACATTTCCAGCATGCATCCGCCGCCTCACATTTTCAAAACATTCTGTAAAAGTTTTGAAGCTCTGAAATGTTTGAAGAACATGTGCTGCCATCATGTTTGGTTGTGCTCTGTGTGATTTATAACTGAATGCAACAGCTGGGCGGCTCATACTGTAAACACTGGATGCATAAAAGGTGCTACACCCCCCCCCCCACACACACACACACCTGTTCCAGTAGCAAGTGAATATATTAATACTGTTGTAGCCACACACACACACACACACACACACACACACACACACACACACACACGCACACACACACACCTGTTCCAGCAAGTGAATATATTAATACTGTTGTGGCCAAATTTATAATGTAATCTGAAAATATTTGTTATGCAAGTTTACATTTTGATCTATTTTATGTTTAAAATTAAAATTTTATAGGTAGTGTTTTCAGTTTGGGGTATCTGTTAAATTAATACAACTTATAATGTATATAATATAATAAAAATACCAATTATTGCATTGTTTGCAATATTTTACTGTATTTTGATCATCAGTATCTCTGAATTACGTTAATTTGTATCCAAAACTTGCAGAAATACCTACAGACTGTACATACACAGCTATAAATTAACATACTGTAAACCTGTGAATAGTATGTCCAGTTAGAATGTAGAGATGTATTTTAATAGTAAAGAAATGGCTTATCTCATCTGCACCCAGACGTTTTATAAATAATAGACATTTTTGTACTGCTGTACTCAATAGCTTACATTGTTTTCATGACATACATTTTAGCTGTGAGTAATTTTCAGTATCACATGCACAAACACACACATTTATTATAGAACTGACAAGTGAAACTCATGTGGAGGTCAAAGCTTTCCTCTGTCATCACATAAAGCAAGTCATGGATTAATGTTTTCGTGCTGCGTAACTGTGGGAACATTTGTAATGCGCACATTTATCAAAATTACGGAGACCAGCGGAACCAATTGTTTGCAGAACATTTACTTTTATCACAGTGAGCAGTGAAGGTCAACAACACTCAAGTTTAACTCACTTTTTGTGTGTATTTGCAGGCTCTTTGCGACTGCAGGGAGGCAGATCCAAGTTGGATGGTACAGTAGAAGTGTATTTGAATGGCGTGTGGGGAACCATCTGCAGTAATGACTGGGATGACCGAGATGCCGCTGTGGTGTGTCGACAGCTGGGGCAGGGGTAACACATACACGCATATACTGTACAGTACACACACAGTATGTAAAACAAACTGTCATACCACTTGCAGTACGTAGGCTGTTCGCAATATCTGAATGACTTACTATATTTATCAAAATATGCAGTATATCTCAGATCATACTTTGCAGAATACCATATCCTGCAATGCATTGGACTTGACATCCATTTCTAGTGTGATGAATGACTTAATGGTTTATAGCAAACTCTTACTGTCATATTTCTAATAAGTGTTGATCACAAATAATTTTATTGTTTTGTATTATATTATTAACTATAGTAAACTAAACATTTAGTATCTATTAGACCACAGTTCTTGAAGCTTTAGTGTGTTTAGTGTGAAGGTGGATCGTATCAAAATTGCTTTGTCTTGTTGTGTATTTTGTGCTTAATTTTCTCACAATTTCTATACAATGCGCTGCACCGGACGTTGCAATGGCTACTGAGTGGCTACTGAGTCTAAGGGCCAGATTTACTAACAGCTTGTGCTGGAGCAAACCCTCTTTTGGCAATAAAAAAGGATTTACTAAATATACATGGTGCAAAATGAGTTTCCCTTTCGGACACAACATTGACGAGAGGATAGTATTAAAATAAATCATGCAAAGTGATTTACTAGGGTTTGCAGTATAGTGAATTTACCGCTGCATTATTTAACTCTGAAAAAAAGCATGTCTTAATCCGTTTTGCGTTTGACATGACTACGTCTGTGTTGTTTAATTTGCGCATTGTTAGTAGATCACCCACAGAGCTTTCCACTCCCATCGGCGCTTTCAAAGCGTTGCGGTCTCACACTTATTTGCCCTGTTGGTTACACTTTATTTGAATGTGACGTAGTTACTTACTCAAATAAGTACTGTATGTATGTAAGTATGTACTTGCAATAGAGATATGGTAGGGTTTGGTTTAGGTTTAGTTACTTGTAATTATGCATAATTTACTGTTATTACTTTAGTAAGTGTAACGTAACTACGACACCTTAAAAAAAAAAGTTTCCACCCTGTTTAGGTAATCTGGCCCAAAATGCAGAAATAATTGTGCTTGACTTGATACTTGATACTGGACAGTCAGGAGATAAAGGAATAGTTCAACCAAAAATGTACATTTCATCATCATTATCTATCACTCTAACGTCATTCCAAATGGTCTGACTTTCTCTCGACTGCACAAGCTTCAAAAAGCTATTTTATCCTGAAAATTAGATTTAGAAATGCAAAATAACCTAATACTAACTGGATGCCATTATCTGACTTAAACATGTGGTGAGGTCATGTGACAGCAATGTTGCAATCTACTAATGTTACTTGAATAATGCATATTGTTTCACAAAGGTTGCATAAAGTAGGCAGTATGCATAGTAAGAACAGACTAAGAATGATATTTTATTTTTCCCAAAACCTGAAAACAAACCAGACATACTATGTACCGCTGAAATATTCAGCATATATTATGTCTGTCCATGGTGGACGGTAAGAGATGTGTTTGTAGTTAGTTTTTGAAGCCACATTGTCAATGCTGCCACAACTCTCCTGTCAAAGAGATAGTTGCTGTGTTCCGACAACTATATGCTGCCCGTTCGTTTATTCCCTAACCACAAAACACCTTTGTAAGGTTGGAATCATGGAATCCTTTGGTATTTGACCCCAGTGGGTCAAAGGTCAATCTTTCACCTTTAAACACGCCATATGCTTAGTGAGTTGTCAGGCGGTGAATATATGTGTGCGGGTGTTTTAAAAGATCGCTGATTTCCCCAGAGAGTTCTAATCTCTATCTCGAACACACCCATGTGGTTTGTGTCTATCACGGTCACACACATCTGAGAGCATTTGTCTGAGGTCATTACTGAGTGTGCTTAGGGAGAGGTGACCGCAGGGTCTCGTAGATCACATGACACAACAATGACAGTTATAAATCTGACAAAAAGTATTATTTTACCATTATAATACAAACGGATACATACATATGCGTGGACCCGTCAACATTTGACCTCGGGAGCTTAGAGTCCATATGCAATTTGTGAATAATTCATTGGGTGACTCAGCTTTGATAGATGAACAGACTTGAATTATTTAAAAGCTAGAGAGACAGATAGACTTCACTGACTTTGATTTATGTTTTCCATCTGTCTGTCTACCACAGAAGCTCTCAAGCTTTGTATAGTAGAAGCTTATAGGCAGCAAATTACATTCTTAAGAATAAAAACATATCATTTCATTATCATTGACTCATTGTTTTAAAGTAGTTCAGATTTGAGAAATTTGTCTTGAAATCTCTGTGCTCCATTCTTTTGCTAGTACTTCCCTTGTTTGTATATTGCCAATGTGTGTATAATAGTATTTAAATACATAAAACATACTGAGATTCTAATGTTATACATTATCAGTCAAAGGTTTAGATTTAGTAAGACCTTCTTTGGGGAAACAACTTTTATTCTGCAAGGGTGCATTGAATTTATCTAAAGTGACTGTAAAGACATACAGGTGCTGGTCATATAATTAGAATATCATCAAAAAGTTGATTTATTTCAGTAATTCCGTTAAAAAAGTGAAACTTGTATATTATATAGACTCATTACATGCAAAGTGAGATATCTCAAGCCTTTATTTGTTATAATTTTGATGATTATGGCTTACAGCTTATGAAAACCACAAAATCAAAATCTCAGAAAATTAGAATATTACATGAAATCACACAGTAATTACACAGTGATACCATGGTCATTGAACCAGGTTTTGGTTATTTTGGCAGTGTGGGCAGGTGCAAATCCTGCTGGAAAACGAAGGAAGCATGAAGTGCTCTGGAAATGTCCTGGTAGACGGCTGCGTTGACTCTGGATTTAATAAAGCACAGTGGACCAAAGTCCTCTTTCTGATGAGAGCAAATTTTGCATCTCATTTGGAAACCAAGGTCCCAGAGTCTGGAGGAAGAATGGAGAGGCACACAATCCAAGATGCTTGAAGTCCAGTGTGAAGTTTCCACAGTCTGTGTTGGTTTGGGGAGCCATGTCATCGGCTGGTGTTGGTCCACTGTGCTGTCCACTCAACGCAGCCGTCCACCAGGACATTTCCAGAGCACTTCATGCTTCCTTCAGCAGACAAGCTTTATGGAGATGCTGACTTCATTTTCCAGCAGGATTTGCACCTGTCCACACTGCCAAAATAACCAAAACCTGCTTCAATGACCATGGTATCACTGTGTAATTACTGTGTGATTTCATGTAATATTCTAATTTTCTGAGATTTTGATTTTGTGGTTTTCACAAGCTGTAAGCCATAATCATCAAAATTATAACAAATAAAGGCTTGAGATATCTCACGTTGCATGTAATGAGTCTATATAATATACAAGTTTTACTTTTTTAATGGAATTACTGAAATAAATCAACTTTTTGATGATATTCTAATTATATGACCAGCACCTGTATATAATGCTACAAAAGATTTCTTTTGTAAATAAATGCTATTCTTTTGAACTTTGTATTCATCAACAAATCCTGAAAAAATGTATTACGGTTTCCACAAAAATATTAAGCAGCACAATTGTTTCCAACATTGATGATAATAAAGAAATGTTTCTTGAGCACCAACTCAGCATATTAGAATGATTTCTGGAGGATCATGTGACACTGAAGACTGGAGTTATGATGCTGAAAATTGAGCTTTGCCATCACAGGAATAAATTACATTTTCAAATATTTTCAAATAGAAAACAGTTATTTTAAATTGTAACAATATTTCACAATATCACTATTTTACTATATTTTGCTCAAATAAATGCAGCCTTGCTGAGCATACAGTAGGAGACTAATTTTAAAAATATTAAAAAATCTTCCTGATACCAAACTTTTAAACGGTAGCCTATATTTCTTTATTGAGCATTGTTACATTAATTGTAAACCAATTATTTGTTAATGTAATGGGTAACATGTAGCCTTTTTGGCACCTTTTTTATCTCTCAATATTTCATCTCATTTATGAATAACTGAACAAATATAATATAGGGAAACAATCATCGGCTTAAATGGTTGACATGAATCAAAAGTGCTTATGCTTAAGAAGTTGAGATGTTTAAGAGCTGCCAGGTTATGAGATTCATTGGATTAAATCTTTTAGATTTAGTCTGTAATTTAGTTTTACACATTTATAAATAACAAAATATTCTGTCAGTGGTATCTTACAGTAATTTTCTTGTAAAAGCATGTGAACTGAGATTAGTCATTGTACATGTCAGTCAGACAGCTCCTTATCAATATCCCGACCATATTTTTCAGAGCAGGGACAGAAGAGAGTTCCAACAGTTACTCAGGAATAATTTGCAATACTGAACAGCATAATGCAGAATTATCTGTGGCTATAAAAGTTGCTAATGCTTAATTTATCAAAAAAAACAAAAAACATAAAGTTCGCAAAAATTTCTTGCGACTGCTTCTGCATCATTTGCAACCCCATGTGGGGTCGTGACCCCAGGGTTCAGAACATGTGGTCTACTATTTATCATTTACAAACTTTGACAAATGTTCATGAATAGTTGAAATATCATGAAAACTAAATGGATTAAATGACTGAAGTGAGATAAATTAGACAAAAATGAAAAAATCTCCCTTTGTCTCAGTTACAGGGCACGTGCACGTGTGAGTCCTCTGTCACGTCTGGTGGTGTCTGTAGTTCACTGGCAGACTGTGGGCTGTGAGGGACAGGAAGAGGACTTACTGCAGTGCAATCGCACCGTGTGGAACGGGGGAGAGTGTGTTAACCGCCAGGCGGCTGCCGTCTCTTGCACACCAGTGGAGGGTATGCACACGCTCACAGATACATAAACACAGACGCAATCACAAATATACTCTCAAGAAAAGGGAAAATATCTTGAAGCTTGTATGTGTATGTATAGCTTCAGTGTTTGTCCCAGTGCGTCTCTCTGGTGGTCCATCAGCGCATGAGGGCAGAGTAGAGGTGCATCATGCAGGACAGTGGGGCACAGTGTGTGATGACCAGTGGGACGATAATGACGCTGAGGTGGTCTGCAGACAGCTGGGGTTGGGGTAAGACACACACACACACACACACACACACACACACACACACACACACACACACACACACACACACACACACACGTCACACACGTTGTGTTCTCATGTTTTATGGGGACTTTCCATAGACATAATGATTTTTTAAAATTGTGCAAACTGTATATTCTGACCCCCTACACTAACCCTACACCTAAACCTACCCATCACAGAAAACTTTATTCATTTTTACATTTTCCAAAAGCATCACTTAGTATGATTTATAAGCTGTTTCATGGGGACCAAAAAATTTCTATACAAGGACAAGGATTTTGGATATTGCCATCTTTGTGGGGACATTCCCCATAATGTAGGGTTTACCAGGCCACACACACACACACACACACACACACACACACACACACACACACACACACACACACACGCACACATTTGTTTTTGGTTTTGGTTTTAAAATCCAATCTTTTGTGTTACAAATCCAATTAGGTCAAATCAGGTCAATTCAGATAGTAAAGAACAGGGGTCCCCAATCCTGTTTCTGAAGATATACCTTCCTGCAAAGTTCAGCTCCAGCCCTGATCAAACACAACTAAACCAGCTAGTTAAGATCTTCAGGATAACTACCGAGAGGTGTGTTGGACCAGGGTTGGATCTGAACTCTGCAGGTAGTTAGGGCTGCGTCCGAAAGCTTAAAAATGCTATCTTTGGAGGATGCATTCCACGGTAGGAAGGCATCAAGGCATTTCCGAATCCAATAGTCACTCCTGAGATAGCTTCAGATACATTTTTGAAGATAGATATATCCTTCGCTGCCTTTGATATCCCACAATCCTGTGTGTACCATTCCGTGACAGCTAAAAAATTAAGATGGCATCTGAAAGTTGCGGTTGGTGGTCAGTTTCTGTGTAAATGTTCGTTTTTGAGCATTTCTAGCAAAAACATTACTATTGAAGTAATTTTATATATTATTTAGTTATCACCAAAGCTCTATTTTGTTGTAGAATATTAAACTGTTATGCTGCCTCAGAAGTCTGTTCGAAATCAGTTACCTTTGTGCTCAAACGCTGCCTGCAAAGTCATTGGCTGATAAGGCAGCGAGGCAAAAAGTCAGCTGCCTAAGCTTTCAGACACTGCCTAGATCTCCAGGAACAGGATTGGGCACCCCTGGTGTAGAAAATATCTGGTATATCTACATTGGTTGGCTGCCATAGTAGAGAGATAAAAGAAAAGAATCATATCATTCCGCTGTGGTACTGAAATCATTAGGCGCATCAGACAACACAACATTCATATGCTTAGTTGTCATTCAGTACATAGTGAATGCCACTTATGAGAATGAATGAATGAATGGATTCAGACATGTCTCTAGACACTACTGCGCTTTGTGTATAACCTTACATTCATGTTTTGTCCCATATTATGAAACATACTTGAAATCTGATCTAACTGGAATTAGTTGAATCACATTTTACACCACATATTGATTATGTGAATTGGATTGGGTTTGTTTAAAAATTGTTTTTTTTTTACTATTGATATGCTGATTAATTAATTAATTGTATCACAATATTCTTAACAAATATTTATATTTGTATTCCTTTTACATGTATTATTATTAATTTACTTTTTTATATTTAATTGTTCTTAATGAATTCATTATTAATAATTCATTAATTGACAGCCCTTCAAAAAACTAGACATGTATGCCAAAGAAATCAGCCTGTCTGAACATAGCCATAGAGGGATGACCTGTTTTTTTGGGAACACACTGTCTATTTAGAGGAACACCAGGGCGTTCTTTTCAACTGAGATGTGTGAAAATAGAAGGAAGATCGAGAGGAGGTAGGAGTGATAAATAGGGAAAGAGAAAGAGAGGAGTTGAGTGTCTTCTCTGCATAAAAATGTGAAATATTTTCTTGGGAGGTCCCTGACACACAAAGCCAAAGTGTTCTCGGTAAGAAAGTGAGTGTGTGAGAGACGGACAGAAAATTGAGATAATGAAAGGATGAGTGCCAGAGGAAGACAGATCGAGAAGGCAAAGAGGCGTAAAGGGTGATTTAGTGGGAGGAAAGGAATTAGAGAGGAACGGAAAGAGGGAATGGAAAGATCAAGATGTGAATCAGGTTGATTGTTTCTAGCTTTTCAACTATAATATAACAACGGACGTAATAAATGGCGCCCAAAAGTGAGCTTTGCAGGTGTGTGTGAGTTTGTATAATAATCACTCATGTGAATGGCTCTTTATTGAGCTGAAACAACTCCTGTAGAATAAAATGCGTGGGTTCGTGCACATGTCTGAGACCACAGTTCCACTTCATTTGCTTCTCAACTTTGAGTGATTATTGACTGCTGTGCTTGATTGCCTATTAATCACAAAAAGAATTAAAAATATATATAATCTCATATACATAAATGTGAGTGTTGCATCAGTAGTCTGTTGTTACAGAAATCTCTCCTTGTTGGAGCTCTGCCATCCTCACCGATTAAGAATGGAAGAGCCCGAGGGTAACAGACTAAATGGCTGCCTCTGACATTTCTCTCTCATTACCTGTTATGTATAACTGTGGCCCATTTTGCCAGCAAATCAATGTGAAATTAAAAAAGAGGTTCCACGCTAACATAAACAATTGCAATAGACTAAATCATGGAGTGGTTTTATCCTTCAGGGCTGTAATATATATTCCTGCTCAATTTTAGTGAGAATCACATTAATTAAAGGATTAGTTCACTTTCAAAAAAAATGTTGCTGATAATTTACTCACCCCGATGTCATCCAAGATATCCATGTCTTTTTTTCTTCAGTCGAAAAGAAATTAAGGTTTTTGAGGAAAACATTCCAGGATTTTTCTACACAGAATGGACTTCAATGGCAACCAACTATACCAATGATCAAAGAAGGTTCAAATGTCCGTCTCAATGCAGCTTCAAAGTCTCTACACGATCCCAGCCGAGAAATAAGGGTCTTATCTAGCGAAACAATCGGTCATTTAAAAAAAACAACAAAAAAAACACTTTATAACCACAAATGCCCGTCTTGTACCATCTCTGAGATGCGCCACGTATTACGTCATCACGTTGGAAAGGTCATGAAAAAATAAAAATAAAATAATAATAATAATAAATTAAAACAAAGATATCGGACGATTTTGAAGTTGGAGGAGAAAATGAGATAAAATTTTTCGCCCTTCCCTACCTTTTTGAACCGGAGTACACAGACAAATAACTTAGATGACGTGACGCGTGACCTTTCCAATGTGATGACGCAATGCGTAGCGCATCTCAGAGATGGTACTCGACGAGCATTTGTGGTTAAAAAGTATATATATAAATATATTTTTAGAAAATGACCGATCGTTTCGCTAGATAAGACCCTTATTTCTCAACTGGGATCGTGTAGAGACCTTGAAGCTCCATTGAGACGGACATTTGAACCTTCTTTGAACATTGGTATAGTTGGTTGCAATTGAAGTCCATTCTGTGTAGAAAAATCCTGGAATGTTTTCCTCGAAAACCTTAATTTCTTTTCGACTGAAGAAAGAAAGACATGGATATCTTGGACAGTAGTTTTGTGTTACATACTTTTAAAAGAGTACATATTACGTAAATAATATACTTTAAATGAAAGGAGTCATAACCTGCAAATTTCACTTTTCCACGAGAATCAATGTATGTTATGATTGCATAATGATTATACACTGGCCGGGAAGCCGATATTTAAAAGTGAAGCGTTTGTTTACCTCAGGGTTTGTAAAATAGCCCACGTGCACGCGCACTAAAAAACGAGATTTTGATTTCAGCCCCGTCTTGACGTCAAGACGGGGCAGGATATACCATATGGACACCGCAGCAGGAAGCCCGCCCTTCCCCTCTCCCCCTCATATTCAGTTCAGTCGCGAAAGATGGAGAAACCGAGTGCACACGTGAGTTGCTCTGTGGTTGACTGCCAGAAACAACATGCGAATGTGTTTTCTATACCAAAAACGGACCAAACTATCAGGGACCAGTGGATAAAATTCATTTTTAATGACGCTGTCCCAGCAACACTTTCAACTGGCTTATTGTTCGGTGTCTGCGCTAAACATTTTACGCCGGAATCATTCACAAATTTGGGCCAATATCAGGCGAAGTTGGCCACGAAGCTCCGTTTGAAAAAAGGTGCCATTCGGGACTTGCCTGAAATTGAAACGGTAAGACTGTTTTTATTGCTCTACTGTGTGTAACAAACAGCAGCTAACTGCTAATGCGGCTATTGTATGTAACGTTAGCTTCAAGGTAAACACGGGGAATGGACTCTACGTCCACGACAGCCAAAACATCGCATCAGATCTCGCGAGACAATAATGCCTTCAGAAATAAAGGTTTTAGGAGCTCTGTTTTTATTTTTTTTTCCACTTTTATTTTTTAGAAGGGCATGAAAGACTATAATACAGCAGTAGGTATCCAAATTAAGACTAGGTTATGACTCCTTTAAAGGAATATACTGAATGTCATGTTTACAGGCAGTTAAACGGAAATGCATCATAGTTTAAATTCATAAATAAATGCAAAGCGCTGAGCTTTAGAGTGGTTTTAAAAGTGTACTTAAGTATTACTTACTTAAATGTTAAGATTACATTTGTGTTTTTTTGTGTTTAATGCTATATTATCTGCAAGTTGAGTTTTTTAACAATACTTTTAAGATTTGAAGTACACTACAAGTGCACAGTCAGTTGTTACATGTATGGTCTGTCTTCCTTGTTTCATAGTGTTTTTGGTTTAGTCCAGTGACCCAGTTTTCCCCAGTCTGTCTAATTAGTCACGTTAATTATCTAATTTAGTTCCTTTTGTTTGATCTGTGTATTTAGACCCTGTGTTGTCCCTCAGTCTTTGTCCGTTCTCGTTAATGTTAAGTGTGGTTTTCTCCTGTTTCCTGAGTTTTGTCATTAAAGACCATTTTTATCATCATCATCCTTCTTCGTGCTATTTCCACAACCACGTTACGTAACATCAATACAATGAAATGTACTTACAATGGCTTGACAGTTCTTCAGTGTAAGAAAAATCGCATTTGAAGAAGCTCATCTGAATCATAATATAATGCATGCAGCACTCACAAATAACTGATTTTATAATAACTATGTATATGAACGACTGCAAATCAGCTGGACAAAATAGCTAGTGGGATGCCAGCTTTAATCTTAATCTACACAGTGATTGTTTTACTTTCTTTGAGTCGTTATGACTTTCAGTGATTAAAATTTTCCACTGAAGTGTTGTTTTTTTGTACTATATTTTGATGTTTGTGTACAGTGGCATCGCTAAGGCTTGGGTGGGAGCATATTTCGGTGCAGGCTCGGGGCGTGTATTGTTGGACGAGGTGAGCTGCACAGGAAATGAGCTTTCCATAGAACAGTGTCCAAAAAACGCCTGGGGGGAGCACAACTGCGACCACACAGAGGATGCTGGAGTTTCTTGTATCCCACTTACAGGTATACACATATACAAATATGGACAAAACTTATGTGAGAAACAGACTACAGTTCTATTAAATTGCATGATATATGTATAGGTTTGGGAACTGAGGGCCATTTGTTAAACAATATCAGAATCATGTGACATTCAGTTCCTCTGACAGTAGCTGTGTCCGAAATGTGACGTATGTGACAAAAGCAGTATGTCCAAATTCACAGTACTGATAAAAAAGTACATGGATGACCTTCTGTACTTCTTAAAATGTACTTTAAAAGGAAAATTTAACATTACAATGTGCAATTTTTTAAGAAAGTGTGTTAAGAATAAAAAAAAAAACAAAAAAACTTTTTTTCCCCCTCAATTTATTATATGCATTTTATTAGTATTATTGTTTATATATACTGCTGATATTTGCTAATCCTCCTACGAGGTAGGGGTGGTTACTCATTATTGGTGTTTTTTCCCCTCTTTTTCTTCCATCTTTCAGTTACATGTGGGGAAAATAATGTGTAAAAAGAAGAAAGGGCAGACAACGTTTTCTCTTTCATGTTTGTCTGTGTTTTTTTTTTTTTTTTTTGTCTGTACAATAAAAATGTAAGAAAAAAGGTACTTTAAGTAGTAAAAACTTTAATGTGAGACAAAGAAAAGAAGGAACAGAGGGCTTAAATACACAGGGGAACATCATTAACGGAACAGGAAACAGGTGAGAAGTAATTAGAAACCATGACAACTAATGAATAAATTAAATCACAGGCAAAACAAGTGACAGGGAAAACCAAACAGATGAAACTAAACAGAACATAACTGTGACATAGTATACTTAAGTGGACCTATATTTAATTAATATTATATACAAGTACAGTTTAAAAAAAACACTTTTAAGATTTGAAGTACATTACAAGTGCACTTCTTTTCAGAACTAGTTTTGTGAGTGAGCAACTCTTATAAGTTGACTCTTTAATAGTTGACTCTGTGTACTCCAGCTGATTTTGAAATTAAGGACTCTTATGAGCCAGTTCTATTTAGTTAATCAAATGCATACACTTTACAACTTAATGTTGAACTTGTTTTTTAAAACATATTTTGCCAGGATTGTTTTAAATTTATGTTTACCTGAGGTCGATGTTAATATCAGGTGTAAAAGGAGTCCCTCTCTCTCTTTTTGAGATGGTGCAGTGCGTCTGGTGGGTGGTGTGAAGGGTTATGAAGGGAGACTGGAGGTTCATTACAGAGGTCAGTGGGGGACCGTGTGTGATGATGGCTGGACAAAGACTAACACGCAGGTCGTCTGCAGGCAGCTGGGCTTCAGGTAGCACACACACACACGCAACATTAAGTTATTTGATTTGATTGCTGGTGTGTTTATCATTTTCAGCTTTGTTAATGCTGTTGTGTTGATGCAGGTCAGGGGAGAGTGTGTCACCAGGGCGGTTCGGGATGGCGGCAGGTCCTATTCTCCTGGATGATGTCAGGTGCACAGGAAAAGAGCCCAGCGTCACACACTGCACCCGGAGGGGTTGGCTCAAACATGACTGTACTCACAACCAAGACGTAGCCATTGTGTGCAACTCCCAACGCTCCAGACATGGAGTGCCCACCAGTAAGAGCTCTGACACTCACATACTCACACACTTTAACACCACCTTATACATTCTCTCTAATCAGAGACATAAGAACAATTCAAACACTGAGGGAGACATAAATCTCATCAGCCATAAATCTGACATTGCCTATAAAAAGCTGATACAGTTTTAAAGTTTGAAACCTAAACTTGCAGAAATGTCAGTCATTCTAGTATTCTAGTCATTCAAACTTTGTTGCAACAACTATGTTTCTTGTCTTCTCTGACAGAAGTTTCTTAATTTCAGTGACTAAATCAGCATGTGACACTGAAGACTTGAGTAATGGCTGCTTAAAATGCAGCATTTCCATTAAAGGAATAAAATACATTTTTTAAATATATTAAAATAGAGAACAGTTATTTTAAATTGTAGTAATATTTCACAATATTACTGTTTTTACTATATGTTAAATCAAATATATGCAGCCTTGGTGAACAGAGGACACTTCTCTCAAAAACATTTGTTATTATTTCAAACTTCTGACTAGGAGTGTACAGATAGGTTAATGTTATTTAAACTAAGCTTCAATAGTTATCATCAGTCATTTTTAATAAAATTTAACATATACAGGTATAACACTTTATATATATATATATATATATATATATATATATATATATATATATATATATATATATATATATATATATATATATATATATATATATATATATATATATATATATATATACACACACACATATATATATATAATGTGTGGACTACCTGTGTTTGTTTAATTTAAAAAATACTTTTGTTTTGGACCTTTTGAATCTTGATCATCTTGATCACTAGAGGCCCTTAAAACACTTTTATGTGCACTCCATCACTCCATATGGTTCAGATATGAGAGGTAATATACTTTTGTATTAGCACTTCAGAGTTATGACTATAATGGGGTTGTTGTGGTGATGCCTCCATATCTGTAACACATGTGGCACAAGGGATGGTCTATGCAAACACACATAAAACCTGAATTACCCCTTGAGGAAGTCGATCTGTGTTTCAGCAGAACATTCTAAAAAAATTGTGTTTGGCTCAAAATTAAAAATGAACGCCACAGTTTGTATCCGATTTTTTGAGTAATTTTTTGAGTTATGACAACTTCAAATGAAATTATGTTTAACTAACAAATTATATTGTTAAATTAACTTAATAATTTGTAACATTAAAAATATATTAAGTCGCTCCAACTACTTGAGTTGTAGCCCTGGAATCAATTAATTTTGAATCTATTTCAGTTAAAATCCACACCTATTACAGCACATGCTTAATGTAACTTATTTAGCATCTATGTTTAATTAAGAAGATATAATTTGTCACTGGCATTAACACAGTCATTGCTTATAGAGTTATTGTAGTGTTTAACTCCATGCAGTCTATTCATCAGCACAATGGTAACCACAAAAAAACTTCAACATTACAGAAATTCTTTTAAATGTCAAACATAACAGCATTAAACACTAACAGGTCTTTCCCTTCACTAAAAACAAATAAAATAATAGTTAATCTCAAAATGTATTCTCCTTATCCAGTCCTATGCAAAGCATGCTGGGAACTAGAAATCTACTACCCAAATTGCAGTTATCAAGACAATTTCCTTAAGTAACTACATCTTACGTTTTAAAAAAATCAATTAATGCAGAAATTTGAGTTTAAATTACTCACAATATTAAGTTAATGTAATGATCAACATTATGTCAACAGAACTCAATAAAATAATGTTTGCAACTTAAAAGGTTTAAAATCAATAAATTAGAATTTTTAGCTTGCAACCATGCATTTAAGTTGTGGTAACAGGTTCCCTGAATTACTTTTTACAGTGAATGTTACATTACACGCACTACTGAATATATATGTATGCAAAATCCACACAGACAGTTATGATCTGAAAGATCTTTAGTATCTCTCTAATATCTCAGGACTCTTTGATTCAGCATAATGTATTAGCCAGCTCAAGGCAGATTGAACAAGTGCTGCTAATGGTCAGGGGACATGAAGTCAGACGTTTAACAAGTACAGCTGCCACTAGACTTATCATGTCTGACTCCTGCTGAGCTTCATAAAGAGCTGATGATTTTACCTGATCCAGACAGACACACAATTACACACATACATATGGAAAACACTCCTACACTTCCAGATGTCAGAATTCACTTCATTTTCATGATTATAACTCTAGGTTAAAAAAATAACTTAAGTTAATTTAATATAACAAATTAAATGAACAATTGTATTTATTAAAATAAAAATAACTAAATATTTTTTTGGGGGGGATTTTAATTAATTAAAAAAGAAATTAATCACAAGGACATAAATACATTTGAATAGTAGAACAAATTTTTAGGAGCATAACATCTCTTTGTCTCGTCAATTTGTTGTTTGATTAATATTTACAAAATACTGTAACAGATTGGGACAGATCTATAGTGATGCATTTACACTGCAAGACCACATTTTTCCTGCATTAATTTACATTCATTTAAGACACAGGGAAACTAAATTATTATTTTGCAGAGAGTTCACCATTCACGTGAATAAAATATCACCATGAATAAAATATCCAGACGTAAGGTTACTTTCACATTATTTTGCAGCTTTTCTGTATCTCAGTTTGATTCCAACTTTTCCCCTCTATCCCAGAGCCCTTTTGTAAAATGCAGCAGAGAGAGAAAGAGAATGTGTGTGTAATAGATCTTTATGGGCAGCAGGCCAGTCAGAGTGTGAATAACAGAATGAGTGACAACACTGGAATTGGGAAACGGTGAGGTATATCACTTACACACTCACACATACACACACTAGATACTATTGTTTGTGTGTAAATGCCTGCTGCGGTCCTTTTTCCTGCACTCTCTGGCTGATTTAACTTTATTGAGCAGCTGATGCTTTCAAGAGACTCACTATAGAGGAGATCTCCTGTTTAATTCATCTTACTCAAACAGGAATTCAGATGAGTGTGTTTTGTTTGTGTATAAGAAGTCTTTTTGTATAAGAAGACATTTCAGCATTCATATATACAGTGTTGGGGGTAACACATTACAAGTAATGTAAGTTGCGTAATCAGATGACTTTTTCAAGTAACTAGTAAAGTAACGCATTACTTTTAAATTTACAACAAAATATCTAAATTACTTTTTCAAATAAGTAACGCAAGTTACTTTGTTTTCTCATTTATTGACTGACACCTCTCCATTTGCCATGGTGAGAGAAATCTGGAGTGAGGTGCAGAGGTGTTGTGTGCTGTGTAAACATGATGGTTATTGTAGTTCTAGACTACAGTAGTGGGAGCATGTGTTTATTCATCTCACTTGCACAAAAACAGATTTCAGTATGTATAAAAATAGTGAAATGCAAACTCAGCATATTACGCAAACCTGCAATAATTAAATATATTAATTACTGTTTATTTGTCCAATGTACAGTATTTGAATTGACAAAATTAAAAAAGTTGTCACATCATTTGGGAAGTGTAATAAAAAAATAAAATAAAAAAAATATATATAAAAAAATTATATATATATATATATATATATATATATATATATTAGGGGTGTAACGGTACACAAAAATCACGGTTCGGTACGTACCTCGGTTTTAAAGTCACGGTTCGGTTTATTTTCGGTACAGTAAGCGAAAGAAATGCAAACATTAAACTGCAGGTTGTTTATTACTATAAACTTTTTTTAACAAGTTGTTTACACTTTTTTTAAACACTTTTTAATAAAATATAATAAAATAGATATAAAATAAAAAAAGAATAAGAAATAAAATACTGCTGCAAAGTTCTCCACTAAATAAAACACTCTCAGTCTCAAACCAATATCACATAATAAAATATAATGAAAAATATAAATAAATAACTATGATTACAGTGCAGGAACAGAAAATAGCTCTATATTAAAATAATATTAAACAAATATATTAATGTATTATTATTTTTAAATAATCAATCAACATAATCAATTTAAGATTTTTTTTTTTCCACTTTTTTAATAATTATCAAAATAAAATATAATCCAAAGCTATAGTACAAAGCTATTATTACCAGAGCATGTGATCAGAGCAGGTCATTTTACCATTGTTGCCAACATGACTATACCAGCTCAGCAAACAGAAATCTAAGTTACTACTGAGAAATTTCACCTTATTTGAGCGGACTTTGCTTTTCCAGTGCGTGATCGGTACATGATTGGAGTGTTTGGGCCGTTAAAGACAGAGCAGAACGCGAAGCGCAAACACGGAGTTGAACATTGAGCAGAGAGCGCAGCGGGTCGTCGACACACACACACACGCACGCGCGCGCGCGCGCGCGCGCACGCCACGGAACAGAGAGTGCGGCGGCGCACACGAAGCGGAAAAGCTTTTTTTCGCCCTGCAGTCTATTTCATTGTTACAGTGACGACGGGGAAAACACGGGTAAAACCAGAGAAAGTCTAATAGGAAAAAACATTAGAATCAGCTGCAGGGCGGGATTTGGGCTGAACGCGGAGACTTCCGCCACTTAATATGTTCGTGTGGAAACACGAAAATGTATGTTCCGCACACAAAATATTGCATTCAGTCATTCGGTACACACGTGCACCGAACCGAAAGCCCTGTACCGAAACGGTTCGGTACGAATACACGTACCGTTACACCCCTAATATATATATAATTATTTTTTTTTAATTTTTTTTTTACAGTGCATACAATCAAATCATCTTAGGTTACGACTGTAACCATAGTTCCCTGAGAAGGGAACTCGCACTGTTTCGATGACACTCTGGGAACGATAATGCCCAAACGCCATGCTCACAAGTACCTGTCGTGTGAGAGCACAACTACGACATAAGCACCTGTGAACCTGGAGCAGCATCCAGGTCCAAGTTGTAAAACTTTACGAAAGTGAGCGGAGAGGACCAGCCCGCCGCATCACAGACGTCTTGAAGGGAGACCCTCGAAATTAAGGCCTTGGTGGCCGCCATACTCGTGGTAGAATGAGCTCTGACAGCCTAAGGTGACGGCTGGCCAGAAGCTTCATAAGCAAGAGAAATAGCCTCAACTATCCACTTGCTGACTGTCTGTTTGGACGCAGGGAGCCCCTTTTAGATGATCCAAAGCAGACAAACAGCTGATCAGATTTCCTCCACAGGGCAGCTTTGTGGACATAAGTATCCAGCGCTCTAACTGGACAAACAAGGTTTAGCTTTTGCTGGACATGATTTCTGAAAGGAGGACAGAATGCCTGCAAAACGATAGGCCACGGTACGTTGGTCGGCACCTTTGGAAAATAGCCCATCTTAGGGAAAAGGAATAATACCTTGACCATCCCTGGTGCAAACTCAAGGCACGTGGGGGATACCCACAGAGCTTGAAGATATCCTATTCTATATAGTGAAGAGATGGCTAAAATGAACACTGTTTTTAAGGTATTGTACCTTCTAGTACAATAGCCAGGTCCCAAGCTGGAACTCTGGTATGAATTACAGGCCTCTGCCTCCAAGTGCCACGAAGGAAACATGTTGTCAAAGGGTTTCTCCCCACAGATACACCACCCAAAGGGACGTGGTAAGCAGCTATGGCCACCACATACACCTTCAGTGTGGACGGGGATAGAAAAACGATTTTGCAGGAACTCTAGTACTGAACTAACTGGGCAGATAACTGGAAGGCAGACCCACAGGTTACATATCTCTGGGCGGGGGTGAAGGATCATTCCTCCCGCTTGAGATAGAAGGTCCCTCCTGACCAGATCTCCAGGGGAGAGCCGTCAAGGAGGGTCACCAGGTCAGGGTTCTCGAACTGCGTCAGCCCCTACCCCCTCACTATCGTCCAGGTGCCTCAGCAGGTCAGCCTGGTATGCCTCTAGTTAGACATGGTGTGCAGACATGTACCAGCCTGGTCTGCTGCCGTGTGCGCTTTACCCACTAGCGCAGATGTTGTTTTTTGGGGCTTAGTGGGTAGTGTCGGGCCTTCAGGGACGATGCCGAACTAGGGGACAGGTGGTTTGCAAGCGTCTGTTCCACCTTCGGCATCACCCTATAACCATTCTCTTTTAATCCCTTGATATCAAAGTAGACATGTACTTGAGGACTAAACAAGCGTACCGAGTATGATTTATTCCACAACCTCGATATTTCTTTGTGGAGATTGGGAAAAAACAGTAGGTCCCGTGGTGGTGGTACTTTGTTTGGTGATAGAAAGCACTCATCCAATTTGCTTTTAGGTCGAGCGCCCTGTTTCTCGGCTGGCCAATCAATGTTCAACTCAGACACAGTGCGAGAAACTACCTACACCAACTCCTCATATGCAGGGGAAAGAGATGGCGAATCCTCCATCCCTGTCTCGATGCTCAGCACATCCACTTCCTCTGAACTGGACAGCTGAAGCACCGGGGTCTCCCTTGGGGCGGAAGAAGCCACAGCGTGGGCTTCCGATCCCGGAGAGAGAGTACTGGATCCCCCGAGTAAAGGCTGAGAAAGGGCGGGGCCCGTCTCAAACCCCTCCGAGAAATTTGCGAACCCCGCAATCTCATCTTCAGTGCCAGAACCGCAGGGAATGCGAACCTGAAGACTCTTCTCAAAGAGTGACAGGCGAGAGCGGAGTTTGAAGTGGCAGCCTCTCACAATGCTCATAGTCAGGCCCCTTGAAGGCTGACAGAGCGTGCTCCACTCCCAAACAAAATAACCCGCATCTCGTGTTTATGCGTTTGTGTTATTCAGAGCCATAATGAAATGAGGGCAGGGAGAAGCACTCGATTTGAATGTTTGTTTGCTCACCATTCTTTTATATATATTGAGTTGTACTATTTTGGGACAGACAACAATAAATAAGACAAACAGTATGAACACAGAGTGCTTGCTGAGGCACAGAAGATTACGCCGGTCATTCTGGATGTGCTTTTATGCTTTCCTGGTTGTGACGTCACCCGTCTGTGTCGTTCTGTCTCGCCATTGGACTAGTTGACACGTGCGTCAGACGCAACCACGCAGATGCGTTCCTAAAGCATCATCGACACAGCGCAAGTTCCCTCGAAAGGGAACTAAAGTGCATAAATCTAAATGGGCGCATGCAATATACTTTTGTGTTCGCATTCATTTTAATTACTATAGACCTACACAAAGATATTTAAAATAAAAGTAAAAGAGTTTTTGTAAGATTCACTTTTTTGTATTACTAGTACCCTAAGCATTGCTTAATAATTTTCTTCTTGAATTCATTTTACAACACACACACACACACACACACACACACACACACACACACACACACACACACACACACACACACACACACACACACACACACACACACACACACAGCTTCCTCTGTCAAGTTGATGGCTCTATGAAAATGTGGTGAGTGTGACTGGGAAACTCTCAGGGCTTGAATAATGTCTCTTTCTCTCTGAATGAACTTAAATTTAGTTCCCATTTGCCTTTGAGCCACATGGAATCCATAAGGGTTCACATGGAATCTGTGCCCACAAGACAGAATTTCCACAGGTTTCCACAGAACCGGAACACCCGTTTTTTTTTAAGTCATTCATCTCAATAGCAATACTCTCAGCTCCGTTTAACACATGCTTAAATGCATTCTGCAGAAAGCAACAGATTTACCTCCCAGATCAGCACAGCGATGTCGGTTTTGCTGCTATTGTGATTCATTTTAACATGAATTATTACTCTACATCTATGTCTCTGTCTATCTTACTCACACACCAGAAAATCTTCTATACTGATGAAAGATGACCATTATATACATAAACACTCAAGTTCTCACTCTCGACATGCACTCAGAAGAAACACGGTATTTGGATGTGTCCAAATAAATAAAACCCCTCTGAGTGTGCCTTTGTGGGTTTTTTGAGTGTTTTTCATGACATCTCATAGACGGAGCTGATGAAAAGTAGAGACCATCTGAAAAAACAATTTTAGCAGGGATCATTATATGTTATTGTATGTGTGTGCGTGCTGCTGGTGCTGAAGGCTTTATGAAGTACATTTGATTTAATAAAAAAAGTACTTGAATAGCGGCTGACGAATGAGACATGACTGTGAGAAATGAACATGTTTTAGGAATGATTAGTAATGCAGATGTTCATAAAGCTGTATGTTCTTGTAATGCATAGAATGTTACACAGACATAGAATATGTAGTAGAGCGACAAACCATAAGAACTTGCACACAAGTTATTATAAAGTGACTCAAGTGATAAAAATATGAATCAAACACTAAATCCAAAATAATCCAAGCCTGTAGGTTGTGTATGGTTGTCACGCAATAAAGCAACTTGCACATTAATATAGAATTCAGCTATTGAGCAGAATATCTGCATCTGTGTAATGTGTAAGTGGAGGCAGATGTTTCATGAATGGAAACCTAAAACTCTCCCTTCAGCACAAGGTGTTTTTTTATGTCTCTTACTGTGTAACACACACTCATACAAACTCATATATGTGGACATAAGATGTCTTTCCATAGCCTCCCTCATTTCCTCTATTCTTCCTCTCATCTTTTGTGCTCCACAGAAGAAAGAAAGTCATGTCTGAAAGTCAAAGAAATGTCTGCTTTTTTTTTGTCCATACACTGGAAGTCAATAACCAAAACTGTTTATTTACCAACAAATAAAACTTCAAACTTTTAACTTCATTATACAGAACATATAAAATATATGTATATCTGAAATGTTTTTGCCTATTAGCAGTCAACTGATAGCTTGAACCTACAGCCAATCAGATCCGTCTAGATGCTGAACCACTATACTACAACCTGCTGATTAAAGCGAAATGCGGCGTGTGTGCATTCATATACAGTATTTTGTTTTATCTGTCAGGTCTACCTGTGAGACTGGTGGGTGGAGAGAATGAGAGAGAGGGGCGTGTCGAGATCCTGGTGGGTGGCCAGTGGGGGACGGTTTGTGATGACGGATGGACGGATCGGGATGCAGAGGTGGTGTGCAGGCAGCTGGGTTACAGGTGAAATCAACATGTTAGGGTCATCTGAACAGCCTTGTATGTTCAGTCATTTCATGTCATTCAGAGATGACATGGTAAAATAAATGTATAATAATTTAATTATGACATAAATTAATGCAATGTGTAAGCAAATCTAAATGCTATTAATGTGAATTTCTTTTGCACCCACACTCAAATACACACACTAAAGCAGTAAACTCAAACTAGAGAAGTCAGGTTTGATGATAAACTTTGAAGTTGGCTTGAGAAATTTTAAGTGTGAAGGTTTTATAGTCATAATACATAATTCAGATGAAGAAAGGAAAACCATTATAGACCTATTTGTCATGATTGCTGTCTTGTGTTTTAGTGACTCTTAGTTTAAAGTGAGTTCCTATTGTTTCTGTTCACTTCCTGTGTTTAACTTCTGTTTCACACAATACTCCGTTTGCAGCGCGTATGTGGTGCGTGTTGTAGTACGTATGCGGAGCAGCATGCGCTCATGTGCTTTGCGCAACTGATCCGCTGTATACCACAAACACAACATTTATTCATTATTTTTATTTCAAATCCAAAAGTTGTTACTAAAAAATGTTTGTCAGAATTGCAATTCTCTTTGTACACAGTACAGTTATAATATCACGTTTAAACACACAACATTTTAAAGCTTAATGAAAACACATTTTTGAGATGTAAACAGATATGTACAGGCTGCACATCACTGAAAACACTAAAAGCACTTATTAATTTCACAAATAAGTGGAAATTTCAGAGGAATTTCGTTCTTCTGGGTTGAAAAGGAAAGTTGAAGCAACTTCACGGAATCTGAGGTAGAAGCGTGCTTTCAGAGTGTGTGATTGGCTGCCGGCACGATTCTACATCAGTGCTTCTCTGCATTTATTCATGAGAAAGAGCTTCCGTTCAATCCAATCACTGCGCTGTAGTATGCATGAGAATGAGATCGCATTACAACGGAGAATTCAAATGTCATGAAGACCGGGTTCAGCGCTGTTCATTCACAAGTCCGCCTGTTCTGCTGTGTTGTTGTCCTTCAGCCACATGTGTCCTAAGTGTATATTGCCTCAGTAAGAGTGCTGTTTGCATTTTGAGCTGGAGTTTGACTGCAAATACATGGGAAATATGACTGTAACAACATGCGCATTAAAACGGACTGCAGCGATTTGATTTCGCCCTGCAGCTCAGGCTGGAAACCTGTGCATTTTTCTATCCTGCTTCCGTTACAAATCTGTGGGGACCAGTCACAAACTGGCTTATACACCTGGCGTGTTATTGGCGGGTATAACACAATGACGTCTCTCGCACGACCGTCAATCCAATTCCTTTTAACCTCTTTACGATGCTCAATGGCTTCTTTAGTTTTTGCAAACAAATCGCTCAAGTGGGTGTAAATACCACTCACTTTCATGTTTTTTTTGCACAACCTGCAAAAATCGCTCGATGCCATTGCTGCTTCTGCAAACCACTGATCAATGTTACAAGCCAACATGTTTGTTGACACGTTCCTGCCTGGAGTTTTCGCGTCGCTCTGCAAAGTACATCACCCGGATCATTGGTCTGATTGGTTGAAGGACTATCCAAATGAGTCATTTGAACTATGTCCGTTGATCACGCCTCTTGTGCAGTAGAAAATACAGAGCAGACTCCTCAGACTAATGTTCAATCTTAAAAGATTGAGCTTCGTCTGGTGATAGCCAGACTAGACTCTCATGGTTTTTCTTTAGCATCTTTAGTTCTTTAGAACTTTGTTTCTCCACTTCAACAACCAGTGTCATCCATTGTGCAGCCTTCTTGTTCCGTGTAGTTCTTGGACCACCAGCCTGTCATGTCACACATATTATAACAAACTGTGCAGTGTGTTTCACAATAAAAAACGCATTAGTTATTTTTGATACTCCATGGTAAGTGTTTTGCTTTTCTTTGCTTTACCCCGGGCTTAAAGGGTTACTTCAGGATTTAGCATTAAGCTTTGTATTAGTAGAAAACCTGTAGTATTTTCGAATTACCATGCTTTCCACCCTCATATCCCCCTGAGACAAGAGATTTATGTATTTTTTGTCTGGAAAAAATCCTCCGATGACGCAAAAATCGTCATTTTGCGTCATCGGAGGATTTTCTGGCCAGAGGCTAAAGACTACAGCCAGTAGATGGCGTTGTTCCGCATGTTTTCAACCCGCCCATAGGAGGTGGGATCTCACTCACAGAATGTACACAGTGTCAGCCGTCTTTCTTTGGAAGCTAAGCTATCAGGCTCTTGTTCTGTGGAGAAAGCTGAACCGGTAGAAACCGGTAGGAGAAAGCTGAGTAAGTAACCATCCTCCTTTTCCCGGACTTGTCCGGCGGGCGAGATCGTTCAAAATGTCCGGGATTCAGCTTTTGCTTTCTGCGGTCGCTATTCCTTGTTTACATGCACACCTTTTGTTTCAACCTAACTGAATTCATTCCGATTGGTGAATTTGAATGTAGTGTTTACATGAACGCTGAACAAGTGATCGGTTGATGTGTGCGTTTTACCATTGCTAAGAAAAATTCCCGCTCCCCCGTGAGAGATGGGAGACCCGGCGCGTCTCAGTAGTCATGCCACCGGCCTCGCGCTGTTCTCCCGCGGCCGTCAGCCTCGTCCTGCTCGCCACAGTAAACATGATGAATGATTGGCGACTGTAGAATGCAAAAGCCGAATCCCGGACATTTTGGACGATCTTTAGATCCCTCGCAAACTCATCACGTAGGCTAGCTTTGTTGTTTTAAACTGCGCACTCTTACCGGTAGGCGTGGCCTCCTGAGACAGCGAAGCAAGTGGATTCTGGGAGTTGTTGTCTTTCATCCACATAAGCCAAAAATACATTTTCTGGCTTTTCTCAGTCTAGAAAGCTCCAAATTCAAAAATGTCTTCACATTTCTTCTACTTAAATGACCTATTTTAAATACACATTCATCTTCCCAGAGGTGAAGTATCCCTTTAAAGTAAAAAGATGACTGTGAAAAATGTATTGTCAAATAATTTAATTAAACGCATTTATTTTCATGTCAATCTGTGTTCATTTTGACCACGAACCATGCACTGTCACTTTAATTCAGCGCATACAGCACAGCAAAAATAGACTCTGATTTAGACTGCTGCAGACGCTCAACTCCTGGAATGCATTGCCGGACTGCATCCACGTGCAGTGTGAACGCTCTAAACTGGTAACATGGGCACTGGAAAAAATACGCACCGCATACGCACTGCAAACGGAGTATGTGTGAAACAGGCGTAATACCTGTTTGCTTTGTGCCTTGTTAGTTTCCATAGTTACCCTCGTCTTTTACCATGGCTACTCATTGCATGCACCTGTTCATTGTTCCAGCCTGTCAGCAACTGTGGCTGTACAAAGTGCACAATGAAGGAGTTGTAAACAAAAACAGTCTTTATTTTAATCCACAAAACTCCACAAGGAGAACGTTGGTAGAACAAAGCCACGCATAACATTGACGACCGATGGAGAGACCATCAGGAGGTGGTAAAGATGATGGGAGGAGCCAAGGTGGAGACAGGAGCAAGTCTGGCGGAAACCCAGAATCCAACCAGAAAGGAGGCCCACGGTGTCGTTGAGGGAGGGTGGAGCCGGAGAGGTGGAGAGGGAGTGCAGCGGACAGCTTGCAAGTCTGTGGCGCAGGCAAGGCGACGCCCGACCAAGGATCCCGGTGGAGGCGTAAGTCTGTTGGTTCCAGGTGGAGCTGAGGGTGGGAGGAGTCAAAGCGGAAGAATCTGGACGACGTGCAGAGGTGGAGTGACGGGATCAGTGGCTAGAGGCAGAGCCAGGGAAAACCTTCGTCCAGGAGGAGCTGAATGGCATAAGGCCCAAGGTGGATCCATGCCACAGAGGGGAGGTGGAGGTGAAGGATTTGAGGGACTGATGGGAGACAGCAGAGACTGGGCAGAGGAACTGGCTGAAGTTGAGTTGGGAAAGGGAGCCTGGGAGGTATCATAGGAGAAGCAGGAGACTTGGAGCTGGGTGGGACCAGCGTAGACACAGGAGAACTGGAACTGGACGGCACCAGCGGGAACATGAGAGACAGGGTAACATCCTCTTCAATCAAGCGCAACACAGAGACCAGCGGCAGCACACCCTCAGTGACAGGAGTGTGGGTGGGGCTCCATGAGCATTCCTACGGCGATGCACGGTGTTGACTGTTGACACACCTGTTCAGACATCTTGCGAGACTCAGGCTCAAGGGCGATGGCTCGCCCATAACATTGACAACATGGAACAAAGAACTGAATGAACTGAGGGCTAATATAAACATAAAGATAATTGACGTAACAAGGAATACCTGCGTAACTCAGTCAACGACCATGGAGACAAACCAGCTAAGAAAACACGGTCAAACAGGAACTGAACACAATACCAAAATTGACTATATATGTTACACAGCCCTGCTGCTTTGTGTATTCATACCCCAGTGTTTCTCATGTGCTTTGTCTGGTGTTGTCCTTCATGGATGTATTGTGCTCATCCAGCAGTAAGATTAATCTGGCTCCGCCAATGGACACAGTCTCTCGAGGACCACAACAGAGACTTTTTTGACATTGCATATCTCACTTACTTCTCGGAATTTGCACTTATTGACTTTTGTTATGGACTAAATAACCACTTCCAGTCAACATTTATTCGTGATGGTCCTCAAGGTTTAATCTATTTAAGTGGATCCCCCTTCACTGTGGGCGAGGTAGAGGAAAAACCCTTCCTTTAAACACTTTTTTTGCGATGGCTATGTGTCTCATGCTCCAGTGGCCGCAGAGCTTGGCCAACCACGGATCTCAAGTCCAAGTCTGGTGGTGTCAAGTCCGGTGCTCTCTGCACTTCCAAGTCTGATGGACCCAAGTCCAAGGGTCTCTGCGCTTCCAAATCCAGTGGTCCCAAATCCAGTGGTTCCAGCCCTGCAAGTCCAGTGGTCCCATGTCCAGTGGTCTCAGCGCTGCCAAGTCCAGTGATCCTAAGTCCGGTGGTTCTGGCATGTCCATGTCCAGTGGAACTCTCTGCCTGTCTGGTAACACCCAAGGAAGCCATCTTTGAACTTTTTGTCTGCTCTAGCACAGCCGGGGAAGCGTTCTCTGAACTCTCTGTGCTCTCTGTTCCAGTTCTGCCTGCTTCGCCATGGTGGTCGCTAGCCTGATCTGCCATAGTGCTCTCCAGTGTTCTGCTCCACCTGCTCAGCCGTGGTGGTTTCCAGCTCCACCTTCTCTGCTGTGGTCGTCTCCAGCTTCATCTGGTCCGCCTTGGGGGTCTTCAGTTCTTCCTGCTCCGCCTTGGGTCTTCAGTTCTGGGTGATCTTTGGCTCAGCCCTAGCCACCTACTCTGCTAGCTCCGCCCTGGCCCAATCCTCCTCAGTCTCCAGTCACGCTTCCACCCCACGGGCCTGGCCCTCCATCCCTCCATCCCTCCATCCCTCACCCTGTACCACCTCTGCTCCACCACCCTCCTGGACTTGTTTATTGTTTTCTGGAATCCGCTTCTTAAGGGGGACTCTTAAGGCAAGCTCACACTACACGACTTTTGGCTGGATTTTGCTGTCGCAGACAGATTTCCAAGGTCTGCAAAAAAAAAAAAAAAAACTGGATCATGCCAAATTGGTGGTCGTTGCAGTCGGCGATGTTCGTTAAGTATGAGCAGGTCAGTGACGTGATCTGAGCCTGAGCCAGTCACAGACGCTGCAATATTTTCAAGCCGATCACTATGCAGATGGTATAAACGGAAAAATCTCATAATCACTTGCGTGAATTTGTGAGAGAACTTTTTTTTTTTTTTTTGCTGTTGGTCGGAACTGCCTCTTGGCCAAATGTCTTGTAGTTTGTGCTCCTCGTCAGTTTTGTGTTGTGTAGTGTGAGCATTACAGGAATTCAGGTAGTCTTGTTGTCCAATATAATGTGAGCTTGCCCTTAGTTTGAAGTGAGTTCTGGTTCCTATTGTTTCTGTGTTCACTTTCTGTGTTTTGATCCTGTTTGTTTTGTGCCTTGTTAGTTGCATGCTGCATTTGGATCCAACGCAATTTTTTGACTAGAAGAGCCATGCTACATTGACTGTTATTATTAACCTTATTAAACCAGTTCAGTCCCTAATAAACGTTTACAGACCCAATTAGACCACAAGATCACTAAGAAATCACATCAGACCACATTTCTAGGCGCTGATGTTAGGCATTGTTAGCATGTTACTTGGTGTTATTAGCATGATTTAGAATGTTTGTTAGATTTAGCTAACATGTTTAAAACATGTCACTAGCATGTTTTAGCACGTTGCTAGCATGTTTTGACACATTATCTAGCAAAATGTGTTATAATTATAACCTAATCACTATTTTTATGACACATTGCTAAGATAAAGACTCTAAACCTTGTGTTGTAATGTTGCCAAATGTCACACACAGTCAAATATGCTCAGAAGTACAGAGAGAGAAAAATGTTCTATCACAATAGAAAATTCATTTCACAATAGATCTATTTAGCAATTCTGGTCCATTTCATCAGTGGTTTGTTTTTCTTGTTTGGAAGTGATAATAAAATTTTTTAGGTTCAGTTATGAATCATGCATATGTGTTATTGTTTAGCTCAGATTACAAAACTGAGAAGACTGTCAGATTTACACACACTAATGTGATCAACACCTTCCCTCACGCTCACCTCCTAAGGGGGGTGTCAGAGGTCAGGTTATTACACTGTAACTGATGCTCATATCTGATGAGCTCAGTTCTCTCAGCTGGAGTTGGCGACACTTCTCTCTTTTGTTAAGTTTGATATTCTGTGCTTGCCTGTGTATGTGTGTTACGATATCCTGTTTCTCTTAAGTGAATACACTTGAAACCCACACAGATCTTTCATTGTTCAGTGTTTGACTATGCTTGTAGGTAACATTCACACTTCAGATTGAGCAAGGGAACTGACCCTTGCTAAACTACAGGGTTCTGATCAATCAGAACACATCTCAAGCTTTTATACAACAGCAGTGGTATTTTAGTATTATTTATTTTGAATTAACATTTATTTTAATATTTTAGGTTTTAATTTTAGTTTAGGTTATTGTCGTTTTATGTGGATTTGTTTTGTTGAATCATTTCTTAATTATAAAAGTTTAATTAATTTAAATATTTATATTTAATTTCAGCTTTATTTCAATTAATGACAATGAGCAATTTTAATGAACATTTTTTAATAGTTTTAGATTTAGTTTTACTTAACAATAACAACAGTTTAAAAAAAAAAAGTAACATGGTATCTTTTACTGTCATTCTTTTGCAGTGGACTGGCTAAAGCTCGTGTAATGGCGTATTTTGGTGAAGGCGAGGGGCCTATTCACATTGACAACGTAAAGTGTACGGGTGGGGAACATTCTCTGACTGACTGTATCAAACAGCAGTTTGGGACACACAACTGTCGCCATAGCGAAGATGCCGGCGTAATTTGTGACTATGGGTTACAGAAGGATTCTGCTGGGGTCAAAGGTGGGACATTCTTCTTGATTCTCTCATAGCTACAGCATTCACGTACTGTATGTGATACTGGCAAGGTTTAAATGGATATTTCCCAAACCTGTATGAATCTCTCTCTGTCATGGAACATTATAGCAGTATGAATGTTGATGCAGCTCTTTTGTATACAATAAAAGTTTTAAGATTCAAAAATTACATAAATCCATAATAGTACAAAAAAAGAAGTTCCTTTTGTGTTCTTACAGGTAAAAAAAAAACAAAAACAAAAAAAAACACATGGTTTGGGAAAGACAGAAATGGGAGTAAATAATGTCAGCATTTCTTTTTGGCACATTGAATGAACTGCAATTAAAGTATCTGACTTCATTGTAATTGGTGGTCTTTACAATTCAGGGAAGCACAGGTAAATGTGGAGTCCTGGAGAGTGGCTTTGAAGGATAGATTTAGAGATCCTCACACCTGTAAAAATACTTGAATCCATTTAAAAGCAAGAGCGAAAGATGAAACCTATCAGATCAGATGTCTAGTTTGTGCTGGAGTGGAGTGTGTGTTATGTCTGCTCTAAAGGATGTGGTTTGGCTCGCCATCTCATGATCACTGGCACTTAAGACTTCATTTATGCTTTATTATTCTTATCAATCTAATAACTCGCTAGTTTATCCGGCCTGCAGTGCTTTCTCCATTAAACCCTGAAGCTACACACACATCTTTTTGTGTTATTATATGTTATACTAATATACATTCTTAGGTCCATCAAGCAGTTCTGTATGTACACACAAACACAAAAACATGGCCATGTCCCATTTCACCCCCCAACTCAAAAAAATGAAAAATAAAGAAATTATATTGTGCATCTAATTATCATAATGCCCCATTATTTTTAGTGGTACTTTTCAATATAATCTTTTTATAGTAAAAAATACTCTAATAAATGTTTTGGTCACACATTAGATTAGGGTCCAATTCTCACTATTAACTATCTATTAACTATGACTTTTGCCTCAAACTCCTAATTACTGCTTATTAATAGGTAGTAAGGTAGTTGTAAAGGGGTAGGTTTAATTAAGGGATGTAGAATATGGTCATGCAGAATAAGGCATTAATATGTGCTTTAAGTACTAAAAAACAGCCAATATCCTAGTAATATGTATGCTAATAAGCAACTAGTTAATAATGAGAATTGAACCCTAAACTAAAGTGTTACCCATTTTTCTTTAAGCATAAAGGCAGTACAACAAACACTGACATGATGTAAATAATACTGTTATTTGTTATTTATATAAATCATTTGATACCTAAATTATTAATATGATATAAACACATTACAGTAATGAGAAGAAGATTCCTAGGCTTCATTTTCCATATGCAAAATATATTTTTTCTTTATTTATTCTGATTTGCTGTGAAATAGAACCAAGGCAGATGTTCCTAACAGGTTTTGTGAGATTCACCCATACATGCTTTATAGAAACATGTGTTTGCTTCACATTACAGAGGCAGTGGGCTCCATGTGTGGTCTAAGACCCTCTCACACCCGTCAGAAGAGAATAATAGGAGGGGAAAACTCTATACGGTAAGCAGAGAGGGTCAAGATGTATACAAACATCTTTGACATAACAAATTACACATTTGAAAATAATTGTTAATGTGGTCGAAAGTGTATAGCGGGTAAAATGGAAATTCAGAGTGTTTGTGTGTGTGTTGTGGTGTAGTGGGGGCTGGCCGTGGCAGGCAGCTGTGCGTATGCGAGGGTCTCAGGCAGATGGAAGGCTGGTATGTGGAGCCACTTTGATAAACAGCTGCTGGATCCTCACCTCGGCTCACTGCTTTAAGAGGTACTTACACACATAAATATGGACAGGTATATCTTCATTCTGTATCACATCTGCAAGGCATAAATAAAGTCCACCCCCACACGCAAATATGTACACACACTTCTTTCTTGTGTTTCCAATTTTCCACTGTGACTCACACAGCTAGATAACACAAATAAGCCGAAATACAAACAAAACACATTTCTAATTGTCTATTTTAAACAATATTGCTTCCCACACTTCCTCTGTAGCCTGTGCCCAATTATGTAACCATTATTTGTGACTTGCAAATAAACACTCTTAATCATTCTAGCTGCAAGACAAACAGAGTTAAATAGTTCCAATAATTCAGATTCAATAACAAAGACAGAGCAACCAAATCAAAATATTCGCCATTCAGTGAAGATGTCACACTGCAAAAAACATCAAATATACCCCTTAACTTTCACCTCGTTTTCGAGTAAAAATATACAGTATCTACATTTGTTTTAAATATATACACACACATAGTTTTTAAATTTAAAATGTAATGCAAAGCTTAAGTAATTTGTGTGGTCGACTTCATCTGCATTACTCTTACTCATAAGACTGGAAACATTTCTCTGTCTTCCTGAACACTTCACAATACAATAAGTAATTAAAAAAAAAAGTATTTATAGAAAAGATAACCCACATTTGACTGTCTGTAGAGTTGAATTGACACTATTACATTTGTAGATCCAGAATGTGGCAAAATTATAAAATTCATTCCTAAAGTAATAATTTAAAATAAAGAAATGATTAAAAAAGAAATCTTAGCAAAACTGAGCCTTTAAGGCAAATTTGTTCCTCATAAAAATAAGATCTAGCTCAAATGGGGTAGCAGGGCTGTTGTTTTGAATATTGCTAACTCAATGGCTTGTTGCTAAGCAATGATACAACCTATCTATCCCAAAATGACACTACATGCAATTAGCCACAGAGCCTTCATGCTACATTTGATGAATTCTCACCAAAGGGATAAAACATTTTAGCTGTTCACATTAAGGAAGAATAATAATAGTATGCCAGAGGAAAATAAATAAAAAACATGTCCACACAAACACTTTCTGCTTCCCATAAGGATCGGTCTAGTAAATGATCTGTCTTCAGTTCAGGTCTGAGACTGTGCTGCATTTCCACATTACTGTGAAGAATGTACGTTAGTGGCAGTTTCTTGAGCCATTTAAGGTTACATTTTTAAAAAAGGGTCTCAGTAGAAATACGTTGGCTGTTTAAGTAAGATTGAATCTGTTTTTTATCAACTAGTCCAAGCACTGAGCCCTCAGAATATGATCCATGACATCAGACTACTGCTAAAGTTTTCTCTAGTTACACGCTCTCCTACACAGAGCTATAAATCTATATACCTTTGCGGCCCCCTCCCTCTTTTTCCTCAGACACGTACACACACTTTTTCAAGAATGCAATTAATAGCATGCAGAACAGCATAACAGTTGTTTTAAATTTGAAATCATTTAGCTCGAGAGGACTAAAGTTAGTCTCTCACTTCCGAGTTTACAGAGGGTAACATGCCATTTGTGCAAAAATAGCATGTACAAAGACACACACACATTAGCTCTAAACTATTTTAATGCTGTGTGCCCCAGTTGTTGGCAAACCTTAATTAAACTCCGACGTGGTATTAAAGTATTACAACCGACGTGGTATTAAAGCCCTAATGACGGAACTGCCATAATGTGGTGAGTTTAATACCTGTCAACAGATCCAGCTTCCGGCTTCTGAAAATCAGTTCAACAGAGTCTTAGACTAGTGAGCAAATGTGAGTTACCAATTAATAGAGTACTGAACTTTATCAGTTATTGGCCATATATGGAGATCTTTTAATTTGGTAACAGCTGAAATTGGATATATTTAATTGCATATGCCAATTTCCCCTATTTCTACATTTATATTGGCTTTTGCTGTCAGTTAACACTCACTTAAAATGAGTAAAATGTTTAATCATGCTATAGTAAAAGTTTAAGTTGTAATTTCCAGGCCTAGAATAGACATTAGTCAAATTACAGGCCTAGAATAGTCATTAGTCAAATTACAATTAAACTTTAAAAATGTATTCAGTAAGGAAGCATTAAACACAACAGCACAACTGGTTTCAATATTGATAATAATCAGAGATGTTTCTTAAGCAGCAAATCAGCATTATTAAAATGGTTTCCTTTTTCATCTCACACACACACACACACACACACACACACACACACACACACACACACACACACGTACACACACACGTATATATATCTATATATTTTTCCCCTTAACATTTATTTAAATACATTTTCGAATAGACTACCATTTATAGGTTTAATAAGGTAAGACGCTGGAGAGGTGACCACAAACTATATGGAAAATGGTTGGGGGTTGTTAATGAGAAATTATCCAGATTCAAAGTTGGGTTCAAGTGCAATATGTCAGAGCACTACCCACTTGGCCATGTGTCAGACAGAATAACCTAATTGAGATCAGTACTACAGTTGGGATTAATTTTGATTGTGAGTATTAGAAGCTTAATATATACAGTGTCAGGCTCAGAGCTGCCCTTTCCAGATTGTTTCTCATGAAGAGACTTTGAGAATGTGGTGCTGATCCTGCTGCTGACTCCTGCCAGACCAAGAGTGTCATTCCGGACACGTCAGATCCTTTTTCCAGAAAAGACCTGACCGTGTAACGGGACACTGCTGTCTCTCTCTCTGGCACCACATGTATATTTCCGTTACACACCAATGGTTTCAATCACTAACAAGCAGACAGGAGGGCACAAACACGCACACACAGTCACTGCAGTGCAAACAACATATACACATTATAAGGAAAATATTTATGAACTATAAAAGTAATAGGCATTGTATGTTTTTTCTACCCACCCTTATGTTATATATAAGCCTGAGGAGAAAAATGCAACTGTGGCTGCCAATAGAATACAATAATTGTAATTAATCTCACAATTTTCTTGTTTTATATATATAATTATTATATATTTAAAATAAGTTAAAAAAAGAAAAAACCTTATAGTATATTAAAGACTGGCAAGCACAGGAGACTTTCTGTTTCATGCAAAGACCTTTGTGAGTGTGATGTCATGGTGTTGGGTTTATGGAAAAAGAAAACTTCCTGTATGTATCTGTTTTCACCAACCGACCGTGACTGTGATTTTGCAAGTGTGTGTTTGTGAGTGCACATGGTTTGGCTTTGGGACCATGAGATCGGTTGACATGAAGCTCCTGAGGAAGGGACCGGGTTTGTCATTTGAGGACTTATTTGAGTGGCATAGAGAGAATTCATAAATCATCCTGTGATAATGTATTGCGCTGCTGTGCTGTCCCGTATACTTGTTTGATGATTCACTGTGTTCTGTTCAGTTGTGTTGTTCAGTCTTGCTGAATGTGTCCTGTCTGTATGCCCTCTCTATCTCTTATTTAGCAATTTTATTACTAACTTTTTGCCTTAAGTTATGATAGTATAGCCAATGTTAATGGCCTGTACTAAATAAAATGACCTAAATAAATGAAAAATAAAACACTTAAAGGGATATTTCACCGCTGGAAAGATGAATGTATATTTAAATTGGGTCATTTATGTTGTAGAAATGTGAATTTTTTTTAATAACTGGTGCCTTCTAGACTGAGAAAAGCCAGAAAATGTATTTTTGGCTCATGTGGATGAAAGACGACAACAACTCCCAGAATGCACTTGCTTCGCTGCCCTATGAGGCCACTCCCAAGCCACGCCTACCGGTTACAGAGGGCAGTATCAGAAGAAATGATACAACTAGGCTACTAGTTGACTCGAAACTGAAAAGACGCGGTTTTATCGTGAGATCCCACCCCCTATGGGCGGGTTGAAAACATGCGGAACGAGCTCCTACTACTGGCTGTAGTCTCTATAGCCTCTGGCCAAAAACCCAAAATGACAATTTTTGCATCATCGGAGGTTTTTTTCCAGACACACAATACAGAAATCTCTCGTCTCAGGGGGACATGAGGGAGGGAAGCACGGTCATTCAAAATTACTACCGGGTTTCTACTGATACTAGCTTAATGCTAATCGGTGAAGTATCCCTTTAAACCCAATATCCATCATTTTAAGTGCATTTAGGCATTACAATTGTATAGTGTTACATTTACATTTTACATTTATGCATTTGGCAGATGCTTTTATCCAAAGCGACTTACATTGCATTTCAAGGTACACATTTACATTCCTATCAGTTCTTGCTTTCCCTGGGAATCGAACCCATGACCTTGGCATTGCAAGCACCAACGCTCTACTAATGTACAGCATGAAAAATAGATGATAATTTTTAAGATTTAAAAATTACAATTAGGAGTGTTGTTAAATTTTTTGTGTTTTTAAAAATTAACTTTAAGTGATCATTAGATGGAAAAGGTATTTTAAATATAAAAATAGAGAATGAGCATGCACAAATCATTTTTCAGATTTTTATATTAATAAAATGCAGCCTCGTTGGGCATAAATTATGCTCACCAAGGCTGCAGGGCTGTGATTTATTCCTGTGATGGCAAAGCTGAATTTTCAGTGTCACACGGTCCTTCAGAAATTATACTAATGTGCTGATCTGGTGATCAAGAAACATTTCTTATTATTATCAATGTTGAAAACAGTGCTGCTTAATATTTCAGTGGAAACTGAAAAAAAAAAAGTGTGAAAACACTTTTTTTTGTTTTGTTCAGGATTCTTTGATGAAGAGAAAGTAAAGAACAACATATATTTGAAATAGAAATCTTTTGTAAAATAAACTTTTGAATGGTAGTGTATGTAGTAACCTTAATTAAAAAGTCTCGTAATATCAGCCGATTACCGATCACAAATATATATTTTCACCAAAATATTGTGCATGGATTCAGTTCTGTTAATCACCAAGTGTTCATGGTTATTGGCTGATTAGTGATGTCTGACCAATATGTAAGTTACGGGTCTGTTGTGTGCTCTTTCTTAGATACGGTAACAGCACTGGGCTGTATAAAGTTCGTGTGGGTGATTATCACTCTCTGGTTCCTGAAGAGTACGAGGAAGAATACGCCGTGGAGAAGATCGTCCTTCACCCACGCTACCATGCTGACAGTAATGACTACGACCTGGCACTGGTGCGTGTGTCTGGCCACAGAGCTCACAGGGGTGTCACGGGCGAGTGCGTCGTGCTGAACCGTTTCGTGCTGCCCGCCTGCTTGCCAGTGCGGAGGGAAAAAGCGCCAAAGGACATTGGCAACTGCTACATCACAGGCTGGGGAGACACAGGTCAGAGATTCCATGAAACACACACACACACACACTCATTTATGCATTTACACTCTCCCTACACTTACTTAAAAAATGTAAATGCATTTATTGTGTCATTATTTACATGCCGTTCCAAACTCGTGTTTTCTTCTTTGATGTGCAGCATACAAAATATTATTTTGAAACATGTTTCAACTGTTACTGTCCATACAATGAAAGTCAATGGGGATCGAAAACAGAATTTTCATTTTTGGGTGAGCTATTCCTTTAAGGTCATAGGTGTGCTCTTGTTCGTGGCTCATCTGTTCAGAATTTTGATTCTGAATTATTCGTTTTACAATAGAATGTCTACTTAAAGGATAACTAACATATGTTATAAAGTTGTTTGGTGTGAAAAGTTCACTGATTTGAATGGAAAACAGCTTGTTTCACTTGAACTTGAACAATACAACAAGTGTGGAATTTTTAAACAATTAAACATTTGTCAGCATTTGTAGGAATCTGCCTAATACATGAGCCAATTGTTTTTGTGTTTCTGATTTTCTGTTTGCTGAACATGATCATGTTATCAGTATAACATCTGTTTTTCTGAAACAATCAGGCATCATCCATCTCAAACATTTAGTAATTATTTGTATCCTTGCTGGTATTTGCAAACAAGGTTTTTGAATGAGGGTATTTGTAAGCACTGGTTTATGAATGAGCACATGACGTGAGTGCCATTTTTAACATGTTCATAATCACAAAATTAGTCTGCATTAGTGTTCTGTGATGGGGCTGTGAAATGATGTCAATTGTAATGTGCCAGATGTCCAGCGAGACAGAGATAACAAAAATATTAGCAGCTAGCATCAGTTGCAGATGCCTACACACATAATATACTCTCATAAACATTTTTAGGGGGGATTTTTTTTTAACATTATTATAAAATAAATAGTAAATAGGCTGTGCTCTTGTGAAAAAGATGTGCTCTTTATCATACTTTTACTTATTATGGACATTATATACTTTAAAAGAATGTACAGGGTGGGCCATTTATATGGATACACCGTAATAACATGGGAATGGTTGGTGATATTAAAGTCCTGTTTGTGGCACATTAGTATATGTGAGGGGGCAAACTCCTCAAGATGGGTGGTGCCCCCTCACATATACTAATGTGCCACAAACAGGACTTTAATATCACCAACCATTCCCATGTTATTACGGTGTATCCATATAAATGGCCCACCCTGTATTTACTGTACAGTAGGTGTGAATGGAGTTTAATGTTTTCGAGCACTTAATTGCATGATAATTGCAGTTAAAGTAAAGTGTAATATAGTTTAAATTTATATTAAATGGAATTAGTGGGGAATTAGTGTAACTTTTAATTTGACATTATTACAAAGTGCACCTTTTAAGAAATATAGCCATTAAAGTGTACCCCTTTAAAGGGTTAATTCACCCAAAAATGAAAATTATCCCATAATTTACTCACCTTCAAGCCATCCTGTCTATATACGTTTCTTTCTTTCTGTCAAACACAATTGGAATTAAATAAAAAAAATATCCTGGTTCTTCCAAGCTTTATAATGGAAGTGAATGGTAACTTGGATTTTGAAGCCCAAACAAGCGCATTCCTCCATCCAGCTCCAGAGGGATATTAAAGGCCTTCTGAAGAAAATCGAAGTGTTTTTATAAGAAAAATATCCATATTTACAACTTTATAAACTATAATCACTGGCTTTCGGAGTTCCGGCCGAAGAGTGATCTCTGACCCAACGCATGACGTATTGACGAATAGAGCAAAACAAAACACCGGTCATGAATTAGAAGTCTAAAACGAGAATTTTTAAAGACAAATGTCAGAGGAGTTTGAGTTTTCTTGGCCAGCCCTGTTTGTTTGAACCGCGAGAGGCGTCTACTCTCACCTAAGCTTACGCTACTCCTACATCCTACGTCATGCGTCGGGTCAGAGGTCACTTTTCCGCCGCAACTAGACTCACTTACGGCCGTTACCGGAAGCCAGAGATCATAGTTTATAAAGTTATAAATATAGATATTTTTCTTATAAAAATGCACCACTTTGCTTCAGAAGGCCTTCATTAAACCCCTGGAGCCGAATGGATTACTTTTATGATGGATGGATGCGCTTTTTTGGGCTTCAAAATCCAAGTTACCATTCGCTCCCATTATAAAGCTTGGAAGAGCCAGGATATTTTTTAATATAACTCCGATTGTGTATGTCTGAAAAAAGAAAATCATATACATCTAGGATGGCTCGAGGGTGAGTAAATTATGGGTTAATTTTCATTTTGGGGTGAACTACACTTAAAGTGGCCTTTTATTTAATTTAAGTGCACATCCATTACAATTAAGTGCATTTCTTTTCTGGCCACACCTTTCCAGCTGTCTAGTCTCATCAAAAAAGACAGACATGACAGAGCTGTAATCAGAGGCTGACACAGAACATGAGGAAATCATCAAGGAACTACAGTGTGTAATTATAATGTCAGTGTCAAGCATCTACAGATGATCATGTGACGTGCTGATGGTGGGGCTTCATTCTAATGGCCACGTTGTGTTGTAAATCAGTCTTTGAGTAGTCTTCTCTCAGTAAGTGGACTTAACAGAATTCTAAAGTGGGATGAATGAAGTGTGTGATCAGAAAAAATGATTGCACACTCCGTTGCATACGTGAACAGTTAAGTCTGATCACTTCCAGACTTCAAGTTAAAAGAATGGAGGACTTTCTGACCTGTTGGATTATTTTTTTCCCCTCTCTTTTCTTTTCTCAGGCCGTGCATATTCGAAAACTCTTCAGCAGGCCTCGATTTCTGTTCTGAGCAAGCGTCAGTGTGAGCAGCGCTATTCGCACCAGTTCACCAATCGCATGTTGTGCGCCGGCTCCTCCCACGACGACCGCCGCGTGGACAGTTGTCGTGGAGATAGCGGAGGTCCGTTGGTGTGTGAGAGGCCGAGTGGAAGTTGGGTTGTGTATGGGGTCACATCATGGGGTCACGCCTGTCGGCTACAAGACTCACCGGGCGTCTACACCAAAGTCTCCGCCTTCGTGCCCTGGATTAAGAAGGTCATTGGCCAGTAGGACCCGATGGAAATTTCAATCAACAAATAACAGACGTTCTGACTATGCGGGCAGAAAAATTAAGCACATTTTTAGATAATAGTTGAAAACAATTTTATAACTTGTTGAAGTTAACTAGCTGAAATTAAGTCTAGTATTCCAAATAAGTCTTAAATATCAATTACGTAGTGCCTGGCGTCAGTATAGTCATAACAAAACTTGAACTTTTCTTCTGAAAAAACAAACATTTTCTTAATTAGTATTTTTGCTCTCCAGTAAAAATATCTAAACATCCTGAATGAATTTAGAGAAACAATCGATACGTTTTAATTTTTAATATTAAAAAAAGATTAGATTAAGACTTGTTTTCAGAGAATACATCCTGAATTATTTTCTTACATCATTGCTAATTTTTTGTTGTTGTATTTTAGGCATAAATCTTAAAGTTTGTGAGGTTTGTTTAACCCTTAAATGCATGAATGTTTCGCCAATCATTATTACATTTTCGGGGCTTTAGTAACCCGGATCTATATCTAACACGGATGGATCGCTACCTGCCGCCATAGATATCATATAAAGGCTAGATGTCTCGTCCGCGCTGCTGGCCAATGGAGCTCGACATCCGCACACGGCGGCCATCTTACGACAGGGTGCTCGCTCACTCATAACATGGTGCATGTACTTTTAAATAACCATAACTTGCTCAATTTTCTACCGATTTTCAAACGGTTTGGTTTGTTATAAACGTCAGAGATGTAGCTATTATACTGCATACATATGAATAATTATGTTCAAAATGTTTAAGCATTCAGAATTATAGCCACGTTAATAACGTTTGTAAGAAACCAAACCGTTTGTAAATCCGTCCAGATTTCAGCGAGATAAGAGGATTTGTGTGCGTGCTGCTCACTCACCTTAATTCACAGAGCCCTGTCCTAAGATGGCCGCCGGTGATGCCGGAAGTGACTCCGCCTTAAGACATCTAGCCTTTATATGATATCTATGCCTGCCGCAATGCGAATTTTTTTTTTTTTTTTTTGCAGGGTGGTAGCGGAAGACTCATTAATATTCATTAGGGAACGATCCTGAGGCGATATCTGTATCACTCTGGGCCGATGTGTCACGGCGAGCCAATCAGGGATGAGTTCCCTAATGAATATTAATGAGTCTTCCCCTACCACCCTGCAAAAAAAGAAACTCTTGACATTTTAATAGCTATTACACAAGAATAAAATATAGCATATTTCGGTACCTTTTGAAACTTGGAAGGGTTCAATTTGAGCAGATGCTTTTTACCATCACCGCTGTCATCGTCTGAGCTCATTTCCCCAGTACATTCAACATCTGTCTCTTATTCGCCATCTCAATTATTCTCAAAACTGCAGTGCTCATTAACGTCTTCAAAATCAATATTTTGATCGCTCACACCATCGTGTCAGACATTGCCACCTTTAGGAATAAAGGTGAATTGCACTTACAGAGTCATCAGACTCGATTGTTGCGCAGAAAAAAATAATACTTACACTAGTAGGCTATTACATACCTTAGGTCGCTAGCGAACCTATACACTTTTTACAAAAAATGTATAAGAAAACAGACACTTTTTAATTATTGTATTTATTCTTGTTATATTGTTTATAATGAATTGATTGTGGAATACCAAGAAGGTTGATGTCTAAAAAATGAATGAGGGGGAAGGTAGTGAGTGACGTCCCGGGTCGCTAAAGACCCGAGGTATGCGTTTAAGGGTTAAAACAAGACAACAACTTTTTGTATTTGTTAAATTAACACTAAATGTATCTTGTTTTAAGGATGGTTAGATATTTTTAAGAAAAACACAGAATCAAAAAAGAAAATCAGTATTTACAGAAGTTTTAAAGGCCCGTCTTGATAGCGATGCATTTGGTGGGTCTTAAATTGACATAATTTCAGGTCTTCATCCTTTTTTTTTTTTTTTTTTTTTTAATGAAAGCACTTCTAGGTTGAAGAGACCACAATTGTGAGAATGAAATTATTGATCCTTAAAAGGAGAAATTAATCTGTATCTATGTGACTGTATACTCTATGCCATTGAGAAACAGATACTATTTGAACATGTATGTTCCAATTTGATACATAGCGGACTGAAGAACGTTCCAATGGCTTGAAATCACATGAATGAAAAGATTGTGGATTTCCTGCCAAGAAATGTATGGTAATTCTAAACTCCTGGGATACGGTTACCATGCCATTGCTAAGCAACTGACCACATCACCTCATCAGCACATTAGATGACATCATAATCCTCCACAGGAATCAGGACATTATGTGTTATAGATCAGATGTTCATGATAATTGGACTGAGGCTTGCCATATTTCAACATGAGGACATCATCATTTGCTTAATATTTTTGCAGTGCCACACTCACTTCCAGAAGCTGGAGATCTGTGGGATATGGGAATTATGTGCAATGCAAAGCTGTTTATACCTCCTTGTTTTAGTGTTGTGATGAGGAGCATTTCATGTTAGCATTCATTTTCTGTGACTTCCATGAGCATGATTTATGAACGTAGTTTTGCTACAGACTACACCCCTTTTTTAACGCAATCCATTATTGTTGTTGTTATTGTTAAAAAAAAGAGAAAACCTCTGATCAACCACAAGCTCTGTTATTTTGCACAAACTATGGTGTTTAGGCTTTTGTAAATTTCATGTTTTTCTTATACATGAGTCAGTCATTGTAATATCGTGTTAATTAACTATGAAAACTGTAAAAAGTGTTAATTTTTCACACAGGGTCATAGTGCTTAGTATTTCCATTATATATGTTAAAATATTTCGGAACTTGTGGCATGGTGCTTATTCTTGCCTAAAAATCATAAAAAACTTTTGATAGGCTATACAATTGTCTGACAACCTCAGTTTGGAGCATTAAACATTTGTTGTTGGAATACTTGATGGAATATAGTACCTTACTGTCAAAGAACTGGCAGCTTCTTAAACTGGAACATTTAGTTTGAGGGAAATCTAAAAATGGTTTGACTGAGATTATAGGACAAGTAATAAAAATTGTGCCACTGCCAACATACAGCATATTCTGTGTGTGTTTGTGTGAACGCACATCCGTATCTTGTATTTGAGGACGTTTCTAACAATCGTTGGCTTTAGGTTTTCTAAATACACAGTCAAGCTACACTTTTAGCAAGTCCAGCTTTCTGTGTTTTCGTTCACACAGTGGTCTAAATCAGTGTGTACAGACCTGACAGTGCAGTGTTAGGACAGTCTTTTCAGAAAGCCCTTTGTTTACATGAGTTACAATGTACCTACAGGATCCCTGTGTGTGTGTGTGTGCGTGCGTGTGGACACTGCATTTCTAATACACTCTTCCTTTAAACTAATCTCTATGGAGACAAGTTTACTGTATGATGGGAAATGCTGAAATGCATTTTCAGAAATGCAGATTATTTGTTAGAATTCATTCATATTGATTCACTGAATGAAAATAAAATTCAAGAGTCCTGCCAGAAGTACAAATACAGTAAGTAAATGTAAATCCGATACGTATGAGACCTCTGCCGTTCTAGGCAGGAGGGAGAGTTGTTTCTCTATGACTCTTTATCCAGTGACATTGTTCTGGCATGCGACAATCCAGATAGCTCACTGAGAGAGCGAGAGCAAGAGCTCTGGTTCAGTGATTGACATTGAGAGCAGTGTTACAGCGCCATCCTGTGGCCAAATTGGAACTCTCTAAATTAAACTTAACTTAAAACGTTTTATGTATAGCCCGGTGATTTTATAATGCTTTACCTCATAAACGTATAGCCTTCTGATCTTCCAAGCACACGTACATAATATGTCTCCAGTAATTCACAGTATTATTAAATAACCAATGTAATTGAGACCTTTTCCCTTTCTGAAGTAGAAGTATCATATCACTATATAAACTGGTAGTAGCCTAAAAGCCAGTTAAACTTCTCACTAGGCAAAATCAGTTCTTGACCATATTAATAATCATTTAATTTATGATATTGTCTATAGGGGTATCACTATCTCTGACACATCAACAAAGAAATACACTAATATAAACATAAGCTGCAACTATATGATGGAGATTGTTTAATACCCCTCACAAAAAATACTGTGGTAGTAATATAGTGCATTGTATCATAAAGGTACAAAATGATACTGGAATTCGTGTATCATGATTTTACATGATACGCTGGTTCATGTACAAAACACCTTGGTAATACCATGGTACTTTGTTGTATGTGACATGTACAACCCTCCAACCCTGCTCCTGGAAAGCTACGATCCTGCAGACTTCAGTTCTAACCCTGCTACACACCTGCCTGTAATATCACGTAACCCGAAACACCTTGATTATCTGGTTCACGTATGTGTTGACATCTGCAGGACGGTAGCTCTTCAGGAGCAGGGTTGGAGACCCCTGGTGTAGGTGATGTATAGTCAGTATATTTTTGGAAACAGGGAAAAAAAATTGGTTAGGATCTAGGGCGCCCCCTGCTGCCCACCCACCAACCTTGCAGGCGGTGCCCTACTTCCAGCTTCACGAGGTCCCCTGGGGGTCCATAATGCTAAACCAGCCCAGTACTAATCTTAACTAAAGCATATGGGCCCCTATAACTCCAGAGTGTGCACGTTAAGCCAGGTACCCATGTAACCAGCGCTCATGAAGAAACGCTCCGATGCTCCCAGTGGTGACGACACATGATATAGTACTATAGTATAGTACTATAGTACTAACGGTTAATCTGTAACCGTTAATCTCTCTCGGACTCTGTGTCTCACAATAATCCCGAGTACATTTGACCTATGCGTTAACCGTAAACTCAGTTGTAAATGTCATGACCTACCAATCTGTTGGTTTACTGGGTAGGCCTAAAAAATTATTGTGAGGGTCCCATTATTTATGTGACCACTAGAGGGAGGTATTTTATTAAAAACAAGATCATTAGCCCAGCACAAAAGGTTTTGTCATAAAAACAAAATAACAACAACAAAAACAAAAATGAATTGCCTAAGATGTCTCAGACAATTAAGTCCCTACAGTATTTTTATTTGAAAGGGCACCTTTATGGTTTTGAGTATACCTAACCATGTGATGACATGTAGTAATATATACAAATAAATATATATCTAAAATAATAGATAAATAATATCTATATATTTAATGTATGTTTTCCAGGTATATCATGCACAAATGAGACAGAACTTTGCAAGGACTGTTTTTCGGAAACGTTTTCTCCAGTGTTTATTGAATATATATAGTTATTTACATATTTCTCAAAGCACTTTCTCTCCGTATTGAGGCAAATTGTTTTTAAAAATAAAAGTCACACTTCAAATTCATCAGCCAACCATTTGCAGTCCAATGGGCAGGGCTAAGGCTACCTGGCTACAGACATATGCCTAGACACACATGCACGCACGCACACACGCACACAAGCAAGGGTTTCTCTGTACTTACACACACACACACACACACACACACACACACACACACACTGAAATGATGAAATGATATCCGCTCTTCAGGCCATTTCTGGTACATGGACATCACAATGACATCACTCCATTGACCAGTTTAAAGCTGACGCAGCAAACTTGACTGTGCTCTTTATTTTTCCAGATTCATTCTTAACATTTTGCATCTTCACTTTGATTGGCTGATAGATTGATTGACTGATATATTTTAGGGCTGTCAAACGATTAATCGCGATTAATCGCATCCAAAATAAAAGTTTGTTTTTACATAATATATGTGTGTGTACGGTGTATAATTATTTTCTATATATAAATACACACACATGCATGTATATATTTAAGAAATATTTGCATGTATATACTGTGTATATATATTTATATTATATATAAATATTTTATATATAAATAACACATTTTTCTTAAATATATATGCATGTGTGTGTATTTATATATAGAAAATAATTATACACCGTACACACACATATATTATGTAAACACAAACTTTTATTTTGGATGTGATTAATAGCGATTAATCGTTTGACAGCCCTAATATATTTGCAAGAGTGAGGATATGAACAGTGGTTGTGCAGTTCTAAATTTCTTGATGACGTATAAAATCTAAAGCCATACCTTTATTTCCAGTGTCTGATGGGGGGACAGTAAATATAAGAGGAAGTCTGTGGAAGTTTACATTTTCAGTTACACAGTCTTTATGCAGTCTCTGTTTGTCTGCATCTGAAGTTCAAGGGTCACAGTTACATCACCGTATCTCTCTGACAAGATCTGACCCTTTGCAACAAAAATGTCATGTTGCCATGGACACATACTGCTTTGTTTGGATTACCAGAGGCACCAATGATTGGTGAGTTGGATTTTTGACCTTTGCTTCGCAAGCTTTCCGGTAGGTGGCATTGAGTCCTGTTCAAGTGTCTGGTTTCCTGTGAGGGTTGAACCTTGAGGAGCGGTGGTTTGGTTAGGGCTACCTGACCTTCTGTAGTTCCTCTCGGAGCCAGGCTGGTAGCGGCTGACCCAGTCTGTGCAGCAGCTTAGATAATTCAATGTTCTGATCCCTGTAGAATCTGGAGAGAAACGCTCGTGACTGAAAAAAAGAAAAGACAAGAGTGAATAGAAAACTTTTTTAGTGAGCAGAGCAGCTACAGACTTGGTTTAGAATATAGGGGTGAAACAGAACACATTTTCGGTATGTTGTTATTTTCGGTCTTATGGTTTGGCACGCATCTGTAGAGAACATATGCTGTGTTATACTATGATACACTATAGCACCTTTCACACATACAGTCTTTACTGTTAAATTACTGCTAAATGACCGTTTAGAGATCATGTGTGAACAGAACCTTTTCCAAATTACCGGTAAATTGCACACATATGTTTTTCGCTTGTGTGTGCCATGTAATATCCATAAACAGAGTAAGGTAGCTCCGCCTACTCAGACTGATGGCTGGTCCACCCAATCAAATAAGACACAAAATATTTTTGTGGGAAAGGAGAAAAATAAATAAATCACACATAGGCTACATGAGAATAATTGCTCAAAAACATGATTTTTTGTTGAATATCAAGTTTCAGAAATCATTATTTTAGAGCAGAAAAACTGTTTTAGCCAATCAGTAGGCTAGTAGTACTGTTTTAGCCAATCACAGATTGTTGTGGGGAGAGGAAGATGAGTTTACTAGTGAAATAGACTAATATTCAACATGCACGAGGCGAGCATGTCGAAACAGATATCTTGATTAACTATTAAAAAACAAAAACAAGAATAGAGCCTGAAACTACACTCGATGATGTCGACAGTACAAACACGTCAACTGATTACCCCACAACGTCTTATCTCCCGTACACCAGCACCTCCTCTCAACCCAGGCCCATCCTTCAGAAAAGCAACCTACTGGCTGATTTATCCACACTTGATGAACCATCTGCTCACTCAGCCCCATTTAGTTTCCGCGCACAAACAAATCCGGCAAGTCCAAATATTTTGCTGCCACTGGTACACAATTGAAGTCCACCCTATTCAACAAGGTTCACTCACTTTAAAATTTCTGGCCCCGTCACTGCTCTGGTGCATGTACGGTGTAGGCATGGCTGCCTGGCTTTTTTCTTACTCAACATTTCATTATATATTTGATATTATAAATATAATATATGATATAATATATTAAATTTGATATGGTGTTTTATTGCATTGATAAATAGCAATGTAGTTCTGTCAGGACCACTATCGTCAAAAACGATTGGCAATTGCATACACTAATGATTGGCGGTACGGTTCTGTTCTGGGCGAGCAGGGAGAGCAGCAATAACCCAGGGTGAACAGAACAGAACCAACATGAATGTGTTGCAGATATCATTCATTTAAGATTTTAAAGTACAACATATTTCGAGAATTTATTTTGATTCAATGGGCAATCAGAATGCCAAATCCTGACTGACGAGAGGAGGAGCTGGGGATGGAGGAGGGTAATTAGCTCCTGAGAAACGCGATAGCTGCTGATAATACTGACGAGCTTATACAGTGAGGAAAATAAGTATTTGAACACCCTGCTATTTTGCAAGTTCTTCCACTTAGAAATCATGGAGGGGTCTGAAATTGTCATCGTAGGTGCATGTCCACTGTGAGAGACATAATCTAAAAAAAAAAATCCAGAAATCACAATGTATGATTTTTTAACTATTTATTTGTATGATACAGCTGCAAATAAGTATTTGAACACCTGAGAAAATCAATGTTAATATTTGGTACAGTAGCCTTTGTTTGCAATTACAGAGGTCAAACGTTTCCTGTAGTTTTTCACCAGGTTTGCACACACTGCAGGAGGGATTTTGGCCCACTCCTCCACACAGATCTTCTCTAGATCAGTCAGGTTTCTGGGCTGTCGCTGAGAAACACGGAGTTTGAGCTCCCTCCAAAGATTCTCTATTGGGTTTAGGTCTGGAGACTGGCTAGGCCACGCCAGAACCTTGATATGCTTCTTACGGAGCCACTCCTTGGTTATCCTGGCTGTGTGCTTCGGGTCATTGTCATGTTGGAAGACCCAGCCTCGACCCATCTTCAATGCTCTAACTGAGGGAAGGAGGTTGTTCCCCAAAATCTCGCAATATATGGCCCCGGTCATCCTCTCCTTAATACAGTGCAGTCACCCTGTCCCTTGTGCAGAAAAACACCCCCAAAGCATGATGCTACCACCCCCATGCTTCACAGTAGGGATGGTGTTCTTGGGATGGTACTTATCATTCTTCTTCCTCCAAACACGTTTAGTGGAATTATGACCAAAAAGTTCTATTTTGGTCTCATCTGACCACATGACTTTCTCCCATGACTCCTCTGGATCATCCAAATGGTCATTGGCAAACTTAAGACGGGCCTTGACATGTGCTGGTTTAAGCAGGGGAACCTTCCGTGCCATGCATGATTTCAAACCATGACGTCTTAGTGTATTACCAACAGTAACCTTGGAAACGGTGGTCCCAGCTCTTTTCAGGTCATTGACCAGCTCCTCCCGTGTAGTTCTGGGCTGATTTCTCACCTTTCTTAGGATCATTGAGACCCCACAAGGTGAGATCTTGCATGGAGCCCCAGTCCGAGGGAGATTGACAGTCATGTTTAGCTTCTTCCATTTTCTAATGATTGCTCCAACAGTGGACCTTTTTTCACCAAGCTGCTTGGCAATTTCCCCGTAGCCCTTTCCAGCCTTGTGGAGGTGTACAATTTTGTCTCTAGTGTCTTTGGACAGCTCTTTGGTCTTGGCCATGTTAGTAGTTGGATTCTTACTGATTGTATGGGGTGGACAGGTGTCTTTATGCAGCTAACGACCTCAAACAGGTGCATCTAATTTAGGATAATAAATGGAGTGGAGGTGGACATTTTAAAGGCAGACTAACAGGTCTTTGAGGGTCAGAATTCTAGCTGATAGACAGGTGTTCAAATACTTATTTGCAGCTGTATCATACAAATAAATAGTTAAAAAATCATATATTGTGATTTCTGGATTTTTTTTTTTTAGATTATGTCTCTCACAGTGGACATGCACCTACGATGACAATTTCAGACCCCTCCATGATTTCCAAGTGGGAGAACTTGCAAAATAGCAGGGTGTTCAAATACTTATTTTCCTCACTGTATATGCATACAGTGATAGGCGTATTCCTATAGGTAGACGTGGATCAGCTGAGAGTCAGCTGATGCGAGCTTGACTAACGTACTTAATTTATTTAAAAACATTAATGTTTCCAACAGGGCCGTCCCAAGATTGGGGCGTAGCCCCATTTCCATGTGTAAATTGGTGCAACAAACTGCACCATCCATTGAGAGAAGAACCAAAACAACGTTCTTCCGCAAGACAGATTCAGTTTAATTTTTTAACCAAAAGAAGTCCATAAGTTACATACTGTTCTCATGAGCTGGGTTTGTTCTCTCTCTGTCTCTCTCTCTTTCTCACTATTTCTCTCTCACTCTGGCCCTGCCTGTCTATTTTCCCTCCTGTTAGCATTTGCGCTGTGTGGCGAGCAGGACGAGGTCGAGGGCCGTGGGAGGACGGCGCGAGATCGGTGGCGTAATTGTGATGAGCTACACCTGTGAGACGCACCGGTCTCGCATCTCTCACGGAGGAGCGGAGGCATAAAGGAGGAGCGACGACAGTGAAGAGCGAGAGAGGACAGGCCTGTGTTTTAGTTCATGTTTTGTTTCTGTTTGTGTTGCCAGCAGTCGTCCGTGAGGGGCTGCTGGCTTTTACTTTCATTTTTGTATTTGTGGATTTATTTATTAAAATATGTTGAATGTTCGCCGGTTCCCGCCTCCTTCTTCCCGTACCAACAAACCCCGTTACACGCTGCTTCTCTGTGACACCTGTTCTCACTTTAGTCTCATTACTTTCTCTCTACTTCTAGCGTTTGTTCCCCTTGTTCTTTGTCGGATTATTTCGTGTGTACGTGACTCATGCCTGTGTGATATGTTATCTCCATAAAGATTTACCTTTTATTATCTTGTCTAGTCTAGAGGAGTTGTGCTCGTCTTGTGTGCTTTCTCTGCCCTGTCATCCTGCTGCTGGTGGCCTTCTACAGTCTTCTCTCTGCGGCTTTGTGGCCACTTACAAGGACTGTGTTACTGCCACGTGAATTACCAGCTCTGCAAACTATTACCAAGACGGGAGTCTTCCGTTTTTTGCATACCTTCTGTAAAGTACACTAACTTTGAGTTTTTTCCAGTTCTGTGTCGTTGCATGACAGACTGCCTATGTTAATTCTTCATTAAAGACTATTGCAAGAACTTGCCTTTGCACTTGGATCCTCTGTTTCTTCTGACAACTGTAGCTTTAATTTGAAGCTCAGAGTTTTCCCTTCAGCAACATTTCCAAAGGATTGGCACATATGCATCAAACAGACAGAATGCAGTAATAAAATCAATATATCTGTTCAGTATACCACCGTTTAATAAAACAGAAAAAGAAGCAGAATTTTGTTTAGTTTCCCCCACTGCTGTACAGAAACGTACCAAACCATGACTTCAAAACCGAAGAACATACCGTAACTTAATTGTTGTGTACAGTTACACCCCTAATAATATGTACAATATGAACCATGTTCTTAATATGTGCAATGTTCTTAAAGAGATCACAAAATTAAAATTGCCATTATTTACTCATCCTCATGTCATTCCAAACCTTTAACTTTTTTTTGACACAAAGAAAGATGTTTTGAGAACTTTTGTCCATACAATGAAAGTCAATGTGGTCCAATGTTGTTTTGGACTCTACTGACTTTCACTGTATGGGGAAAAAAAATCCAGTAGAAACATTCTTAAAAATATCTTCTTTAGTGTTCTGCTGAAGAGAAAGTCGTACAGGTTTGGAGTGACATGAGGTGGGTGAATGTAAGTTTTGTAACTGTTTTTTATGTGTGTGTGGAAAAACAGTGAGAAGGAAAATGGAGAAATATGAAGCGAGAGAGAGAGTTGTTCTGTTGGTTTCAGTTATTTAGTACATGCGCTTCAGACATGTTAGCTGTTGCAAAATTGAACAGTCAGAGGTCAGAGTGAGTTCTCTCTCTCTATGACCCATATTACTCAACGATAGCATGCTTCTATAATGCAGCTCTAATCATAAAAAATGAAAGGCTCCATTTTGCTCATAGTTTACTGTTGTTATGTGGTACCTCAGAGTCCATGGCTGGGTACTTGCGGCCTTTGCTCTTCCCCAAACACTTAGTCCTGCCTCCTTCCAACAGCTGACACCAAAAGCCCTTCTGAGGATCAAACCTGTCAACAGATACAGAACTCTTTACAATCTTAGAGACTTCTTTCCTCAAAAAACATATTCATTGAAATATATACTGTGCATATTGCTGTTATTTCTTTCTCACACTCAGCAAAGGAGAAAATCTGGAAAACTCCAGAATGTGTGTCCCCTCACACACAAACAGCGGTCTGACTGACAGATGTCTGATGTAACCGACACGGTCTGGTTTGATAAGCATTCAGAAACACATCAGCAATCTTTTAACAGCTCTCAGCAAAATGCGATATAAAATATGCGTGTGTATTGGTTCTTTGACAAAGCAGTAAGCAGAGTGTTACTTTAAAACATGAACTGCATGTCACACTTGGCGCAATGTATTTTTGTTTCACTCTCTCACTCTTCGCCTGTCTTTCTCTCGCTCTTTTTTGGGTCTCACTTACTCATTTTCCTTTTTTGTTGCTCAAAAATGTGCTCAGATATTCTTTGTTTAGTTTCAGTCCCAGAAAATACAAAGAGAATAAAGCAAATATAAGTCCTTTTCTCCCAACTTCGGGCACTTTTATTTCCCCGGGGATTCATGTATTTTAAAACTAAGAGATTTTTTTTCGCTTTATGAAACTTTTTATCATGCTCTATTTTTTAGCAAGGTAAAAGCATTGTACTTAAATGCCTATATAAAATCATCTGTAATTTTGTCAAATTATGCAATCAGAGCTGATTTGGGAGAGTATGCATGTATTCTGTAAAAATGTAGATTCTTTATGGATAATTTCTTAAAAAATAACCAGACAAACATCATTTGGATTCTTTGTGTGATGAAATTAACAATCAGCAGTGGAGGACTGCAGGCCAGTGGCTAAAAAATCTTTACACATTAATGAATACATAAACAAATTATTGGGAACATTGGGGTCTCATGCAAAAATTTGTGTGTGAAATCTACATATGAATGTTTTCAAGAACAAATAATGATGCACCAAAAATGTTCGTACTAAAATGAATTCTAAATGTGTGAAATTTTTTGGAACAACTGAAACCACATGTAATCGTGCAAAGAAGTCCTATTTCATCTTAACACAACTATAATTATATTATTATTTTATAAAAAATGTATGACTAAAGGTGTTTATGGTGTTTAAACAGGTTTGAGAATGACACAACTGGCATTGCTCGCTCTCTCTCTCTCTCTCTCTCTCTCTCTCTCTCTCTCTCTCTCTCTCTCTCTCTCTCTCTCTCTCTCTCTCTCTCTCTCTCTCTCTCGAGGATCTGGCGAGAGCGCGTCTGCAGAGAGCGGCATGTTGACGAGAGTGACGAAAGGCTGTAAAGGAAAGGTTATGCGGAGGTTATATGGAGATGGTTTGGGCGTGTTTTATGCAAATAACTAACCTCGTGCCGCTAATTTAAAATACTATAAATTCACTAACATTAGAACGAGATTAAGAAAAAAAATCATGTGTTGTGAATTATTTTTTGTGAGAAGTTCTCCTGTGTGTACAAATACGTAATAATCCACACGATTATTAGAGACCCATTGTTTGTTTCCCATGCATTTTGATATGCAAAATTGTGCAAATGTTTTTTAATTGTGTGTTTTTAGGATGAATAAAATGTTAGCTTTCACATTTTCCAAAAGAAAATGTTTAAAATATTAATTTCCTTCAAAGAATGTTATGAAACACAATAAATATTATGTGATGTGATGGAGATTCATTAGTTTTGGGAAAAATGAGAGAACTCTTCTGTAATGCTTGTACATTAACTGTTGGACATTCTTAGAGGACAAATTAAACCAGTGAGTGTGAAAAGTATGTTTTAAGACGGTTTATTTTAAAATTCAACAAGGCCAAAAGTAACCAAGAAACACCCATAAAAGAGATGAAAACAACAGAGTCAGAGGGTGTGATGTATGACATATGAGACGAATGAAAAGCAGAGGATGATTGTTGAAAGACAGAGACTGAAACAAAATATGAAATGAGGAGAGCAAAGCCACAGAAAGAAGTGACCGTAAATGAAAGTGACAGAAAACAAGAAAAAGTAGAAACAGGCATGATGAGAGAGAGAATGAAAGGAGATGTGTGGAGAGATGAAGTGAGAGAGACTACACAGGGAGGTTATTAATAAAAGCCAAAGATTGATGGAGCTGTCTGTGGTAGAGAACACATGCAGAGACTCACAGAGCATTTAACACACACAAGAGAGAGAGAGGGAGAGAGAGGGAGAGGGAGAGGGAGAGAGAGAGGGAGAGAGAGGGAGAGGGAGGGAGGGAGAGGGAGAAAGAGAGAGAGAGAGAGAGAGAGAGAGAGAGAGAGAGGGACTGAAAAGGATCTTTAATCTTTCGGCCTCTTATGTCAATGGTATTGATAATACCATTGATCACAATGCGAAATCACAAGCAGCGACTATTTTTCTTTCTTTCTTTTCTTTTCTTTTAGGTCCTTATTGGTTCAGGACACACTAACAAATATTCTTCTATACAATTATGGTATGCATTACTTTAAAGGAAAGGCTTTTTATTTAGGGACTTTTGACATATTTTTCTCTTCCAAAGTTGAAATGAGTAAATGTAGTTTCATTAAATATGTTAAAATACAATATGATTTATGCACATGGTTCAAAATTAACATTTTACCACACTTGCTAATGGTGGGTGGACAAAGAAAATGTATCTGCCACAAACATTTCTCACTGGCTAGGTATTTCTTTTTTTAAAGATTTATTTTTGGCATGTTCTACCTTTTTATAACCATGTATTTCACATTTTTATATATATATATTTGCCTTCATTTCACTCTGTGAAAAATCATATTAATTTTGTGGTTTAATGTGAGGAATATTTCACATATGTGTTACCACATGGTGTTCTGGAGAAAAGAAAAAACACTAAAGGTATAAGATGAACTTCTCTAGCAAATGTTGTTAGAAGATTTGTTGTGAAAATTGTTTTCTTTTAGACTTTTATAACTCTAAAAACTCTTTTATAGATTCTATAAATCATTCAAATATGGGGCAGTCGTGGCCTAATGGTTAGAGAGTCAGACTTGTAACCCAAAGGTTGCAGACCATTCCCTCCTCTCCTCACTGACTCCTATTATGTTTTCAGAATTGTGAGAATGTACATGACACTTTAAGAGCAATTTAACACAGAGAAAGTGTCAGATGCCTAATGAGCTGTTTTTAAATGGAGAGGCCAGATGAAGTTAATCCTCTTCCTCTCATGCGGTGCTAATGGCTACAGCCAAATTATCACAATTAATCTCATTCAGACTCTGTATAGATTATACAGGCATCAACTGCTGAGAACACGGATCTGTCAACTCATTTTATCAGCTGATTCTCAAACACATGGGACTAGGGACAGCATGGATAGCAGGCTTACTCCTGTATCGTATCTCTGGATGAGCCTGTGTCCATCTGTGTGCGTACAGTAAGTATGTGTATGATCTCGTTTGCATATCCAAGTGGGGACCAAATGTTCCCAGAGAGATAATAAAACCTAAATAAAAAACAACAACTACATTGTCTGGACCTACATCACACAGCTGCATAAAGTAATTGTTTATTTGTAATGCTCGCAATTTATTCAATAGGTTTTGTACTTAATGAAAAAACAACAACAATGCAAATTAATTTATTCAATTGGACATTATAACCGTTTCATTAATGTTTAGTGTTCAACAAATTCAACATGCGTAATATTACCAATGAGTGAAGCATCGTCAATGATTGAAATGGTAATGCGAACACCAGTGGAGGACTGCAGGCCAGTGGCTAAAACATCTTTAAACTTTTAAGATTACATCCATAAAGTGTGGGGACATTTATTTTATCATTAAATTATTAGAGATTAAAGGGATAGTTCACTTTGAAATTAAATTTTGGTATGTTTTAGCTTACCTGAAGGGCATCCAAGATGTAGGTGTCTTTTTTTCCGCAGTAGTTTGAATTTTGATATTTTTAGGTCAAACCGTTCTTGTCTGACAGTCATATCATGCAGGTCTATGGTCACGGTCTCAAAGAGCATGCACAGAGTCCAAATTAAAACAATTCCCCATCGTCCAAATTAAACAATTCCCCATCGTAAGTACACATTGATGGCCTAAGACACGAAACGAGCAGTTTGTGTGAGAAAACGAACAGTATTTATATCGTTTTTACCTCTTATAACACCACCACGTGTGCGCAGACTGGTGCATAGGGATATACACTAGATGTCGCATTGGCTACGGCAGTTCATTGGAACGAATGTCTTTAATGCGACATCTAGTGTATATATATCTATGCACCAGTCTGCGTACACGTCACACAGCAGGAAGCGCCCGCGCCCTCAGATCACTTGGATGTGGGTGTGTTATAAGAGGTAAAAACGATATAAATACTGTTCGTTTTCTCACACAAACCGCTCGTTTCGTGTCTTAGGCCATCAATGTGTACTTACGATGGGGAATTGTTTAATTTGGACTCTGTGCATGCTCTTTGAGACCGTGACCATAGACCTGCATGATATGACTGTCAGACAAGAACGGTTTGACCTAAAAATATCAAAATTGAAACTACTGCGCAAAAAAAAGACACCTACATCTTGGATGCCCTTCAGGTAAGCTAAAACATACCAAAATTTAATTTCAAAGTGAACTATCCCTTTAACATTTTTTCGCATTTGCATTTCCTGTGCATTATATACAGTTTGAGATTTTGATTGTGTACCATTCAAAAGTTTAGGGTCAGTATTTTTTTTAAAGAAATGAATACTTTTATTCAGCAAGGATGAATTAAATTGATCAAATGTGTCAGTAAAGACATTGGAAATAACCAAATCAGCAGATTTGAATGATTTCTGAAGGATCATGTGACACTGAAGACTGGGGTAATTGCTGCTTAAAAATCATAATAAATTATTTCAAAATAAATTAAAGTAGAAAAGTTCATTTAAATTCATTTTAAATTGTAATAATATTTTGCAAATTTTTTTTTTTACTGTATATATCAAATAAATGCAGTCTTGGAGAGCATAAGATACTTCCTTTAAAAAATAAAAATAAAAGATTACAATTAGAAAAGTTCAGGCTTGGGGTTAAAGTTAGTCTATAGTAATTGTAATTATGCAAATTTAAAAATCACTGGGATGGTCCCCACTTGAAATAAAACATATGGTGTGTGTTTATGTGTGTGAGCCTTACGTGAGTGCCTGGGAGTAGTTGTAATAAGGAGTGACACCCAGAAATTTCTGAAGCTCGTCCATCACTTTAGCTGGGTCATTCCTCAGTTGCTGTCCATCAATAATCATTAGCTACAGGAAGAGATAGAGAGAGACAGACAGAAGTAGAGGATTCAGAAAAATGTCCCAATTAAAGTTCTGAACTCAGCAAGGGTTGGTTCAGAGTTAACCACTGACAGATGTGTGTTACCTGGTTTGGAGGGTAGTATGTGAGCCATCTCTCCAGGTGTGTGGCGTACAGTCCAGGTACGAGACAGCGGTTTTGGAGAGAGCGCAGCTCAGGTGGAGCGAGCTGGTCTGCTGAAATGACCTCATAGAAACTGAACTGCAATGCTGCTGGGTCTTCATGAGCCCTCTGATGCTGCCAGTGAGATTAAAACTACTTTAAAAACCAAAACCAACTACACAATGACTTAAATATCAGTATTTAATCTGATTCTGACTGGTCATCAATTGCAAATTGGTCAACTACTTTTGTATAATTGTAATATTGTTGCCTGTCTTGTTAGGCCAACATTGTAATGGTCTATTTTTTTCCTCATCTGAAGATGATCTGCAAGTAAGATAATCCAATGATCCAATGTACTCAAAATAATATTTATTTGTTAAGTAGCCATGTAATAAGCGAGATAATGTGCAGGGCTTAAATGGTATTTAATTAAATGTAATCAATGTTTCTTTAATACAGGATATGAGATTGCAATGCTTTTCTTTTCATGTGCTGGTGATGTGCAGTATAGCAGCTTCAAGCTGTGCCCTCCTGTGCATCCTGTTGATGACACAATCTCTAACTCGCGTTTACACCCGGTGATGTTATCACTCACACTTACACATATTCAATCTCTCCACAATATCACACATGAACATGTGCATGATTGGATCCTATGTACATCCACCAAGCAATGATACACAAACCCTGAGTGATTTCATGTATATAATATATACTGTATATATACTACTTTCACTAAAAGACTGAAAGGGTGTACTAAAGTATAAGAAAATATCAAACCTCTATAGGTCTGGAGAAGTCATGAGGACCTGCACAGGTATTTGTTTAAGCTCTATACCTTTGGTGTTGAAAAAAGCTTTTTTTCAGCTTAATGGATGATTTTTGTATTGTTTTAACTCAAGTTAACCCGCTTCTATTGGAAAAATCTTGCTCTCCTAAAGTTTACATGCACATGACTTTCTGATTTACGTAAATATTTTTGAATATTACTATGAATATAACATGACAATAGTATATTTAAAATAAGATGGATATGATAATATGAACATAAGACATGTTTTATGTAATTCCTTTATGGAATAATAAATGGGTTTAGTTTATTTTGATGCATTTATTAATCTGGATTTTAGTAATTCTTTACAGTATTTTCATTCTCATTCTCATGTACCTATCCTTTACCTATCACATTAATGTTTTATGTATTCTGACGTATTTGTTTGACAGCTTGACTTTTCACAAAAGTCTGATTTTGAAAAGCAGAATGATTTTTGTCTGGACATGCGCAGACGTAAATGACTGCTCCATTACTCTGGATATTCCACAAAAGGCGTTTACATGACCCAAAAGTCTGTCTACAATTGAAAAGATTAGGGTCGATAAGATTTTTTTATGTTTTTGAAAGTCTCTTATGCTCACCAAGGCAGCAATTATCTGATCAAAACAGTAAAAATAGTAATATTGTGAAATGTAAAATGACTATTTTCTATTAATATATTTTAAAATGTCATTTATTCCTATGACGGCAAAGCTGAATTTTTTTAAGCATCATTACTCCAGTCTTCAATGTCACATGATCAACCCTTCTAATATGCTGATGTGATGCTCAAGAAACATTTCTTATTATTATCATCAATGTTGAAAACAGTTGCTTAATATGTTTGTGGAAACTGTGATACATTTTTTGGGATTCTATGATGAATAGAAAGAACAACATGTATTTGAAATCGAAATCTTCTCTACCATTATAAATGTCTTTACAATCACGTTTGAGTTCATGTTTTTTTTTCTTTAAAAGCACAGAGCCCAAACTTTTGTATGGTAGTGTACATAATCAATGGCATTGATTTTCTTTTACTGTACAAGCAGTCTCTTTAATCCACCCACACAACTCGGATTGGGCAATTCTACTAGTCTTTGCTTTGTAATTGGTCAGTGTCGTACCTGGTACCAGCTGTACGCCCTGTCTGAAGGGTTGATCAGCAGAGTTAGGATCTTGGCTTTAGGCAGGAGAGCAGCGGCTCGTTTGGGCGTCTCCTCAGACGGAAAGTAATTTGCACTTTTCTCAAACAGGAAATCTGTGCTGACATTAGAGGGTATGGGAAAGAACTCCATGTACCTTTGAGAAGAGAGGTGTATTGAGTTAGAGAACGGTGGGACATTTTGCCATATCAGATTTTGTCCGCTCCACTTTTTCAAATAGCTTGAGGCGAGAATATATCAGGGCCAATGACAAATAAGAGTTTCTTAGATAAGGAAAATGGAAAAATCTTTTAGTTATTAATATCTATAAATCTAGTAAGAAGATATTTCCCTAACACATTGAATACATACCTGTATGTATGGAGCCACTAATTAAGAATTGGTTCCCACAACTTATTAATTTGTTCAAGATATGTTGTGCTAATTTGTTATTACTACGGCCATGAATTAATAAGTCTCCCCCACCCCCCACCCCCCCCGCATATCATCTTATATATTATTTCCAAAAGGTTTTTCAACTTTGCTTTGCCCTGTCATAGGTCAAATCATGTTAAGAGATATTCTAAAAGACTTTCCATAAAGAGGGTCCACTTTATGATGTAATTTTCTGTTTTATTTTCTGCATGTTAGGAGCTTTATGACTTTGATTTTAGCACACACAATTCATAAATTAATAATATTTTGATATTAGAAATGAAGAACTTAAGTCACAATAGCAATTCAGACAGAAATAGATGTAAAAAATATTTGTAAAACCTTTCTGATTGTAATATTATAATTTATATTTAAATTTAAATTTGGACATGAACCAATTCTCTATACTATGTAAGTCTATACTATGTTCTGCAACAGAAAAATGTCAGAATTGCGTGACATAAGAAATTGGGAGTTATAAAGTCACAATTGTGAGATATAAACTCGCAATTGCGAGAAAAAAGTCCCAATTCTTAAAAAAAGTCCCAATTCTGAATTTATTTCTCGCAGTTGCAAGTTTATATCTTGCAATTCTGACTTTAATACTCGCAATTCTGACTTTATCGCAATTGCAAGTTTATATCTCGCAATTCAGACTTATAATTCACAATTGCAAGTAGTTTATATATATTTATCAAAATGTTAAATTATTAAATGTAAAATGAAATCATGTTAAATTATTTGTGTATTATCTCATTAATATTCATGAGCTACGTCTTCACCATTTTGTGACATCATAACCATTGCATACTCAGCCAAAAACACCTTTAACAAAGTGAAACCCATGCACAAAAGTGTCTGGAGCACAAGTACATGTTTCACACCCACCAGTCGATGCCTTTGTGATAGTTGTTGGTGTTGAAAAACTGAACTTCCTCGAATGTTTTCACACTGGGGAAGTTGCTGGAGATGAAGGGATGCATGATCAGGAAGAGGTAGAGTGCTGTCGTGCCTGGTGAGAGAGAGAAAGAGATGAAGGGAGAAAGGAGGAGGGCAGAAGAGAACAGAAAAAGGAGGAGAAGTAAATCAACGCGCCCTTCCCCTGCTAATGATGAAATTATATCTGCAGCTGATAGCGCTGAAGAGAAACATTTCGGGCCAGGAGATTCAGCCCACAGACCAAGAAACTAAGAGACATGGGATCAATACCCCATTTACCTTATGGATTTTTTTTCTTCTGAGTGTGTGTTGCGAGTTTGTGATACAGCAGGAAAGAAGATGAGTGCAGAGAGGAGAAGTGTTTAACAAGACAGTGTCTTGACACCAATCAAAACCTTACAGCCCCAAAACAGCGCTCTGTCTTTCCCTTGTTCTACCCTCAGCCCTCTGGGGATGTGTCTGTGTTGTTCTCCTCTCAAGCTCAACGCCCATGGTTGCACTTTCATCATTTCTAGCAGCACAAGGTGAGATATGAAGCAGGATCAAGGGGAACAGCGAAGCGAGGAGATACGTGCACACACACGGCTTTCAAGCCCTGCAAAAGGAAAGACGGAAGAAACAGGCTCTCGTAACAGAAGTACAGAATTACCTGTTTTCTGAGGTCCGACCACCATGAACTTGGGCAGCCTGTCGCAGGTCTTCTCTTTGGACCAGATGTCCTTATGCCGTTTATCATCACATGGGTTCTAAAAAAAACAACATCATAAAGGGGATCAGGCATAAAGTTCAATCAAATCAATATATTATCTGTTAACAGAAGCACGGAGACAGAGGACAGGTCATTGTCTGTAGCTCGATGTCTGTACAGTATATGGATCATCCTTGGGATCATATTCAGATATCATATGATGATATTAATAGATATTCTAAAAACCTATTCGGATGGAATTCGTTTTCAGGACATATTGTATGTCTGTACTGTAATTGTTACTGCAGCAATTTAATAAGCAATTTATGTCGAGAACAGGACAATATTAAATTCACTTGACATCTTTTTTGTAGTTCTACCTGTTAACACCTATATGCGGCATCTTTTAAAGGGCACCTATTATGCCCCTTTTCACAAGATGTAAAATAAGTCTCTGATGTCCCCAGAGTGTGTATGTGAAGTTTTTGCTCAAAATACCCCACAGATATTTTTTTACATCATGTTTAAATTGTCATTTTTGGGGGGCTGAGAAAAACACGCCGTTTTAGTGTGTCTCCTTTAAAAGTTAATGAGATGCGGTTACACAGCGAAGTACACAAAACACTCGTTACAACTAACAGTAAACAAATATACACACCTTTCTCAGTGGGTGCTTTATAAACTGGTAAACTGTATATCTGTAAAACGACTCGATGAGCTCGAGCTGTCATAAAGTGCGCGCTCACTTTCATTTCTGCTGTGATCAGTAGCTGCTAACATTAGTCCTGTCGCTCCGGAGACTGTAAGCTGGGAGTTCACGAGAGCAGTTGTACAGATCAATCCTCGAGTAACAACGAGAGTAAATGAAGACTGCTATGTTTATTCTAACATCCAAAAAACAAAACACCTCAATCGCTTTAGGAGACGTTCTACAGCTGCTCCAGCGTCGAAACAATGGCGGACTCACCGGACTGTGTTTAGCCATAGACAGTATGGTGTTTAGCTCACTCAAGGCGGGTCTATGCTCAAACTGGAGTGTCAATCAACAGTCGTGGGCGGGGCTTGTGCAATTCTACGTCACATTGCATAGATTTTGAGAACAGCTCGTTCTGAGACAGTGCTTATGATTTTTGGGGATTTAAAAAAAAAACACTGGTTGGATTTTTTATCATTATAGGGTGGTTGTGTACACACACTGCCAACACACATTTATGTTCAAACACCATGTAAAAGTGAATTTTGCATAATAGGTGCCCTTTAAATATAAAACAAAATTTGAACAACCACAGAAAAATGCTTTAGAAAAAGATGCTAAAATTGTACAAAACCCCCATAAATCCAAGCGTCGTCCCTGTGAGAAGTTGTAAAGTGCAACTGTTCATTTTCTGGTGGCTTGTCATTGGTCTGTGTGCACTTGAGACTTGGAGTGCTTGATGTACAGAGATAGTTACATAGCCTACAGGCCGCAGAGAGTAGGCTTTTTAACAACATGTCAGATTGCAAAGGACTGCTTTTCCCTGTGGTAACTTCTTGAGGGCATTTTATGTAAGGTAAAGGATACTGTATTTAAGAAGTCTAAAAAAATGGTTAACTGGAAAAAAATGTAAAAATTAAATAAAATGATTTTGAAATGTTTTTGAAAGAAGTCTCTTATGCTCAACAAGGCTGCATTTATTTAACCAAAACCAAAAAACACAAACATATAGTACGAACAGTAATATTTTGAAATATTCCTACAATTGAAAATAAATGTGTTCTATTTGAGTATATTCTAAAATGCAATTTATTCTAAATTTATTCAAAAAATAATAATTAATTGATGGCAAAGCTGAATTTTCTGCAGTCTTCAGTTTCACATGATTCTTTAGAAATCCTTCTGAAATTCTGATCTAATATTCAAATATAATTCATAACCAGTTCTCATTAAACTATGGAAACTCATGACGTGTTAATCGTAAATAAATTCAAATATTTGAATTAAAGACAGTTTGTGTCTTTCTATGACTGACCTGCCATAGCGGGTGCCTCTGCTCCGGGAAGAGTGTGAAGTACTTGTGTGCGAGCTGCAGGGGAGGAAGTGTGTGTAGCCTCAGGTTGGTCCAGCATTTCAGGAAGTTAGCCAAATTGTTGAATGTATACAATCCCAAGCGGTCATTCCCATAGTTGGAGAGATGAGTCATAAATATACTGATCTACAGAGAGGAACAAAGAGAGAAACTTTTCATTCATCCATCATAAGTAAATACTTAAAATTGTCATTAGTAAACAGCTGCCTTTGCTACTATAACATTTAAGCTAATTTCAGCTATAGTGACAAATGTGAACGTGATGACCTTAGTTATAATATCCCAGTGTTTCCTGTAGGTGGCAGTATTGTGTATATTAATGTTCAGGTCTTAAACCTTTGCTCCTCCATTATACTAACACCTTTTCTCATAACAGCATTAGAGGAGAGAGAGAAAACCATTTAAATACAAACCAACCCACATTTGTCCATTTTAGTCGCATTAGTGCATGATTTTATTTGTCAAACATGTATTGTAAACAGCCCAGCAGATGTTGAGGTGATGTTGATCATTTGGTTTGCTGGCATTGTTTGATAAAGGCTAAATGTCGCCTAGCAACCCTGTAAACTTCACTAGGGTGTGCTGATTTCCTGCGTCAGCCCCTTTATGGGGTGGTTCATGGCACCCCTGGGGCACATTCAATTACTGCAGGCCGATCAGCGGTCTTTCATATGAGGTAAGCCCAGCGGATGCGTCCACTTCATGTGGAGTGGAGCTGTAGTTCTGATGTAATCCACTAGAGTAAGGTCATTCGCGGACAGTGTCTGTGGAGATTAGGATCAATACAATTAACAAGGGTCTGCTGAGAGTAGAGAAAAGATGAGAGGAGTGAAGGGGGAAAGACAAGAGAAAAAGGAAGAGTGGAGAAGTTTTATTGGGTCTCTATGCTTGACTGGTTTAGTAGGTTGCGTTGCAAGAGGAGAGGAGAGGGAATATGTGGCCTAGTTTAAAACACACACTCCCAGTAATGCCAGGCAGGGCCGTCGCTAAAATACACCCGACCCAGGGCAAGGTTTTTATGGGTGGTTCCTCTACTCACCCAGGTGCAATGAGATAGAGGACCTTTTAGGGGCACCTCTCATCACAGGGTCCGGGACAACATTCCCAGTTGTCCCTCCTCAATGACGGCCCTGAAACATGGCATCCTTCACTTCTACAATAAAATCACATAAAATGACATATACTGATAATCTGCTTGATTGATATTTGTTTTACAGCTACTAATACGTAATCAGTCCTTTTATATTGGATTATCCCATTTAAAGTATGTAAAGTAATAGTACCAAACAATGCCATTAAACACTGTGAATTTAACAGGAAACAATAGTGTTCAACGCTACACAAATGTAATGGCATTAAAAAAATAAAACTCTACTACTACTAATAAATATACACTACCACTCAAAGGTTTGGTGTCTACTTTTACTCAGCAAGAACACTTAAATTGATCAAAACTGACAGTAAAGGCATTTAAAATATAAATGCGTTTTTTTTTAAAGTTTCTAAATATTCATCAAATATTCCAGGGGAAAAAAAAAGTATATTTTGTGGAAACATGGAAATATTATCAGCATTGATGATAATAAGAAAGGTTTCTTGAGCAGCAAATCAGCATATTAAAATGATTTCTGAATGATCATGTGACACTGAAGACTGGAGTAATGATGCTGAAAATTCAGCTTTTTTCATCACAGGAATAAATTACATTTTAAAATAGAAAACAGTTATTGTAAATTGTAATAATGCATAAATGAAAAGTTGTAAACATGCAATAATGTAAACAATACTATTTTTAATATTAACGTCAATTAAATACTGTATATAAATAAAATAATAATAACAAATATTTATAATGGACATTATGTTTTTACCTTTGATTGTTTTATTTCTACTCTCTTTCACACATTACAAAGTAATTAAAAAAATCGGTTGTTCATTTCAATTATAAAAAACAATAACAGTCAATCTCTAATAAACACGTAAGTACATGAACCAGCAAAACAACAAAAGACAGCAGAAGCAGCACAAACTTTACAGCTAACTAAGCATCCACTGGTTTTAGCAGAACTTTAGCACCGACATCAATTCATTTTCCACATAACTCCTACATTTATCATGAAATGAGATCTGCTATATTATATATATATATATATCTGTTTATTAAATTGAAGGTAAAAGAGAAGACTGTGATCCATTAGAACAGGCAGTCTCCTGTAAGCTGAAAGTGTTTTATAATCAGCCAGGATCTGGTTGGAGCGTGTAATGGACTCTGTATCAGGGTCTAAGTGCGGCTCCCTCAGAAGGTTGCAGTGGATGTGGTAGCGGCACAGCAATGGCAGAAGGCTTTGATTGATGGATGGGATGCTAGGTGACCGTGAGCAGGGCGGGGAATATTTATGGGATAATGAGACAAGTTTAGCAGCTTCTGTCACACTGGCATGCTTTATGCCGGACTGGTGTAACACACACTCTCGCGTACACACTCGCAGCCGCTGAATTCAATTTAACCCTCACGGGAAAACGAATGGGACCCGTGATATTAAAAAGATGTCAAGTATTATAAAGTATTTTGGTGGGATTGTGGTGAATGTTCGCCTTTGCTCCACACACATAAGAACACAGGCTTTTCCCATATACACAACATCAATCTGACCACTGAACGAGTTCTGCTGTACCACAAACAGACTGATCAAGATATGATTTATGCTGCGCTTTCAGCAATCAATAACAAACACACACATAGACTTTGTAAAATAGACACCAGAAAGCAACAACGCCTACACACACAGCCATAGGTCATATGATTCATTTTACCTAGCGCTAACAGCCAGGGCAAAGAAAGAGAGCAAGAAAAAAAAAGAGGTGAAAAAAAAAAGCATCCTTAAAGGATCTCAGGTCCAAAAGCATCTATCCTGCTTGTCCAACACACACTTGAGAATGCCAGCACAAGCTACCATTTTAACAGCTAAATTTGGACTACCTATTGAACACACACACACACAAACACCGAGAGGATCTAAAGGGTTCCAAACAGATGTTCCTTCTGGAAGAGGTTCAGGACCTGACAGAATTATAAATCACTAGCCTGGAAAAGACATGAAAATTTAACCAGGAAACACACACACAACCACACACACACGCACACACGCACACACACACACACACACACACACACACACACACACACACACACACACACACACACACACACACACACACACACACACACACACACACACACACACACAGCTCACCTTTGCACTTTGGCAGCTAGCGTTTCAGAAAGGTCTAAAATTGGGACGTGAAGTTCACACAAGTGGCTTAATAAATAGTACTTCGTTTGTAAGTACAGTTACTGTGAACTTCTTTGGTTGCATCATTCGTTCTTAAAGCAAGACTTAGCTCTCTGTAATGTGTAGTCATGTAACATGATGTTTACCTTTATAAACCAACAAACAGTCTTCCAATTTCATTTCATCTTGTTGTATTTGATGTTTCAAACTTCTTTTGCCTTACATAACGGTCAGTAGCAACAAAATTACATTTCCATTGAGTTTGAACAGAAGAACAGTGAATACAATACATAAATAATCATGAAATATAATAAATAGTATATTTAAATATCTAAATATAGCAAATATTAAAGAAATAAATATTCTAAACTCTAAATATTAATAAGTAGCAAAATATAAAAATGGAAACAACAGTATTTTACAATCAATTGAATCAATTTAATTTGTATTTTTTGTTTAATTAAATCACAGTGAATTAAATTATTCTTTCTTATATTATAATTAATATAATATCAATATTATATATAATTATTATAATACTGATCCTTTTATTCCAAATGTTACTCTGGTACAAGGATAATTATTTTTCAATAAAAGCCAGTTTCACGCTATACAATTTTGTCCACAATTTTGCCATCTGAGACACATTTTGTAGATTGTAAAAGATAAAGTTTATTGGTGAATCACAGAACTTTTCAGTAACCAGGCTAAGTTGTAACAAAGCTTGCTCACTGGACCTTGGACACTCAAACTAACAAACACACACGATCCCAAACATACTGTAAGAGCAGGTAAAGTTAAACTTTTCTTCATTCCCCAATAAGCAACAATCAATTTTACTAGAAAACTAAAATGTTATACTGTTAATTGTGTATTCTAGTCAGCTCACCATAATAAACCAGTTTTAATGTTGTATATACTTTTAGTAGTCTCAACATAAATGTCTATTCTACTGTTCTATTCTATTCTGTTCTATACAGTACACCTGCAAAATCCAACTTGATCTCTTTTTTCTGTTCTATGTAGTATTAATCTTGACCTACTTGTTCAGATTGGCGCAACATGATTATCACATGTATACGCATAATGACTTTGCCTGGCCATGGCATTAACACACACACACACGCACATGCACACGCACACAGTTCATGTTTTAAGGGGACTTTAATAATACAGATAGTACAGATAGCAAAAGTACAGATAGTATATTCTATCCACTTACACTAAACAAAACCTAAATAAAAATGTGTTTAATACCACTATTAGTAAGGAAAGTATGATCTCTGTATAATATCAGTTTTAAAATGCAAGATATTTAAAGTGTACCTAAAGTATACTTGCAATAGTTTCACTTTAGCATAAGTATAGACCTTATGTAGCCCCGCCCCCTTTCAGCGCTCCGCTCGTTATCTTTTTACTTCCGGTCTGTATTTTCACAGCGATCTTACGTATTTATGAATGAATGGCTCGTTTTAAAATCTTCCCGGTCTACTGACATTTGTTAAGATATCTGCTTTAAACATTACAATCCTCATGAGAACTTTCATTAACTTTACATTAAGTAAATCCACTTCAAAAGCTAATAACTACTGGTATGTAGTATAGCTTAAGTATAGCTTTAGTGTGACCTCAGCACAATTTCTGGATAACTAAAGTGCATTAAATACAAAATTCAATGTTCTAATTTAGCAGACTTTAAGTATACCAATTTAGTATACTAAAAGTACAATTGCAGGGTATTTTAATTAAGTACATTAATATGTAAATGTATTTGTAGTATATAGCATAAAATTAATGTATTTCAAATATATATATTTTTTATTTTTAGGATTAACCTGTTTTTTTCCCTTCTTTTTTTTAAAGCTCTGACATTCACTTCCCCTCTGAAAGCTATCCCAAAAGACTTGGACTCTTATCATACATTTATGGCACGTTGACAACTTTTTTGTTGTTGAAAGCTTCAGTCCAGTGTAACTTCATGATTAAAAATGGTAAAATTCATGCTTTTGCATTGCCCCCAAAAAAGGTTTAACAATTCAGGAATGCAAGAATGGGAGAATTTTCATGTTTGTATATTCTGATGTGTAACCTACAGCTGATTTTTCACTGCTAAATGTATTGAATGATACTTTTAATATATATTCAGAAACAGTGGTGCTGGACAACCATCTTGGTGTTTGTATCATACTCTAACTTTCTCTAAGCAAGCGTAGCTTAATAAGACTCAAAATCAGACACAGACACCTCCCCCCCCCCCATCGGCTCATTTAACAGGAGAGTCCAGCTGGAAAATTTCAGCCTCAAGAATCATTTCTCTCTCTCTTTCTGTCCTTTATACAGTCTCTCTTTCACTCAGACACAAACAAACTTATACTCCCTCTCTCCTTTTCTCTGATTGGACATCTTTCCTTTTCTTGTACAAACTGTTTAGTTCCGATTATAGTCTCTCTTTCTCTCAGTCTCTCACAAGTTCTTTGACAATTATCCATTATCAGGATAATTGAAAGTTGACATCAACATACATAATGATGTCAGCTGAATTTGTTGTGTTGCTCTTAAAGGAATAGCTCACCAATTATTTTTAATTCATCACCCTCATGTTGCTTTAGTCTCCAATATTTGTTTTTCCGTGAAAAATAAAAATCTTTTAAGAATTATTTTTTATGTAAGTTTATAAAGACCACAGTGTTTCCAATTAATTACCTGGAAGAATATTTTTAGCCTTCTCATAATAACATAAAAGATCACTGAAGTCGCAAAGATCACAATGTCTATCGCCTTCGATTTCGCAAAGCATCTACAGAGTTAGGGGTGTGACGGTTAGTATATAACCGTGAGACCGACGGTTATAGTTGAACACCGTCATTACAACTCTATAACCACCAAAACCGTGTTATTAAAATATTTTTTACAAACATTTTTTTATCATAGAGAATGTTTAAATACTAATTAAAAACAATTGTTAACAGTCTGTGTTATTAATAGTCTATGTCGTTTCCAACTGTAGGCCTATTTGATTCTTTGCGAAGTAGCCTAACCCCTGTCCGACCGCCAATCATTTGAGATAGAAATAAAAGCTATGATATAGTGATGTGCCATCATTATGAGATTTATTAAACAAATGAAAAACATTTGCAATAATAAACATTAGCAATGAACTTTTTCAATCGAGAGACATGGTTTTTACCACTTAATGAAGTTTGGAAGTTTTGTCAGACATGATTTTGGAAGTTTTGCTTAGAAAGCCTTTCTTTAAAGCGAATTTCGTTTTGTACAAATTGCATCTTAATTTTAATAAATGTTTCATCAACCAATTGCATGTATTATAGGAAAGTAAATATAGGAGACAATATAATAACCGTGACATGGAGGCTCCGATGCGCCGCGTTCACTTGCATTGCATTGTGAAGTTGAACTAGAGTGCATCTCATCGTAAATGAATGAAACTCAGCGTAGGCCTATGCCTCATCCATTAGCATTAAATATCTCTGCTGCATCCTTTCTAGAACAGACAAGGGCTTTCTTGCGGCTCGCATCAGCAGAGCATTGCATCGTCCATAGACCGCAAAACAATCAGCGGATGGCGGGCAGGTGCGGCTTTGAAATCTGGTCAAAAAACGTTGGTGCGGATGATGAGTTATGTGATGCGGTTGCGGATGAACTAATACCCCCATCCGCGTATCTCTATTGATAACAACATTGAACATTACACAAATATTAATTTTATTCAAACTAAGTTGTCCTATAACAGACGAACGTCGCAACCCCCCCCCCCCCCCCCGACGACGGTTTTGTTACAAACCGTCACATTTGACTCACGTCATAACCGTCATCACCAATTCTGAAACCGGCACACCCCTATCTACAAAGTGCTATGCATAAGTTTAGACACCCATGCTAAAGTTGACTAAAAAGAGGAATAAAAAATCATCTTTTGGAAATTGAACCTAATGCCTTAATTACAAAATTAGGAAAAATCCAACCTTTAAGGACACCAATTTTCTTTGTGAATGAATAATGTATCGTAAATAAATAAATGTTCTTCCTTAAAATACAGGGTGCATAAGTCTGGACACCCCTATGTTAAATTCCCATAGAGGCAGGCAGATTTTTATTTTTAAAGGCCAGTTACTTCATGGATCCAGGATACTATGCATCCTGATAAAGTTCCCTTGGCCTTTGGAATTAAAATAGCCCCACATCATCACATAGCCTTCACCATACCTAGAGATTGGCATGGAGTACTTTCCATAAGATCATCTCTCAATGCAAATCAAACCAGCTATTAGGCTAACTGAAATAAAACCATGCCAGTCTCTAGGTATGGTGAAGGCTATGTGATGATGTGGGGCTATTTTAATTCCAAAGGCCAAGGGAACTTTATCAGGATGCATAGTATCCTGGATCCATGAAGTAACTGGCCTTTAAAAATAAAAATCTGCCTGCCTCTATGGGAATTATGCACCCTGTATTTTAAGGAAGAACATTTATTTATTTACGATACATTATTCATTCACAAAGAAAATTGGTGTCCTTAAAGGTTGGATTTTTCCTAATTTTTTTAATTAAGGCATTAAGTTCAATTTCCAAAAGATGATTTTTTATTCCTCTTTTTAGTCAACTTTAGCATGGGTGTCTAAACTTATGCATAGCACTGTATAAATCGAACTAAAATCTAAGTTATGAAATGTCTTATTGGGCTTATCCAATCGCACAAACGGTGTTTAATAAGTATATAGTCTGTTGTGCTGCGTGTTTCAGAGTGAAGCAAGGCACTGTTTCCATTTACACGTGAGAAGCTCATGATCCAATATTTGATCCAACACCAGCTGTGCTCATTCACATTCATTCGTATTTTCGCATTCACATAATTTCCAACGTTTTTGTGGACAGATGATTACAGCATTTTACTAGATTTATTATGAGAAGTGTTTGTAAACCTGTTGTCACAGAAGCTTAAAGGTCTCCCTGCAGTTTTCTACCAAATTGAAATCTTCAACTTTTGCAAGTAAAGAAATTAAGACAGAAATAAGAACTGTAATTTTACTAATCTATACTTAATGTGAAACACTTTATTTTTATTTTACAGTGCAATTGCATTACAATAGCAACATGATGATGATAATAATGGGCATGAACGAGGGTAAAATGGAGTGTCAAAAACAGTGTTCTCCCCTTACGTTATGCTCTGTTAACCTGATGTTCTCAAGCAAAGTAAAGCACAGCTCTCTCTCTCTCTCTCACACACACACACACACACACACACACACACACACACACACACACACACACACACACACACACACACACACACACACACACACACACCTCATTTCAGAGAGAGGACCTCAATAATGAATGGGCAGATAAATGAGTTTCCATTAAAGCCCTCTGGACAAGGAGACAAAGAAGGCACAAGGCATGGCGGAATTTTTTTCTTTTTCACTTCAATCAATGTTATACTAATGTTTTTTTTTCAATATAATAACAATTTTATCACTGCCATAAAATGCTTAATCGATGCTACTGAACGAAGAGAAGAAAAGAGTGATGTATGTCATTAATAAGTAGTGCTGTGTCTTCATGTTAACAGTGATTCATTTTAACACAGAAGAATGTGGCTGTGATGAATAAATCAAAAAGCCTACGGTCAGATTAATGTATGTATGTGATGGGTTTGAGTTTAATGTAGAAAGACAGAAGTGTGATCATGTTCCTGGTAATGTGCATCTACAGAACTCTCACAGCACTTTTAAAGCACAATAGTAGTTTGGATGCTTATTGTAGAAGAATATTCAAACAAGATCCACAAAGGAATCTAAATCTTGTCTGCTTTATCTTCCTTTATTCAGTGTGATGTTCTGATTGGACAGGAAGTGTTGCTTGGAGATGAAAGACTCATGTTTAATTTACTAGACATGGAATCCGGACTCTAAAGTCATGACCACACAACCTCCTCCTCATATTACCTGCATTCCAGTCTCCGCATTCAACGCATTCAATAATTACCACACGAAACATTTAGCATTGCCGCTAGTTATTTATCATATATTTATATTAAGTGGATTGTAATTATATATAATTATAATATCATATTAATTAACATTTAATTATTGATTTTAGTTCCTCAGAGATTTTGGTCCATATTGACATGATAGCATCACACAGTTGCTGCAGATTTGTTGGCTGCACATCCCTGATCCGAATCTCCAGTTCCACAACATCCCAAAGGTGCTCTATTGGATTGAGATCTGGAGACTGTGGAGGCCATTTGAGTATAGTGAAGTCATTGTCATGTTCAAGAAACCAGTTTGAGATGACTTGAGCTTTGTGAAATGGTGCGTTATTCTGCTGGATGTAGCCATCAGAATATGGGTTCACTGTGGTCATAAAGGCATGGACATGGTCAGCAATAATACTCAGGTAGGCTGTGGCATTTAAACGATGCTCAATTGGTAGTAAGGGGTCCAAAGTGTGCCCGCAAAATATCCCTCACACCATTACACCACCAGCCAGCCTGAACTATTGATACAAGGCTGGATGGATCCATGCTTTCATGTTGTTTAGGCAAAATGCTGACCATATAATCTGAATATTGCAGCAGAAATTGAGACTTATCAGATCAGGTAATGTTTTTTTCAATCTTCTATTGTCCAATTTTAGTAAGCCCATGCGAACTGTAGCGTCAGGAGTGGAACCCGGTGTGATCTTCTGCTGCTGTAGCCCATCTGCTTCAAGGTTCGACGTGTTCAGAGATGCTTTTCTGCCTACAGTACCTCAGTTGTAGCGAGTGGTTATCTGAGTTACAGTTGCTTTTCTATAAGCTCAAACCAGTCTGGCCATTCTCCTCTGACCCTGGCATCAACAAGGCATTTTCACCCACAGAACTGCTGATAAATTCTCTTTTTCGGTCCATTCTCTGTAAACCCTAGAGATGGTTGTGCATGAAAATCCCAGAAGAGCAGCAGTTACTCAGACCAGCCTGTCTGGCACCAACAACCATGCCATGTTCAAAGTCACTTTAATCACCTTTCTTCCTCATTCTGATGTTTAGTTTGAACTTCAGCAGATGGTCTTTACCATGTCTTCATGCCTGAATACATTGAGTTCCTGCCATGTGATTGGCTGATTAGATATATGCGTAAACGAGCAGTTGAACCGGTGTACCCAAGTGGCCGGTAAGTGTATATATTACAACAATTGCAGCTCTTTTTATTGGTTTTACAAAAATCCCAATCAATTGTGCACCATTTTCCCCAAACACAACAAACACAACTCTGCTATTTGTTAAATTCTCAGTTGGACTTGGAACGTTCTCAATTAGCCCCAATAAATATCGTTAATAAATAAATTAGGTAGTCACACACAACACAGCGAATGCAAATTTCCTAATTGTTTACACAGCTATCTCAATTACAAAAACTATAAAAGGGGAAAAGAAAAATGACAAGAAAAAGAAGAATGGGAAAAGGAAGAAATGTAAGAGTGGGAGATTTTGGAGAGGGTAGAGGAAGGGTAATATTGAGAGGGAGAGGAACAGTGGAAGAGGTAGAAAGAGACGAGGGGAAAGGAATAGATGGTATAGGAAGAGGAGATGGAGCAAGAAGAGTTGAGGATTTAGGAGAAGCAAGAAGAGCTGAGGATGTAGAAAGAGGGGTAGAGGGTGAAGAGATGGTAGAATGGAAGGCAATGGTATTAGTCCAAAGAGCAAGAGAAGAAAATATAAGACATGGACAGAGGGGAAAGGAAGAGCAAGGTGTAAGAGGAGGAAGGACAGATAGAAGGATAGGGTAGAGACAGGTTTCAAATGAAATCAGCGCCACCCTAATTGACCATGTCATAAATTAAGGTCTTTCCTTGAGGGAAGCTGGACAGAGAGTTTAGCCCAATATAAACATTGTGCCACAGTCAATGTCCCTGGACAACAAGTGCTGCAATCCAATGGTGTTGTGGCACAGCGCTGTCTTGAGGACACACAACACAGAAAAGCTTCTACATTTTATTCTCCCTCAATGAAATCCGCTTTCCGCAGGGTGATTAGGAGCAAATTGAGTGAAATTCTGTAGTTGCTTGGGACAATTTCCAATTTAACCCTTCAGCACTGCTGCAAGAGTGGTTTGAGCATCACCCACATTTCAGGATGGTTTTCTTTCCAGCATATTCGCCTCTTGAAGATGGAAATTATATGATCACAACCCTTACAACCAAGTAAGGCCCCGATCACACCTAACGCGTTTTTCAGGTTCGAAAACGTGAGGCACACAGCACTGCCCCATCACACAGCACGAGCAGTGCGCTGCGTTTTTTATGTTGCTAGGCAACCACTGAAACAGCTGTCCTGTCAGTCAAGTAAACGTCAAATCAGCCTTTTATTAACTTTATTTACTTTCTGTTAACATTGTGGTAGTTACGGTTCGTGAAGTCGTTAAGCTCCTGGTAACCCGCGAGAGCACCACAAGATTATCCTCCATCATCGCACTCTCCGGGCGTTCAAGCAACTGTAGCTTTCGTCACTAAAACGGAAGGCCCGCCTCTCCATTCATTCGATTGGACAGTGGAAAAAAAAGCAATGACGTCGGGCGCTTTTTCCGCTCGGAGTTGCTTTATTTTCAACTGCAAAAACGTGAGGCGCAGCAGGCGCATAAACAGCGCGCAGAACGCTCACTGCCATAGGAAAACAATTGAAAAAAGGCGCATTTATTTATTTATTTAATTGTATTTTTGGGGGGTTAAAATTCATCGTTATACAACTAAATTCGTCATTAAAGAACTTTGAAGAATACTATTAAAGAACACGAAAAACATGTATTTTCATTCATGTATTTGTGTATCTGGGTCAATGACGTGACGGGTCATTTTTTTTTGTCCAAAGGCCTTAATTATAATAAAAAAACAAATATATAACATCCAAAGTATGTAAGGTAGTACAACTTGATCTCTTTTACTGAATCCAAAAGGTTTTAATTATATTTTACTACATATAAAGGTATTTTAAAGATTTTGAAGTGTCAAAAGGTCATTCGGTAAAAACGATATAGTAAATATTTAAATGTAATAATATTGTTTTTAATAACTAAAGGAACTACAATAATACAAATATAAAGCAGATAAGGCTCTTTTTTTTACATTTCCCCTTTTCTCCTTTCCCTGTGCAATGTTTTACTTGAATATGTTGGAGTGTTTAGGGTAGTCCAATAAATTATTACATTTATGAGATCAGTGATAATTTTTTTAAATATTTCTTCTGTGGTACACACTATATACTATCTCAACATCAATGTCAAATCAGTTTTTAACTTTCAAATCAGTGGTTAAACCGAATGACTTTTTTGGTGACATTTTTTCCATTTTGTAAAAAATGACAAAAAACAGTGTTAATTGATTGTACAAACCACAAAATCTTATTGTTAACACCTAGGTAAACTAAAAAAATGGTTTCAAATATAGTTATATCTCCATTCTTTTTTTTACACTTTTAATTTTAATTTTTTTTAATTTTATTCGTCAATGACCCATCTACAGCTGAATTTGTTATCAAATCTACAGAGAACACACTTGTAGTTTTGATGTTACTATTCATTTTTGATAAATGCATTACTAGAATAAAATGCAGTGCTTCATTATGCAGTATAATTGAACTGTTGGGCCAACGTAAGAATGTGTTTAGAGCTGTGTTAATTGTTTTGAGAGCAACTACATTCATTAGGAGAAATGTGTCAAATCGATTGAGAAAAACTGTAATATATAAAGCTTTTAAACTGACTAAGCTTACGTGTATTTTTTAAGTTGTTTGTAAACGTGTATAAATTATTATTTAAATTAAGTTGATTCACATGCATTGATATACTAAGATTTATAGAGTTAAATGCAAACTCTAGATCAAACCCTGGTTTGACAGAGAACATTTATACCGAGCGTTTGTATGTTTTTGTCAACTCTAAATATAGCGACAGCCAGTCTCCGCTAAAAGACTGAGTAGAGGGAGTAAAAGCTGACGCGTTTCAACTGCAAATCCAGGTGGTTTATTGTAATAATGAAGAGAACAGCAGTACGTTGAATGATGACGGTAAAATAAGAAAATATGCAACGACAAACAGAAAGTGAGCCTCCCAGCTACTCACCCCCTTCCTCCATGCTATCCATACGCAAACTACAGGTAATATGCACCTATACCAAGTGACGTAACAAACTGGAAGTAAAAATTTCTAAATAAAAGACATCGGCATACCTGGAACCTACACTCCAGCCCCTGATTATTACACTAAATTTATTCTGAAACTCATATTTGTTCAGCGAACTCTGAAAGTTTGTTCAGCGAGCTTCATGCAACAGGCCTGTGATATACAACAAGCCTCTCATTCTAAAATTTTAAGTTGTTTCTCATTCACAAAATAATCCATGATTAAAATAATCCACATTCACCATAAAAAATAAAAGAATACAAATATAATACAATATAATATATAAAATAATAAACTAAAAATTAACTAAAAATTAAAGATTTATATATTAAAAAAAATACATTATAATGTAAAAATTAAAAGGGAAGACTGTATTTTTCAATTTTAATTCAAATCACTGATAGAAAATAATTGGACAAAAAAGTTTGATGGCAAAAATTTGATAGTAACTGGCTTATGATGCTGAATTTAAAATATAAATTCAATATACAAGTAAATAGTGCACTGATCCACACTACCAAAAAGCCAAAAAGAGAAATTATTCTCAGTATCTCTTTCTCATCGGATCCTCTTTTATTCAGACAACCACACAGACAAACACTTATCACACTATTAACACACTATCACACATTATAGGCTTTGGCAAGGTAAGTGTGAAGTGAACAATCTTATTCCACACAGAGTGAATACAATATACTACATCTTCACACCTCCATATCTCCTTATGTTCCTTTCACCCACCCTCTCTCTATTTGTGTCTGTGGGTTGTTTATTATTGCTGGTATAAGCAGATGACCAGGATCTTTGTGAACATGAGAACACACAATCTCTGATTACATTCAGCTTGTTTTTCAGGTCAGTGCAGTATCATGGGAATGAGTCAACCCTTAGAAATTGCCTTTAGCAAAAGGAGAAGATACACATGGATGATTTCTTCACACACACAAACATCCAGAGTATGACTTTTTAAACATTACATTTTCTTACCTTATACACATAAAGGCAGCACAGGATGTTAGCCATTCACAATACAGTATCCATCCATCAGTCAATCTACAGTATACATTAATGCTCCACAGCTGTTCTTCAGGACTTTAAGCATCCAGTGGCGACTCAGTCAGTGTTATTTTAGTAGTATTTATATACTATTATAGTATTTATTAACATTTTTAATTACATTTTTATATTTTCAGCTTTAATTTTAATTGTAGTTTCATTTTAGTCATTTTGTTATGTGCTTTTTTCAAAATTGTATTAGCTTTTTTCTATTTAGCTGTATTTTTTCAGTGTTATTTTTATTACTTTTATTACTATTACTACGTTTTTTTTCATTTAATATTTTTATTTTATTTTATTTTATTTTATTTCAGTCTTATTCCAATTACTGAAAATGATTTGTAATAGTTTTAGTTATAATTTTGTTTAACAATATCAACAATAGACTCAACACAGCAACAAATCTGATCATAGTACATAAGTACAACACAGATTTGTCCCAAAATTGCATGCACGACCTTTGCCATGGGAAGCATTTTCTATTAAAATTTAATAACCCCTTTTTGCTACCCAAACTATGTATTGCCATATGGTTAGATGCATTATTTTGTTCCTGCGGTCTATGACACTATCAGGACAGACCTGTGACTCAATTTTGGGTCGTAACCCACTAGTTGAGAAGCACTGATTTAATGTATAAACACACAGCACACATAGTACACGACAGTATACACACTATTGTTTTTCATTTCGCTGCTGATTCAAGCAGGGCAGAGTTTCAACATAAGAACAGTGATTCATGCTGGGAGAACAAATCTATAAGCAACACTAACATGGAAACCCAGCGAGAGAAAGGAGGGGGGCATGAGGACAGAATAAGACAGAGAAAAACAATACAGCAGGCTGATAGGATGAAATGAGCAGAGACAACAGGGAATAGCAGTATGTGTGTGCCTGTGTGTTTTACACTTACAGGGTTGAGCAGGACAGTCAGAAACAGCTCTCCTCCTCGTATGCTTTTGTCCAGTTCTTTAGGGCCTCCTGGATATTCTTTATAGAAGATGGTGTGTGTGAATAAGCCGCATGTCTGACGGGGCAGCACCTGCTCACACACAAACACACACACACAAAGAGTTTTAGACTACAAAGGTTTGTAGTCAACACAGTTCAAACTAGGGATGTCCCGATCAGGTTTTTTTGCCCTCGAGTCCGAGTCCGAGTCATTTGATTTTGAGTATCTGCCGATACCGAGTCCCGATCCGATACTTAATACATAAAAAAAAGAATAAAGAAGAGCGAAAAAACAGATCCAGGATGTTCCTTATTTTTTATTTAATTCACCTTATTTTAACATTCAACAACTCTGTTAACAAACAGAGCACTTCTGTGAGGTAGCTTGAACAATCAAGTAATACATAAATTCTTCACTTTTGGACTTTAGTGCAACAGTAAATATAAAAAAGTCTAATATATAAACAAATAGCACCTCAACTTAAAATACCCGGCAGGCATGTAAACAAATAAAAAATAAAAGTGCTACAGTGTTTACAAAGCCAGTAATGTGCTTTTAGGAACTGCACTCCTAACTCTTACGCGGTTTCACACTGCACTGTTAGCAGAGCGTGCAGTGCGTATTTTTTTTCGCCGCCCATGTTACCAGATTAAACCAGGCTTTAGAGCATTCACACCGCGCGCAGAGGCGGCGCGGCAGTGTGTAGTAGCAGAGCAGAAGCAGCAGTGCCGCGATCGTTTCGGCCCCGAGTCTATTTTTGCTGCGCCGCTTTTGCTGAATTAAAGTGACAATACATTGATCATGGCCAAAATACACCGCAGTTTTATCCAAAAAGTGCATTGATGATATCTATTGTGTTTTAAACAGTCAATCAAATGACCAACAGCAATTTAAAAAGAAAACAAATGTCCAAAAACAAACTTGTTGCCATAACAATAAAATCAAAGATGAAACAAAAGTTATATAAATGAAATTATTAATAAAATAAGCTTCTTGACAAGTCTTTTCTCTTAAATGTATTTGAAAACGAAAAAAAGCAATGCCAACTTATCCATTATGGAGTAGCCTACTCTGTCTGTAGCCTACACAACCCGCGGTTCAGCCGCGCGTGACAAACGCTGCTAGTGTGAAAGCAAAACGCACGTGTCCTGCTCCTGCTCACCATACGCACTGCTCCTGCGCTGCTTACTAACGCGTGCAATGTGAAACCGGCGTAACTCTGTGCCACCGCATAAATATTGATGTGTTAAAAAATAATGAGAATATATATATATCCGAGTCCTGATCGGGAGGTAACGTCCGATTCCGATCGAGTCTGAAAACACGTGATCGGGCCCGATTTCCGATCATGTGATCGGATCGGGACATCCCTAGTTCAAACCCTGCTTTGTATTCTAAAAAAATAATATTCTTATGGTAAATTTATAAACCTCTGTGACGTTTATCATGTAATACTCCCAGTTTCAGTTTTAAACATAACTTTTTATTAGGTCTCATGTCAGTGTATCTGTATTCAGGTGTTGCATGGAGACAACTTATATATTCATCCATTCACTTCCTGTCTGAATCAGTCAAAGAAAACAGAATCATTTCTCAGTGGGAAAAAGCTGAATGTTTCAATAAAATATGTGCCAAACAGGCAAAGACAGACAAGCAGAAAAGAGAATAAGAAACATACTGTGACTCAATGTGACAAAATTACTTCTTGACAACAACAGAAAAGCTCTGTCTCTTTTTCTCTAGGGTACTTCTCCAACTACAGTAAAACATGTTATATGTTTGTATTTTGACAAAATAATAGCTCTTTTATATGTAATTACAAAAAAAATGTTGACTGAGGCATTCAGGTTTCAATATAAGGATACCAAAGTATCAAAAAATGTAGTCTACGTTGTGCCTCTGAAGTGTTCTGAATGTATAAAATAGCTTTGACTGAGAAATTCAGGTCGTCATTCAGATCGACTGAAATTCAGGTCATCATTCACTGTTGTCCTTGAATCCTTGCAACATGGTTTCCAAAAAATATTAAGCCTCAACTGTTTTCAACATGAATAATAATAAGAAATGTTTCTTGAGCATCAAATCAGCATTTTAGAGTGATTTCTGAGGGATCATCTGACACTTAACAACGGAGTAATTGCTACTGAAAATTCAGCTTTTTCAATGGCTTTTCCACAGTACATTACATTATAAAATATATAATGTATATTTAAAATATATGAAAATAGAACAAAGTTTATCTTAAATATTAACAATATTTCACAGTATTACATAGGACACTTTCGAAAACATCTTTTGAATTGTATAATGTACTCTATGTCCAACATCCTTGCTCTGTGTGTGGCAGACAGACAGGTTGAGAGTTTGCAAGGAGCAACAGAGTCCATTTCTCAACACTGTAACAGTGTGTAAATATCTGAGAGGCAGCTAGACTCCTCCAGCAAACTGCTAAAACAGCAAAATATATTACATTAACATACCCACTAACACACTGGTCTCTAATGCACTGATAAGAGCTTTCATCACCCATATGCTTGTTTTCGGACTGCTTGACTGAGCTGGAACAGATCTTTGGGACTCTGTCCAATCTTTCCATCTAACTTAAACCTAATTGCTTTTCCCGCTTTAACATCTCTCTCTGTGTTTTATTGCAGAGTATTGTGTGGCATGCGTGCTCTCAACTAAACGTGTTCCGTAGCTGAAACTACGCACACACACTTGAGGGGCGCAGCACAATTGTATTGCACGCATATGGCCTTGATTTAATATTTTAATCTACTCCATCTCCTAAAATTCAATTCCAGTGCAAACACACTAAACTGCCTGTCCCACCAGAACGCCTGGGGAATTTATGAGACTCTATTCATGTGCTCTGTCCTTCCCGTTCACTTTTCTGCCACCCACCTCCCCTGCTCTTTCTTCTCACTGAATGTAACTTGCCCTGTCAGTATATTATTGTGGTGGTTTGTGAAAGGAGCAAATAGTTCTATGGCGAGTTGTCGGCTTGCTGTATTGCGGAGCCTGTAACAGTCTGACATGCTTCATAGCTCATGTTTAAGCTCCATGTATCCACACTCATCATTCAGCGCTCTGGATCTCTGATCTGAGACCTGTCATGCTCACACAGAGGAGGCCATTAATTAGGCCGCAGGTGTCCGAACAACTGACCCAAAACCTTTTCGGTGCATCCTCTAAATAAAAAAGCTAGGGATTTGTGCTCACTAACACCTGCTCTAAAATATCTGCCTTTAGCTAGATTCAAAACACTCTTAAAAAAGCTTAAGATGATGATAGCTAAATTGCACGTGAAACGAGTTAGGCCTGCCAACGCTTGTTCTTTTGTATTGTGAATGAGAAAAAGTGACACATCTCCAATTCACTAGAAAGAACAAAGAATAGAACATGTTGTAGTGGGCTGGTGTTCTAACAAAAGAGAGTACTCTAATTTGTTTCTCTGAAATAAAAAAATAAAAAGTCACAAGTGTTCGTAAGAATCAAATAACGGGTGCATTAATTCTTGCTGTTTCATAAGAGTTATGAAAGATATTGCACTGCATTTTAAGAACTCATTTTCTTAATCAGTTTTTTCCCCCTAAAATATCTAAACAGCTTAAAATTGCAAAAACTATTAAAAGTTGTTTCTTTTTTTAACCCCAATGGCAAATAGCTTTTTCTTATTTCAAGCATAAATCTAACTAAATTTAATCAAGTTTATGCTTTGACCTAAAAAAAAATCCCGATTTGCCAGTTAGGTAAGACAAATAAAATGAATTCAAGAGATGATTATCTATCATTATATATGCAAAATTTTACTTCTGTATTTCATCATTTACTGTACCTCATTCCTTGTTCCAAATGTATATGTATGACTTTCTTTCTTGAGGAGATTTTAGGCAGAATGTCAACATCTCCATTTGTGTTCCACAGAAGAAAGGTTTAGGACATTACACGAGGGCAGAATCCTGCACGGGTCCTGTTTGGTAAACCTGCATCTGCCCCTACATTACTTAACAGAACAACCGACCCATTTTCCGACAGCAACGCTAATTTAATTCCATACTCAACCCGTTTGACAAAGACTGTAACCCGAACCGCAGCCGCATTAGAATGCAGTTGTCTCTCTTAAAAACATTGCTGTTGGTCCTCTTAGAAGCATGAAAAATAAAACGTATTTAAATTGTGAATAGACTATATACAGAAAGTGAGCAAAGAATGATCCCTATATAATCACTGAAGCTGTCAATCACTTCAGTTCAGCGTGATTGGCTATAATGCTCAAGGGTACAAAACTTTATACCACGTTACACTGAATATTAGCGGTTCACCTGTTGGGTATCTTCCCACGTGCAGGACTGTAAATTATGACAAAACTTTCATTTTAAGGTGAACTATGTTTTTAGGAGGAATCTTCAGATAACCAGAAAGCCTTGGACCAGAAATGAGAGACAGAGACACCAAAAAGCTATTTAAAAAATTGATTCAATGCTGCAGTTAGGGACATCTAGTGTGTGTGTGTGTACCACTAATAGATTTGACTGTGGTGAATGCACTATGGGGTATTTCATCTGAGTCCCAGTGTGTCATCATTAATTCTTTTGGAGTGTGTGTGTGTTTCATTGATTTATAGCTGTTCATAGCTGTTGCTTGTATTTTGGCAGTCTCTAGCAGGCAAGTCTCACTGCATTTTTCACACGACACTACACTAAGCATGAGGCGGAGCCCCATCCACAATCATTGATGTTGTGTATGAAAGTGTATTATTGACAGCTTAGCCTACTAGCATATAATTAATGTGTGAAGAAAAGTTATTTTGGTAAGCTACAGTAGAACAAAATATGATAACTATGAAACTTTCAAGTGTATGGTATATTGTTTCCTGTGAATCTGATTGCAGGAAAAATGCATTTTATGCTACATTAATTATTTGTCATACTTTTTTACACCACACAGAAATCTTTCAAAGCGTGTCCTCTATATGAACCATACCATGATGTTGTTATGAATGAATCCCTTGCGGTGACGTGCAGGTTTGAGGTGTGGGTATTCCTCAGTACTGGTCACTCGTATCCCCCATGCTTTCTTCCAAGCCTCATACAGCTGAATATGGACTGGATAAACACCAGAATGATGAGGGGCCACGGCATATCCCAGATCTACTGGAATACCATGCTCCTGTAATGAGAAATACACACCAATAAATATACTTTATATTTGGATGTCAAGCGCAAACTCAAGCATAATACAATCTTTCATAAAAACACATACACAGGGATGGTCACAAGTAACAGAGTACAGATGTAGCCTACTTAGAAGTGTATTACTACAGTGTATACACTGGAGTTATAGTGTAGTCATAACTTCAGTCTTCAGTGTCACATGATCCTTCAGAAATCATTCTAATATGTACTATCTATTGTTGCAGGTTATTTAGATTGATGAAAAAGACTGTTGCATGTCACGTCTGGTTAGAACACATTGTGATATATACATATTTTTATCTGTTGAGTGCTTGAGAAAACAAAATAACCAAAAATCCCTTTTCTCAGAAACAGACGCACACACATTTATATAGCTGGCGCTCTCCTTAACACACATTCACACTTATCTTCAGAGTTACACAGAGCTACCTCAGAGCTATTGATTCAAGACTTTATGATTTTTTATGAAAAATCCATTTTCATTTTTAAATTTCTCTAGGCTAACTAATTAAAATCAGATAGGTGAGATAATAGACGTCTAAAGAACAGCTGAGTCGATAACTGTATTTTGAGGTGAAATTTCAGATTTAACTTCCATATCATGAGGATCCAGTAATCCATAGATTTTCCCTCAAGAGATTTTGTGCGCGCACACACACACACACATACAGAGAAAACCACCCACATCCTCCATCCTCTCATGTACACTCATCTGTTAGCTTAGCTGCACAGCTCTGATTTAATCAAGCCCCCAAACCAACAAAGGCAAATCAAAGCTGTCTTCTCTAGATTATCAAACTTCTGCTCGTGGCCCATTAAAATTCTCTGTCAGCTTAACTCTCACAGTCTCTGCCCTCTGAGCTGACAGACACTAGTCTGTTTAACTCAGCGCCCAGAGTCAAGCGCATACTAACTGCTTGACCTTGGTCACTCATGTAGGAGATTTTTCATGGGAAAGTTTTGAAGTTTGCTATTTGTTGATTGCCACAGATTTTGAGCAGATCCTAATGTCAGCTCTAAAATCGTATTAAGGAAACTCATTTTATCAATTTTTAATGGTTTCATTTTTATGTTACATTTCATTCACAATCAATGAATTGAACCAAGACCCCGCCCTACATTTCTTTTCTTCAATAGTTTGTTTCACTCCAATGCACATCACAATACAGAACAAATAATCTGTCACTATACTTCCATTACATTGCAAAACAACACACACATACACGTTTATATTTCTATCATGTTAGAGAATTTCCATTGGCATCTATTAATGATATTTTCTACTTCTATATTTTCTATTTTCATAATTTCTGCATATTTAAATCTTAATTAAGGCATTATTTAGTATATTTATTGAGCTTTTTTTCCTTGCAGGGACTGTTGGCTGCTCCCCAAAATGTAGTTGATTTCAGGTTTTATTATCCTTGTCAGAACATTGGTCCTCATAATGTAGGCAAAACCTGAACCATAAACACATAGAGACATTAAAGGCACTTTCCTATTTTAAAATTGAAAATCAGGGTCTGCGACAAAAACAATCATGCTTATTGAATAAATGAATCATGTTTAAAATCGGCATGAACCAGAAGATGCGAAAGTATTTTCTTCCATATCGTGACGTATATATGTGAGTGAAACGGCTTCATGAACAAGAAAATTTGTAGTGTGGGACTTGATTTTGTCCATCAGGAATTGATTGGATCGTTGGATGGTTGTGGTTTGTTATTGCTCTGATCTCATGTGAGTGACAGGACGTCCCACCCTCACGCCAGTAAACACATCATCAGAGTAGAGAAGAGATGTCGTTGCAATTAAAAATGATGAGAATACATACACTAAATACAACAAAAAAGTGATGAACAGCATTGTTTAATTAAATACTTTGATAAAAAAAGACGCACAATAGCACCAGAGACTTATCTTCTGAGCAAATGTTTGAATATGTCAATCGTTTTTTAAAAATCTGGTTCAGTTTCGAATCACTAAAGCTGTAATTCGGCATTGCAGAAGAACGTTTAGGAGAATATGAATGATTATTGCCTCAGATCTAAAGCAAACAATGTAATGCAGAAACTGTGATGTAGTGTTTTGTCACGCTACATTACTACTGTACTTGTTGGAAAAAGTAGCTTGATGCTACTGAAAATGTAGTTAAAATAGTAGATAGTTCCTTACCAAAACAGTTAAACACAAACATGCCCACAGTGAAAGAGATATTAGCCTATTTGAGTTCTAATATTTCAATTTCTTAGATGGATAAACACACTAAAAGCCACTCAAAGATCATTGTAATATGAAGGCCTCTTTAAAGATAAAGACGAAATGATATTGAAAACGATAATGAGGGTGAGGAATAAACAACAGAGATAATAATACTATAGATAAACCAGACTATTGTTTTCAAAAGAGCTTAGTTAAAACTTAATTTTAGTCACATTTTTTAGCCAAACTGCTCAAGCTGTGGCGCATGACTCAAATTATAATTTAGCTGGCGGTTATGCTTTCAGACAGAATCTGTGCTTGTTTGTGACTTCCAGCAGGGGCACTTTACGCTCTGTTGTTTATCACTCATTCCACTGATCACATCACATGGCTGTTTTTCTAATATTCAAACTGCCAAATGACAGTGATTTTAACATACAGCCTAACAGTACAGATGAACCCTAGTGAGCACACAACCATCTACAATACCTTGCTGTGCATATACATTTATATACACTATAAGGACGAAAGTATTTGGACACCTGACCATTACGCCAACAGGGGTGGCATCACATTCTAAATACATATACCAGGGATGGGCAACTTCGGTCCTGGAGGGCCACTGTCCTACAGAGTTTAGCTTCAACCCTAATAAAACACACCTGAACAAGCTAATCAAGGTCCTCAGGATTACTAGAAAATTACAGGCAGGTGATTCTTTCAGGGTTGGAGCTAAACTCTGTAGGACAGTGGCCCTCCAGGACCGAAGTTGCCCATCCCTGACATATACATTAATATGGTGTTGGTCCCCCTATTTCAGCAAGAACAGCTTCCACTCTTCTGGGAAGGCTTTCCACAAGATTTTCACAAGAAGGAGTATTTCTGTGGGAATTGTGTGCCCCAATCATCCAGTAGAGCATTTGTGAGATCAGACACTGATGTTGGATGAGAAGGATGGCTTGCAATTTCCATTTCGGTTCATCCAAAAGGTGTTTGATGGGGTTGAGGCCAGGGCTCTGTGTGAGCCAGTCAAGTTCTTCCACACCAAACTCTTCCAGCCATGTCTTTATGGACCTTGCTTTGTGCACTGTGGCACAGTCATGCTGGAATAAAAAAAATGCTTTCCCAAAACTGTTCCCACAAAGGTGGAAGCATAGCATTGTCAAAAATGAACAGGCCCTTACCATTATCCCTTCTCCACCAAACTTTACAGTTGGCACAATGCAGTCAGGTATGCAATGTTCTCCTGGCATCCGCCAAACCCAGACTCACCCATCAGAATGTCAAACAGAGAAGTGTGATTCGTCAATCAAGTTTTCGCCAAGAACACGTTTTCACTGCTCCAGATTCCAGTGGCGGCGTGCTTTACACCACCCATTCGATGCTTGGCATTGTACTTAGTGATGTGAGGCTTGCATGCAGCTGCTCGGCTATGGAAATCTATTCCATGAAGCTCCTGCCGCACAGTTTTTGTGCTGATATTAATACCAGTGGAAGTTTGGAACTCTTTAGCTATGGAGCATTGTCAGTGTTGGCAACTATTACACACCATGCGCCTCAGCACTCGGGGACCCCACTTAGTTCCTAAATGCTTCCACTTTCCAATAATACCACTTACAGTTGACCATGGAATTTCACGAACTGCAAAGGTGGCATCCTATCACGGTACCACGCTTGAATTCACTGAGCTCTTCAGAATGACCGGATAAATGATTTCACAAATGTTTACAAATGCAGACTGTACAGCTGTGACACCTGTGGCAATGGGTCTGATTGAAAACCTGAATTAAATAATTAAGAGGATTTTCCCAATACGTTTATCCATATAGTGTATACATGTTTTAAAACATTTCTTGCAGTAACATATAAAGCGTACTGCTGAGAGCAAAAAGAAACAAAATAACTGACCAAATTGCATCAAACGTGCATGAGTGGCACTGCACAGCACAATGGATGGATAGTTTACTTGCATGACAGTTTACTTGTTCACTGGATCATGAAGATATCCTCTCTAAAGGTTCAGCTGCAGTGTTTGGCTTCCAAACAGCTCATAACTACATAACACAGGCTGTGTGATAATGAGGAATGCCAATGATCACCCCTTAGTGTGCCAGCTTACAGCTAGATTCTTTTTCTTTGAAATTCACTTGTTATGTCTTATAGGGCATATATATATATATATATATATATATATATATATATATATATATATATATATATATATATATATATATATATATATATATATATCATACAGGGAAAGATAAGGAGCAGAAGAGTAGAAGGGATCAGGAGATGGAATGAGCCGGATTTGCACTTTGGTTGCTCGCATCCATTTACAGTATGCGTGTCACTCTGTAATACATGAAGGGTAAATATATGTGTCAGAGTATTACATTCTGCTGGAAAAGTGTCTTTGAGTGTGGCATGAGAGTGCTGCTTCACAGAAAAAGGGGGGCAAATAAATGCAGGAGTGTTACTGAGAGATAACTAAGTGAGAGCACACACACGCTCACACTCTTCCCCGTTCATGTGTAGGTTTCAATGATTCTGTCAAAATCATAAGAGGCACTTCTCTATTTGAGCAACAACTGAAGTCTCAAAGCACCTGTAAAACATGCATAATTAGTGTTCATTTTCTCTCAGTAAATGACACATGACTCGCTGTCGGGCTAATGGTTCCTTAGGTGAATGAGTATTTTTCACTGGATATGATAATACCTGGATGATGGTTTCGTTCAGTGATTGTGTAAGGGCAAGTAAAAAGTGTAGTTTATCTCACCAAAGCAAAGTCTTTGTTCAGGATCATCTGTTCCATCAGAGAGGATTCATTATGGAAGAGATGAGGCTGCATATGACTCCACATGTGAGGAAACCACCAGAACTCATCAACATATTTCAACAACAGATCATCTCCATCATCTTCCTCCTGCGTACCTACACAAACAAACATTAGCATATTGGGTATTTCTTTTGGGGCAGTGGACTTTTAGAAAATAAACATTCCTTAATAAAAAATCCTAAATTCCTAAAACTCTCAGTTTCTATATTGACAGTTTCTAATGGCATCATGGAAGAATGATCGTCATTTCTACCACAGCCCAAATATTTGTTTTGTTTCATAGCATTCTGTGGTGAAAAAGATGGTGATGGAAATATCATTTTAGAATAAATTAGATGACTCCTTTGTTTTGCTAAAGTGAATTTCATAGCTAGCATGTGTTCTAAATGCAATGAAATGTTTTACATAATCTGACAAAATTAGATTTGATTGGAAATTATGCCTTTTTGACTTGATTTTTCTTCGTTGTTTTTGTGTTAGTTTTCTTCACACATCATCATGCATACATTAATCTGAAGCAGACTCTTCACTAACACTAACACACACACACTTGTATATGAAGTTTACGTGTATTCTCCATTGAATTAAAAAAACACTGTTTAGTATGTTATTTTAAGCCATTTGTTTTATAAGAACACAGGAAGTAATACCTATGGCATTATTATATATACACAAGAACACACACACACACACACACACACACACACACACACACACACACACACACACACACACACACACACACACACACACACACACACACACACACACACACACACACACACACACACACACACACACACACACACACACACACACACCCCAAAACTTAAACGCTTAAAAACTTTTTTATTACTTGAAATAAAATAAACATTTATTGAAATAGAATAAAATATAAAAATGTTTTTTTATTTCAGCTAGTTACCAAGGCAACATTTCTCATTTTCAGTTGAAGTACTAAAATAAACTAAATAAATTAAAACTGAAAACTAAACCTAAAAAAAGAGACATATAGACATATTTACAAAAAAGTAGGTGGGTCTTGGCCAGAATAAGCTACAATTTGCAAAGGTATATTCAGCAACAACAATAAAACATTTTATTATTTAGTTATCCACACAAACACACACATGCACAGTTCACAAATAGAACATAATCTCCAACATAATGAACTAGAGAAACTTCAATGTTGCTATGGCAGTTCTGTTACCATGCCAGTCAGAATATTACAGAACTAATCATGCGTGTTATATTCATTTTCCCATTTATGTTTTAACACCGACGCACATATGCTACACAGTTACCTGTATGGAAGAATTTCCCAGAAAATCCCAGGTTAAAGGTGAAGTTGGAGACATAAGACCTCAACGTGTTCTGTGTTTCCAGAAGAGCCTGAAAAAGAAAAATGTCAAACATTAGATTTGTCCACATGTCAATCAACAATAATACACATCACAATATTGAACTATTTTGCATTAACATTATGAAGTAGTATATATGCGCGTGGTCTGTGTATATGCATCTAAGGATGTGATCGATCTTTCAAGGATGAGTAATGGCATTTGGGTTTGGCAGGTGCCTCATTGCAGCAGTTCCAATAAAACAGTCTCATATATTTCTAGCCTAAGACACCATGCAAATACAATCAATATCTGTCTGACAACTGACAGCGAGTGTGAGCGTGTGTGTCACTGTTTTGTAGGATATATGGTAATATCGCAGAAGGCAGGAAGGGGCGTGTTGGCTGACTTAGACGGTGTCATCAAGTCATTACTCACAGAGCTCGGGAAGATATGCTGACACACACTCCGGCACACAGGCAGACACACACAGACGGGACCCAGGAGACAGGTGTAATATATTTGATTTTATCCTCCAGTGAGAGTGTGGCAGTTATCCCTGATGACATTTTGGTAATTAATTCTATTTACATTCAACTAAACAACTGCAAAAAAATCTGCTCAGGTACTCGCATCTTGGTAATCGAATCAGCTCACCCACGTGAGGGTGCACCAGTCTATGTGCGTTTTGCATTTTAACCTAATAAAGTGGCATTTTGATCGAGCGCTCATTAATTTAAAATGATCTGGCCTCACAAGCAACTGTCATCTAATTCAATGTTCATGTCGTAATGTGATATTACTAAAACTGAGGCTTTTGATGAGATGCCTTTCTGAATAATGAGTGGAGTGTGTTATGTGTCTTACGGGAGATACGGCCTCATATTTGATGGCTTATGGCTCAGCATGCAGGAAAAAAGGTAAGGGAGAGAGGGAAAGATGAACCTGTGAGAACATTAGCCCACCTCTTGTATCCAGGTAACTGCACAGGTTTTTTTGTTGTCATTTTGTCAAAATTTACACTGGCCAAAGTAATTTCAAATCTTTACATTTAATGACTTTTGATTGTTTCCAGCAATATATTTGAATTAAAACCAATTTATTACAATAATGGCTCTGTGAATGACTTATGTAATTATTAGAACAACATAAAGGAGTGTTTTTTTTTTATTCTGGCAAAGATTTTAGTCCAGTAATGTTTTTATTGAAACAATTTTTTTTAGAATGTTTGGAATTTTTTTGACTTGTGGTATTTGCAGTGGTATTTTATGTGGTTGATTATGTTTTCATCATAAATTATGAGCATATGTCCACCCAAAAACTTGTCATCACTCACCCTCATGTCGTGCCAAACCGTAAGACTTTCATCTTCGAAACACAAATGAAGATATTTGAAATGAATCAGAGATTTCTGTCCCTCCATTGACGCAACTATCAATTTGACGCTTCAAAAGGTTCATAAAGAGATTGTAAAACTAATCCATATAAATCGAGCAGTTTAGTCCATATTTTCTGTGAACTAATCCTTCAAGTAACAAAAATGCTCAGTGTCAAACTCTGAGTGGTTTATTTTAAGGTATAACAATGTAAACAAAAGAAAGCACATAGGAAATGATGACAATTATTATATTGTAATTAATAAACAGATTACATCTAAGAAATAAAAGATTCAAGAAATAATGTATGTGGAATTTTATTTTATTTGAAAATTTCAACTGATCTGTTCATCCTAAACTTATCTTACCTATACTAACCATGAGCGATGGTGCGTTTAAGTCAAGTCGGAAAGATTGTATATTTACGAGTTTAACGCCACCACAATGTCGTAAGTACGATTTTCTTTAAGCCCTGATCTTTACGAGTTGGGGGCGTATCAGTAAGAAATGTGGCGGAATACTTAGGTATTTAGCAGGGGATTCATAAACCAATTAAAAACATAAAAAAGCAAAACACATCTGATGCACATTCTTTATTCTTCCTTTTAGAAGTAGAGGAACCTTTCTGTATCTTTGTGTAGTTAATTAAGAAGTACACCGCCATCTTGCTCTAACGAAAGTGACTTGAACGTACCTGACGTCATAAACACGACTTTCCAACTCGTAACTATGAACTTCCCAGGAGGATTTGAATGCACCACAACACAAAAGCCAGTGAATCACATTCAAACAAACAAACAAACAAAAAAAAACATTTGTTTGTGGCTTTCTGTCATAGACTTGTCATAGACATAGGCCTTATTTGATCCAATTATACAGTTGCCTGGAAAAAGTAGCTCTATACTTTTCCTCTCTCTAAGTTTTCCTTGTATAGGAGACAAACAAACTTTACCTCATCTTACCCTTCTCTCCTCTTTATATAAATAATACATAAAAGGAATTCAGTGGACAACAGTGAAAGGTAGATGGGACGAATACTGTTGCAGGAGCGAGAGAGAAGAGTGCAAATAAAAGAATGAGAGACAACACATTTAATATTGATGTGGGAATCTGGGATTTTGGGAATCTGACATCATAAGATAACAACGCCAAACCAGAGTGCAGGAGAGATGGGAGGGGAATGACAGGATAAGAGGAGAGAGTGAACCTGAAATGGATGACAGAAGGAAAAGATAGAGAGACAGAGCTATTCTAGGATATTTTTACAGACACAAAGTTTCCCGTTCTTTCAGCATGCCGTGACATGCGCGCACAATCAGATACACGCATAAATCGCACAAGTCTTTCAAAACGCAAATCTAAAATATCAAGACATGCCACAAACATGTCGGAAAAGTTGCACTGAAACTTCCTCAGCTCATTTCTATAGTCTGCACTACCCACCACGGTCAGGGTCCTCTTGATTAAAATGCAACAAACAGAGCGAAATTAATTATTTAAAGGTTAGGTTTTAAACAGCTCTGTCTTAAATCGATTCCTTACGTTTACTGAGCACACTTCAAAAGAGTGCATATGAATCATTAATGCATTAATAAGCCAAAGTAGCAGCTTCATAATGGCATCATAGTTCTGATGCTTCATGTCAACTTGGCGATTCATTGTACGCTGTCATAAAAGTCTAAAGCAGTTTATTTTTAAGAATCTGTGTTTTATTGTAATTTATTATGACCAAACCCTCCCTCTATGTGCTTTAAACCAGTAGGATATTCTTGTTGGCTCTTGTTTTGAGGTTTGAAGGTAAATTGAGCATTTTATCAAACAGTCATTTGACTCTCACTCCAGAGGTAGTTGGTTATGGTTAGGGTGTTGATGAAGTTTGGCCTATGATTGGTTGGTAAGAAGGTTGTGTCTGGGTCAATCTGGGAATCTGTCCTACCTGACACACTGCAAAATGTTCACATTTATCACAACAGTTTTGCACAAGGTGTGAAATATGAAGTTTGAACATCTCATGAAATTGAATATAATTAATTTATATTATATTATAACAATACAATATAATTTCATCCACCCCAATCATGAGTCATACTATTGACATTGCCTGAACTGTCTAATATATAAATGTGAAATTATCGTAATTGTCATGGAACAAATCTAGACAATAAACCTTTATTTGAAATGTGAGAGTTGCATTTGCCACACTGAAGCCTATCAAGAGTATTGCTGAATAAATGAAAACAACATTTCATTTCATTTCAAATATGCTAACATTATCATTTATTGAGGCAGCGTATTTATTAAAATATTAGCTTTTAATATGAACATTTTTAAAAGTTTTACCACAAATGTTATGACCAAACTTTCAGAAGCACAAGACCAACCGCCACAGACAGGAGTTAAAACAAACAGTTCATACTTGTAATTTAATATTTATGTAAACATAGCCTATTTATTTGTTGCTATTCCACAACACTGGATAAGCTTTATAAAATATAATTATTTTATAAATTATATATATATTTTTTCTAAAATATATTTCGTTATAATTTTTCTTGGCAGTTTTCTAGCATTCACAAAGCACACAAGGGTTGAGAACTTATGGTGCCAACATCAGCCACTATGAATGGGTATTTCTGCCAAGATTAGGGTTGGCATCACTTCTGTGGTCTGCACTAATCCAGATGCTGTGCCTGGATACTTGTGGCACTAGAAGCTTCCAGAAAACACACACATAAGATTCATTGCCATTCTTACAAACTGTCTTTGCCAACTTAAAATAGAGATCGCATCGCACACAATTAAGCTCATCAACTTATTGTCTTTGGCTGACCAAAAATGCCTTAGATGAACTGAAGTAGAATCACTCATTTGAAATCATTTATCAGCTTCAGCCTAATAAGTAACCACATATGCTCCGATCCAGCGAGCTAGTAATCAGACAAAGTAATCAGAGCGTAGAAAGATAGGGTTTCTTCAAGGAAAGTGCATTCTACTGACTTTTCCTCCACAGAAATTTAATCAGTGCCCTTAAGACGTAATGGAGAGATGCATAATTCACTTGCTCAGTACAGGTGTGCAGTATGGACAGTTTCATAAGACTTTTTGCAGAATTGCCTTTAACTGCAGGCAATGTTTAAATTTTTTGCATAAAAAAGAACCCATTTATATAAAGTTAGAGAGTTTATTATAAAACCTTTTTGAAATGTAATATTTAGCGGCTCTTTCTCCTGGAGGCAACACTATGTGAAAATGGAAAGAAATTAATCAAAGACTTTGCCAATGATGAATATAAAAAACGATCTGCTACATGACAGAAACCAAATGAAAATGGCCTTTATTTTATTAAATGTTAAGTAACTACTATAAAGGTAGATATTTAAAAACATCAGATTAACAATCATGGCGTTCTTCATTAGATTAATATCCATTACACTGTAACACATTGTTGCATCGAGGCAACAAAGATCTTTAAACAATGCCTCATAACACAATTTAGAACGTTAAACATTTTCAAACGTTAATTATAAGTCATTATTGAACCTATTATTATTCTCTTATGCATCATGTGTTTACAAAGTAAAGAAAATGTGATTTTTACTCATCAACAGAGGGTCACTGTGCAACAGAGGGTTAACAGAGACAGTCAATAATTCCAAACGTTTCCCCAAAAACTATCAAACAGTACTGTATCACTAAATTCATGGTGTTTAGATCCTCATAAAAGAACAGTGAGGGGGAGAAATGGACTGATAAGCAGAGTTAATCAGATTGACTGTTTTTTATTGCAGAGACTGCAGAGAGAGCAAATTATATTTAAGGATTGCAACCACAGCTGTGCTTCCTTTCATTACATATACATATGCAGACGACCCTCTGGCGAGGGATAAAAACACACATCCATGACAAGACGAGTGTATGTTTATCACTCATTCTTTATTTCTTTCTCCCTTCAAACTCACTGTCTTCTTTTGGGTTCTTACATTATCTCTTCTTATCCTTCACACTTTCATCTGAATCTGAATGTTATTCTGTTTCACTCCTCTCTTCTAGCGACTCTCTGCTGACATTGAGGGCCGATCAGGGAGAAGATAGAGTGACAGAGATGCATGTTAATGACCTGAAAGCACTGATCGATTCCTCACTGGGGAGAGATAGAGAGAGAGGGAAAGAGGGAGAAAAGAGTGAGAGTGGTGGAGGGGAGGAGGAGGGGACCTGTTGAAATGCTGACAAATAGCTGAAGACATCTGGGCAGGCAAGAAGACGAACATGCCCCCAGAGAATGACAGAGAGAGAGAGAGAGAGAGAGAGAGAGAGAGAGAGAGAGAGAGAGAGAGGGACAAAGAAAGAAAGAGACAGCCATTTCTAGAGTTTTGTTAGCAACATTTCTTAAATACTAAAATTACTAACAAACCATCTATCTATCTATCTATCTATCTATCTATCTATCTATCTATCTATCTATCTATCTATCTATCTATCTATCTATCTATCTATCCATCTATCTATCTGGTTTACCTCAGTTCATGTTAGGTCTGTGTTTAATGACTTTCTAAAGCCAAAAAGCTCAACACGGTCTGCTGTGGATCAAATCTGCTTTTTAAAGGCAGACTGTGTGCATATGTGTACATGTGTGTGCGTGCACCAGGGGAACCGGGAAAGGCTCCACATGTAATATTTATTGGACATGAAATCATTGCTTATTCCTGAGGCCATAAGAAAAAAGAGCATGCGCATATACAAGCCCATTAATCTACCTCGGTGAACCCTTCAGATTACTGAAGAAAAACAAACAAACAGTTAAGTCTGTCATTTAGTTTTTTACGCGTGTGCATTTTTTATTTTTGGAGAATACAACGGGAAGAAGAAACCATCTAAATCATGTAGAGTTGTGTGTGACATTGCACTGGTTCCTGGGACCAGAAGTGGTTTTCCTCAAGGGGGCGTATGGAGACTCAGAAAGCTGAATATTCTTGTAAGCTGTGATTTAAAAATAAAATAAAAAATTATTCACTATCTGGTACCTGAGGTATAAAAACACATAGCCATAAAATATCACATGCTGATTTCTTTTATAAGCAGTTTGAACAGTAATTTATTTATTATTCATTTTTAGTTTACATTTATTAATCTCAGCAAAAACACAAATTTAGGGATGGCATGCACTTTGTTTCAAGGAGCACCATTGACAAAATTAGCTCACTTGATGCCAAAGACGAGATAAGTCATTAAGTCTGGTTAGTCTGGTTATATGGTTTTTGTTTAGTGTGCAAAGAGACCCGGATTCAAATCCCTATCTAGTGCATACTTTTATTTTTTTAAATAAACCCTTTTTATATAATATAATAAACTAAACAGCAAGTGATTACATGCATGTTCTTCTGGAAAACAGCAAAATCCACTTGGCTCAGAAATTTGAGAAGGCACATGCCTTTCAGTTTGAATGGACATGATTCTTCTGATGCTGTTACTATTATGTCGCGTTCACAGATGTAGGTGTGCAAATTTTCAAACAAACTTTTCTTCAGGAATCTGAGATCTATGGCTGCAACCAAAAACACTGCATCTGAACTGAGAAGCAGGAAATGACAGCTATGCATTTCGTGTTTGTTTTCGTGTACACTTGCTGACTCGGGGCATCGAAACAAGACTTTAACACATCCGCCCAAAATGCACAAAGCACTTCCAAGCTCTTTTTTTTGGGTAAGATCTGGATTAGAATGGACATGAACTATGATACGGACGCAGTGAGGATGGGCTCGATTAGATAAGCCATGTTTTTTTTTTAAGCAGGTAAAAAACAGGGGCGAATGCTAAAGCTTGTAAATTTTTATTTATATACAAACAGCAGGAAAGGGGGGAGGGGGGATAAGAGGGATAAGAAGACAAAAATAAAGGTGAAAAGAAAAGTATGGTTGGCAAAAAGAAATAATCCCACACAAATGCCAAACATATTGTTGTCACAGCAACACTCCTTTCTCAGCAACACAGCTTACTGTTTCCCCTTCTTTTTTCTGTCTCTCTTTCACTATCCATGTATATTTACACGGGCATCTTATCAAAATAGCACAACTTTATTTAACGAAACAATAACCTACTACTCTATTGGACCAGAGCTGTGTTCATATACATACATTACATCAGAACTGAACTGATGAATTGGGATCTCGCCTGAGAGCCTAATCACCTTCGAGTGTAAACTAAATGAGCCAATGGACATTGGCGTGCGAGATTTGCAATGGGAACTCCGCCCCGCACATATCCTGTACTAGGAGGCTCCTCGCTACTTGTGGCGAGTACATGAGTACACAAAACCTCTCAAACTTGTTAGGTGTCGCCCAGCCCGCAGCTCTACAAATGTTTGCTAGCGAGGCGCCGTGTGCCAACGCCCAGGAGGAGGCAACACTCTGAGTGGAGTGAGCCCTCGCCCCAAGGGGGCACGGCTGGTCTTGGGCCTGATATGCAAAGACTATGGCGTCTACTATCCAATGGGCAAACCTCTGCTTGGAGACAGCCTTTCTCATCTGCTGGCCTCCATAACAGACCTAGAGCTGTTCTGAGGTCCTGAAACTCTGTGTTCGGTCCACGTATAGGTGCAAAGCAGGAACAGGACAGAGCAGAGCAAGGGCTGGGTCTGCCTCCTCCACGGGAGGCGCTTGCAGGTTCACCACCTGATCCATAAAAGTAGTGGTTATTCAGTTCTGACGTAACATCTCCATTCCCTCCTTCAGGGAATATAGGGGTTACATTAGTAACCTAGACGTTTTCAAGCCTTGCAAACTTTTAACATATCTTTTTGCCATGAATTCACATTGTTCTTACAAATTCTGCTGATTGTCAGCCGGCTAACATAGATAATGTTTCATCGAATATTTAAGAATGAATTTTAGTCTTGGAAATAGTAAAAAAAATAAATAAAAGAAAGAACTGTAGACCCCCCCCCCCCCCCCCCAAAAAAAAGTATTCATTTTAGTAAGTAACACTTTTAGACTTTAATTTAATTAAGTGTTAAAAAATTACATTGACTGATTCAATTATAATTTACATCTTTTCTCTAGCAAAATAAAATAATTAATTTAGTTATGGTACTGCTGTTCATCACTATGATTTAAACTCATTTATTTAAATTATGCTGTTTTTTAGTTTTATTAGTTTAGTTAGTGTAATTTTATGCATATAATATACTAAGGTTGATGCCCTAACGGATATCCTTTGTTTTTGTTTTATCCTTAGTACTGAATCATATCCAGTAATTATATCATTTAAAATATAATGTTACCATATCTTTAATGTAGTTAGATACATTTCATTATTTATTAACTATTTTTATTAACTCTTTCTTAAGGGTAGCTTTAAATGATGCGTAGCTTGGCATGTAGCTTCCCCAATAAAGCTCATAATGTGTCAAGTGCGAGAGGACACACATGTGAGTGTGTTGTTGATGTGAGTGTGCGGCTGAAAATGAAGACAGCTGCTTAGCAACCTACGTAGCCTTTTAACGGAAACACACACACACACCAGCTCCATCTTACTCAGAGCAGAAATATCATTGGATCAATACTTTCTGAAAATAGGTCTGGTGTGTGAGTTTTTCTCTGGTTGCTCTGTATTTGACCTCCTGAATCTCAGATTTAACATCAGACTGATGCTTCTGTTTCAATCTGCTCTAAAAGTGTCAGGTTCACGTGACTTTTAAACTACCAAAATTATTGCACTGTTCACAATCACATTATACAGCATTCTTTAAATCTGTCATCTTGCTAGCATAGCAGAGCACACACAATCAAGCACTGACAAGGTCCACAAATTACAAAATCTCTTACCTGGGGCTTTTACCGATAAGCAGAGTCTGTTTACCTCCCAAAATACATAAGAAATTGCCACTGAGCTTGGGACTTGCCAGAAATGCTAAGAAGCAAGTGGCTGTCCAAGTTGGTGTGGCAGTCTTTTCTTTTTTTTTTTTTTACATTTTCTTCGATTAGAGAGGAAAGAGATGGTATTGGAAAGGAAAACAAGCAAGTTCAACTGTGCCACATGTTGGGAGCGCAGCCTGCAAAGCTGATGTGTGATGTGTGTACTCAAAATTCTTGCTTGAATTCTTGCTTCCTTCACCTTTAACCTTGTCATTGGCTAGTCAGCTACAGTAGTACACTGCTGTACATTGTTCTAATTGTTACATACATACTGATAACATCAAATGTGAAGGTATCAAAATGTATCCAAATTTTACAATGAGTCACTGAACAAATGCAATTAAATATTTAGCATAATTATAACGAAAAAGACAGTTAGTTCCACATTTAAGCTATTTTATTCGCAAACAGCATGAACCACCCACAGTCTGATGCGTATTGCACACAAAACTGGAAAGCACTTGCTCAATCTGGCAAGCTCTAATCTGACAAATTTCGGGAGTAAAGGCTCACAGGGTAGTTTATCAGTCCTCAGGGAAGAAAAGTCATGTTAACAAGGAACTGGTTGATACAATGAGCACTTGAAGGCCGAATTTGAGATAACTGTGCTATAAGTTCAGACATATTTTCTGCTACTTTTCTGTATATGGTTTTCAATAGTTTATAGAAACATTCAATATTCAAATGTCACTTTAAACTGTTCTGGTATTCACACCAAAACGAAGAATAAATGAGAATTCACAAGAAATGATTCTGTAAATACATTTCTACACAAGTCCCGTGGGCCTCAGGAGATCTTGTAAAAATAATAATAATGTCAAAGTCTGAATTCTTTCAATATCTTTGTTCTATTTTGTCCATCTTTCTGCTTGTTGACCTTCTTGACACCATCATGTACTTATGTTTATCAGGTAAATCACTTTATCTCTCTTAAAATGTATCTGGAACGGAAATGATTGCCTAAGTACTGTTCTTCTTTCTCATTTCCCCTGTTTTCTAACCCATATCTCTGTGTGTGTGTGTGTGTGTGTGTGTGTGTCTGTGTCTGTGTGTGTGTGTCTGTGTGTGTGTGTGTGTGTATGAGAGAGAGGGAGGCTTCAGGAGTCACTTTGATTCTGCTTTCTGTCTCTGGCTGAATGTGTGCAGGTATAGCTTTGATATTGTGATTGTTCACTGTGATTCTGTTTAACAGTACATGTTGAAGTCAGTGTGAAGCTGAAGAAGTGTCAGCTTTGTCTTTAATCCTCATCTATATGCTGCTTCAAAGCCAAGAATCATACTCACCATGCACATTCACACACCACACACACACATACACAATCTGCTGTAAGTGTACTAGGGCCACAAGATATAGCTAACAGCTACATCTCAATATTTATGCATTTGCTTTGAAATGGCAAAATAGTGACCAAACCAAACAGCTTTTGTATCCAATAAGATTCAAAAGAATTCATTCAAGATGTCAAATGCAATCAAAATCCAGTTAAAAATAATTAAGCCATTCCATGGTTTTCTACAACCATAAGCATATAAACTGCGATATGTATTTATACACATTTTCCTATAACTTTTTAATACATTAAAAATGCTACGCAGTGACCTAAATCACAGTGAAGTAAACTGTAAAAAGAATAAAACTGTAAACAAGGTGAAAGATTTTTTTTTTTTTAAAGTCACCATGAAATCAAAATATATTGCATATCTTATATTAAGTATATTAGAATGATTTATGAAGCATTGTGTGACACTGAAAACTGCTGTAATGGCTAATGAAAATAGAACTTTGCCATCACAGGAATACATTACATTTCAAAAATACATTAAAAATACAATTATTTTAAAATAACTGTTTAAATATAAAGTAAATGTATTACAAAATATTACTGTTTTTACTCTAATTTGATTCAATAAATGCAGCCTTTGTGAGCATAAGGTACTTCTTTCAAAACCATTAAAAATCTTACTGACCCCAAACTTTTGAATGGTAGTGAATATGATTAATTTATTTAATAAATATATAAAAAATATTCATATAAAAAATGCCATGCCAAAAGGCAAATATTACTGCAATATATTACCCAAGTGTACATAATGAAATTCATAAATACTTCATAAATACTGCAGTTCAGGGCTCGCAAAATCGCTTGCCCGATGTCCCGGGGCTATTGTGTTTTCCAGTCGGGCTACCAAAATGCATAACCGGCCTGCCCGACGGGCTATCTGAAATAGTGTAATCAAATTCCTCCCTTTATTCACATTATTGACTAGTTATTTATAAGGAAAAATATGACCGCGCAAGTTTTTGATCATGCTGATTTATCCATAGCGCAATTTCTGAGAATCACATGATAAATAAAAATTAAAGCTCCACTTGCATAAATGCTTTACTTTGCGTGTCAGAATGTTTGAATCCATGTGTTAACACACTATCACTGTAAAGCTGCTTTGAAACAAAAACATCTGTATTGTAAAATCTATTTTCAAAACTCCTGATGCTTAGAATCTTGTACCAGAACAATCAGAGAAAAGTGTCAAACAGTGTTGCCAGACGTACGATAATTATCGTATTTGTATACCTCTGTTCGATGTACGATCAATAATGAAAAAAATCCCACAATGTACGATAATTTCAGAATTGTGTTGTGTCGTTGTAATCAGAGTTTCTATACAAATTGGTCTAGCTTTGGATTCAACATCTAGCGTCATGATCGTGAGGAGAACGTGAACGTGGTGTTACGCATGTCTTCCATCTCATCTAACGTTACGTCTTCTCAGCCAGCCAATCATTGTGGAGAATGACTCTCTCTCTCGCGAGCACAAGTTAACGTTCCTTTTGTATATTGTAAACAAAATTGCATATCATAAACATGTAATCATATACAAAAAAATATCATAAACAAAAAAAGTTAACGTTCCTGCCGCTTAGTTTGGTCGTTTCCAATCGGAGGTCGATAGTTTAGCAATAAAATAATTTGCAGGTCATGTCAAAAAGTTATTGGTCTCTAGATAAATAGCTATATTCTGTATGTTTGACTCGTGTACGATAATTTTCTTCCAAATACAATAATTTTGGGCTTCTGGTACGATACTTGGACACTCCCAATCTGGCAACACTGGTGTCAAAGCTTCAAAGAATCATTATTTCTCCATCCCTCCTGCATCCAACTGCAAGTTCTGACGTTTGGGGTAGACAACTGGTGCTTCCACCCCTTGTAAAGCAGTGCCGTTCTCACTTAATTTATTGTTGCTAAGTGACAGAGATTGCGTGCGAAGTGGAGAACATTGCGAACATTGTGTGTGCGTGTGTGACAATTTTAAGAGGAACATGGATTTATGGCAGTATTTCAGTTCTATTCGGCCCAAAAAAACAGGTCAGGATGAAAAAGATTTTGATTGATGTTTTGACTCTTAAAAATTGTCTTTTTATTTGGGCTAGTAAAATTCATTTCGGGCTACCAAAATCTGAAGAGCGATTTTTAAATTTTGCGAGCCCTGAGTTTAAGCTAGGTGAGTTAAGTTCAACACATGCTGTCATTTACACAATTGCCTTACACACACCACACAAAGTTCCACACACACATCTGTGCTTAAATTTTAAACCACAACCACAACCACCAACACAAGGTCACTTTAACTGCAATTTCAGCAGAATCTCTGCTTGGGGAATCCACACACACACACACACACACACACACAGGTAAAGTGATGGTAAATCCCATTTGTGTTTGTGAGTGTGTGCAAATGTGCATCGAGTCATTTATCACTGGTGTCCCCTGTTTTTTCAGCCTGTCCCATGGGCTGATGGGAGATATGGCAACCAGTCACTAAGAGTGACATTCTAATCTACAATACCTACATCTAGAGCACACAGGGTTCCTTTCTTTCTCACTTTCGCTCTTGTTTTCTATCTCACATCTTTACACTCTCAACAAATACATGACATGAGCCTATTTATGACAAGAGTCAAAAAGTAACTGTTGTATGATTGTTTAAGTAATCTAATGGAGAACAAGAATTTTGGTGATATTTTACAAACCAGTGGCTCTCAACTGTTTTTGCTTTAGTATAATGATCAAATGATTTCCAAAAACCATGCTTATATTAAATTTAAGTGAACATATTTAACAAAGACTGGGATTTTTTTTACCTGCTTTTCGAGAATCAGGACATCCCAGGCTACTTTCTACCAATACACAGCAAATATATATAGCCTAACAATGTGTGATTATATGATTAGTTGCATTTTGTTTTAGCCATTTGGCATTGTTTTTTTCACTTCTGACCGTATCAGAACAGACTTGTGTCCCATTTTTGGGTCGCTACCTACCAGTTGAGCACCATGGGTTTTCCATTGATTAGCTGTTATCTGCCATTTCATTCCACTGGCTTAGTATCGGCCTTTCCTCACACACGCACAGACACATGCACCTGTTCTGGATTCTGATAGCCTGCCATAAACAGTCAGATTCTTCTCTATAACCAGCAGTAACAGTGGCTAAAAACAATGGCTGGTGGATCAAAGCCTTCCCACTTCTCTCCCCCATCACTGCATGCCTTGTTTTTCCCCAGAATCCTCCGGGAATTTTCCGCTGACATTTCCAGCCGTGCTCCAGAGCGACTAGCTCTAATTCTCTCCCTGAGCACCCCCTCCAGAATCTCCATCTTACCACTGGCTCATTTGCCAGGTCTAAATTAGCTCAGACCAATCGGGAAGAATTTGACAGTGGACATTCTTAGCTAGCAACATCTGGGGAGGTGTCACGTGCTTAGCCACTAACCTTTCTCAGAGAACATTAGATTCGGAAATTAAATGTACCCACGCTAGGTAAATGGTACCATATACTGTTTATAGAGTCTGTTTGAAACCAAGTGACAGCTAACAAGAAAATTACCCATGGAGAGCAACCATAAAGAATGTGTCATCACTTCCCGTGTCCAACGGGTTCAATATTTTGAAATAATTGAAGCCAGTCAGTTTTAGATTTCTGACAAAGATGTGTAAATGTTAGGTACCTCATTTATAATCCCTCTTAATAAATATTTATGGAAACTCCACAAAAATATGCATATACCTAATCAGTAGCCTAATTACCATAAGTACCAAAAGTTTTTATCATGCAAGTGTGCAGACGGGAATAAACTAAACAATAAACCTTTTGTTCTAAACCTTGATGCTGTTTTCCGTGAAAGTAGAATTTAGAAGAAATTTCAGACAACTCTTTCCATTGAACAACACTTCGTAGTCATCGGTGGCATTATCAAGTAAAAAAAAAATCTGGTGATGATACACTGGGCAACTTTTTGAGCAATGTTGCTGGGCAATTGTTGCCGTCAACGGGCAACCAGGAGACACGCCCTGTGTCTCCTGGTTGCCCGTTGACGGCAACAATTGCCCAGCAACATTGCTGGGCAATTGATCTAAGTATCCAGATAGAAATTTGTTGCCCATTCTCAATGGGAAAGTGCCCAAGGACGATTGCCCAGCAATATTTCTCAAAAAAGTTGCCCTCTGTATTATCACCTTAAAAGTAGTAATTTCGCACTTAATAAAGCACAACAGAACATTTTTAACAATTTAACAATATAATCATGGAGGCCTCCATTGCTCTCCTGGGTGCCATACGGCAATTTACACTTTGGCCAGTAGGTGGCGGAAATTAACCTTTTTGCATTTGCTGTGTTCAAAATTGCCCCCTATACCCTCATTCACTATTCCCTACATTGCTCCACTACAATAGTTCACTTGAAGGAGCGAATGAAAACAAGTGAGTGAATTCGGACACTGAATGCGCCGAAAGGGCAGCCACTTTTGCATAGTATGTGCTCATCATCATTTGAAACGTAGCAAACTGACAGCTCCAGTCCAGTTGTCATGAAAATATTTATCTTGAACTCAGTCATGGAAACTGTATACGCCTTAATTAAACAATTTAATAATCAGTTAAAAAGGAATTTATACCTGTATGATATTACGCTGTAGCCACATTGGACCAGCGGTTTGGAAAACGGATGGCTGATTCAGCTGCGGGCGCCATCTTCTGGTGAGACGCGGGAATTCATTCGACTCATAGGTATTCTCTAGCCGTTGAGCGTACATCGGGTGTACACTCGTTATTGCGGTGCATTGTGGGACTGAATGAGTGCATTTGATAATGTCCACTATGGTTTCGGACACCACTACAAATGGCTGTCCCCATAAATAGTGCCCTATTTGAGAGTACAGGGGGCGATTTCAGACACAGTCATTGATTTGACAACCACCATTAAAACAGCATAAGTAGAAGAATGATGTTGCATTTCCACTAGGCTTACATACTGGACAGGAGAATTGTGCTGCATGGCGCACAGCAGATCAATCGCGACCGCCACAATTTTACTGTAATGTTACTGGTTGTTTTTCACTAAAACCTTTTGGAAAACAATCAGCAAGCTGCAGTTACTTTTTTTGTTGACACTCTTTAAGTGCTTTGTTAAGCGTTAAAGTGAGTCAGACGGTACCGCAACTGTACTGAATTCACCCAACCGGATATTCATTAAATTATCTCCTTTCATTTTCTACAGAAGGAAGAAATGAGTATACATGAGGGTAAGTAAATGATGATAGAATTTTCATTCATTTCATTTCATTTTAGACTGTTCTTCACAAAAGCAGATAGCTTCAGAAGACTTGTAATATAGCACACAAATTGTATGGACTACTTCTATGGTGTTTTCTGTGCTTTGACAATTTATTATGAAATTTGGCAAGAGCTGCAAAAACTCAACATTGCACAAAAATAACAGCATGTTTTGGAACAAAATAAATAAATTATGACAAAATGTTCATAGGTGAACTGTTCCTTTAAACATTTGACTCTCTCCTATTGTATCCATCTCTAATCGTTGCATAATGTCCGCATTAATTCATATACACTCATGTGCATGCACTTGAAACTGAAAGCTCTGGAAGTCATGAAGTCATCTCACAATGGAGAGTGAGCGGCTCTTCAATCTCAGAGAGGGGCCAAACGTGGGAACGAGATTATGAATGAGTATGTGAAAGAGAGAATGAACACCATTTTACTGCTCTTGTCCCTCTAAATAGCCTCTTTATACTGACTGAGGCCAACTCAAACACCCACTCCAATTCAGTGACACACACACACACAACATCCCCTTCTTGTCCTCACAAAAACATTCACATTTAGTATATCAGACGTGAACACCTGTGACTAAAAATCAACCAAATAGACTTGATATTTAGTAAATATAAATGATATTTAGTCTATTTTGTATATTTAGTCACAGGTGTTCTTGTCTGATTTACTAAATGTTTTTTTCACCATTTTCACCAAATGCTGCATTTAAAAAGCCCACACAGCTAATTAGAGCTCAGATTCTAGTCTTCGTTCTGTCTTTTGTGATTAATTGGAACAGGTTGGAGATAATCTTGTGGTAGATGTGTTTGTAAAATGTAGAATGTCTCTGGTGATGCATCCTATCATGGCACAATTTAAATGCCCAAATAATAATTTTATAAATATATCTTATCATTTATTTTTAAATATTTTAAATTTACTCAAATTAGCACATACTCTTACCTTCACGTCATTGACATTCATTCTCGTCCCTTTCTTCCCCACAAAAATGTCATCTATGTCAACCAGGATGTAGCGTTCCAGAGATCGTGACAGCTTTCTGCCTGTGAGATAAGCGATGGCATCCACCAGTATGAGTCTGTGTAACCAGTAGCTCAGCCCATGTCCAAATAGCACACGCTGCACCCCATCGTACAGACCCAAGTCCTGCACGACGGTAGCATGGAGAGCCTGGGGACCTGGGATCATCTGGGCCGCCCCACTCTCACTGGGCCGAGCTTTAGCCAATAGGACTGGTTCATATGTGGAGTGATTGAACTGGAACACAGTCCAGTCTTCTCCTGGTAAATGCCCTCGATCCACTTCTGCTCGTGTTACGTAGAGCAGAGGTGAGCGTGGGTTTACGCAACAGTCCCGAAGTGCAACATTTGTTCGCAATGTCAGAGGGAAACCCCTCAGCTGCTGTGCAGGCTGGGAGTTTTCACTTGCACGGTGAAATGCGATGACGCCAACGCTATATTCGGCACAGTATTTATCCAGCAGGTCGCGGTTCCATGCATCCATTCCGACATACTTCAGAAGGTTCTCATAGATTACCAGTGCATAGCGTCCACGGCCTTTGTGTGTTAAAGGTGGGATATCACCCTTCCCTGGTGCAATTTCAGCATGGTAAAGGAATTGGTTGGATTCTAGAATGGCGATGATGTCCTGCCCCAGTTGAGAATACTGACTTTCCACAAATACCAGCACCACCGGATCCTTACGTGACGGATCGATTGGTTTTGGCGTCCGAGGCTCTGACTGTCGGAAAGGGAGGGCCCTGAGGTCAGCACAGTCTGGACCTATGGCACGGTCCGCGAGATCCAGTTCTTGGGTGGAGCCTGTGTAAAGGTAGTAGGCGGAGACTAAAACGCTGACCATACAGAAGGTGGCGAGGAGGATGACCAGCCTCCTCAGATTCCTCCGCAGCTTGGTGGCCAGATTCATGGCAAACGGCGCACATGTGTGGGAGTGTGCGTGGGTGGGTGTCTCTGATTGATCACTGATGGGCTAAAGCTGCAAAGTGGCTTTTTTGGTGATCATGCTGCAGTCATGTGACCATCTCACAAAACTGGCAAATCCGCTTCCAAGACAGGCCACTTTTGGTTGATAATGTGGCACAATGTTCAGCCAAGACACCAGCTGTTACCGAAATGAATCCTTCACCCAACTAGCAGCCCTCCATGTCCTGAGATTTCTCCTGACCCCCAACAAACCTGGAGATAACACAGATGACAAATGACAAGCAAATTCATGTTTTAGTACAACTTTAAGCATCTCTGAGGTGTGTGTTCCTCTCACAGAAGTGTTCATCAGGGGTGTGTATGGATGCTCTTGAGGGGCAATTCAGCCGTCAGCCTCCAGGTTGTTTTCAATCAACACTTCACCAGCTGTGGCCAACACTTCCCGGGAGGAGTGTGTGATTGGCTGTATATAAATAGGAAGTTGGAGGCTGAGCCAGTAGGAGCCTAAGGGTGGCTCTAAGGGAGAAATTCATCATTTGTCCAATAGGAATCGACTGTGTCGCTCATATACTGCATGTACATAAGGTAATCTACATGACCACATTTTGTCTTCAAAATGTTGCTACTGCAGAAAAAGGGATGGCGGCAAGATATTTTCTCATCAACTGCAAATGCAGTACATCCAACAAGTGCACTTGTTCACTCTCTGTTTATGTGTGTGTGAGACTATGTGCATGTCATGATTGGTGTAATATCGAAGTACGTAATTAAAGGAACATGAATTACACAAGATTGAAATAACAGATTACAACGTTGCGCTGGAACATCACAGGGGAATTCAAGAAAGTCGGGGGATGAATTGCATAAGGCGAGAAAAACTTAGATTACCAAAAGAGTGTTCCCTAGTTCTGAATCATAAGAGCACAGGTTTACTTAGGGAGTAGCAATTGCATTTACAAGACATTCTATATGAAAACATGAGCTTATTTTTGTAGTCTCTGTCTATTTTAATATTTTACTATTCTATCATGTTTACTGAAAACTTAATGATCAACAAGTTTAGTGTAGTCTGCGGGCTGCAAAGTCCCGCTATGTGTGCAGATTTGGTTAATACTTGCTAATACCTTCAGTAGTTGTGTGTACATTTAGGCTACTTACAATTTTAAAGGGTCATAAATCGGTCAAATGAAATAATTTTTTGTTTTAAATCTAACGTCAACAGGTTTGTATGATGAGGGTATGCTTCAGTAAATATCGTCACCTTCTTATAAAAAACACTGCGCCTAAGAGATGTCCTCACTTATATAGGCTGTGCGTGTTTCCCCGCGAGGCGGCGCATTCTTTAAAAGGGGAAGCATCGCCAGAGATGAGATATTTTGGCTACATTAATTGCATTAATACTAATAATATAAATATGAACACCTAATTCATGTCTTTGCTCAGTCCTGTTATGTTTAACAAGACTACATTAATGCATTTTTGTTAAAATCCTAAATAAACTACAGTTTCTGTTTAAGATTAAAAATGTCAAAAATAACCTGAGGAAAAGTCTAAAACAAAAAGAGAAAATGAAAGTCGAATATTCAGAAACAAACAAACAAACATAAAGTAGCCTAAATATACAAGTAAATGCAGCCTCAACACATGCAAGGATTCTAAAAAGAACACTAAGACAGTTATAATGCTCACGATGTTCTGTAAGCTAGAACATTCTTTTAGAACATGTTTTCAAATACTTTTCAATTAGCCCAAGACGATATGGCTATACTATGGAGACAAACATGCACATGTGCAATTGTTTGTGCGTATTAACGGTTGTTTTTCAAACTAAACCGGAGGCCGTTGTCAATCGCGCTTAAGAACTGATTTTGCTCAAGAGAAATTGTATTAAAATAAAAGAATATTAAAGCCGTTAAATAGCCTACAACGCGAGCGAAATTAAACGCACAGCATCTCCGGTCCGATATCGGTAATGTGACATTCCAGCACAGCATATCTCTAAATCTCACACACACAAAGACGTTCAGCACCCCAACCAGCACAAAGTTACAATACTAAACGTAACTCAAAACTAGCAAGCACTTTCGTCATCTCCGACGACGAGCTTTCTTACCTTGAGCTGAACCTGAGGTGCAGCTGAGCGGGAAGCTGTCACAGCAGAGCCGCCTCTCTCCGGAACACCAGCTCCTTACAGCTCTGAACCCGAGCGCCCAATCTCATCCACTGATTCAGAGGCAGCCATCTGGAATGATGCGGGGACCGGCTCGCTATTCGCTCCGCGCCCTCTTCCCCTTTCTCTCACTGCGACACGGATTAAAGGAGCGCGGGGGGGAAGACAGGTCTGGAGACAGGAGGAGAGACAGGACTGGAGAAAAGAAAAGCGCTCAAAAGACGAACTGAAGAGAATATCCCGAGAGGAGCGCTGAGACACAGGACTCCCCTCCACTGTCAGCAGTGACTGAATAGAGTCGCTGCCGCTCTCTGCGCTTTAGCTCACCAACAGAGAGAGAGAGAGAGAGAGAGAGAGAGAGAGAGAGAGAGAGAGAGAGAGAGAGAGAGAGAGAGAGATGCTCAGAGTGATTGGCAATTTATATTATGGTATGTAACGTAATGGTATGGCAAGTAGCTATACCTCAAATACATGGAAAGTGTGACAAGTACTATTATGCTAATACTTTTTTTTATCACGGTATAATTACTAATTATTTTCTTCGCTTAATAGCCTAATAGTTATAACAATATAGTAGTAGGCCTATGTTTAAATAAATATGCTAGCAGCTATGCAAAATAATACTCCATTAGCCTACATGTAGTCATACTTTATACAAATATGCGTATAATATAAAAATATATAATATAAAATATGTGTTTGTAAAAATAGTAATTTTAACAACGGTATACAGTAAAAACCTGCTAACCTATTATAAGTTACCTTACCATATGCTGTAAAATTATATTGTAGCCTACTTTAAAAGACATGTAATTTACTGAAAAATATTGTAAAAAGCACTCTAAATATTGTTAAAAATGAAATAAAATATGTCTAAAATGAGGTTTTTGACAATAAAATGTATTGCCTTACAATATGGGCATTCTCAGAATTCCCTGCATGAACAATCACATCTGTTTGGATTTTTCATTTAAAATCTATTTTTGTAATCAGTTATACTGCTGATAATATTTTGTGTTTGTAACATTGCGATTTGTCATTTTATTATTGACTGCAGTTTCAGAAGAGGCCGATTTTGATTCATTTCAAGCCATCATATTCTATTGTACAACCTAAATATTATTTTCAATGCAGCAACATATTTTAATGTCTCAAATATGTTGATTTATTAACATTAATTTAGTTTAATGAAAAATAAAAAAAACCCACAAAAATGGCATCCTGTAACGCTTGTTGCAGCTGCTGGTTTTTAACATCAATAAAATTAAAAAGAAAATGAGTAGAAAATAGCATATTTGACCCTTGGTGGATTCATTCCATGTGTGATGAAGAAGTAGTAGTAGAAGAAAAGGGAATAAAAAATCCCCAGTTGTAGATACTTACAACTGGGAACCATAACATCATACTTCTCTTAGCATTTAATTCCAATGCCCAGTCTGGTCTCCATGAGTGGGATTTTCTGTTCTGCTTTTCGTAAATCAAAACGGTTTGAGGGTTTAACTCAAAATGAAACAGGACAGTGCTGACTTCTGCAGAAATGCTAAAGGCAGTGTAGACCAAACTGTTCTGCAGAATTCTACAACTGGCATGAAAAAGATTGATGTGATTATAACAGGATGAAGGGAGGTGAAGATTTGATTGATGATTAGGTCATTTTACAATGGACAATATAACGAAGTGAAAACGGTTGTATACTCTCATAAACAACATAAGAGCTCTTTAGAGACATGTTCAAACATGAGTGCATGCACTCAACCATTTAAAACACTGAGTGTGATTTGATTAACAAACCAACACTCGCTGCATGCAAACATATACACACACGCTCAAAGTTAAACAGCTATTTAAAGCCAGATGAGAGCTTCTGTTGGGTGGCCCGCAAGTCTGATGAGTTGATACAGACAGGGGCCAAAGAATCTCTCTCTCTCTCTCTCTCTCTCACACACACGCACGCACGCACACACACACACACACACACACACACGCACACACACACGCACACACACTTCTTAGATACACTGAAGAGGCAGCATTAGTGTATGCCTCATTTGGGCCAAATGTGATGGTCTGGCAAGCGTTCAGCTCTCCTTCCTCTTGCTCTCCCACCACTCCTCTCCATTCCTGTTTCCCTCCCTGTCCATGCCACCCCTTTCTCCCCTCTTCCTCCTTCCTTTCTGGAGCTAATGGGGCTGAAAGCTTCCAGCAGTTCTCTGCTAAAACATGCGTTTAATTTGATTATTTACTACCTATTGTTTTCTGCCCTATAGAGCCAGAAGAAAGTAAAAGAAGAGAGAAGGTGTATGTTTGTGAGAGAACGATGGGAATATGTGTGAAAATTGTAAGTGAGAGAGACTTTGTGTTTGAGAATGTGTGTGTGTGTGTGTGTGGGGGGGGGGGGGGGGGGTAATTGTGTGTGTGATGCGTGTGTATTGTGTGTGTGTGACAGGGGAAGCCCAGCTCGTATTTGTTATTCTAATTGAGGCTCCTCAGTTGTCTATGGATTCATTGTGTTACACTCAAGTCAACGTTTAGATTTAAACCCAATAGGACCAACACTTTATCTTATCAAAACCATCCCCCACATAAAGAAAATTAAAGGAAATTATTCCCCCCTCAAACATTAACACATTTAATAATCTTCCTACTAATCTCTAAACGTAAAAAAATATGTTTGTAATGTTTTGTGTACCTCTCAAGTTGAATTTTTCTATAGTGCAAATTTGGAAATTTGAATTACAACATGTTGCATGTTAAATTGTTTCATTATAAGTTGCACTGTAGATCTGCAATTGCTGCCTTTAGAGATATTGCATGTTTTAACCCATACATTTTATGAATTACTTTTAGGTACTTTTAGCATTTTTAGGTTATAATTCTTTTTCCAGAGTGCTAAATGAATATACAGAATATAAATGCAATAAACATTGCATAGGGTAGTTGACAAATGACATGGACATTAACTTTCAAACACATTTTTTTTTATAACAAAAAAAAAATGTTTTGCATTCAGTAATACAGTATTTTAAATGGTCCTACGGTGTGGCAAAATAATTTAGAAGTACAATGTAAAGTTTCAAAAACTAATAAAAAATAAATAAAACAAATAAAATTTGAAAAATCATGTTTATAAAAGTTTTTTACAGTTTTTCTCCATTGGTTTGGCTCATTTCTTGAAACAGAAATTACATTCTCAAAACTCTAAGATCATTTGGCAAAACAGTCTTACAGTTCAGCACAACACTATAGCTCACTTGCAAAAGCTCATATCTCTCCCAAAACTGTTCACTCATGCTTCAAATCTAAATTCCTTTCCCATATAAAGAGTCAGTGCCATGAAAATGGTAAAGATCCTTCTCAATTGCTTTGGCTCATTTCTTGAAACAGACCGGACGTTCTCAACACTCTTGGTGCTTTTTCCAAAATAATCTGGATGGTTCGGCACAACACCATGGTTCACCTGCAAAAGCTCATACCTCTCCCAAAACAGTTACATGAGTGGGTCAAAACTAAATTTCCTTCTCATTTAAACAGTCAGTGCCACCAAAATGCTTCGTCCCTTTGGCATTGTGTAAGCACCGCAAGTCAAAATGTTTGATGTTTTGTCACTATGGCAGAGGACCATTGAAATATCCCTCATGTCCACCTTTCAGTCTTAGCCCAGTTCTTCATTGACAATGGTTACTGTTTTTTGTCTAGCTAACAGAATACAATTGTGTATAAAACTGAAAAAAAGAAATAGGATTTTAGGGTAAGAGTAGCCTCCAAGGTTTGACACGCAGCGTCCATTGCATGGAGCAGGGACCTCTGATCTTGAGCCCGATGCTCATACACTCTCCACCTCCAAGCGGAGAAATACTCCGATAGGTAGGAACACCATGACCATCTTTGGATTAAGTAGTGAACCAGGCCCTGATGAGCTGGCCACATGCAGTGGAAGTTCACATTGTCCCATACAATGACATATTGTGGTAGGTGAGGCCCTACAAGACCTCTCTCATTTTCAGGGATCAAATCAAAATGAAGGCGGTCCAAGAAGATGAGGAGCTTCTGTATGGGCCAAGACTGGGGATGTGAGTGGCCACACCATTCTCAGATATGGCAGCACACATAGTTATATTGCCCCCTCGCTGGCCTGGGACATCCACCATGGCCTGGTGGCCAATAATATTATATGGTATTTTTATTTTTATATATATATATATATATATATATATATATATATATATGGTATTCATGGTATTATGTTCTTGACTAATTTTGACAATTGAACAGACTATTGTGCATGTGATGACTTATACAATGAAATGACGCTGACACGTTTTGGAGCGAACAACCATTAGACGGAGAATCAACAATCAGTTTATATCAACAAGATCTATTCACTTGGAAATTGTGCTAAATGTAGGCTACCTGTACTTAATCATTTGCAAAGATGTACTGAGACATTGAGACATGTACTTAGACATTTGCAATTTGATGAAATGAATGAGAAATTCAATTCTGTTGTGAACAATTGCCAGGTTTGGAGGTTTGTCCATGTTGTTTTGAGAATGTAATTTCTGTTTCAAGAAATGAGCCAAACCAATGGAGAAAAACTGTAATGGAGTCACATCACAAAGCAAATTTACATATTTGGTTCAAAACAGTGCCAAAATCTATATATAAAATTACACTTATTCATTTTAATAAAATTATTTAAAATGAAAGAATTTTAACTTGGACAGTTACACCAGTGCACAAATATCATCATTATAATTACAATTGAATAATACTCTGAAAAGACTATCGCTGTTACAACTAGTGTTGTCTAATGTACATGAAAACGAAGGTTCAGAGCTCAAATATAGGGTTTAATATTAGCCACAGTTAAATCCAAGAGAACAAAGCAACATAGCATAACATACACCGGACACTGAACTGAAACAGAACCGAACATAGCCTATATACAGGTGATAAGATTGATACAGTGATGATAATTGATGTGTACAGCTGAACATAATTATTGTCCGTGACAACAAATGAATGATTAAGGCAGACAACGAAACAACAAACGTGACTGTGACACTAGTTGAGCACCAGCATATGTTGTGTTTTGGATACTTGTTCTCAAGCATATGATGATTTGTCCCACAAAAAACTGCCCAAATAACTGAATCAGCAAAACAACTTGATCAAGCAGAAAGGCTATGCTGGTGAACCAGCTAGACCAGCACCAAACCAGAATTATATTGCATAAATCAGAATGGAAATTCATGCTGCCGTCAGCTGATTTTTCAACAGGGAAATGTCTCTAATTTTTCACTAGTAAGCTGGCCTGCCAATTAAATTGAGGAGAGGTGCATTTTCCTATATAGGGGGAGGTGTCAGAATTCAGATAGGGGAGACCCAGACACAGAATGAGCAAGTGAGTGATATTAAAAGAAGACAGTACAAGATAGGTTGAGGCAAGAACAGTCCAAACAGAAGGGTCAACAGGAAACAACGACAGGACAGCTGTGGGTGACTGCTGGAACCAACTCCAGAGGACAACACGTCGAAAGAACTGCAGAGGACGTGGCCAGGCCAGGCAGATGGTTGTGGTGAAGAGTGAAGACAGGGCAAGGAACCATGAAGCAGAGATCTGATACTTGCTGCACACATACCCTGAACCAGTCTAACCGCCAGGCAGAAGAAACCAGCAGGCAGAGAATCTCAGGGAGCAGACAGGAACCAACACAGACAAAACTCAAGACAACAAGAGATAAGAGATAAGAAAAAGAGCAAAATAAAAACCTGGCAAAAACTAGAACACCAGAAAACAATAAGAAACTAAATATAACTGGAGCAATAAATTCTATAAATGAATAACTGGAACTAGTAAACAAAGAAATAAAACAAGACTGCAACCTTGAAGACAAGCTAAAGAAAAAAAAAAAAGAAAAAAATATTAGTTAAAAGCAAAAACAAGAGGTGAACCAAAAATAACACTTGGAAGAACTAGAGCAAAATAAAGACTAGGATTTGACTAGACTAAAAATCAGGGACGGACGGACGGACGGACAGACAGACAGACAGACCAGCGGCAGCTGAGTTTCATGATTGGCGTCCTATTTATTATCTGTGATTTTGTCCTGTCTTTGTCAGACCGTTTTGTGAGTTCTCCTGGATTACTCTCCGTGTTTGCGCTTCCTGAGACCTTGTTGGTTCTCCCCTTTCGCCTTCTGTGTTCCTGAGGATCATCTGAGTCGCCTGGATATTCTGCCCATTGCGTCCCTGCATTACCGAGCTCAACATCTTCTCTGCCCACGACGACTGACCAGCATCTCTATCTATTTCCTGAATTGTTTAATAAACATTCTGTTTTCACTCGCAACTGGATCCTGTGCCTTCATTTACAGAGTCTGACAAGAACTGACAGAAACACTGACTGACAAGCTGAGAGATAACACACACATAAACCAACAAAAACATGAGGGAAAGAGGCACAATACAAAGGGAACAGCACATGAGGATCAGGTGAAAACAATCAAGCAAATGAGGACTAGACAAGGGCTAAACAAGGGGGTGTGGTAACGGGAAACAAGGAGGTGGAACAAGAGCAGGACATGGCAAACAAAGAAAGACAAAGCCATGTGCTGACACACAAAACAATAAAGACATGAAACAAAGACAACATAGACAAGGCTGTAAGGGCAGAACCCTGACAGGAGGGTGCTCACTAAGGTCCTCTTCTCATGCTGAGGTGGCTCACCAATAAAATCCCTTGCTTATAAGAAGAACAAAATGTGTATAATAAAATAATAATTTCAGAGAGTATATCTTCAAATAAGTTTATTTTTCTGACCTCACGGGCAAATATTTTATTTTTTCTAATAAAATTTAGTTTATTCTTAAAACTAATTTCCAATGGGGTAAGAAACATAAATATTTAATAGCAAGATATATTAAATAAAAACAAGTCTTATTATTAAATTGTTTCTCAGGTAAATGTATCTGATTTCAAGGATGTTTAGATGTTTTTTTTGTTTTTTTGTTACTGAAAAGCAACACAAAATATTTAAAAAAAAAAATTCCCATCCTGATAACCTCTATATGAAATGATGCAGATAATAAGTTGCTTCATTTTTATGCATACCAACAATAATTTGAAAGTGTCAAATTTTAGTCTCACATTTTATGACAAGTATATTGTAGCCTTCTTTTCCAGTCTCTATTTCACTAACACTCATTCACTCACTCAAGCACATCGCCACTGTGTGATCTTGCTATCAAGGCTTCAAAAACCCCTGCCTGCTGTCAGGGTATTGCTGTTGATTCCTGTCTTTCTTCCTCTTTTACACCATCAAAAAAAAAAACACGCACATACATACACACTACTCTGAATGAAGGCTTAACACTCTATGCTGTAATTGAGGCCATGAGATATAGAGCTCTCTAACACTGAGATAAATTCCTTGTCACCCCCTACCTGCGCTTTGATTGGTGAAGAGATAGCACCACTATGACAGCCAAGCAGCTTCAAGCAGCCTGTCAGAAGACACACATCATTTTCCATCAGCAAATCAGCCAGGCTTATCTGTGATACGTTCTCTTAACGTTTTTGAGTGGTCTTCAGGCATCCTTGACAAGCACTTTAATAGATGTAGATTAACCTAGCTTAAAAAAACTCAGATAGTATTTTTTTTTGTTGGTGGAAATTTTAAAAGGGAGATGATAAAAAAAGAAGAAGAAATCTTTCTGATGTTAAAATATTTTGTGTAATCCCAGCTTGATATGCAAAGACGAGTAAGCCATTCGGACGCATTTCCTGATAAGTGAAAATATGGTTCCACTTTCAAAACATTTGTACAACCAGTGACACCTAAATTTAAATGAAAATTCTCAACAACAAAAAAATGTAAAAAATAAATAAATAAAAATCCTGGCTTTTAAAAAATAAAATTATATAATGTGTGCTTTTGCATGGGAAAGAACATTTGGTGGTTTACTGGCCATTTGACTTTAAATCAGCTTTTTTATGTCATTTCTTTTTTTAAAACTTTATTTTTATACATTTTAACAAATTACAACAACGAACTAAACATTCCTTGACAACCATGGTGGCCCAAAGAAAAGAAAAAGAAAAAGAAAATACATAAAGCACTATACAATAGTAGAATGAAAGAAAAGGAAGATTTTATATATATATATATATATATATATATATATATATATATATATATATCTTTTTATTTTTATTTTATACAACAGTGAATAATTAAAAGTTTCACACCAATCAGTTCAGTTCACCCTCAATGCCTCAATATATATACTAATAGGTGTCCACCTTTGTATGAAAGTGTTCATTTTCAGTTGGATCTGGGCAGCCATATTCCATTCTATAAATAGATATAAGTTTTTCTCTCCATTGACTCATTTTTGGTGGGTGTGGTTTCATCCAATTAATTGTAATGGTTTTTCATGCACATAATAGGAGGACATGCAGAATATATCTCTGGTTTTGACTACAAAAATCTTGGGGTATTTCTTCAAGCAAAAAATACAAGGGAGTAAAAGGCAGATCTACATGCATAATTTTCATAATCTCATCCTTAACCCCTTGCCAAAATGTAAATAATTTTGGACATTCCCAAAATATATGTGTGTGGTCTCCTACCTTCCCACACTCCCTCCAACATTTATCTGCTTCTGGATTATCCACAAATTTTGATATCACCTGTGGTGTTCTAAAAAACCTGATTTTTGTTTTCCAGTCAAACTCTTTCCAGTTATGACTGTTGATGCCCTTATGACATCCTGTGCATATGTTTGCCCAAGTCTCATCCTCTATATGATCATTCATTTCAAACTCCCACTTTGTCTTTATATGGAACGTATTATCTGTTGAATCAAGCAGTAATATGCTGTATATGTGCGACATGTGCTTTTTATGTCATTTCATGTGTAAATATCTTTGTTTCATTTTTGTAAAAATGCATTTATTTCCGCCATTACAATCCACCATTAATTGCCATTGAGAATGCTAACAGATAGATTTATCCATCCAGCAGGTACATTGGTGTTTAGGAGTTAGGAAACAGTCATTATGTTTTTAGTTCTCTTTGGGGCAGCAGAAATTTTCCACAGTAGTTTTACGTTTCATTGCTAATACACTTAAGACAGTTAAATGGATGCAGAGTTTGAACTGGTTATGCCTGAGACTAACAGACCGTGGTTTCCCCCAGCATTACCCATCACTGAGAACGTCAAACCAATGCAAATGAAACGCATAGGATTATGTACTGTGTGTAGCATGTCTGAATTGAATAGCTATTTTTAACTGGTCGGTAAGGCTTCTATACTTCAAATCAGTATAATTGAAAGCGAAGGTTGTATTAAAACTGCACAGTGTATAATCTGAGTGTCAGGTTAAAATAGGATTTAGAGATATAAAGATGCTGTGTTTTTGCACCAATAGTAAAAGGGCTGAAATATTTTATTCAAACAGAATCTAGCGGAGTAGAAATGAAAGTGTTCACTTCAAGACTGTACATTTTTGTAGTTTCAAACATTCAAGACAAAGTGCATTTCCATTTCAGTTTTGACAGCAAACATGTTTATACTTTCCATTTCTGCCTGAGTTAGTCAGACAGGAAGTCACATTTTATCTTCAAAAGAAGAAACTTTATATCCTTAATAATTTATGCATGCATCCATCTCCAAATTATACTGAATATGGCAATACTTCACTAATCAGTCCTCAAAAGCTGTGCAGCCTGCTTATAGAGTTGTAATTCATCACATTGTACATCATATTTTATAAACCCGCCTTCAGGCCAGAGCAAATAGACACACACACACACACACACACACACACACACACACACACACACACACACACACACACACACACACACACACACACACACACACACACACACACACACACACACACACACATTATCAGTTGATCAATGTCTAAATGACTCCTGAAATGACTTTCTTTATTGATCAGTTTCAGTCTAACTGAATCAAAGTAACCACAATTGCACATTTCCTCCAAGTAACGGAAAAGAATGAACTAAGCACTTAGTGTCACCTGTAAGAACCTTTTGTGTAAAGAAAATTTCACTGTAACTCAGTTTTAACTGATGATATATTACAAAAGTGTTCATCAATGACATCAGAGACATTTCAATATTGTGTGTTTCTTAAAAGCAAAAAGATTCAGATTCACATCATTAATTTTCAGTTGGTGAGGATGTTTTCAGTAGTTTCATTTGTAGTGATGTAAAGACACACACACACACACACACACACACACACACACACACACACACACACACACACACACACACACACACTCACTCACTCACTCACTCTCACTCTAACTCTAACTCTATCTCTCTCTCTCTCTCTCTCTCTCTCTCTCTCTCTCTCTCTCTCTCTCTCTCTCTCTCTCTCTCTCTCTCTCTCTCTCTCTCTCTCTCGCTCAGTGACTCACATATCCAGTTTTACATTCTTGGTTTTAAGAACCATTTTTGTAACTAGTAAATGTTGTTGTCATTTTGTAACAGAAACATCCATTCACAACATTACTTCATTTGTTAATCTTGACATTCAGCTTTTCAAGTGTCCTGACTGGGTTATGGGCATACTGTACCATGTCAAAGCATGTAAGCGGTGTGGAGCGGAAGGAGAGTGGTCACAAAGACAAGTCACTTGTGTTACACAAATTAATTCTATTGTAAATGAGAGAAATTGTAACCACCAATATGTAAAGTAAAGGAAGTTTCAAATAAAAAGAGCCAAATGCCAAACAGCAAAGTCATTGCTAAGTCTTTACGATAGTTCTTGCTGTTTGATAACATTTGGAGTCATGAAACTCGCACTCAGCATTTGCTCACTCTGCACATGCGAATTAGCTATAGACCAACCTGAAATATACAGCCTTTTAGTGTTCTTTGAAGGTTAGATATTATTGCCGAGTTTAAATGTAAGTTTGGCAAGAGATTTAAGATTTTTGTAATTTTCTCTCAAATTTCTGCAAATATATTACATTGCGTCTTGCATGTTTAGTGACACTTTCAAAGTAAAAATGTCCAATGAGTGGCGATTTTAATTTTATTAGAATTATTTTCAGCCAGAACGTAAATCTGGCAACATTTTATTATATTGTATTATATTACCATAGCAGTTGAGTGCTGCAAAGAGGTTAATTTTCTATTGCATTTGAAAATAACACAGGCTACCATATTAACGTAGCCTATGTGTATTAGTTTACGCACTATGGCAAAAGTGTTTTGAGATCATATTGTGCAATGAGCCATGTGAAAACAAGTCTTTATCAACCAATAATCTTCCTTGTAATCATAATTTGTTTGAAAAAGAACAAAAGTTCTTGCTTATTGCTTACTGGAATAGTTCACCCCCCCCAAAAAAAAAAAAAAAAAAAAAAAAAAAGTCATAAATTACTCATTTCATTCCAAACCAATGTGACTTGTATATAGACTTTCATTGTATGGGGAAACCCCCACACTGAGAAAAACAATAAGTAGAATTTACTCAATTTTTATTTGGCAAGTTTTTGCACGAATATTTTTCAAGTAAATTTCACATTGATGGAAATTAAGTAAATCTACTTAACTAAGCCGAGTAAAATTCACAAAGTGAATAAGTAGGCCTACATATAACTTGGCCTGTTAAATTATATTGAGTAATTTTTACTTACAAATCTGATATAATTAATATAATTAAGTAAAACCACTTGATATTTTAAATACATTTTACTTGTTTTATGCAGTGCTGGTAATTATTTTAAATTAAATTAAATGTTACTCTTATGTGACAAAATAATACTGTGACAATGTGCAGTTAAGAGTAATTTATTAAGAAATAAGCATATACAGAAACCTATAATGACAATAATAACATTTCAGTGTGTTCGGTCTCTCTCTTTGTCCCTCTCAACCGGTTTACAGCAACGGAAGCACAAAGGGCTGAATGCATTTGAGAAATATCCTGAAATTTAGAAAAGAGAGAGAGAAAAAAACAATAATCAGTAAACGCCGTCCTGCGTTTCACTCATAGTCGAAAGATACTGCAAGGGACTGACTCCCTGCCAATAAACAAACAGTGCACAGTTCTGAGGACATTTTATCATCCAAATTAATTATAAACATTATCATTAGGAATAAAGTTGTGTGTTTTATGCAAGTTTCAAGCCGCTTGTCCACCAGCGTCCGATCAATTTTTGTTCCGACGCGACGCCTGTGACGTTTTCGCTGCTTGGGGGCATACTTTGAAATATGAAACCATAGCAACGCCCATACACAAATTCTCGCCGCCGAGTTTCCATTGGCTGCTGCCCCGCGTTTTGACGCTCTCATTTGCATAAAGTATATTATTTCACCCCTGAAGCCGCTTGTCCACCAGCGTCTCGATTTCTGACGCGACGCCAAAGCCCATTCATTTCAGGCAGCAAAAACGCCCCCGCAAAGCATGATGGGTTGCGTTGCGTCGATTTGGTCAACAGCGGCGCTGCAAAAAAGTATCTCGGTGGATACTTTATGCAAATGAGAGCGTCAAAACGCGGGGCAGCAGCCAATGGAAACTCGGCGGCGAGAATTTGTGTATGGGCGTTGCTATGGTTTCATATTTCAAAGTATGCCCCCAAGCAGCGAAAACGTCACAGGCGTCGCGTCGGAACAAAAATTGATCGGACGCTGGTGGACAAGCGGCTTTTTGCAGCGCCGCTGTAGACCAAATCGACGCGACGCGACCCATCATGCTTTGCGGGGGCGTTTTTGCTGCCTGACGTAGTTCCATAGGAAATGAATGGGCTTTGGCGTCGCGTCAGAAATCGAGACGCTGGTGGACAAGCGGCTTCACACGGCGGAAGTTCTCCAGCAGGAGAACCAGCGCTGATCCGGTGTAAATTGTATAACAGACTTGTGACAAGTGTTAAAGGGGTCATATAATGCCATTTTTGTACACGTTAATATGATTCTTTAGGGTGTAAATGAAAAGTTTGTAATATACTTTAATTAAAAATTCTCATTGGTATTGTAAGAAAATACTCATTTTACCTGGTCAAAAACAGCTCTGTTTTCAGCAGTGTTGGTCAAGTTACTTGGAAAAAGTAATTAGTTACTGATTACTGATTACTTCTCCAAGAAAGTAATCCAGTTACTTTACTGATTACTTATTTTCAAAAGTAATTAGTTTCTTTACTGGTTACTTTACTAGTTACTTTTCAAAAACATGATGCACGAAATGAATACGCTATAAAGCAATAGACCTTTCTGCTTAATTCTATTCTTTCTGCATATTCCATCATCTAAAATTGAATCAAATGAAACATTCTTTTTTAAAACTTTAGTTTCAGTATTTTAACTTTATGCACATTGCATCAATGACTCACTCATTAAGATGGTCGCCTGCCGCCTCCTACTGGCGGTTTATATTTCTATGCACAAATAATATTTCTTATTTGTATATTCAAAAAATATTTTAAATAATCTCATTACATTATTTAATGCAGTTTATTTGATTGGTAACAGACCTTTAGCATCTTATTATTCAATTGTAATTTATTGATCAAATTTAAGAATTTTAAATGAAAGATGCAAACGATTAGGGAAAAATGCCCTTTATAAAGGTTAAAATATCATAAATATGCCGATTTATATATGTTAAAGCTGACTGAACTGATGAGAATACTGATTCGGAATAAATTATATTTACAACACACACATAAAAAAATCAAATTTTTTTCCTGTTGTAACAAATGTTTTTACTCGGACAAGTGAATGACCGACCGAAGGACAAATGAAAAGGCTTAAATGTTGAGCCCTGGTATATATTTTTTTTATTATTATTCATTTATTTACCCATAAACCTGTCTTTAGGAAGCCATAAGTTACAGTGGCAAGAATAACTTTGTGAAACCTTTGGGGGTGGTGGACAGGGTTTACATTAAGACAGGAGTTTGCCTTAATCTAGTTGATCATGCATTTCTTTTCTTTTATTCCACAGCTGATGTGTGGAGTTTTTTATTGCTTGCATTAAAATAATTTTCTCTTGTTTTGTTTTTTAATTGCAGTCTTTTTCTTCTGCCATTCATGCTTATCAGCTCCATGCAATCTTAAGCTTTTCTTGGTTCAGCTGCACACAGTCTGAAAAGGTTTTTTGGCAGTTTGCTAAAATAAAAGACCCATTCTAAGACCTGTTGACTTTTCTACCTTGGGAAAGAACGTTAAACGAACAACTTAAAAAGGCATGACAAATCATGACATAAGACTGACATCACTTACAACATACCAATGCATTATCCATCATGAACAAATATAACGTCTGATGTTTGCACGTACATACCAGTTTACCATTACGACATCGTTCATGAATAAACATGATGTCTGAACACGGACAAACGGTGCGTGTTGACACGTCAAAATTCGCGCGTTTCGTTTAAAGACTTTTGAATGCGATCGCTTGCCATAGTGTTTACCACTGACTTCGCGGCGCTCATGTCACTGTCACTCACGAGTCACAGCTCACGTCGCGAGACAGTCTCGCAGTATAACGCAGTAACGCAGCCTGCTTACGGGGAAGTAACAGTAATCTAATTACTGTTTTTGCAATTGTATCCCTTACTTTACTCGTTACTTGAAAAAAGTAATCGGATTGTAACGCGTTACTGCCCATCAGTGGTTTTCAGTACGCCATTTAAGTGCATGTGTCTTTAAATGATAATGAGCTTTGTTCACCCCGCCCCTCTGTTCTGACACAACACACCTGGAGTGTTGCCTTGACAACAGTTGAGGGTATGTTTTGGAGAAAGAATGGCAGCGGGAGTCTCTGAGGACACATCCGTGCAACCAACTGTATCCGGAGTCGGACCCGGAACAAGATGACCGAAGAAGTTAGACAATTAAGGTCTAAACTCAACCATTGCGTCTTGAGCGGTTCGGATTTAGGAACATCAAAATGACTGCGGTGTTCGTTATTACACCCAAGAACAGAACACCACAATCGCTTAGACACCATTCTGCTCCAGCGTATCAACAATGGCGGACTATGATGACAGCTCGCTCAGGGCGGGTCTGTATTGAAACGCTGCTGTCAATTTACAATCGTGGGAGGGGCGTCCGACCGTGTGACGTCACACGGTTAGACGGCTCGATTTGAGACAGGGGAAAACATATAAGGAGATTAAAAAAAGACCACTGGATGGATTTTTATCATTATATGATGGTTGTGTACAGCCTCTGCCAACACACATTTCAGCACAATCAACTTGTAAAAGTGCATGTACCATTATATGACCCCTTTAACAGACAAGTGATTACACTTGAATTAGGCTACCTGAATGTTTAATTTTTACTTCTAAATGTTTGTTAAATGAGTTTAAATGTAGGCAATATTGTATAGGCTACATGTTAAAACAGTGTAAAATATGCTGTATTGCTGTACTCATCTAGCCTGGCAAGCCAGACCTACATCAAGATGTTTGGTCTGGCAACTCACCATAGACACGGCTCAATCCGAGGGGCGGGATAAACGGCTGTCTTTCAAATTCACTCTGCACGCAATAGGACAGCGCTTCAACCAACCAGAGTGTTTTCCCAACAGCGGAGCTAACGTTAGTTGATAGATTCAACTTTTGAATCTGGCCGGCAAAACTACGAACACATCTTCCTTTTTTAAGAATGACTTAACTGCCGTTCTTTGCTCTTTTCTCAAAGAAGAACTTAACTCCAAGTCCTCCAGAGTCACGGACAAAGCCGATTCGAAAGACTGTTCTCCAGCAGCAGCTCTTCTTTGTTTTCAAGTAACAGTTAGCAGGGAACCGTCGCAACTCTGTCGTCATTATGTTAAGCCCGCCCCGCTTACTCTATACACAATGTGATTGGCCTGACACAATTTAGGTTTTTCCAGCACGAAAGTCAATGGAGAGTTGCTAGACTACCCTGGCTGCAAAATACATTTGGCTGCCGCTAGGGTGCGTCTAGATTTCTAGGCTAGTACTCATCGACAATAAAGGCCAATGTCATGTATACCCTTATGAAAAAGAAGTTTATCCAAGTGTTCTATTAATATACTTCTTTTAAACTAAAAATAAGAAAGTATACTTTCAGTCTACTTTTTATGTACTTCTCAGAAATATACTTCAAATTCCACTTAAGTATACTTGACTTATAAGTCTAAGTATATATGGCCTATACTTGTTGATCGAGATATACTTAAAAGTATAATTAAGTATTTTAAGTATTCTTGGCTTGTACTTGTGTTTACTATTTTGATCGAGCTTATTAAATACTTTTTTTTAAAACATAATATTACACACTGTCTTATAAACTAACATGTTCAAGTTTAGCTTTCGGGTAGAATAGCTTGAGTAAATAAAATAAGCATGGAACTGAACCTGATCTTGTACACAGCGATAAAAATTCCCTTACGAAAAATAAGTTTATTCAAGTGTTCTATTAGTATACTTCTTTTCAACTAAAAAGAAGAAAGCATACTTTCAGTCTACCTTTTATATATTTCTCAAAAATATACTTTATGTACTTCTCAGAAATATATTTACACTTACGTGTAGGCTATACTTGACTTATACTGAGAGAAAAGTCCAAGTATATTTGGCCTGTAGCCTACTTGTAGGCTACTCAATCTTTTGATCGAGATATACTTAAAAGTATAATTAACTATTCAAAGTATATCGGAGCAATCGAACTCGGGTTCGGAACAGGCAATCGAACCAAGTGTGAAAGCACCCTTAAGCGGACTCGAGTACGGTTCGCGGGTGCGCACCCGAGTTCGGAAGACAGCGTTCACATCATCCAAACGAACCGAACTGACGTCATTCGAACCCGGGTGCGCACCAAAAGTGCTAGTGTGAAAGCGCCCTAAGGCGTAGTCTTTGACAAAAATGTGATTTTCTCATCTTTTTTGTTTAAAATGTTGCCTTTCTTTATGAAACTTACCAATATTCACGTGTTGATAGAAAGGATGCATGAAGCTAATAAAATGTTTTTAAAATGAAAGTATAGTTAAAGGTATTTTTCAAGTATAAAAAAATAACATTTGAACATAGCTAGTATAGGCCTACTGCAAGTGCAAAAATTATATATAAATAGTAAGCTATAAGTATAATGTTAAGTTCACTTAAAGAAAACGTGTAGTATAAAACTACTAAACTAGTAGTTTACTGAGAGTATACTTCAAAGTTGCAACAAGTATTAAAATAATGAACAACTAGTATACCCATAAGTTCACTTGCAGTACAAATGAGAAACGTAATTATGAACTAGTTGTGCACTTAAGGTTTACTACTGTTACACTTAAACATATACTTTTATATACTAAAAGTGGGCCAATTTAGTCCCAAGCAGTATTAAAATAGTACACTTACAAGTTAACTACTAGTACATATTGACATTAGTATACTTACTACATAATGTATACTTAAAATATACTTGAACATTACTTAAGTATACTTCATAAAATTAACTTGAAGATACTTCTTTTTCGCAAGGGTACTGGTGGTTGTATGGATAATTTACAAAAGTTTAGAGGAAATAAAAAAGTTAATATTACTCATAAATAAAAACAGTTAATATTACTCATACATATTGTTTTTTAAATGTTTAAATGTTAAATTATTTCTACTCAATTTTATTTGTTAATGTACCAGATGCAGTTACTTCATTTACTTCATACTTTACTATATTTCATTGATTTCACAGCTTTAAAGTTTACTCTATTTTTTTTAGTGTAAAAATGTTTCACCAAAAAAATTGAGTAAATCATAGTTAAACTTTAGAGTGTACCAGTGTCATTTTATGTTTTGGGGTGCACTATAAACAATTGCTGTAAATTTCACAGTAAATATTTAGAATTACTGTTATTTGCAATTTACAGTATTACTGTTTTTATGCTATGAATTGTGAGAGTATGATAAATAATTGCTGTAAATTCTACAGTAAAATAAGATATTGTACATAATTACAATAAGATATTGTTTTTGATAAAAAAATGCCAGTCTTCCTGTACAGGAAAGTATTTGATGCTTCTCTAGAATAAGTTGGGCTAAAGCAACACTAAAGCAATACATTTTTAATTTATAATTTGTAAGAAATCGTTTAAAAATGTTAGCTTCAAAAACAATGTTTCATAACAAATGCAATAGGAAAAAAAAAGTTAACATTGGCCTAAGCATGGGAAATGAGGAGCCATCAATGGTCTTGCCTGTAATTATATCCTTATTGTAACAAACATTACAAGAACTATGTTACTGTTACATAAGGCCAATTAAAAGCTAGAATCAAGATTAAAGTGTATGGACCTTCTTGAATTACTGACTAAACAAGTGTTTATCCCATGTGTAAAATGTGTTCTGCTAATAATGGATATTAGGAAAAATGACAGGAAATTAACGTTTTCAGTTTAAGAACATTTTAAGTTAGTTTGACCTACCATGGCACTTTGATTTAGAAGATTCTGCCAAATTTTTTTGGTGCTTAAATAATATAAAATACATCACATATCCTATGTACTGTAAACAAGTAATTGTTAACTATGTTATTACTTTATTGCAGTTATGTTATCAACCAACTTCGCATGTGTGGGTGAAAAATATTTTGCAAAAAAAAAAAGAAAAAACAAACAAACAAAAAAATCTCATAAGTATGCATGCCCTGGGACCAACTAAACGGTTCACACCACCCCAGTGTTCAAACCAAAACTACGCCCTTGACTCGCCCTCATGTCGTTCCAAACCCACAATACTTTTTTTGACAATAATGACAATTTTCATTTTGGGGTGAAATAACACTTTAAGAATGTTTGTGAATGCAGATTTTTTTATTAGGATTAGATTTTAGAAAAAAATATTATTTAGCTGATTACTTTATGTTTGATTTATAATTTAATTCTCCCCAAAGCAATATTGTAAGGAGATCATTCAATGGCTTCAAATATATGTGTGTGTGGTCTACTGAGGTTAAATCTGATTACAATTGGTCATTAAATGAAATGAGATGTTTGTCTTATACTCAGTGATTTAAATGTCACTTTTGCTATTTATGACTAAATATTTGTTGAGTATGCTGTTTTTTTTATATCTGGATGTTGTGTGTGTTTATTCAGAGGAATTGTGGGCATTAATCCAGAAACTGGATTGAAGACAAGAAAACAATGCAAGGAATAAACCAACACATATGCTCTCTGTTTTGACAGCTCATGGACTTTAAATGGCTTGCTGTTTTAAAAAAGAAAAGAAAAAGAAATGGATTCCAACAAGGTAGACAAACAGTTTACTAAAAGTAGATATACATTGCAGTCAAGAAATTAAGTGATTAATTAAGTGATTATTGAGCATTAGTGATTAACACCTGCTGTTAACAAGCAGAATCAATGAAGGAAAGAGAAACAAAAGAACTACAACTGACTTCCAACCACAGCCTTAGATGAAATCAACTCAAGATAAAAGACGTTTAAATCTCTAAAGATCTCAGCAGAGGAGGATTAAACCACTACACACACAGCATTACCAGCTTCACTTATTACTAAACAGTTTGACTTTTGTCATGCGTCTACAGAAGTTGTTATTGAGAATGAACAGAGGGTTAGATTCTAATGATTTATTGAGTTTCATTTAAAGACACCATGATAGTGATCAGTGTTTGCTTTAGTTGGGCTCTTGACCCTTGACTTTATAACACCAGTTTTTCCTCTGGCTGCTGTAACTGAGTGTTTATAAAAAGAAAAAGAAAATATGAGCACGTGGTTGTGTTTAGATGATAAAAATCATCATTTATTGACTTGATTCTCTGATCTTTTCAAGACCCTAATCTCTGATTAGACAGGTGATGTATTATTTGTATTATTCATTATAATAGAACTGATTCTGCTGTAAGGTCCATTGTTGTGACAATCAGATTTTAAAAACCTCTATGGTATCAGGCTGACTTACACAGTAATCAAGGATCAGCATATGAATCTCAACAATGGTGACCATTAAAAAATTATTTATGCCGCAATGCATGCTGGGAGCCATGGATAAGTTTTGTATTATGCTAGTACCCAGTATGCATCATTTTTTAATGGTCACCATTGTTGAGATTCATATGCTGATTCTTGATGTCTGTGTGAGTCTTAGTAATGCAATACCTTTTCTGTGAAACTTTTTGTGCACAACTATTTGTAAAATCCTTCATATTATCTGATGGTCACAACATGGCTAGCTCTTATGCTGTAGAATCACAGTTTTGAGTAAAACTAATACGTTGCCCTTTTAATCAGAGATCAGACTCTGAATAAAATCAGTGAATCAAGTCACTAAATGATGATTGTCAACATCAGTCCTTCACCATCAACACCCGATCAGACTTTTCCTTGCCTTTTGTGCCATAACAAATATGTTTTATAAACACTCAATTATAGCATCTAAAGAAAATCTTAAGTGCAAAAGTCAAGGGTCAAGAGCCCAACTAAAGCAAACGCTGATCTCCATCATGGTGACCTTAAATGAAACTCAAATCATCAACTTCTAAACCTTTGTTAATTCTAATAAGAACTTCTGTAGACGATAATAAAGTCAAAGTGGTTAATAATAAGTGAAGCTTGTAATGCTGTTCGTGGAGTTGTTTAATCCTCCTCTGCTGAGATCTTGAGGTATTTAATGTCTTCTTTTATCTCCAGTTGATTTTGCTGTGGCTGGAGGTCAGTTGTAGTTCTTGTGTTTCTCTTTCCTTAAGTGATTCTGCTTGTTAACAGCAGGTGCTCATCACTAATGCTCAATCATCACTTAATTAATCACTTAATTATACAATTATCATTCTGGGATCTAGAAATGTTCTATAATTCATTCAGTTTGAGTTCTGTTTCAGTCATTCAAGTTTCGGTAATATTTGAGTGCTGTGAACTCAATTCTATTTAGTACATATTACTGTTAGGTTTTACAGTGTGTGCATCCATGCAGCCTAGCATGGATAAGAGCAGGGAGAGCAGCAATAACCCCCCAAAACAAAACCACATGCCAATATCCCCCAACACAAACTGACAGTGAAATTCTGGATGTCTTTTACACACTACCCCCAACACGACTGATGCTGATAGAATGGTTAATACATCATGATGTTAGTGGCATATATATATAGGTTAGTGGCACTATAGATCCAATCTAATGGGGGAAGCATCACCCCAAGCTGGAGCAAGCAAGGACACATTGCAACAAGCATGTTGCTGTAGACAATTTAACAGTGTATGGGATCTATTGGGAACAGCAACTAACAGATTTTAGAGCAGTGGTTTTAAAACTTTTTTTTGGTCGCGCCCCCCTTTAAAAAAAATCTGAGCATGTTTCCAATAGCAACCAGATAGCCTTAAGCACAAGAATGTTTCAATAACAACAGATAGCCTTTAGAGCAAGCATATTTCCAATACACTATAGCTTTAAGAACGCCATGTTTTCAAGAACTTGATAGACCAAACGTGTCTGCTACCCGACATAATTAACGCTGAACTGAATTAACTGAATAGTGACTGTTTATTATGTCTGTTTAGAGCTGTGCCACAGCAGAAATTATTCTGTTTGCACCATGAATTGTTATTTCCTAACTATCACCGCAAGCTGCTTGAATCTGTGCTGCATAGTGCTAAAAGCACAGCATGCGACGCAAGCAGTTGCCATTGACAACAGATAAGTAACGCACATAGGCAATATGATCGCATAAGCCTAGCAAGACCATTTTAATGAAAACTAGATAAGCCCAAGCAACACGGATAGCATTAGCAACAAGCATGTTGTCAATACCCTGATAGCTTTTAGCAATGAGCATTAAAAAGGAACTTAGCTTAGCTTCGTGCAGACTTTCAGAGATGAATTACGCTTGATTTACACGCTTGATTGTAGGTATGCGGCCTTTAATTCCGTGTATAAAATATCACTGCATGGGAATGAAATGCGTTGCTATTAGTGGTTGTGTCACGATTATGGACTTTTATTTTGATATTTTGTTCCATTTCCTTTAGTTCCTGTTTCCTTGGTTTCTGTTTACATCCTTGTTTGTTTAGGCTATATGGTTAAATATCAACAGCTGTTTCTAATTTAGTTCCTTGTTATCCCCTGTAAATATACTCCATGTTCAGTTTAGTGCTTTGTCGGCTATTGTCTTATGTAAATGTGTTAATTCCTGTGTACCTCCTTAAAGTCTATTTAGAGAATTCCTAGTTTGTGCTTGTTGCTTATCCTCCCCAGTCCAGAACGTTACAGGTTGCAGTAGTTCGTTTTTTGTATTATTATTTTGTTAATAACAGTATTTCATAGATCAGTTTGCCCTGTGTATTTAAGCTTTGTATTTCTTTCAGTTCTTGGTCCATTCTCATCACTTTTTCGGTTGTTCTGTTCCTGTTTGTTTTTTCGTGTTTTGGTTTCTGAGTTTAGAGTTAAATAAGCTTTTACTGTCTGAGAATAGATCCCAGCTATCTCATCATTACTGCAACCGACCGTGACATCCTTTAAATAATTGTGCAGCAATTATATGAGATTTAATAGAAAGCCCAGTGATTCTTTTGTGTTTGAAGTGTTGAGTTTATATTTACTGCATTATTTCTGATAGAGTCATAGTAACAAAGTTAAAGGTGGTGGCCCGAGGCTGTCGATAATAACAGAGTGGTTTCCCCCGGCAACTTCAGGACCTTATTCGTTATTCGACAACCAAAGCAAAGCTTCAACATTCGAAGAGGAGAAGTGCTCATCTTCCCTCAGCCTACACCCACCTCTTCACTTCTGCCCCACTGATAGATACATCCAGACAGAGAGAGATGGGTCGACTGTAAAAGGTTAAATGAAAGAGATGAGACAAAGGGAGGCAAAAATGAGAGAATGACAAAAGAGACGAGGGTAAGAGAGACATAGAGAGGAAGCAGAGAGAGAGAGGGATCGATATACTCTAGTAATTACATGATGATTTATGACTGAGAGGTGCAGTAGATCGCCTTTAATTTCACACCGTAACTCAAGTTTTTTTTCTTCTTCATTTTTTCCCCATGACTGAGCAAGGTCAGTGTGTGTGCATGTGTATGTGTCCAGGGGCAGATCATTTACACACTCCCCCTTCTGCTGAGTAGCTTCCCTGTCACTGAGATATGATCATTCTGGACACGTTTTTCACAGCCAATACAAGTCATCTCTCTTTCTCTCTCTTCCTTCCTCCCTCCCTTTCCGTCTCTCCCACCTCACATTGTATCTCCTGTTTTACTTCTTTTTTTTCTCCCTCCATCTTTCTCCCTTCCAACTCCCTCCTTGTCTCTCTCTCTCTCCCTCCATCACACTGGCCAAACCACTTTACTTTTGGCAACTGCTCTTTTGCTGAGTGCAGTAATATGAATATGATGACACGGAGGGCTCAGGCAGTAATCGCATATTTGGGATCTGATAACTGATTTATTAAGCACCCATGACAGCGAAATGTTTTCTCAGCATAAAGTAAACGTTTCATCTCACAGACCTAAAGCAGTAAAATCGGAATCGACCGGGGATTTTGTAGTTTCTCAAGCTTATATATTAGAGCACCATTGTTTAGTGCTAAGTTTGTTAAAGTGTCTCATGCACTGATCATTTTTACTTTTTTACTCAGTTAGATCTTTGATGAAAATGTCCTTTAAACAGTCAAAAGTTGCATCATGTCATATTCATTCATTTTTGTCCGTTGTATCCTGACGGAAATTCCATTTTTATTAAGTCAACAAAAATAGTAGTTGATAATAAAGTACAAGATGAGGGTCAAACTGTAACTAAATATTCTAATATTTTAAAATGTACATTTATTATCAAACATATTACTAGCATTCAAAAGTTTGGGTTCAGAAACACTTTTTAATGTTTTTGAAAGCAGACTTTTATTCTTACCAAGGCTGAATTTATTTGATCAAAATAGAGTAAAAGCGTAGTATAGCAAAATATTACTACAATTTAAAATAAATTATATTATATACATTAAAATGTCATTTATTCCTGTGATGGCAAAGCTGAATTCCAGTTTTTAGAGTTCCTTCAGAAATCATTATACTATGCTGATTTGGTGCTCAAAAAACATTTCTTATTATCAATGTTGAAAAACAATTTATTTATTTTTGTGAAAACTGCCAATTTTCAGGATTATTTGATGAACAGAAAGAATCTTACTGACCACACGTTTTAAAGGTAGTTCATATTTTTGATCTCATCTTTGTTATCACTGATGAAATCTAAAAACACATTTGTCAACAAACATTTGCGTCAGTAATTACATCGATGACATTAACACTGTTCTCATGAGAGTGTTGTGTTGTCACTAGTGCCGTACCAAAGGGCTTCATTTCCCAAGTAACAACCTTTCATAAATACAGCTTTTTACTAACAGCAATAATCACTCACAATGATGCTAATAATATATATAATATATAAACAGCACCAAAGTTCCAAAACAGTCATGCACTTCATTGTAATTATGACTTTTAAAGAGTCACTTTTTATTGTAACATTTATTCATTATCTGAGACAGAGGACATAATATTCACCTCATATTGCGCTGAGAAAAATAATCTGGCATGACTGACAATTTGATGAGTTGTATCTTTTTAAAATGCCTTCCATTCAGAGAGCAGAATGTAATTATATCAAGTAAAAGAAATGACAGAATCTGGGCTGAGAATTTAAACGCATGTGTGGGAGACGTGTTTAAAAGTTTTTTTTTTTTTTTAAATCTAATCATAAAAAGGCTGCTTGCAGACTCAGAGGAGTAACATTGAGACAACACAGACGTACCACTTCATAAATTGCCTTGTGGCTGTGTAACAGTGTGTGTCTGGGGTTATTGTGTTATAAGCGTATGTTTAAAGTGTGTGTCAGTCACAAGTGTTCTTGTGGCTTAAACTGTAAACATGTTGAAGAAAGCACGTGGGTCTGTGGGTTATGTGGAGCTGCGTGGGAGTTTAACGTGGTGTGTGTGTGTGTATGTGTCAAAATACATGTGAGTATTTCTGTGCGTTAAGGTAGATCATCACCTTGGTTGCTGTTGTGGTGAACCACATCCCTCTCTCCCCTCCTCCATGTTTGTGAGGAGGACGTAGGCGTATAACTGCCGACACACACGACCTGTTCGACACAATACACAACTTTTTTCTTTTAAATCTTGATCATCCCTTCTTCACCAACTCTCCCTCTTTCACTTTCTCTCTTGACTTTTGTACTTTATGAAAATTCGGCCATAATTTAGGCCTACTTGCCCTTATGTTGCTCCAAACTCGTGTGATTCTCTTTTTAAAGGAGAAATTTAGCTTTAACTTGAAAAAGTTCAATGAAAGTGTGGGGAAGATACTTTGAATAGCTTCCTAAGTTAAGCAATTCATGATTTAAAGAAAAAATGCAAACAGTTAAAATAAGTAGTTAGCATACATGCTAATAATAAAAAGCAGCTATACACTGACTATTTAAGGTGTGGGGGGGGAATCTGGTTAATTATAAAATTATCGAAAATATAATAATAAATTATAAAAAAGTATTTATCACACAAAATCTCATTTAACATTAAATTGAACATACATTTACACACACACACACACACGTTGTTAGCATTTAGCATTAAATTTAACATAATTACACACGTTTTTAAATTTTTTTTTTTTTTTTTACAATATTAGTGAAATTGCATAGACATTGCATATAGACTTCCACTGATGTGATGTCAGGTTAATGATATTCCATTTGACCTAATCCAACCCCTACCCCTAAATCACAGAAACATGTGCAAAACACTAACAGTTAGATTTAAATAATATTTTTGTTTTTTAACATGACTGTGATATGAAGCAGGTCGCGATGGCTAATGAGAGACAGAAATCAGCGCCATTCGCGAGTCCCGCGGATATAAAGGAATAAGGACATTTCATTCTACCGAACTACCCGCAAGTGCTGAATTAATATTCATACAGGTCAGTTTATTTGATGAATTAAACTTGTGAGGTAACGCAGCGCTGTTTCACTTGGTCTACACTATCAAACTAAACTGCATTTGAGTGTGTTGAAAGTTATTCTATGTGTTAGCTTGTTGGCTATATGAGACTAGTACCGGTAAGCTAGATCAACATTAGAATAACATATTGATCATATTCTAACGTTTCATCATGTTGAACTATATAACATTGATTCGTTTTATGTATCCTCACCTGTCTAATAAAGTACGTGCAAGAGCAGCGTCTCTCTGTCAAGTCGTGAAGCTCTGTCAAGTCCAAGTTTGTCGCGGAGCTCTAGGCATCTCGAGAACGCCACGCCTATATTGATCCTCGTTTAAGTTCTCCTTTTGTCCCAAAGTCTGCTTGCCATGGTCCATAATGTTTGAACGAAACCACAACAGTGTTCCGCTAGACGTTACACACTATGCAGTTGTCCACATCTGTCGCCATGGTTACTATGGCAGTACAAGCGGAAACCAGGGATAACGCGGATATTAAATAATTGACAAGTGACAAGGGACGAGCACTACTTAAAATTGTGAATTTCTCTGAATTTACAAATTCTTAGGAACAGTTAAGATAATGTAAGTACACAACTGAAAGAAATATATAACACAGCGCAAGTGGTTTTTGGATATTTTAATACAAAATTCTTACATATTGTACCTTTAACTAGTGAGGACCAGTTAAATATCCTCACTATTCGGTTCATATTATTTCACTATAAGTGAGGACATTTGGCCCTCACAAGGAATAGCCAAACCTGCAGACATGCGTGCACCCACACACACACACACACACACACACCACCTAGAAAACACCCTCATTTATATAATAGTGATGCATAACAATAAATTGCTTCCAAAAATAGAGAGAGAGAACAAATGTTTTCTACAGAAATGTAAGAAATGTTTTTGAGAATATCATCCACATATTAGAATGATTTCTGAAGGATCATGTGACACTGAAGACTGAAGTAATGGCTGCTGAAAATTCAGCTTTGCCATCACAGCAAATAAATTACATTTTTAAATGTATTAAAATAGATATTAGTTATTTAAAATTGTAATACTATTTCACAATACTATTTTTACTGTATTTTTGACCAGCATCAGCACTGGTGTGCATAAGGGATTTCTATCAAAATCACTGAATCATTTATTGAACCACTTAATTAACACATCCATATTGATTAACTAAAATGATTTGAACTTCCCAAAATGTAGCATTTAAAAAACAACAACAGCAAAAACAACAATACACAACTGGAGTCTTTATGACTTGTCCATTATATAAAAAAATAAATAAAAAAAACTTTTTTTCCCCTTTTACTTCATCTCACAATTAAAGATGGAAAAGGACTTCTATAATAATCCAAATCCTCTGAGGCATTTGAAAAAAATCTTGTCCTCCTCAGTAGCTCTGAAGACTTATTTGCACTTAATCAAACTTGGTTTATTGCAATCAAATGTGTTGGTTTCAAATGTGTTTGTGCAATGTGGCTTCACAAAATGAAACAAATACCTGAGTAATTTAAATTTTGCATAATAATACAATTGTGTACAATAATATTAAAGAATCCATTATTGCTAGTTAAACAAATGCATACAAAGTGAAAAGTTTCAATCTCAGATACAAATCTCTTTCCAACACACACGAAAGCACACACACAGTTTCTCCGAAGCTAACCTCTGTTGCAAAATATATGAAAGTGGGACTCTAGAGCTTCACCAGTGCTTAACCTTGCAAGTGTGTGTCTGTGTGTGTAGGTTGTAGTAGCCTGTTGTGCCCCAGGCAAGGCAGTTAGCATTCAGCTCAGAGGCTTGCAAAGCCTTTCAGGAAAAATGGGCTGCACACACACACACACACACACACACACACACACACACACACACACACACACACACACACACACACACACACACACACACACACACACACACACACACACACACACACACTCACATACATACATGTTGAACTCATGCACAGGAAGACATCCACACGTTTTTGACTAACTATTATACATTAGCATATGTGTTGTTTACACTCCTGTCTCATGCTGTGTGACTGCGGGAGTGTGTCTGGATCTTAAAGAAAATCAGCCACATATATTAGATTCACTCCACTGAAAATTTACAGACAATAGTCTCCTTCACACTCTCCTGATAGATGCACACACACACGGCTCTCACTAGGATCCCTGCAGAGTTTTTATTTTCCTCAGAGGCCAAAACTTTCCCATAGCACCTGCCGTTATAACAAAGCAGAAACACACAAACCTAATGTTACACACCAAACTCATTTTAAGTGGAAAAAGTCAGAAGTGAAGCACCGGGAAACACACACACACACACACACACACACACACACACACACACACACACACACACACACACACACACACACACACACACACACACACACACACACACACACACACACACACACACACACACACACACACACACACACACACACACACACACACACACAAACACACACACAGTGTGAGGCCTGGTTGATTAGTTTGGCTGGTAGCAGTGTGTTCAGAACCTGTTTATTTATTTGAAAAGGCATCATTGGTTCCCATTGCACTATCCACCTTATTCCTGACGAGCTTACTGTGTTTTGAATTATGGGTGGCACTTCCGGTTTGGGGAACGTCCATTCAAAAAGACTGAAATGAATCATTTCAAATCATAAGATTGCCCTACAAATAAAGCTTATCCGTCAGTTTGACTCAGTGAGCTATCAGTTTTCTTTCATGTTTTATTTAAGAATAATATGAGAATAACGCAACACTTGGTATTTTAACATGACATGTTATAACAAGAATATATATGGCAAGAGCTCTTTTCAGTCGCTGCATTCTTTTCCTCATGATTCTTTTCTTTTTTCCTTTTGCATTCCGCTGTAATAGTATGAAAAAGGTCAACATACAGTATACAGCACATTTGTGGTCTATTCTCCCGATTTAATTTACGATATATGCCATTAATAATTCACTGGAATGCATCTCTGCAGAAAGAATCTCTCTTTTTTTCTCCCCAAATTCTCACGTCTCTTTCCAGGTTTGTTTTCACAGGTAAATACAATTTATTATCTATCTATAAATTACAGAAACGTCTGTCTGTCTGTATGTCTGTCTGTCTGTGTGTGAGTGTGTGTGTGCCTGTTATTCGCATATCTCTCGAACCGTTAGTCCGATGGATTTCAAACTTGACAGGTGTCTTACTGCGGGCATGAGTAAGTGCAGTGCCAAGTTTGGCATTGTTTGGATTAGAAATGCAAAAGACATTGGTAAATATATCGGTAAAGAAGCACTTAGAAGGTTGTGGTTTAAAAATAAACAGAGGGTTGTAGCTGACTTAATGTTTAGCTGACAGAGTGTTTAAAAATAAACATTCTGACATAAACACTTTGTCAGCTAAACATTAAGTCAGCTACACTGTTTACTTCTGAATATTATATTTTATTCACGGCCATCATTTGTAGTAGCCTGTTCACAAACTGCTTGCTCAAGCGTAGTGTTTTTTTGGAGTTCACTGTGTAGCCTCAGCCTGCTCCCTGAATCGTCACGCTTATTCATTTGTGGATGTTAACTGAATCTGTAAGTCATCTACACTGTTTATTTCTGATTATTACATGGCTTGGTTGAATTCCAATGTGGTCTGTTATTTCTTGATAACAGACCGCTGCGAATTATAACACACCGTTGGCATGAAAAACAGAGCGTTGCTATGGACGCGGAACGGATTTTCTTTAGCGAAAGCAATACAATCGTTTTTAAATCAATAAACTCCTTTTTAAATCAATAATTTGTGTCAAATTATTTATTTATTTTGTAGGTAGCCATGTAATAAGCGGGATAATGTATAGCGAGGCGGTTGTTATAGCGAATAACAACCCCTTCAGGCTGATTCAAGTCAAGTCAAGTCAAGTCAAGTCATCTTCATTTATATAAGTTAGCGCTTTTAACAATGTAGATTGTTTCAAAGCAGCTTTACAGAGATAAATGTATAATTTATGGTAACAGAGATTGTTTTGGCTTTATAGCGGTTCTTTAATAAAGTTATTTTCCAGCTAAAGTTAGTTTTGATTGATTCGCTTCCGTTGCAACGATCTTTGTTATTAAATTAGGGGCCGCTAGGACGACACCATTCTCTCTACACAGACTTTAAAAGCGGAATTAATCCGCTTAAACCTCCGCTTCGCGTCGGGGTCCCGTTCAGCCTGTCGGGGTTGTTATTCGCTATAACAACCGCCTCGCTAAACATTAGCCCTTATATATTATATTTTATTCTGGTGCGCTTAACGTTATCGCTAGCCTGGGTGCCAGCCCGAACCCCGCCCACAACATTTTTTGGTCGGGAAGTTCGGTCTGGACTCGATCCGTTGAGGAGTAATTATGCCCGGCTCCCAAAAGGCCGAGCCAATCAAATTGCCAGGGCGGGCTTTAATCGATGATGGACAGATGATCTGCGGTTACGTAATCACCCACGTCACCAAAGAGCACTTGATTTGAATTAGTTTACAACAAAGACGACTGCAGCTGGAAAATTGAGATTTCACGAGTTCACACTTACAAATAAGTCAGATAGAATAAATGCGTATATGAGATTTCACGAGTTCACACAAATAAGTCAGATATGCGTATATGACGTACTGTCCGAGGAGAGGGCTGTGGGCTCGGTAGCCGCCGAGCATGCGTAATTTACTCTGATTGGTTGTAGGTCTATCCAATTGAGTGCAGAGTTTTTTTTTTTCCTGGTTCGGTTGAGACACACCCCATAATCAAATCTCTATGGAGCAGTATCAGACTCACATTCTGACCAGAATATGAGTATGACGAAGTCAGGCTACGTTATCGCTACTGTGTAATAGTAGCCTATGCTATTCACCAACTAAACATATCCCATTCAATGTGTTCACAGTCTCTTTCACGGCCATCATTTGTAGTGGCCTATTCACAAACTGTTTGCTCAAGCGTATAGCGTTTTCTCGGAGTTAACTATGTAGCCTTTTTTTTGCTGTGGAAAGATTCACGCTTTTGGGGTTATTCATGGTCTGTTGAAAGTACCTTGTTGATGCTTTTACACTTTTAAATGTCCTATTAATGTTCAATGGTTGAAGGATGAGTAGAATAATGTAATGTCATTGTACACAGTTTAAATCCATATGTCACGATTTGGTTTTGATTCATGTCTCATGCTTCATGTCTGTCATGTGATCCCACCATGTGTTTTGTCATTGGTTAATTGTCTGATCATTGTTCACAGGTGTCCCTTGTCTGGTAATTAGTCTGTGTATCTAAGCCCTCATGTTTGCCATGTGTCTTGGTCAAGTATTGTTTCATGTAACCACTGGGAAGCCCTGTCCATGTTCTTGTTCTTGTTTTGAGTTTCTAGTTTCATGCCTTGACATGCCTTTGTTTTATGTTTGATCATGTTTTTGGAAATAAACCTGCATTTGGGTTCTCTACAACTTGCCTCCAGTGGACCCCTTACACCATAGAGCTAGTCTTTCACTGATTGTTTACAGCTTAATGTAAGATACACCCATAATTCGCACAAAGCGTCATGGGGTGTAGGAATAATGTGGATAGGTGAGATAAGACGTGTAATTTGAAAATAAACATATATTTGGTATTATTTATATATGCATAAGATAAGATGGTGTTGTGGTGCAGTTTAGCGTGAAAAGGGATCCAGGGTTCAAACCCTGACATGGCTATATATATATATATATATATATATATATTTTTTTTTTTTACAAATAAGGGCATCCCCATCCTCGATTTTAAGAGATCAAGAGATAAAAATGTTGTCCCCAAAATATGGTTAATGAGTGAGTCACACTCACGCATTTCTTCTCTGATTTCGCATACACTTTCTCCATCTTTTCAGTTTGGCTCCATCAAGCCCACCCTTATATTAACTTTGCCTTTATTTCCACTGTCCTCCAGACCCGTCATTTTCACCAGTTTTTCCTCATTCTCTGCAGCAGTGTTTGGCCAGCAGTGATGGACTTTAATTTATAACTGCTGTAAAGCTATTAATTTCAGTAGCTGCTTAATTGGCCTTGAAACAACTTCCATTTAGAAACCAGTCGCAACATAGCCACCCACCACTTGGCATGATGGTTAAAATCTCAAAGCCACCTCCTTTAAAGTGTCTTGACAGCAGGTTTAGGCCAAATCTTCCGTTGCAAGGATTGTGGGACAGAATGTGTGTTACAGGCATCAAATGGGGGGAATCTGTTCCACTTTTGCAAGAAATAATCAATTTAAAAATACTCCTAATGAATGATCTTCATGATGACTATTATAATTCAATTATTTTTGGCAAAAGGTCATTCCTGTTATGAAGTACATTTTGTTGAAGTCTAACATTTAAAAATGTTTGTGTTGTAATTTATATAATGATTTCTATAAAAGGTTGCACCAGACCAGACTGGTAAAGTTTAGACACCTAAATGTTATGAATTAACTTGATTATTTACACAATTACAAGAAAATTACATCTAACAGGATGGAAATAAAGAGCGTACAGTTATTTTTCCCTAGTATATTAAGAAGATATGATGGGGACTGTACTGTACTGTAAATGTACTGGATAGCAGGAATGATGCAGTATGTATTTAAACTCTATCAAGACACTTGACAAAAAGATAAATTCTGCATGGGATATTTCCCATAAAAGATTGGTGTGTTTAACACATTTTTTTTGTCAAGTTATTCATATTGTCAACAGTTTTGAAAATGCCAAAAAAGACCAAAAGGAAAAACAAATGGTGGACCTCAAATCAAACTAAAGGTTGAATCCCACACAGAGCCAGAGGAAGGCTTGAGTCTCACTTTCAGTAAACCAGTAAGCTCAATTTACTCTTTACTTGGTGTGACTTGGAGCTGATTTTGCAGTTTTGCACTACTCTCTCCTCACAGCAAAAAAAGAAAAAGATAGTATGCCCGAATTTGATTCCAGCCTGCTGCACTTGATGCTGAAATGTAGCTATCTGGCTATTTTAAAAATATCCTCAGAGCTTATAAAATTGACTTAAAAATACATTGCATGAAAATTTTATCAGCACATCATATTGAGCAAAATGTTTTTTAAAAAAAGAGATCTTTTTTTTATATATATATATACAGCTGGATCTTGGCTTCAGGCTGAGCATTCTGCAATAATGTGATATCCACATATTACAAGCAAAATATTTTATTTTATATTGTACTGTTTAAATGCAGAATAAATCATTCTATACTCCAGCAGATCTCGTTTTACTAAGAGACTGTTACACCAGTAATACCTTATGTTTTATTTTAAATAATATATTATAAATATGAATGCTGGTCACATGTTTAAAAAAAAAAAAAAAAAAAAAAAAAGTTATAAATAATAGAAGTAATATTTAAAAATGTAATTTTTTCCTGTGATGGCAAAGATGCATTTTCCTATAGTATCCATCTGCAGACCAGCAGTACCAGCACTTTCAGGCCAGCAGCCAACGGCTGAAAGGGCTGAGCTAATACAGTCTTAAAGTCACCATTAAATCAAAATGGACAATTCCTATTTTTTAAACGGAACATTGCCGTATTTATTATAAATGATTTTTCTGTCCACATCATGCTTTTTTAAAATTCATCTGCCCTCGTAATCTTTAACCAAAATAACTTCCTCTTGCAACAACATCTCTTCTCTGATGACGCGTTTACTGGCGCGAGGGTGGGACGTCCTGTCACTCACATGAGATCACAGCAATAGCAAACCACAGCCAACTAATTAATTCCCGATGGACAAAAATCGAGTCCTGCCCTACATTTTTTTCTTGTTCGAGAAGCGTTTCACAAGTCACAATAGGAAAGAAATGGGAAGTCAGAGCCTTTCATGTAGACTTTAATTGTGTTGTGCCACCTACAGTTGTGGTCAGAATTATTGACACCCATGGTAAATATGATCAAAGATGGCTGTAAAAATCTTTCATTTTAGAAAAATGCACAAAAATCTAACCTTTCATTGAAGAAAAAGAATTGAAAGTGGGGAAAAAAAAATCACATTATGAAATAAATGTTTTTCTCTAAAACACGTTGGCCACAATTATTGGCACCCCTAGAAACTTTTATGTGTAAAATATCTCTGAATAGGGCTGGGCAATATGACCAAAATCTCATATCACGATATAAGTCATCTCATATCCCGATAACGATATATATCACGATATATTATCTTTTCTGTAAATTCAATCAATTAATAGTTTATATATATTCTATTTCTTTTTCTACTATTTCTTTTCTACATTTCAAAGTATATACTCAAAAATGGACTCATTCATATGTGATTCTTTCTTCTAATAGTACAGACTGTGCAAATGTGATATTGATGCATAGCCTACCCAACGTGAGTGAAATGCCCGTGCTCAGCTATCAAGTCATCATAGGTAAGTCACAATGGCAATGCCCTGCCGTTCGTTTTTTCAAGGATATACTGTATATGTCACCAACTGTCAAACAATTAGGCCAACATTTCAGTGAAAATTAATATTGGGTAATATGCAGCTTGTTGTGTGTTTTGAAACCAGCGAAAATTGCAGGATAGTGTAGAACATGGATTCACACAACGTCACATCACGCACTTAAAGCGCTTCTGTGAACGGAGAAAACAGAATAAAACTAAATATATAAAACTAATATATATGCCTATATGCGAAATATAGGCTTTTTCGTTTTGTTAATCTGTAATTATTTAAGTGAATTTTGCTGAGCTTCGGTTCATTGTGACGGGGTCCAGGTTGACGGAAAGGAAACAGACAAGGAAACTTTTGTAATTTACAAAAGCTTTACAGTTTTGAATCATGTCTTGCTTCTATACATATGACCATAAATTACGGAGTAACAGGTTCCTAAGAAGGACAAAAATTCCCCTGATCGCGCCGGCGCCTCACGCGCACACAACTTATTCTAGCATTGCTAACTTGATATCGCATAAAATAGTCAATCAAACATATATAAAATTAACTAAACCATGTCCATGCTACAAGCCCCTAGTTTAAGAACGAGCTCCTCGATTTCCTCGAACGGATCCTTCTCCTGTTTGGAGCCACCCGGTTCTGTCTCTCCTTCACTCCCCATGTTATTCACGTTTCTGCCTGCATCCCCATGGTGGCATGTAAGATTGCAGTCGTCCAAATGAAAAATGAAAATATATTTTGCGACACCACGAAATAAACGATAGAGCATAATATGAAACAATATACTTTTTATTTCTTCCATCTGATATTTACCATCATATCGCACAGCCCTATCTCTGAAGTATTTTCTAAGGTGGCCCAGTAGTGCACAACACAACAAAATTTAAAAAGCAAATATAAGTTCACAACACAACGAAATGAATCCACAACACAACGGAATTGAGCCACAACACAAGGAAAATGTGCAACACAACGGAAATAAGCAACAACACAACGGAAATAAATCCGCAACACAACGGAAATGAGCCACAACACAACGGAAAATGTACAACACAACGGAAATAAGCCACAACACAACGGAAAATGTACAACACAAGGAAATAAAGCCGCAACACAACGGAAATGCTCCCGACCACTAGAGGGCTCTTGGAGCGTGATAAAGTTAGTTTTCCATGCCACTGAGTCTAAAACATTTAACAACACCACTATTAGTTTTAACAGTATGTATTGTATATCGACATTTATTAATTCAAAATCACCTACATGCATTAAAGCTGCATATTTATACTCTAGAATGCTTTGATGCGCTACCAGCGCATGATCCCTAAGGGAATGTCCGCCAATTCTTTCAAGTTGTTTAAACGTATAATTTGTATTAATTAAAATTACTTTTAACATTCAAAAACAGACGTGTTCCAAATCCAAAGCTTGATTGTATTGTATTGATTGTGTTGTGGCTTAATTTCGTTGTGTTGTGAACTTGTGTTTACTTTTTAAATTTCGTTGTGTTGTGCACTACTGGGCCATCGTAATTTTCCCATTAATTTATCATTTTTTTACCTGACTAGAAACTTCTAGACTAGAATGACTTCTTGCTTCACAGGAGTATAAATATGAGGAAACACAAAGGCCAAATTCCCTTAATCATCTATCATAATGAGTAAAACCAAAGAATATGGATTGTTGAGGTTCACAAAATAGAAAGTGGCTTTAAGAAAATAGCTAAAGCATTGAAAATCCCCATTTTCACCATCAGGGCTATAATTAAGAAGTTCCAACAGGAAATGTTAAAAATCTGCCTGGAAGAGGACGTGTGTCTATATTGTCTCGATGCACGGGGAGGAGGAAAGTTTGAGTGACCAAAGACTCTCCAAGGATCACATATGGAGAATTGCAGGTTTCCCCATTCTGCCTTGCGCGCAGCGCGATTTTATTCACGCTGCTAGGCAGCCTGGACACCATGGACCAGATTTTCTCCTCAAAAAGGGAACCAATCACAGAACGGGGAGGGAGCAGCAAGACGATGACGACGTCTATGCGACACACCAAAGCAGTTTGTTTATATCTATGGATCCAACATGGCATCAGACGCGAAGTTACCTTTCGATGCAGCCTTAGATAGTGTTCTATGTAGTTTAGAACGCAAGTTTATTTTGTCTTCTTCCTCGTCGAATTTCTGTCGCTCTACATACGTCATCTGGTATAATTGAAACGATTGGCTATGAGCTACGTACAGGCGCATTTGATAGACATTCGTAGCGCCCAATAAACGGCTCTGGGCATTCGTAAACCACGCCACAAATACGAAAAATGTGGTTCCCAGACCACGTCTCAATGAGAAAGAGGTCTGACGTTAGCCAGACTAGAAATTATTTGCAATTAGATTAGATTTTTTAGGTCAGAAAGCCTTAAAAACAAAAAAACAACAACAAAGGAATCAAACACCCCCTACATCAACACATGTTGTTTGGGAGGGTTTCAAGAAAAATCCTACTCTCTCATCCAAATATTTTTTTGCTGGAAGTCCTGGACATCTTGTTTAGATACATGTCATCATGGATTATATAGCAAATACCAACAGATAAAAAATCTAAACCTGACGGCCTCTGCTAGAAATTTTATAATGGGCCGTGGTTGGATCTTCCATCAGGACAGCGATCCAAAACAAACAATAAAATCAACACAAAAATGTGTCACTGAGCACAAAATGAAGCTTCTGCTATGACCATCCCAGTTCCCTGAACCCTATAAAAAATGAGTGGGTGAACTGAAGAGAAGAAGCACCAACATGGAGCTGGGAATCTGGAGGATCTGGAGAGATTCTGTTTGGAGGAATGGTCTTTAATCTCTTATAATAATAATAATAATAATTTGTTACATTTATATAGCGCTTTTCTGGGTCCTCAAAGTGCTTCACATATGGAAAGGGGGAATCTCCTCAACCACTACCAATGTGCAGCATCCACTTGGATGATGCGATGGCAGCCATATTGCGCCAGAACGCCCACCACACACCAGCTTACTAATGGAGAGGAGACAGAGTGATGAAGCCAATCAGTATATGGGGATGATTAGGAGGCCATGATGGACAGGGGCCAATGGGCAAATTTGGCCAGGTCGCCGGGGTTAAACCCCTACTCTTTTTCGAAGGACATCCTGGGATTTTTAATGACCACAGAGAGTCAGTACCTCGGTTTAACGTCTCATCCGAAGGACGGAGATCTCTTGTCAGGTGTTCTCCAAACTCATCAGGCATTATAGGAGAAAACTCCGAGCTGTTATTTTGGGAAAAGGAGGTTGCAAAAAGTATTTAATAAAAGGGTGCGTAATCTATTTTAAGGCATGGATCATTTTTTTTCAAGGAGAAAATGTTTTACATATATCATTTTGGTGATCAAAGATGAGTTTTCACAGATTTGTCAGATAGCAGAGAGGAGACCATCTCGCTGATTCATTTGAAATCTTGATGAATTTTTAGAAAGCAGCTAAAAAAGCAAGAGCTAAATATTTCTCTGATATTATTAGTAAATATTCTCATAGCCCTAAAATCTTGTTAAGCACTATAAATTCAATAATTAATCCATACATCTCTAATGAAGTAGAACCATCTCTTGATATTTATGAGAGATTTATACGTTTTTTTTATTGAAAAGATTGAAGGCATCCAATCCTCCCATGTTCCTTTCTGTTTGACTGTTTAGTTAATACAGCTACTTTGAATAGTTTTCAGCCAGTGTCTTTCTCTGACCTGAGGAACTTAGTGAACTTCGTCCCACAATGTTGTTCCCTCTGACATCATGAAAGGTTCTTTTGATACTATTGGTTTCAGCATTCAAGTAATAATACAATTCTGCTAAGTCCCCGGCACTGCCCCTGCATTTTTAAAGCATGCAGTTGTCCAGCCATTGCTTAAAAAGCCCAATGCTGATGTAAAGTGTTTGAATAATTATCATCCTATTTCAAAATTGCCCTTTCTTTCAAAATGTATGGAAAAAGTAATCACAGTTAACACTTTTTTAAATTCGACTCAGGTACTTGAACCATTTCCATCAGGTTTTACAACTTATCATAATACTGAAAAAGCTTTGTTAAAAGTAATGAATGATTTGTTACTTGCGGTTGATTCTGGTGAAAATGCAGTTTTGATTTGACTGGATCTGAGCGCCACTTTTGACACGGTAGATCACAATATTCTTCTGTCATGCCTTGAGCAGTGGGTAGGCATTAAGGATACAGCACTGGTTTGAGTTATATTTTAAACCCAGGGCATTCTGAGTGACTATTGGCCAGTTTCTCTCATCATCTGTTTCTCTCTCCTGTGGGGTTCCACAAGGGTCAATTTTTGGGCCATTGCTCTTTAATCTGTACATGTTCCCACACTGTAATATAATTAGGAAATATACAATTTCTTTTTATTTCTATGTCGATGATTCTCATCTGTACCTTCCATTAAAATCTGGAGACTCTCTGCAACCTCTCATGGACTGTCTTGAGGATATTAAATGCTGGATTGCAAATAATTTCCTCCAGCTGAACAATGTGAAAACTGAGGTAATTATATTTGGTCCCTCCAAAACCAGAAACTCTATATCTAGTTACTCACTCCATATGTTAAGTCACATGCAAAAAAATGTATGTGTTATCTTTTACTCTGAGCTTTGTCTTTGATGTAATTTGAAAAACAAATTAGCTCAGTTGTTAAGAAAAGCTACTATCAATTGAGAATCATTTCTAGACTTTTAATCGACACTTGCCTTTCAAGACTTAGAAAAGGTTATTCATGCATTTATTAAATCACAGCTGGACTATTGCAATTCTTAATATCATGGTCTTCCTAAATCTTTATTGGTACATTTACAGATGGTTCAGAACACAGCAGCTAGACTGTTAACTATAGAGCAAAAAATAAATAAATAAAAAACACGTGATCATATCACTCCAATTTTAGTTTCTCTTCACTGGCTTCCTGTCTTTTTTAGAATTCAATTCAAAATGTTGCTGATTGTTTTTAAGCTCTTAACGGACAAGCCCCATCTTACATTTCTCATATTTATTTGAATTTAGCTCCTAAGTCCATCAGGTCTACCAATAAAGCTCTCCTACATGTCCCACGGTCACGTCTTAAATCGAAAGGTGACAGAGCCTTTGCAGTTGCTGCTCAACGGTTATGGAATCAGTTGCCACCTGACATTAAGAGTGCTCCTTCTATTTCTGTTTTTAAATCTAGACTTAAGACACATCTTTACTCTTTAGCCTTTCCTGAGTATTAATTTATGGATTAGTAACTGTTATCTTTTTATTTTATTTTATGATTGTTTTGTACAGCACTTTGGTTAGTGTAAGCTGAATCAAAATGTGCTCTACAATATAAAATTGACTTATACTATATTGCCAAATGTATTGGGACACCCCTCCAAATCATTGAATTCAGGTGTTCCAATCACTTCCATGGCCACAGTTGTATAAAATCAAGCACCTAGGCATGCAGACTGCTTCTACAAACATGTGTGAAAGAATGGATCGCTCTCAGGAGCTCAGTGAATTCAAGCATGGTACCGTGATAGGTTGCCACCTGTGCCTGTCCACCACTACTAAATATTCAGCCCGTTCTCATCCCAAGGCGTCATATACTGACGCTTTTGACATTTCGTCTACATCGAACGCACATGGCACCCTTTAGCGTCAATATGAGACGCAGATAGATATGGGCCAGAAGGCGCCTCCTAGCGGTCTAACCCTAACCCTACCCCAGACCTAAACCTACCCATAACCGAACAAAGCTCTGTGCGTGTCATATTGACGCTAAAGGGTGCCATATGCGTTCGATGTAGACGAAATGTCAAAAGCGTCAGTATATGACGCCCTAGGATGAGAATGCGTTGAAATATTCCACAGTCAAATGTTAGTGGTATTTTAACAAAGTGGAAGCAATTGGGAACAACAGCAACTCAGCCACGAAGTGGTAGGCCAAGTACAGTGCGTAGAGAGCTTCATGGAATGGGTTTCCATGGCCGAACACATGGCTGCATCCAAGCCTTACATCACCAAGTGCACTGCAAAGCGTCGGATGCAGTGGTGTGAAGCATGCCGCCACTGCAGTGGAGACGTGTTCTCTGGATTGACGAATCACGCTTCTCTGTCTGGCAATTTGATGGACGAGTCTGGGTTTGGCAGTTGCTAGGAGAACTGTATTTGCCTGACTGCATTGTGCCAAGTGTAAAGTTTGGTGGAGGGGGGATTATGGTGTAGGGTTGTTTTTCAGGGTTTGTTTTCCTTAGTTCCAGTGAAAGGAATTCTTAATGCTTAACAGTTTGGGGATGGCCCAACATGACTGAGCACCAGTGCACAAAGCAAGGTCCATAAAGACAAGGATGAGTGAGTTTGGTGTGGAGGAACTTGAATGGCCTGCACAGAGTCCTGACCTTAACCCAATAGATCACCTTTGGGATGAAATAGAGTGGAGACTGCGAGCCAGGCCTTCTCGTCCAACATCAGTGCCTGACCTCACAAATAAGCTTCTTGGGAAAAAATTCCCATATACACACTCCTAAACCTCGTGGAAAGCCTTCCCAGAAGAGTCGAAGCTGTAATAGCTGCAATGGGTGGGCCAACTCCATATTAAACCCTATGGATTAAGAATGAGATGTCATTAAAGTTCATGTGCATGTAAAGGCAGACGCCCCAAAACGTTTGGCAATGTAATGTACTTACTTTTAAGGGATTAAAATTATTGACTACAGGGGGACTTTAAATTTTTTTTTTTTGCAGCGTACATTTTTTACTGTCACATAAATTTAATGCATCCTAACTGAATAAAAGTATGAATTTCTTAAAAAATAAATAAACTGACTTACAAAGTTTTAATCATCACAATTTCAGCAGTATTATGTTCATTGCAGCAACATATCAAACAGGGAATGCTTTAAAGCATACTAAAGCCTGGCACAGTTAACTTTCTGTCATCTTCTTGAGTGCCGCCCACTCTCTTCTGGAACAACATGGAAGACACTCGAACAACACTGCAGGAAATGAAGAGGAGTAGAGACTTGGCAACAAATGCAACACAGAAACATGGGGATGTAGAGGTACAGCAATCTACCAGAGCAGAGGACATTAAAGGGCATGTCAAATTAACTTTCAAAAGTTCAGAGATGTGATAATAAGTCCAACAAACCTGTGATGTGTGTGAGGAGAGCTTTGGCTATAAATATAAGAGTAATGGCAGTGGTATTATTTCATGACAATAAATTAATGGAACCCAAGGGACTTTTCATACTGACATTTAAACTAACTTTTCTAGGGTTTTTTGAGGAAACAAGAAAAGAGGAGAGAGAAAAGAGAGGTTGAAAAAGGTGAGAAAGGCAGTTTGCCAGAGAGTTGAGACGTTCTAGATAGATGGAGACATTTGAGTCCATCTCTATAATATACAGCACATATCATTCACAGCACTGCCTAATTCATTATCCACAGTGCTGCGCAATTATGCAGCGTCGGCAATCCAGAGCACACACACGCGTGCGCACACACTTTGCGTGTCACACTTTATCATCCGAGCTGAGGTCCGTCACACTAAATTACAGCGCCAATAAGAGCTGTAGGCCAAAGCAAAGGGCCAGCCGTCCTCACACACACACAAAATGTTATCAACTCCTGAAAGAGAGTGTGATGGTTGCACGTTACTTCTCTGTTTATAAATGTCATGTCACATACTAGCATCACACCTCTATGGGATCCGAAAAGCGACTTTTTCTCATGCATCCCTTTATCCACCTTCAATCACTCTGCATCTTCCAAATTTTGCACTTTGATCACACTTTTCTCTATGCGTTTCATTGTCTTTCCTTTCCCGCTCTCTCTATTTTCCTCTCCCCTCAATAAATGCCTCCGTAGAGACAATAAACAAAAACAACGACCTCTTTAAAAACCCTCAATATGGCTCACTAGCAAATTAAGTCGCAGGGGACAAATTACCGCGGCTCTTGTTAACGCCAACCTGCTTATTAATTCCGCATGTTTTTTTAAACGTCGGGTCGGGCTGTATTTTAAAATGTCTTAATGGCCTCTGCCATTCCATTAACGTTCTGTTCCCCTTCTCTGCACTCTGACTGATGTGCAAGTCACCTAATTGCAGACAAATCGCTTTGCCACACACAATAATTTTGGTATTTTTGATGTTTAATTTCAGGAGCTGATTACGCACGGGTCTTTTCCTTCTCTCTCTGTCGTTGTTTAACTCTAAGGGTATTTTTCTTTTGCATAAGGTGTGTAGTTTGTGTCTATCTCGCAGCACGCATACACAATGAGGGGCACTGACTGCGCAGGAGATTGATTTCATAAATCACGCGCTTGTTTGTAATGGCTTTCTTTCCCTGGTGCTCTTTTTTCACCCAGCAGCAAAAGCCATTCAATAAATGGCACGTCACTTTTGTGTGTAATGCACAGAGACAAACAGCAAACTAATGACTGTAATGGGCTTCGCTGAATGCCAGGGTTGCCAAGTTCCTATACGCATGGGGGTGTGTGATAGTAAGCTACTGTGTAAGGCCCGCTGCTTATGTGCTTGGTGTATGACGAGACGGTAATATTTGTTTTAAGTCGGGTGAGCATGTGCATGTGCGATTCCTCTTATGCAATGACCCAAACATCTTTCCATCTTAAAGGGGAGTGGCAATGAAACATCCACTACTTAATTGCCACTTTAACCTTTAGACTTTTTAAATGTGGCTGCCACTAGTGACAGTCTGTTTTAATCGATTTTCTCAGTGCAGGGCACATTGTGGTAAATCATTGTGTGTGTGTCCTCTCACCTCCAAAAAGACAGCAAAACCTTAAAAAATATTATACTGTATGGACCTCGTGTTCCCACTGAGATAAACAGCTTCATAAAGGGATAAACTTTTCTTGTATTTTTAGGATTGAAGTTAGTCTATAATAATTTTAATTAGCTTAAAGTCACCATGAAATCAAAATCAACAAATCTTGTTTTTTATTGATTATTAAACTATTTATTATAAATGATTTATCTGTGCACATCATTTTTTCCATTAATGTGTCCTCATAATCTTTAATCAAAATAACTTCCCCTCCCTCTTGCAACAGCTCTTCTCTTCTCTGATGATGTGTTTACTGGTGTGAGAGGTTGAAGCAAAAAAAAAAGCCTTTTATTTATTAGCCTAATCCATTAATTAATGGGGCATGACACAAATTTTTGTCGTCCAGATCTATACATTTATTGTAAAAAACATAAAAAATGCAATTACAGTTTTTCTCGATTGCTTAAACACTATAACCAGGCTTTTGAACAAAAATTTCAAAACCATAACACCATTTATCAAAAAACACCCATTTCCAACTTTAAACACTATTCCCATTTTGACACACGAGTCAGATTTGTTCAACTGTCACTGCAAAACTCTACACACAAATCCCTTAATTTCTCATTGCCTACACCTTATTGTCATTTATAAAGCACTAGCACTCAATATTGTTCACCCAAGTCAGCACAGCTTCAGCTCAGTTAGCACACAATTACCCAAGTGGAAACACTAAGAGTCAAAATTGATAACTCAATAGATAGTTTTGGAACAATGGATCCAGAGAGATATGGGCTGCGTTTCCTGAAACCTTCTTAACGCTACGTCGTTCTTAAGTTACACCTTAAGCTGTACCTTATCGTTAATACGTGTTTCCCGAAACGTTCTTAGTTAAGTATACCTTCTGTAAGTCATACGTTCGGAAGGTTGGTCTGGACCACTCTTAGCTTTACCTTATCACTGTTGCAGGTCTATACGAATATAATTCTGAAGTTTTAATACAGCCAGACAGTGTTCAATTAGGCTAATTCAAGTGTTTTCATGCAAAGAATACAATTGTCATTACACTGATTGTTGTTAGATTTTTAATTATATTATTATATATATTATATTATTAATTTAATTAAAGAGCGCTTTTAAAGGCCGGTGAAAGCATAGCCTACTGTCAGTTAAGTCCTATTCGGACGCTATGTTTGAACGCTATGTTTTTCATGGGCTCGTATTTTAAACATTTACAGGGGTAAGTCGGTGCCGTTCGAATCCATAATATCAGTGTTTTTTCTTCTACTGTTTTTTGACAAACAGGTCGTGTGGTAATTTAATTGCCGTCTGAATTCACATCTCTGAGTTTACAATCAAAATTCACTTCTTAAATCCTTTTTAATCACTGCCGATCACCGTACTTAAGATGTACACTTTTATTACTGAAATGCTGGAAAGTATTTACAAGAACCATACATCTCATCTCCACCTCAGCGAACAAAAATGGGAAAGAGAAGAAAGCACGTAAAAATTTGAAATGGTTATCATGGCAGCAATATATGATACAATTTTACAGTTTTTCTCGATTGCTTAAACACATTTCTTGAAACTATGCCTCCTATTCTCAAAACTATAAACACAAATCCATAACGTCTCACCCAATTCCCCAAACATCCTATTTTCAGGTCAAAATGAAGCTCTACACTCAAAACCATTCACTCTTGCTGAAAAACCAAACTTTGCCCTCAGACAGGACACACAAGCCCTCAAAATCACACACACTACAACATAGTCTACGTGTCACGTTTACCGTCTGTTTCTGCACTACATTACCCAGGATCCTCTTTGGCACACCTGCACTCACTCTCCGGATTACTAATCACCCGCACCTGTTCCCAATCAGTAACCTCATCAAGCTCTATAAAACACTCACCATTGCCCCAGTTCATTGTCAAGCCTCCAACAGGAACAGACCATATTCCGTTGCCTCTGACGCATCAAGACTCCAAGCTGTAATGTATACTTACCTGAAACACTAACCTCTATGTCATTGTTGTGCCGTCTTCAGAAATCCTGCCCGATTCCTTGCTGTTTGTGATCCTGTGTTCCCTCAAGTTTCCAGTGTTTCATCCGAGTTTGCTTGCTGTTGATCGCATCTGAAAGAGAAGAGACAAATATTAATGAACTTTGGTTGCTTGACATCAACTTATCCGAAGTGAAAGTGCTTACCTGCTTCTCACCCCACATCGAGCTATCCTCACAGAATCTGCACTTAAATTCTATGAATACTCACCTTGCACTCTTGTCATTTGTAAATAAAGCTGTGTTTGGATTCACTTACCTCTGTCTCCTGGTCTGTACCCTGACACTAAGACACTGGTGCAATAAATTCAAAACAACATTTCCAAAACTGGTAAGTTATGTTGCTTGTGGTTCCCCCATCACAAACCTTTTCACATGATGAACACAAAAGACACAACCAGTGGATACATTGGCACATTTTTATTCATACACAAACACACACACGCAAAAACTTTTTTTTTTTTTTACTCTCTCCTCTAATTTTTTTTTTTAGATTTACTTACAGTAAGATGTGTGTGACCAACATATGACAGTAAAAGAGCACACACAAACCATATTCTAATATGGAATTCGAATTGTATTGGAATGGTAAAGAGTGTTGGGACATAACAGGAGGGCCTCCACTCAAGGATACAATATGATGGACACGTCTAAGAATGTTCCACATATGGTTGAAATACCATCATTTGCCTAGAAAGATAACATTCTGGGAGTCTAGACTATAAAGGAGTAGCACCTCCCTTCACTGTCACACTCTGTAGCCGCTCTGTGTGACTGTACGACTGCTGGCCTTTTCTTGCAAGAAAATACACCATCAAAGACTATTGGAAATGTTTGTCTCTTATTCAGTGATAGAATTTTGTTTGCCACCACACCTCCCTGAAGGTTCTCGAGGCGACGGTAAAGCGACTCAAATTTGGCCTTACTCGTAGCCCAGCCTCCCTCATAGTCATACCATTGATAAAGACATGGGCAACTAGAGTGGCTTGAATTTCATCTGAGACTGCTTGTCTTCTTGTCCTTGCCCTTCCTCCTCCTCATTCTTATCCCTCTTCCTTCATGTCTTTCTGGATCCATTGTTCCAAAACGCAATAAACTGATTTGGGCCCTTTTATATATCTATTGAAGGTTCTGATTGATGTGTGTTAAATTTTGACTCTTAGTGTTTCCACCTGGGTAATTGTGTGCTAACTGAGCTGAAGCTATGCTGACTTGAGTGAACAATTTTGAATGCTAGTGCTTTCTAAATGACAACATGGTCTAAGCAATGAGAAATGAAGGGATTTGTGTGTAGAGTTTTGCAGTGATAGTTCAACAAATCTGACTCATGTGTCAAAACAGGGAATAGTGTTTATAGTTTAGTGAAATGGGTGTGCTTTTAGATAAATGGCGTTATGTTTTTGAAATTTTAGTTCAAAAGCCTGGTTATAGTGTTTAAGCAATTGAGAAAAACTGTAAAATATGTAGGCTAGGCTATTATAGGCTATTATAGTTTGGATTATTTTTTATAATATCCCTTTTATAAAGAACACCGCTGTCTCACATAATGCAGTGAAGCAGCCCCTGCACGAGAGAATAATTGATTCTCGAGCCATCGATATCAACCAATTCGGCACCATCGCCACGGACAGCACCGGGTAACGTTGCACGTAAGAAGGTATATCTTAAGCAGCTTCCTAAGGTATGGTTCAGGGAACACGCCCAGCAATGGTAAACCTTTAGTTAAGTTATACCTTAAGAGTCTTCGTAGCGCGCTAAGAGACAACGTTATCGGGAAACGCAGCCATGATAGAAGAGGTCGAGGACACCAGCGAGGAGGAGGAAGAGGAGGAGGAGGAGTAGTAGAGAGTGGAGGAAGAGGTGAAGGAAGAGGAAGAGTAGGAGGTGGAAGAGGAAGAGCAGTAGGGAGTGGAGGATGAGCAAGGGCAAGGAGACAAGCAGTCTTGAATGAAATACGTGCCACTCTAGTTGACCATGTCCTTGTCCATGGTATGACTATGAGGGAGGCTGGGCAACGAGTACAGCCAAACTTGAGTTGATTCACCGTCGCCCAGGGCTGGACTGGCCATCGGGCATACCGGGCATTTGCCCGGTGGGCCGACGTGCTTTTTGGGCCGATACATCTCATACTCATACATAATTTTTTTTTTTTTTTTTTTTTTTTTTTAACGGCCCATAAAATTTGTACATCGGCGGCCCATTCGTTTTGTTTTGTTTTGCTTAATTGGCGGCGCTGGGTTTGTGCCGGTGTAATGCAGCTTGGTCAAAAAAAGTCAGTGTTTTTTTTTTTCTGACAGACCAGCCCATGAAACACGTAGATCAGCGGCCCATTGGTTCTTTCCTTGATTGACACTGGGCTGGCCCAATCACAACTTTAAACGAGTGAGCGCGCGTGCAGCAGTGTCAGTGTGTATCTGTCAGAATAGTCAGCGAGATGGAGAAGAAACGCAAGGAATGTGCAGAGAAATAGCGTGAAAAAATAAAACCAGGCCCTTAAAGCAGACACTGTAAAATGTGTCAAAATACGTTTTCTGACCTTCATCAGCTCCTGTGGCATGTGAGGAGGATCAGGAGAGAGATGAGTGAGTGTAGAGTCCGCGGTAAGCAGAACTACTTTCAAAACACTTAGGCCATGTCATGAGTGTAGGAACCCATAACCCAGTTAGGCATTATTTCCACATCTGCACAGTTGACGATTACCGCAATTCACTAGAAATTTAATGAGGCGTTTGTAAACCATGTTTTCCGCCAAAATAAAAGCTTGATGCAGTTTGCGTCAAAATAAAAGATCATGTGCTTATCTCTTTCAAGTATAAAAATTGGTACAAAACTAATTATGAAAGTTTCCTTTATTTTTTAGTGCATTTGTTTTACAAAATATGGCTATTACTGTCATTGGATTAATATTATAACTATTATGTAGTAGGTGTAATGTAAATAGACACTGTAACTAAAAGAGGTTTGAATTTTTCTTTAATTTGCACACTGAATATGGGTTGGAGCTTTTAATTTTGAACTCTCAAAGTGCACCAGATTGATGAATTTAACATTAAAATGCACAAAATTTTCTCACGGGGGGCATGCCCCCGGACCCCCCTAGAATGGCCAAAGGTCCACCCACCACAGTTTTTAACCAAAAATCCTGTAAGAAACACAGCTTATAGCTTGTTTTAGGATTCATCACTGTGGAGTATAGTTCAACTGTATTAATAAATGTCAAATTTTCACTCGTTCCTATGCTCACTCATTACATGGCATTAGTGGTTTTAAGGAATAGGAGTTGGTATGCATAATTAAGGGCGTGCAAAGATGGGTGGTGTTTATGATCATATAGTGGGCCAGTCTGGGCCAAAATGCCCGGGCCGATTTTTTGTCCCAGTCCAGCCCTGCCGTCGCCTCGATCATAAAAACCTTCAGGAAGGAAAACAGGTACAGTAGATGTACTTCAGACTGCTCTCTATCGTAACTTTTGAGTGCTGCACTTTTACAACACATACATGTACTGTAGTAGCCTGACTACGTCAGACTTCTTACTTCCGCTCAATTTCATTTCGCTTCTGTACTCAGTCTGAGACAGTGTAATAGCTTTCCGTTTTCCTCCGGCCTGAAAACAGCCGGCCAATCAACGAACAGAGAGTGAGAGAGCTGAGAGCCGTGACGTAGACACTGATTGTACCGTGGATGCGTAGATTTACTTCACATAATCTGCAAAAGTCGTTCACAGCCATGTTCACTCCGGTATTTCGCTCGATGGTTTTGTTTTCGCATCATACATGTGTTTACATTGGAAGTTAGATGCGGCTGAGCCTGCGCATAACACACGCCATAACCAAACGTTATGTGATTGGCTTACGGGTAACCAATGATTTTAAACTTCAGACAAGCGCCCCCCGCGAGAAAGAAAACGCTTTTCAATTATGCCATGCCAGACTCTTTCTACGAAGCAAAGCGAAGTAGCAGAGTTTGGTATTACCAGGCTAGTACTGTAGCAGTTTCACTAATAAAAGAAATGCATCAAATTGCCTCACATACAGAGTTACTGAATGTTTCCATTCTTTTTTCTTCCGTTACAGTTATCAATACTTCTATTTTTGTAGGACACAGAGATGATTAAATGGAAGAAGCCTGCCTAGATATTTCAACTGATGCATGCCAGGGGTGGATCAGGCATGCAAGAGGATTTTACCCCCGCTGCCTGGCTAGGGAAAATATATCCTGTGATGCTGATGAGATTCTCTGGCCTGTGCAGACCAAAGACTGATGCTGGGGCAGAGTATTTTTGTTGTTGTTGTTTTGGTGTATTGTACTGTACAGTACATTAAGGAATAAAAAATTTGCAAATGTATACATTTGTTGTGTCTTTTGTTGTGTTCATTATGTGAAAAGCTTTTTGAGGTGGAGAACCACAAGCAACATAACTTGCGTATTACTGTTTTTTTTGTAGCATTGTTTTGAATTTATCTTACAAGTGTGTAAGATGTTGTCTGTGTTTTTGAGGGCTTGTGTGTCCTGTCTGAGGGCAAAGTTTGGTTTTTCAGCAAGATTGAATGGTTTTGTGTGGATAGCTTTATTTTGACCTGAAAATAGGAAGTTTGGGGAAATGGGTGAGAAGTTATGGATTTGTGTTTACGCAATTGAGAAAAACTGTAATACAAACAATGACTTCTAAAATCCAATGCTACAATTTTCTGTCAATCATTTGTTAAAAAACAAGAATTCATTAATTCAATGAGCTCATTGATTCTGCTTTAAATTATTACATTGTTTAAATTAATATATTTTTAGCTAACTGTGATTTGTATATGTACATTTCTGAAATACAGACAGTTACCTCTGATAACAGATCACTCTAAATTGTTATGTGGACTTTTTCTGTGCATTTTCTGTAAAGCTGCTTTGAAACGATGTGTATTGTGAAAAGCGCTATACAAATACATGAATTTAATTGAATTAAAGTAAAATTCCTTCTTGTTGTTTTTGTCAAAAAGGGAACTGTCCTGATATCAAAATGAAGAAAAAGAGCCACTTTAAAAGACATTCTTAAAAAATGAAAACATTTGAAAAATTTGGCATAATCTTTTATAAAGCAGTGAAATTTTGTTAAATTCTTATTAATATCTGAAAAACATTTGTCTGTCAAAATCCAAGGCATGTGGGTAACACTTTATAATAATTAAAATGCTTATGTATTATGCTTTTTGTTCATATTTTGAACTTTGACAGAAAAAAATCTTAAATGCGTGAGCATTTTACCATTCTGCGAATTGTGTTTGTGATTGGAAATTATTCCCACCCTCGATGTGAACTAAGAGTTTGATTCCTGAAGTGACCAGCCTCAGGAAAGCAGTTAGCTATTGCTAGCCTAACTGACATGTTAATGAGGCTATAAAAGCATTACTCTTGACTGCTAATCATTAAAACCCATTAGTGAAGCTCCTAAATAAAACAACAGGAACATTATACTGCAGTCTCTCTCGCTTTGACTCTACACACCATTCAAGACCTAGAAGTATACAATGAGCATTTAAACCGAGACTTTTTGTATTTTTCTCTCTCCTTCCCTGTTGCAAAAGTCAGCATCTCGATTTTAAAAATGTACTCAACAGCATAACTTTTCTATAAAATGCAATTCAGAACTGTTGAAATCTTCACATTTACACTCAATAATATAATTATTTATAGTTGCGGTAACATACTGACATTTACTCACACGCTCATAAAACTGAGGCTAAATCTGTTAAAACACAGGAGTTAGCCACGACTGCCTCTCACTAACAAGCTTACAACAGCATACATACGTTAATAACAGCAGAAACGCTACACCATTAATGCTGATTCTTCTAGGGCCCAAATCACAGAAAATGTTGCAGTGGGTAGCACTAAAAGCCCTTTACTTTCAGAGATTTGACAGCACTGTTAGTGACACACCTGCTCAGAGCTTGTTCTGTATGCTGCAAAAACATTTTCTTAATCAGTATTTTAGACTTGTTTTCCAGTAAAACATGTATTTTGAGACTTTTTTTTCCTGTTATCAATCTGTACATGGTAAACTTTACACAGTATGTTCTTTTTTTACTGCTGTTCAGCATGCATGCCATGAGAGTTGCATTTTAAACAATGAATTTAAACATGTATTTAAAACATCATGTTAAAAGCTGTTAACTTTGCAAGCCAAATGTATTCCGAGACCCCTGCCTTCTGTTCCTTTTTGTTGCACATGGGAATAAGTGGCATACAGTATGCAGAGTCTTCTTGTCACAATAAGTGAAATAACTTGTTGCACAATGAGTTCTTAAATAATTTTAATTGTATTTCAAACCACCTACAAAAGTGGTTTGGATAAGGCTTTTGAAATTCAAATTTCATTTTTTTACTGTTTAGATTACAAACAAACTAAACATCACATGTGTAAAAACAAAAAACGAACAAGACCTAACGGATCAATTATCTGTATTTATTAATTTACTGTATTCCTGTGATGGCAAAGCTGCATTTTCAGCAGCCATTAGTGTCACATGATCCTTCAGAAATCATCTAATCATCTAATATACTGATTTGGCGCATTTCTTTTTTTTTTTTTTTTCAATGTTGAAAACAGTTGTGATGCTTAATAATTCTGTGGACACCTTCAGGATTCGTTGATGAATGAAAAGATCAGAAGAAAAGTTATTATTTGAAATAGAAATATTTTGTAACATTTTAAATGTCTTTACTATCACTTCTGATGAATTTGATGTATCCTTGCTGAATAACGGCATTAATTTATTTAAAAAAAAAAAAATTCTAGTTAACATTCACAATTACATCTTAATTGTGTCATGATATATTTAAATGCCTCAACTTGGAAAGTCCGGCCTCAAATAGTGAGTAGGGCATTTGTATTGCCGTTCATTTGTGCTCATCCCATAAACACAATAAATACAATTCCAACATGACAACAAGGAAGCAGTAGAAAAGGTCTATTTTGATACTGTGGTGTTAAAGGTCTCTGTTGAGGAGTTTAGCGGTACATGTGTCCTATTTGTCTGGTAATTTTAGCCACAGTGACTGACTGGACTCCAGAACTCCCCTGGGCATCTAATTAAAACAGGTCACAGGCATTTATCTAACAGTAATTACCCCTCACTCACTCAATGAGGAGAGAGTAGCTGGTACAGACCAGGGTTCATAAAGGATTAGTACAGAGAGAGAGAGAGAGAGAGAGAGTCATGAGAGAGAGAGAGAGAGAGAGAGAGAGAGAGAGAGAGAGAGAGAGATAGAGAGATAGAGAGAGAGAGAGTCATGAGAGAGAGAGAGAGAGATGAGTGAACTATGAAGTAGACAAATCAAGTTTTATTTAAACCTTATTTCTTCAAAATGATAACCATATGGAATTGAATGTCTGCATAGCTGGACACTCCTGTTTTGTCAAATATAGCCACACAGAATACAACATGTAGAACCTCCATCCATAAGTGAAAGACATGGTACAAAGCAAGTCCGGTGATTTTACCTGCAATTAGTTTTTAAAATATCACAATTTTTACTTTGAAGGGCTTTGAACTTCAGTTAGTGTGTAATGTTGGTCTTTGAGCATAAACATCATCTGCAAAGTTCCCTTTCAGTCGGTCATGTCGACGCCACATCGGACTGAACCAACTAATATGTATCTCGCCAGAGAAGCCAATCTACTTCGAGTGTAACTAAATGAGCCAATGCAGCAGCTGCTCTGCCACATTGCGCGGGTTTATAATGAGCAGAAGGTGTGATTGCACTTCAGCTTTTCGCTTCGGAGTTTATACTAAGAGTGCTGACATTCATCGAGCAGCTCTTCAGAAGAACCTCTCGTGTGCGGTGTTGGCGATACGGCGTGGCAGAGGAGTCAGCCTCTCTTTTCTCCTCTCTCTCTCTTCTCACAGCTGGTACGGTGCGCTGAGAGCTATGAAAGCCGTTGTTACGGCTGGTAAGAGACCGCCTACAAAGAGAGAGTCAGCACACGACTGGCTGCACACTTTCCCTGTCTGTGTTGCTGCGACCGTTCTCTTGAGTGCTTCAGAACCAAGGAGAGCAGTTCCCTGAAAGAGTTTACACAAGTTGAGCTGCGTCTTTTTAAAGATGTCACTCTGCTTGTGTGTTTCTGGATGCGGTCGTTACCTGGGATCGCGGGATGGCCAGGATCGCTGCCTCATGTGTCTGGTCAATGAACACACTGAGGCTGCGTTTATGGATGAGTCATGAGTCATGTACCCATTGTGGGAAGATGACCATCTCAGAGCTGCGGTCGAGACTATCGTTCCTACAAAGGGGCGGAGTCCCTGCGCCTCTGCCGCGATCTAACCCTCCTCAGAAGGTCACTTCAGGCAGTAGTGTGGGTGACCTGAGGATCACGGTGAGCATGCTTTCTTTGGGGAACCAACGCCCTTGGAACCGTTATCCCTCCAGCGCTCCGCAGCCAGTAGAGCCGCTGAGAAAACGTGTTGGACCATCCACGAGGTGCGTACCAAACGCATCTTTTGGCACTCCCCCCGATGACCAGATTTCGATCGCTGCATCGGAGGGTGAATCAGACTTCTCCAGGCATGAAGATTTGGCTGAGTTGCCTCCTTCGGGAACGGAAGTGTTGCCCGAGTCAGACCCGGAGATGATGGCTATGCTTTCCCTGGCCGCCAACAGGATTGGGCTCGTGTGGAACCTTCCACCATGTCCCGAGCCCTTGAGGCTGGATGATTGGTTTTTCGGGGTGGCTCGTGCTGGTTCTCAGCCACCCACCCCGGTTCCTTTCTTCCTGGAGGTGCATGAGGAGCTCACTGGTTCATGGACGGCATCTTTTACTGCCAGAAACTGTTCCAGTGGCTCCTCCTCCCAGCTAAGGGTTAAACGCACATCCCTCCAGTGGAATGGGCCATTGCTATGCAACTGTGCCCTAACTCCACCTGGTGGGGGAGCTGTGTCTCCCTTCCAGGGCCTGTAAGCACTCGTCAGACTTAACCGGCAAGGCTTACCAGGCCTGTGGGGAATCCGCCTCTGCCTTACACGCTATGACGTTGGTGCAGGCCAAGGCACTGAGGGACCTGCACAAGGGTGGTCATGATCCCCAAGTTCTGCAAGAACTTCATGCCATCTCTGGCTGTGTCTAGCAGACATGAGGGAGACCGACAAAATCCAGACCCAGACCCGGCCTCTTCGGCGACTCCGTCGAGAACTTACCTACTGTACAGAAGGTACATCAAACACATCCTGCCTCGGCAGTCAGCTGCTGCTTCCACCCATCCGCCGCCCACAGCACCTCAGTCTGCTCCTGCATCTGCCCTTGCTCTCACACCGCAGCAGCAGCCTCCACCTAAGCGGCACAGAAGAGCCAGCCGCAGGCAGACCGCCCAGCACCCCGCCAAGAGGGGCGGCAAAGCCAAAGGCAAGAGGCCCTAGGATGGGCGACCCAGAGATGGAGGGGACTGCTCTTCAGAAGATGGTTACTGCACCACTCCCTCCCCCGGAAGAGGGCTGGGTGGAAAATCTTGTGTTACTTTTTGTTTGTGTTCTGTACCCAGATTTTCAATAAAAGAGCATTTTCTTTCATCTCTGGGTCCGAAGAGGTTCTAGGTGATTTCCCCCTAGAGGTACTTAACACCATCGCATCGGCACGGGCACCGTCTACAAGATGTGCATACGCCTTGAAATGGAACCTGTTCATCGAGTGGTGTTCCTCTCACCGAGAGGACCCCTGAAGATGTTTGATAGGGTCCGTGCTTTCCTTCTTGCAGCACGCCCTCCACCCTCAAAATACATGCTGCCGCTATTTCAGCATATCACGACCACACAGATGGCAAATCAGTGGGGAAGCACAACCTGGTCGTCAGGTTCCTTAGGGGGGCGAGACAGTTAAATTCTCCTCGACCCCCCTCCATACCCTCTTGGGACCTTTCCCTGGTGTTTTGAGCACTTCAGGATGCTCCCTTTGAGACTTTACAGTCAGCAGACTTAAAGCTCAGGCAGGCAGGATGGTGTGAACCTGGCGTGAACAGTCTCTGGCTGGGCAAGCATGACGGGAACAGTCTCTGGCTGGCCAGGCAGGACGGGAACAGTCTGTGGCTGGGCAGGCAGGACGGGAACAGTCTCTGGCTGGGCAGGCACGACGTGAACAGTCTCTGGCTGGGCAGACACGACGTGAACAGTCTCTGGCTGGGCAGACACGACGTGAACAGTGTCTGGCTGGGCAGGCACGACGTGAACAGTCTCTGGCTGGGCAGGCACGACGTGAACAGTCTCTGGCTGGGCAGACATGACGTGAACAGTCTCTGGCTGGGCAGACACGACGTGAACAGTCTCTGGCTGGGCAGGCACGTCGTGAACAGTCTCTGGCTGGGCAGACACGACGTGAACAGTCTCTGGCTGGGCAGGCACTACGTGAACAGTCTCTGGCTGGGCAGACACGACGTGAACAGTGTCTGGCTCGGCAGGCACTACGTGAACAGTCTCTGGCTCGGAAGGCATGACGTGAAGACACTCAGGCTCGGCAGGACTGACGTGAAGACCCTCAGGCTCGGGAGGACTGACGAGAAGTGACTCAGGCTCGGCAGCGGCCTCTGGCGTGAATGCACTGGCGAGCGGTGTGAGCACTGGAGTTGCCAACATTAGAGTGGGCATGATGTGAACTGGCTCAGGTTTAGAGGATACTGTGAGCTTGCAGGGCTCCTCATCCGCAAAGCCCACAGTAAATGACGAGCCGCTCAATAAAATGGCACAGTCAATGTATTGAGCCAGAGTGTAGTGAGGGGTATTGCCAGGCATGCAGTAATAAATACAATCATCCAGTCCATGGCGAAACATGTCCTTCAGGACATCGTCACTAAAGTCCATCCCCTGACAAAGCCCACAAAACTCCTCCACGTAATCCTCCATAGGGCGGCTACCTTGGCTGAGGAGGAAGAGATAAATTGCTGGGTCCATGTTGGTCGAGTATTCTGTAACAAATGAAGTCCACTCACTGAAGGCAAGTAGTAGTGAGAACCCAAATGCAACTTATTCCAAAACGTGATCAAACATAAAACAAAGGCATGAAGAGGCATAGAACTCAAAACAAGAACATAAACTTTCATGATGTAACAAGAAACATTCAATACTCGACAAAGACACAGGGCAAACATGAGGGCTAAATACACAAAAGACTAATGACAAGACAAGGGACACCTGTGAACAATTAAACAATGACCCAATGACATGACACAACAGACAAGGAAACACATGGCAGGATCACATGACTAGAGCAGGGGATCACATGACAGACAAGGAACAAGAAACAAAACCCACAACGTGACAAATACAGTGATATAAAAGACCAAACGCACACCTTATTGGGGATGTAGGCTATACTAGATATAGGAACAGGCAAGCGGACTCAGAATATGAACGTAACGTGCAAAGTTTCACGCTAAGCGATTCCCAGTGAAAAACTGGCATAAAGTTGGCTTGACACTGACAGAGTGTCTGGCCACCAGGTGAGTGATAAATTGCACTGCTAAGAAGGAGGGATGCCTGTCACACACACATATACACACACAGTGTCTTGGCAGCTGATGTGTAAACACCTTAGTATAGAGACATCACTTCAAGGTCACCTGTGCCAGCTAATCAGGCGTGGATGTGTGTGACCTGAAAATCACATTCATTGTGTGGATCAGGCATTAATTACCACAAGGCTTAATAAATGTACTAAATAATGTCTTACTAAAAATGTAAAAATGCAGAAAGGTTTGTGTGATGGTTAGTTTTAGGGGTTGAGGGATAGAAAATATCATTATCTCAATATGAAAAAATATGTTAATGGAAAGTGTGTGTGTTGACTAAAAAGTTTTGGCTTATGCATGCAGAAACATGTCATTATTTAAATATAACATTTATCATGTTATATTAACTTACTTTAAGCAAGCCTAAAGTGTACCCAGAAAATATTATTTAAAAGGGATAAAGGGTGAGTAAATGATGACAGAATTTTCATTTTGGGGTGAACTATTTAAGTTACACTACCTAAACATAAATTTTTGTCATAAATTCAAGAAAAATCAAAGTCAAATTGCATAATAAATATATGGTTAAAAGATTTATTTGCATTAATTTGTGGTCATATGGACATAGTTATTGGTATATATTCACTGTGTGAGAAAGATACAACTGACAATTTGATACTAGATTACAAAAGACTACTAAAGATTGACTACTAGATACAAAAGATTAACTGACTGGTGTCTAGGCCTGTCGCAGTCATCAATATATTGACTTATTGCACAATATTATGTAGGCCTACATGACCTCAATAATTTTTTGTTAATGCATTATACACTCACCTAAAGGATTATTAGGAACACCATACTAATACTGTGTTTGAACCCTTTCGCCTTCAGAACTGCCTTAATTCTACGTGGCATTGATTCAACAAGGTGCTGAAAGCATTCTTTAGAAATGTTGGCCCATATTGATAGGATAGCATCTTGCAGTTGATGGAGATTTGTGGGATGCACATCCAGGGCACGAAGCTCCCGTTCCACCACATCCCAAAGATGCTCTATTGGGTTGAGATCTGGTGACTGTGGGGGCCATTTTAGTACAGTGAACTCATTGTCATGTTCAAGAAACCAATTTGAAATGATTCGAGCTTTGTGACATGGTGCATTATACTGCTGGAAGTAGCCATCAGAGGATGGGTACACGGTGGTCATAAAGGGATGGACATGGTCAGAAACAATGCTCAGGTAGGCCGTGGCATTTAAACAATGCCCAATTGGCACTAAGGGGCCTAAAGTGTGCCAAGAAAACATCCCCCACACCATTACACCACCACCACCAGCCTGCACAGTGGTAACAAGGCATGATGGATCCATGTTCTCATTCTGTTTACTCCAAATTCTGACTCTACCATCTGAATATCTCAACAGAAATCGAGACTCATCAGACCAGGCAACATTTTTCCAGTCTTCAACTGTCCAATTTTGGTGAGCTCGTGCAAATTGTAGCCTCTTTTTCCTATTTGTAGTGGAGATGAGTGGTACCCGGTGGGGTCTTCTGCTGTTGTAGCCTATCCGCCTCAAGGATGTGCGTGTTGTGGCTTCACAAATGCTCTGCTGCATACCTCGGTTGTAACGAGTGGTTATTTCAGTCAAAGTTGCTCTTCTATCAGCTTGAATCAGTCGGCCCATTCTCCTCTGACCTCTAGCATCAACAAGGCATTTTCGCCCACAGGACTGCCACATACTGGATTTTTTTCCCTTTTCACACCATTCTTTGTAAACCCTAGAAATGGTTGTGCGTGAAAATCCCAGTAACTGAGCAGATTGTGAAATACTCAGACCGGCCCGTCTGGCACCAACAACCATGCCACGCTCAAAATTGCTTAAATCACCTTTCTTTCCCATTCTGACATTCAGTTTGGAGTTCAGGAGATTGTCTTGACCAGGACCACACCACTAAATGCATTGAAGCAACTGCCATGTGATTGGTTGATTAGATAATTGCATTAATGAGAAATTGAACAGGTGTTCCTAATAATCCTTTAGGTGAGTGTATATCTGCCATTATGTTTACATGATAATGAATGTAGCCAACATTTTGCCGATCATGCTGTCATCTTGTCTTTTCTCCATGTCAGAGGCAAATACGGGGCCTGGGAAGTTCCTTCATACACAGAGCGGTCATCAACAGATGAAAAAAATGCCTCATTTGAAGTGTTACCGTGTTTTCCTGACAACTACAGACAGTTTGGAAGAATAAGTCCAAATGCACTACTTCAAAGTGTCAATCCACTGTTCCGGTGCAAATATAAACGTCACAGTGCAAAATGGTGAGCACTAACAGCTAGTGTTAAGGCCGTTTCACACGGGACGCAGCAGTTGTGAGTGTATAGTTCATTTTCCGTATTTTCACAGAGATCGCGTTTTTTGCATTCCACTGCAGCACTGTTTTTCCACTGTTTTGTAAACGGACATTATTGACCATTGCGCTCACACCTTTTACAGCATCTCATGCATAACGCGGTGTCATAATCACGTGGCACTCAAGTTAAATGAAGTTCAACTTAAAAAAAAAATACCCCTCTAGAAAAATTGTTTTAGCAGTAGATACTGCCTGTTGAGGCATTAATGCATCTGTGCCTTTGTTCATACGGACATCTAACTGCTAATTAGGGTTTGTGTTTTCAGCAATATAGTATGCACGCTTACTTTACAGTGAAAAGAAGGTCAGGGAAAAATCTGTGAATGGAAAATCTCCACAAGTGCCTTTTGTGCATTTGCAAGTCTTTTTTTTCCCTACTTGTAGATTTGCACTCAAAATATTTATTTACTATTTATTCAAGTTTTTTTTTTTTAGGATATTTTTTGACACTTCATTTCCATGATCTAAAGAATTAAAAGGTTGTTGTCATTTGAAAGTGTGTAGGCCTACTTGCATTATTATGCTGTTATATTATGATTATATATTTAATGGCATAAAATGGTCTTGTGACAATAATTTCGTTTATCGCAATTATTTCTGGGACAATATATCGCACAACAAAAAGTAGTTATCGTGACAGGCCTATAATGGTGTCCTCAGTTAAACTCTATTCTCTGTCTTCTTAGTACAGCACAATAAATAAAGAATGATGTCCCATTTCAGATCATCTCAGATAAAGCTTCTCAGGTAAATCTCTCTCTGTTCTTTCTCGTCTCTTCGTCTAGCTGTCGCTCATTGTGTCACTGATGAGGCTGAAGTGTAAATAGAGACAGGGAGCGAGGAGATGTGACGGCAGTGTTCGTGTGTTAAACTCAATAGCGTCGTATCAGATAACGCACTGCACTTCCTTTCCTGTTCCTTCACATCAGAAGATCAGAGACAACAGAGGTGTATGTGTGTGAAAGTCGCCCCCTCTAAACCAGGCGAGCAATTGAATGCTTTGAATTGCATTCTAAAACAAATATGCTTGCAAAGTTTATGACAAATCTCTTTCACAAACTCTAAGGGTGGAGAATATGTTCACCTTATATGGAAATGAAGTGTGTGTGTGTGTGTGTGTGTGTGTGTGTGTGTGTGTGTGTGTGTGTGTGTGTGTGTGTACATAGTTACTTTAGGGACAAAAATGTTCAAAAACATCAACATTTATAATGTACAAAGATGAAAAGTAAAGACTTCTGAATGAATTTTGTTTTGGTCAGAGTTGGAGTGTGGGTGAAATCTCTGTGGGAGTTCAAAACAAGCTCTTTAGCTCCATAGTGCGCAAAACTACTTCATGCAACTGAGTGAGTGTCAGACTTATTTAACGTTTCCGTGGGTGAGAGAGTGACAGAGAGAGAGAGAGAGAGAGAGAGAGTAATATTAATAATAATTGAGGGTTTTTGCAGTTCTTGGATGTAGAGAAAGTTCAAAGGCAACAATCACTCACCATTCACTCAAACTGACGTGATCTACGTGACAGGCTCTGCCAAATCTCTCCCTCACACACACACACAGAGAAGTTAAAATAATCTCATTGCAGGTTGGTTCAGCTGTTTATTAAAACGAAACGCTGAATATTTATTTAACCCTCCACACATGCTCCTTATACACATACATATACACGTATAAGTAAACATAATTATCCATGGAAATGTTTTTCATATGTTTAGTCATTTGTTATCTTTCTGTATAACATGTTTGTCTATACAGTGGTCCCAAAATGTGTGTGGACACTTTTGGACACAAAGTCAGACTTTCAAATATATGAATTCCTTTACAGAGATAAAGTGGCATCTGAAAGCCAGTGATGCAAAAGCTTTTCATTTTAGCAGTTGGGTCAATGACATGATGCTAATTTATTTGATCCTATTCAATAATTTATTCAAAAATAAATTAAACCAACAATTCATGCATACAAAGACTGGAATACACCTCATATAAGAAGATATTTTTTATTTTTTGCTGTTCTGATATTATAATGAAGAAAAAGAAAGAAAACCCTAAGTACTTTGGCCTAATGTTTTATTATTATTTATTAGAAAACAATGTTTTAACAAAACTCTTATTACCGTTTGAAAAACCTTTTAGCCAAATTAGAGTCATGTGGTGTGACTAAAAAAGTAATGTGATGCAACCAATATGCAAAAACGAAGAGCCCAATTTGCAGATATTTATGAATGAATAATTCCTGATATTAGTGTAAAAAACAACAACAAAAAAAATTTCATTAAATTAAAGGAAAAAATTAGAAAGCCTGCATGATATCCAAACCATTTTAAAGAATATTTAAGAAAAAATGTGAAAAAACAGACAAAGAGCTCAGTGCATGTTTTCGATTATGAATAGTTTTGTTCTTAGAAGTTTGTCTCTGTTTGGTACAAAGTGTTAGACTACGTCAAATCTACTGTATATGAAACCTAAATGAACACAATGCAATAACTTGGCATATGTGTTTTAAAATAGATAAAACTTAAAATGTGTTTTAAGATTTTTTTCAATTTTCTTTATCGTGGACACTTATTGACCCAGTTACCTTTAACTATGGTCAGTGTTTGACAATAAGAAATTAAAGAAGACAATCATATATTTTATAATTAAGTGTCCAAATACATTTTGGGCCCAATGTAAATGTGTGCTTTCTTTCTACTATATAACTAGTGGTGTGCATTCATATCAGATGACTCCCAGTCACTAAAGAAACAAAACTGAGCTATCTATTGCTTTGTTCATTTAATTTTGTTTCTTTGTTCCCTGTAAACATGAGTTTTCTCCAAAAAGAAGTCCACCACCACTTTATGCCAATTGCATTCACCTCTTATCTAATAATGTAGTGTGTGTGTGTGTGTGTGTGTGTGTGTGTGTGTGTGTGTGTGTGTGTGTGTGTGTGTGTGTGTGTCTGTGAAGGGCATGAGATGCTGAGGATGTTTAGGATTGGACCGTCTCCTTTGATCAGCGTTTCACAAAATTGCCAAGGGCTGCCTACAAACTCCACCATTCTCTCTTTTCCTGACACAGATAGACATGCACGCAATAGAGTGACAGAGAGAGAAAGGGACGAAAAAGCAATAAAGCGAGGTAAATGAACAACGTTGCTAGGTTTATTTGTAGCATCATGTTTGATATGATAGGTACAGTGCATCATAGACACAATGTTCTCCCCAGTGTGTGAATCCAACGATTTGCAATGTGTGCTAGACACAAAAGCCTGACGTAGGATATTTCAGTCTCATGTGTGGCAGCAACTTCTCCCAGATCTCATCAAACCGATTTGAAAACAGCTTTGAGTGTATAATAGATAGGGCGAGGGTGAAGAGGCGCCTCAGTTACTGTTAAAATTGGAAAAGGATGGCTCAGCACAATAGCACATGCAAGAACCTTTATTTTGTGCTTCCCAAAAATAGGGATAATCATGTAAAAATATGGAAAAGTGAGTCTCTTTTGCCTGTTTTGAGCACACTTAGGCACTGTAAATATCATTGCATTAGTGTGCTATTGTGTTATTTTGCTTGAGTTACTAAGTAATTTAAAGGGGTGGTTGATTATGATTTCACTTTTCTAACTTAAGTTAGTGTGTTGTTTTAGCATAAACAACATCTGCAAAGTTACACAACTGAAAGTTTAAAGCAAAGGGAGATATTTGCTTTTGAAGAAATCGTTTTTTAAGGACTACAACAAACGGCTGGTAGGGACTACACAACATTCCTTCCGGGTTAGTGACATCACTAACCCTAAAATTTACATAAACCCTGCCCCCGGGAACATGCAGTCCATGTTAAGAGGAAGAGTTGCTGTAGTAGAGCACATTTGTGAGTCTGCTCAAGCTGTCACATCCGTCTCTTCACATGCAATACAGTACGTAACACAAATGCAATAGCATGTCACTCTGTACACATCTTACAACAGTTCCCACACAAGCGATTTTATAGATTATCATGACAGAATATGCTAATCAAAGACTTGAAGATAGTTAACTCCACATCAGCAACATAAATTCATCAACTAACCACTCAGAAATGTCCTGTTGCATTCTACATGTTGTCACTCCTTCTTGAGTCTCTCAATCATTGTTCGACTCCAGTTTAAACATAAATGGCATAAAAGGCAGAACTGTTTCTGACATTTTAGTGCTTGTCTGCATGAGGTAATCGGAGCTGCTAACACACACAAGCTCTTGAAGCTCCGCCCTCTGTGCCAGGAGCAGTAGCTCATTTGCATTTAAAGGACACACACTTAAACAACGCGCTTTTGCTTAGCCTCAAAAAGGGAGAATTTTAACATGCTGTAAATAATGATCTGTGGGGTATTTTGAGCTAAAACATCACATCTCTGGGGACATCAGAGACTTATTTTGCATCTTGTAAAAAGGGGCATTATACCACCCCTTTAAAAAAATGAATTGTTTAACATGCATCTTGAGGGAGGTGCCACAGCTCTTCTATGGATTTATAATGTCTCCAATGCTCCTGTCTCTTCATGTAATCTCAGACGTACTCAATAATGGCGAGATCAGATTAGAGGTCTGCATTACCGCGGGACTCCCACAGGATAAGACTCCCACAGGACTCGACGCAACTTGTGGTGCAGGACAAGTTTTGTATTGCTGAGTGCGGGTACATGAGATTGAGAATATACAAAATATATAAATATTATACAAAAATACAAAATATACAAATACATAAATTTAAATACATAAATATCTAAAAATTAGGGCAGACCAAAGATTTTCCTAGTTGACCGGTAGTCATTTTTTTAGTTGATCAGGCGTATTTTTATGATGTTAAATGCTTAAAATATATACGGGGGAAGGGCATCAGAAAATGGTTTGAGTTTCAGGGCTGAGAAAGAATATTATATGTAACATTGCTAACATTGTTCTACGTTACAGAGAAATACTAAACCATAATAATGAGCCTTTAAAATAGAAATCAAGCACTCAAGCTCTTGCATAAAGCTTGCTGCAGTACACCAGCAAAAGTAATGATGATGAAAATGTCGGACAGAAAGAAGACTGTCTGAACAGTTCAATAATTTATAAATAAACTAGTGTTTTCTGAGTCAGTGTCTGCTGCAAAGATGAAGTTGATGACTCTGACACATCATCTCCGCAGTATAGAGAATGTGAATCTACGCCACGCCGCATTGCATGCTGGGACAGCGCCTCCATCTTAAGTGGATTGCCCTCTACTACTGATACTGAAATTAATACCAGTACCTGCAGCTTTTGTTTTGTTTTTGCCTTTAAATTGCGTTTAAATAGTGGCACACTAAAGCAAAGTATAACCGTCTTAAAACAAATGTTTCTGTGAAGCATCTAATACCTAAGACTTTGGCACAGTACTTTATGTTTGTGTGGCACTCACTTTTTTGTACATATTTAGATCACTTAAACACTGTAAATAAACATCATTACATCGTGCTGTTTTGCTGAGCAAACTTTTCCAATTTTAAGAACCACTGAAGCAGGGGTTGTGCTAAGGGTCAGGCCTGAGACAGATTTGTGCTCTTCAGTCAGCAGACACATCAAATCAGTGCGGTCTCATTAACTATCAGCTACAGCAAATATATCAGCTAATCTGACTCAGCTTTATTTAAGATGCTGTCCCTCTCAAACACCCTATCTCTGTGTCTCACTTTCACCCTGTCTGTCACTGTCTTTCACCTATTGATTCAATGTCAGTTCAATTAAGTTTTATTAGAATGATTATTTACTTACTGTATTGCCTCATTGCAATGCTAAATTTTATATAACACGATAAACAAAAATAAATAACTTAATTACATGTTTCTTCGGCTATGAGTTGCAAACATATATTTTGTAGCTAGCATTTCTGTGGTATTGTCCCTTCCAAATTCATAGGGGAGTTTTTCCTGTTTAGGTTTATTAAGTCTTATTAAGTCTGAAACAAATAATGGACTATTTCAAATTAATGAAAAAAGGACTCTCTACTAGTGTACAGTATTTGAGCAGCAGTGTCGCTGTTTGAAAGTTTGTCGGACCAACACAACCAGACACAGCAACAAATGTTTAGCCAATCAGCACTAGGGAGCGTATGACGGTGGAAGAGAAAGAACGAATAAGAGGGAGAGTTTAAGAAAGACTGTAGAAAGAGAGATAGCTGAGAGACATTACAAAAGAGAAAAGCTCATATGAATATCACTGGAAAATTAAGGGTTATGATCAGGAAAGAGCTTTAGGACCCGCGTTAATACTGTTGTGTATGTACAGTGTGTTCATTTTTTTGTGCTTCCTTGTCATTCATTCATCATCTTCACTTTATTTTTCATGAAGCATTATTCTGTTGCGCTTCTGCTACAATAAATAGACATCCACTCTTGCATTGCTTGTGTAACGGAGGCCAGCTAGTGAGAGTTGTGCAGGCTGATGACTGCTAGAGAATGCAGTGTTTACTGTTTAGCGTCATTGTTAGTGCAGGTTCGAGAACGACTCGGAGCAGGGCGGTTAGGATTAGACAGTGATTTGGAGGCGGAGCAATGAAGAGAGGGGTGTGTTTGTTTGGGTTGATTTCAAATATCAACAATGTTCAGCAACAACTTTGAGAAATAACATACTGCATCTTTAATATCATTTTTACAATAAAACTATATTAATTTTCTTATTTATTATTTTAAATTCTAAATGTGGTCTATATACTGAGATGTAACTGGAGTCAAATTGATGAATATTGCATATTTTAATTCAAGTTTATGTGCAAGTATCTTCAAAAGATGTGAATTTAAGAGGAAATTTTTATTATCTCTATGTTTATAGATTTATAATTAATACAGCCTAAGTCAAACTAAATTAAATAAATAACTTTGTCATCATTCACTCACCTTCTTTCATTCTAAACCTGTATGCATTTCTTTCTTCTGTGGAACATAAAAGATGTTTTGAAAAATGCTTTAGCACTGCTTTTGCTGTGTTAATATATTAAAAAGCTATATATATTCATTCATTGTCACTGTAATTAATAGGGGTGTAACGATACATCGATATGGATCGATGCATCGATATAACGTCTAACGATACGATGCATCGATTCCACACTTAAAATATCGATATGCACCTTTATTTTGACACTTTCCACATTATCACGACACGTAACATCCTTCCGCTAAAGCGCACATTTTCGTTTACTCACCAACCGCCTGCCGGTGTGTAACGTTAATCTCCTCATCTGAAAAAGACGCCTGACAAGACTGACTAAACCCTAAACAAGTTTTTTTTTTTTTTTTCACAAAAGCCGGTATTGTCCGCTGTCAAGGCATCGCGAGTTCATGTTTTACAGTAGAAACAGACAAGCACTCGCACCCTTGTTGGTGAACACAACACGAGAAGTCCGTTTTAGCGACTTAGCGCGCAATATTCAGGTCAGATGTCACTTTGAAAAGACGCGCGCTGGCTAAGAGGAGTTTCGTCAAAGCTGACTAAAAGTGATCGAGGATGGATCATTTCAATGAACTCGTGATATCTTCTTCAGGGCGTAAAAGGAAAATAAAACCTGAAACATTTTCACGGAACCTTACTAAAGCAGCTCGTTTAGGGAACGGAATGGTGAGGGAAAAGCTCTCTGTACTGAGTGTACGTACGTTAATCACAACAACAAAGTTTGTCAGGCATATGTCAGCTGAGGAGATTAACGTTATGAAGATTAACCGAGTGTTGTATTATTTATCATAACAATTACTTGGTTGTGTTTGACTCAGAAAGATGAAATGTGAATGTATCTGCTCTGCTCTGCTAAAAAAACAACAAAAAAAACATATTAAAGCATACTTTCAATTAACTTTAATTTTGTAATTTACCTTTATTTTTTAAGTTATTATTATTAATCAAAACAACCCAGCTGCAGTTTGATTGATATTACTTGGAATGCACAATAATAATAAAAAACATGATTTATGAGTACTTGCAAATAACCACTTCTGTTATAAATGTCCCAATTGGGAGAGGGTGTGCAATTTTCAAAGAGTTTAATTAAACGTTCATGTTATATATTTTGGTTGCATTTGTGAGTTAATAAAAACGTAACTGGTTGTGTGAACATTATATCTAAATATCGATTAATCGATCGATATAGCCCTGAATTGATTTGAATCGAATCGTATCGTGGAATTTTTTGAAGTATCGAAAAATATCGGATCGCTGGCTGAGAGAATCGATATCGTATCGTATCGTCATGAACTGTCCGATTTACACCCCTAGTAATTAACATAATTAATTATTGTTTAATTAACCCCTTTAGAATGTTTTGACTAGATACTTAGCAAGGTATTGTCAAGTTGTTTACCACGGGCTTTATTTTACTCATAAATTGAAAAACCCTTTTATAAAACCTCATATGAAAATTTCGAAGGAACCTGTAGTGAATTAAGACTTCCTGGTTCTGACGTCATCCCTGCACCACTCTATTCATGTGCTTTGGACAGTCACAAAAAAAATGTGTAGCACTCACACTGATCCACGTCTACCTAGGAATACAACGCCTATCACTGTATACATATATGAGCTCCTTCAGTATTATCAGCAGCCATCGCGTTTCTCAGGAGCTAATTACCCTCCTCCATCCCCAGCTCCTCCTCTCGTCAGTCAGGATTTGGCATTCTGATTGCCCATTGAATCAAAATAAATTCTCGAAATATGTTGTACTTTAAAATCTTGAATTAATGATATCTGCAACACATTCATGTTGGTTCTGTTCTGTTCACCCTGGGTTATTGCTGCTCTCCCTGCTCTTATCCATGCTAGGCTGCATGGATGCACAGGGAGTTCTTGCCCAGAACAAAACCATACTGCTAATCATAACTGTATGCTAATTGTCAATCGTATTTGACGCTAGTGGTCCTGACAGTACTACAGCTTTTATGTAAACATATTGTGTGAGGCGATCATCCAGTAAATAAGCAAGTAAGTACGTTTACCCAAAATTTAGGAATGCACAAAGTGAAATGACAGTTTAAGAATAACCAGGATTAATTGTTAACCCCTGTAAATTATGAGCAATGTTTTTTTTTTTTTTTTTGGAAAGACACTACGATGAGTAAATTACAATATTTTTTTTGTGTGAAATATGTCTTTTATGATTTTTTTTCCAATTTTGAGATTGTGACACATGATTACATGATTATTCCTTCTGTCCCTGTCTGTCTCTCACTCCATCTCCTTATCTCCCCTGCCTATCTTTGTGTCTTCGTCTATCAGCCTATCAATGTCTCTCTGTCTCTCAGGTATCATGTTATGTACATGAGTGTGTAATGAATAATACTGTAGTTCCAGTATAGAGTGTCAGGTCAGATCGATATCATCACTCTCTTTCTGTCTGCCCACTGCAATACCAAACCGCTACGTGCCAGTGTGTGTGTGTGTGTGTGTGTGTCTGTGTGTGTGTGAGAGAGGGAGCGTGCCAACTCCTGAATCATCTGATACACAGACGTTCTGATTTTAAAACATTGTCTAACACACATTTACACACAGACAGGAAGCAGGTCATCCTGAGATAAGATGACTTCTCTGACTCCCATTTCATGCAACAGTTTTTGAGCCTCTGAAAACATCCAGCACCTTCCTGTCAGCTTTTTTCCTTTCTAGCCTCTCCATCTCCCTTACAGGTGAATGGAATGGAAAATGCGGGAAACATGAAAGGTGATATCCACATACAGACCGTTTCATCTGCTGAGTGCAGCGAGACACTAAACTGCATAACATTTCATAACAGACACTGAGGGAGACTGCTGATGACAAAGATGGATATTTTCACATGAACACCTTTAGAGAACAGTTTAAAATGAACCAAAACTAGAAAGAGTTTCGTTTTCATAGGCTCATTCGTTTAATAGACAAATTGGAATTGCTATTGATTTTTTAATAATTATTTATTTCTCACTACCTGGCAGTATTAGAAGTGTTCTCCATTTGAACGAGGGAAGAGTCAATTATGCTTAACGTTTGTTGTCTGACAACACAGACAACAGACAAGTCTAAATGCAAAATCAAAAGCTTTGCATCTTATCCAACTCTATATGGGCAGTGGTTCTCAATCCTGGAGTACCAAACACTGCACATTTCTCCCTTATTAATTAACCTCAATTTATATTATCCCTATATATTATCACTTTATATATCACTTTATATTAAAACTCATTTATGACCTACTTCTACCCGAGATCATCCGATGGATATGAAAGAGTTTCATTCAAAAATGTCAGGAAACATCGCTGATGCTGCAGGTCATGGCAATGGCAACATAGCGAATATAGTATGTTCTTAGTATGATTACTAATATACTTCATGAATGGTCAAGAACCACAATACCATTCAAAAGTTTGGGGTAAGTAAGACTTGTTTTGTATTTTTGAAAGAAGTCTCTGATGTTCACCAAGGCTGCATTTATTTGATAAAAAAAAAAAAAATCATGAAATATTATTGGTGCTCAAGAAATGTATTATTATCAATAATGCTTAATATTTATATAGAAACATGATAAATGTTTCTCAGGATTCTTTGATGAATAGAAAGTTTGGTAACACTTTAGTTTAGGGTCCAATTCTCTCTATTAACTAGTTGCTTATTCGCATGCATACAAATAGAATATTAATAAAGCACATATTAATGCCTTATTCTGCATGACTATATTCTACATCCCTTAATCCTACCCAATACCTAAACTTAACAACTACCAACTTTTAATAAGCTGTAATTAGTGGTTTAATGAGGCAAAAGTCATAGTTAATAGCTAGTTAATGGTGAGAATTGGGTCCTAAACTAAAGTGTGACTGAAAGTTCAGAAGAACAGCATTTATCTGCTGATTAAAAGTACATACAATAAATAAATAATAATAATAATCATGGACCCCTTACCACCCTCTTGTGGCCCCCTGGAGGTTCCTAGATCCCAGTTAGATGTCCTCTGGTATAAGAGACCCTAGTCCGGTCACAAATCAATTTTGACCAAATATGTAATTTCTGCATTTTGTCCTGAATTTTGCATGGCAGTTTTCCTTTGCACCTAGAAGACTGTTCAAAATATCTTGTAGGAGATGTCTCGGTACTTCTTTGTGTGCCAGCACAGGCGTGTTCTGGCAACGCTTGGTTGTATGTGTTTAGAGAGGAGTAGTGAGGCCAGAATTCACTCGTGTCTCAGAGTGCTATGCTACTCCGCCACTACAAACAGGCAATTATTGCCTCAGTCAAACCCACCTTAACAACCCATCAAAGCTTCCAGGGGGAAAAAAAAATTGCCAGTCTCTTGAAGAATTACGATTTATTTTGCAAAGCTGTGACAAAAATAAATTGCGGAATAAATTGTGGGGAAGGGAGATGCCTCTCTCTCTCTTTCTGTTGCTCTCAATCTCCTCTCTCTCCATCCATCTCTGTTCTGACACTCAGTGCTGCAGGCTTTAAACTGATATAGTAGAGGAGATGTAATGAAAATAATATACATTGATTTTGCTGAGAAACTTATAGCAGTTCATTTGCATTTCTAAACAGTATGCTGAATCATACATTTAGATTAGTCAAAACTGAACACAGAGGAAATTCCCTTCCCACTGGACCACATAGCTGCTGTATCACAACACCTGTCCTACACTCAAAGTGACCACTGATGCAAATCATGTCAGAATGTTCACAAACATGGACCATTCAACCGCAACTTCAGCAACAGTAAAATGGGTTAATAAATGTCTTTCAATAAATTGGATTCCTTGTTTAAAAATAGCATTGTCACGTGTCACACCAACACATGCATCATTCCTATTTTGCACCCGACGCACAGGGGACTTTTCCCTCCACAGATGCACGTTGTTAAATTAGGGAGTGAACTTGCGCTCCCAGGGGCGGTTCAGCGAAAAGAGGAGGCGTGTTCTGGCGCAAACGTTCCCTGGTGCTATTTTTCAGTTCCAGAAAACAATTCCGCCACAGACCAGGAAAAACCTAGTCTAAAGTCAGTGGCGCATTCAGAAGCTATTTTAAGGGTGCATGCTTGGCCATAATGTAGCTTGTGCACAACGCGCATACACTTTGCTTCTCTCATCTACGCACAGACGCAGCAATTGCCATTTTTGCAAACCATACATAATTACAAGGAAAAATATTCCACATGAGGGAAATCATTGTGGTGTCCATGAAGATGTGAAAAAATAGGCATACATCTAGCTTACACATTTACCAAAATTATTATACGCCTGTTTAACCTAAGCTTATTTGGGTGGGTTTCTCACATCCCCATGCAATGTCACTTTTCTGTCTTTTACAGCCCTGACGAGAACGTCGGTCTCCTCGGCTGTGAACCGCTCCTGGCGTGCACCTGGCAAATCCACTGTTATAATAGCAATCCGCCATGGAACAATGATGATGCTCTGATTGGTTTATTTCACGTTACACCCAAACCACACCTATGAGTAATGTAGCTACTTCAGACCAACCCATTTTAGATTTGAGTCGGGCGCAAGAGTCATTTATCCCGCTGGTATAATAGCAACAGCGCCCGAGATCCGAGGTTATGATCCGATCATTTCGCGTTTGGTACTTCAGATCATTAAAATAGGGCCCCTAGTATCAAAAGATGATTTAAAATAGTAGAGAGGCATGGGAAAGATATCTAGACATGTAAAGATATCTAAAAAAAATTCTTGTCATCACTCTTTGGAAAAGTTGCCATACATAGAGTAAAATTTGACAAAATACGGACCTTTTTGCAATTTATAACCACTTAGACATGACATTCGAGATCATTTGGGAGAATTCTAATTGTATGGTGATATACTGTATGGTTGAGGCTGAAAAGTAGTGCAGATGTTATAGTAAAGATTACTTTTAAACCAGCAAAGTAGTGCAGATGTTATAGTAAAGATTACTTTTAAACCAGCAAAATTAAGTGACTGGGAAATAAAAAAATTGTGATTAGCAGCATTTGATTTATACACTTTATATATTTGTGTTTATTGTTATTGTTTAATAATAATAATAATAATAATAATAATAGTTATTTTTTAAACAAATTAGCAGAGACTAGAAAAATGTAACGTCATAAGCTTGGACGTAAAGTTTAAATAAATATCAATCAAATCAAATCAAATAAATAATCTGGAACTCTCTGTTTATCAGGTCAAAAATACAAATGAGGTGTCAACTGTACTGTAGCAATAGACACTTCCCGTGTAGACGCTAGACAGCTTTATTGGTTATAATGTGAACAGTTTAGTTTTGATTTCTGATTTTGATTTGATTGTGGATCTGTGATCAGACAAGACATTAGGTGTCCATTACCCATTGCTTTAACACCTTTAACATCAAACTACTAACACTGGCCTGTTAGAAGTTGGACCTGAGACCATGGATGACTCACTGAATCTGTTTCAGACAGAGACACACACACAGAGAGAAAATCGTCCTGCCCCTGCTTATTGATTAAAGCGTTGTAGTTCAGTACAGGGAGAAACAGGGAACATTATCCTAATTTGGTATTCAGTTAAAGTTAAACATGATCCCACTAAATGCCTCTAATTATTTCTGCTCTAATAGGGTAGAGTTTGGAGAAAAGAGCTTGTTTAGAGTGTGTAGGTTAAGAGAGACAACCACACACAAACACAGTCCAAACTTTTGAACAACATTACTTAGCTATAAATGAGGAATTTTAAAGGAAAAATTAATTAAGCCCTAAAACCTAGCTAGTAAAACGCTGAAAGACCAGCTAAACACCTTAAAGGTTGTATCAGCGATTTCAGGCCCAAACATAAATGATCACCTTCATCTAATCTTTCCTAACGATCCGCTAGCTGTCCGCCCCATAAGCATGCCGTCAAAAAAACGCGTCTCTGTAGGCAGCCTAGGCTCTGAAATCTGCACACAAAAACAGTTGGTATCACCAACACTCAAAACCAAAATAAATAGTGTTCCAACCAATCACCGACAGGGGTGGGTGTTGTGAGGTTTTCGCATGCAGCCGTCATAGGCAGCCGTGCACGAGCGCAAAACCTCATAACACCTGCCCCTGTCGGTGATTGGTTGGAACACTATTTATTTTGGTTTTGAGTGTAGGTGATACCAACTGTTTTTGTGTGCAGATTTCAGAGCCTAGGCTGGCTACAGAGACACAGTTTTTTTGACGGCATGCTTATGGGTCGGGCAGCTAGCGGATCGTTAGGAAAGATCAGATGAAGGTGATCATTTATGTTTGGGCCTGAAATCGCTGATACAACCTTTAAAAGAAATGTCTAGGCCTCTCTGTTTCAATGTGACCTATTGGTAGAACAAATTAATGTATTTTCTGTCTCTGTTTCCCTTTAACGGATCTTTGATGCTTTTTTGGTATGGTTTTGGTATGGTTCGGTATGCGTTATGTTGAGGGAAAAAAGGACTACTGTCAAAGAAAATAAGAAAAAAAAATTAACTACAAACAACAGCACAAATAAATACAATAGAGCAAAGATACTAATAAAATAAACAGTGATTTTCAGGTTTTTCAGGTAGGTCTAACATTAGTTCCTTTTCAGTCGCTCAAGTTCGACATAGTCAATGTTACGACTGATTGGGATCACGCTTAGGGAACCTGTCATCTTCGAGTATTGTTAAAACGAGCCAATGCACATTGGCGTGCGTGAATTGCATCACACGCTCCGCCTCGCAGTGCAGGTATAAATACGGAAGGGGATGCACGCACCAGTTGTCTTTCGCTTTGGAGCCAATCTGTGTTCTGATGTCTCTGAAGAGTGTTGTTTATACAACGAGCGAGTGTGTCGGTGTTCTTCTGGAAGACTCTCCCAGTGCTGGTGTTTCTACAGCAAGTGCAGCGGTGATCGCGAGCTTCTAGGCTCTCAACTGCTGTTTTAAGAAGGATCAAATTTCTAAGTGTTTTGTGTTGTTGACGGTTGGTTAGAGGCTGTAGAAGTGAGTGCTTCACTGTTTCAGTGTTGCCACGGTCATTCCCTGTGTGCTCCGAAAAAGCAACATGTGTGCGTGGATCCCTCACTCCTCTTTCACACCGCAACCGGTGGAGCTCCCCGAGGAACGCGCTGGTCCCTCTGTAGTGGACCGACAAGCCGTTTCATTCGGGGCCCCTCCAGAGGACAGGATGTCCATCGCAGCATAGAAGGAAGAGCTGGGCTCTGGAGATGACGACTTGGCTCCCCTCCAGTATCTCACCAGTGGCTATCCCCCCAGTAGAGCGGTCTGTTGCGATGCAACTGTGTCCGTTAACCGCTACCTCATGGAAGGGGGATCCTCGTCTCCCCTCTAAGGCCTGTAAGTTCTCGTCCGTCCTTACGGGCAAGGCTTACAAACCCTGTGGGTAAGCCGCCTCCTCTCTGCATGCCATGGCGCTGCTTCAGGTCTACCAGGCCCACCAGGCCCAAGCACTCATGAACATGCACGAGAGTAGCACAGACAGTGAGCTCATGGGTGAGCTCCGCACTGCAACCGACCTCGCCCTCCATGGCACAAAGGTTACAGCTTGCGCGATCGGTCTGGCAATGTCCACCTTAGTGGTCCAGGAGCACCATCTCTGGCTCAACCTGGCAGATATGAGGGATGCGGACAAGGTTCAATTCCTGGACTCCCCCCATTTCACAGGTTGGGCCATTCGGCGACGCAGTGGAGAACGTCGCCCAACAGTTCTCTGCTGCCCAGAAGCAGACAGAGGCCATCCAGCACATCCTGCCCCGGCGGCCCGCTGGTGCCTCCACCCATCCACCTGGGGCAGATCCTCCACCTGCTCGTCGCCGAGGGCATCCGTCTGCCGCTCCCGCTGAGCCAGCCTGCTCCAGGCACTGCCAAGCCAGGTGGCAAGCGTCAGCGCAAGCATTCCTGAGTGGGCCACTCAGGGATGGAGGAAGGAGCTCTTGGAGATGGTCACCGATCCACTCCCTCCCCCCGGTGGAGGGCCGGGAGGAGTTCTTTGTTTGTGTTTGTGTGTGTGTCTGTTCCGCCACTGGCTCCCAAAAAAGCGGAGCCAGTGGTACCTACATTTTCAAAGAAAGAGCAATTTCCTCTGTTCCTGGGTACCAAGAGGGCCACACTGGTGGTGTGCGACCCTATAAAGCCTTGCACCCCTCAGCCACCTCTTGTATTGCCAGCCGGCAGTTGGGTGCGGTTCGAGGACCCGGTCACGCCTTCTCACACAATCTCTGCCGTTATGTAGAGACAGATAAGTGTTGCACCACACACTCAGACCCTGCATCGGGCCGCCTTCGGGCATTCCTAGCCGGGTCCCTGTCCTCTACCTCACTGCCTCACCCCGGGTATGTCTGTGGTTCCTTTGGTCCCCCTGGGCCGGTTCGTAGAAACACTATAAAGTGCTTCCTACCGATCCAGCTGGTTCCTCTGTACCAGCAGACTCATCTATATGATTTAGTTCAGCCGGCGTCCGCCCATGCCCAGCGCTATTTGTTACACTTCGGTGTTCACCGAATGTGCATCTGTCATGCACACAGTCATTGCACTCCTACTTGCGAAGGATGCGATTGAGCCGGCCCTCCAGCCGACATGAAGACCGGCTTCTACAGCCCGTACTTTATTGTACACAAGAAGGTGGTGAGTTACGGCCAATCTTGGACCTGTGTCTCTTGAGTCAAGCCCTTTTTCAAGGCTTCCATTCAAGTTGCAAACACAGAAACGCATTTCCCATGCTCCGTCCCCGAGATTGGTCTGCAGTGTTCGACCTGAAGGACGCGTACTTCAGATCTCTACCCTTCCGCAACGCAGGCCATGCCTGTGTTCTTGCGTTCGAGGGGTCAAAGTCTCAGTACAAAGTCCCACCCTTCGAGTGCTACATAGCCAGTTGGGTCTTCAGGTCAGCTAGAAAAATAGCCTATGTGTCGAGTCGGTTGCTTTCCATGGGCTCTCTTCACATGAAGCAAGTTTCACTGTAAGCCCAGTTCGAAGTGTCGGCTTGCTGCCCCATTTCCCTCCAATGGACTGGATACGTACGCCTTTCTTGCTCCAGTAGAGCTCCCCTTTAGCCGAACCCTGTTGAGTTCCTCCACACCCTTCGGCATTGGACGTGGCAGAGCGTCCGAGGCCAGGCCTAACACTCATATGAACTGGTGGAACCTGTGCTTGGCTGGGTCCATATGTTGTGATCCCTACCGCGACCTCATATGTGTATTCTTCCACGGTACAGCTCCCTGCGGCAAGCCTGTGTCTTCCCTTGGCAGAGCCTGCTCTGCCGTCACTGACCGTTTTCGTCTCCCCCCTGTTATTGGCTCGAGCCACCTCAGTGACATTCCATATGTTGTACTGCCGGTAATTCGCCCAGTCCATATGTGTTATTCTCCACGTTACCTCCCTACGGGCAGGATGTGGCTTCTGCAGCGTATTCCTTCCAACGAAAGGTTAACGCTTTCCCAGTGGTCTTGTGGAACAGAAGTGACTTCCCTGGCCTAAGCCCTGTCCTATCTCCGCCTCAATATGTGGGAGGATCAGGAGGCTTTTTTCTAGGCACTGGAAGGTGGCAGCACTAGTGGCGTTTTCATGGGCATCTCAATCAGTCGACATGTCGACTACGTCAAACGTGAGCGACTGAAAGGGAACATCTCGGTTACGTATGTAACCCTCGTTCCCTGAAGGAGGGAACGGAGACGTAGTCCCGTCGCCACTATTGCTGGAACACCGCTGACTCCAGGCTCCGCTCGGCTCCTCAGCGAAAAAACAACTGGTGCGTGCATCCACTTCTGTATTTATACCCGCGGCGGAGCGTGTGATGCAATTTTTAACAATACTCGAAGATGACAGGCTCCCTAAGCATGATCCCAATCAGTCATAACGTTGACTACGTCTCCGTTCCCTCCTTCAGGGAACGAGGGTTACATATGTAACTGAGACGTTTTCATGTACAGTAATTGAATAAAGTAATCAAATGTAAAATAACATTGCATATTTGACTGTATAAATTAAAGATTAATCCTTATTAAAGATCCTTACAAAAGCTATTCAATCCAGAGCCGTGAGTGATTTCCTTGTCTTTTGTTGTTTGATTAACTTTAAAAACACAGACAGCAGGAATATTAGGCTACTGTCCCTTTAAAGGCCAATTCACACTGCACAGACATACATTTTTGAGTGAATTTGTGCATTAAAGTAAAGACTTGAAAGAGAACTCTTGAATATTTGCGCGCTGTCTGAGATGTCTGCACGCTTCTGATGAGTGCGCATGCACACAAACACAAATCTTCTCACAGCGCACGCAAGTTCTCTTTCGCGTCTTGATCTTGAAGGTTGAAATTGGCAAAGCTTAAATGAGTTTAGTTTAATCACAGATAGCAACTTGTGCAGTTCAGGTCTCACCTGTGCTCGCGCGCTATGAACACCCGAGTGATGATGGCGTAAATGACTGGTCATGTTCGAGTTCATGTTCAAAGTTTACAAAGTGTATCGTTTTGTTCACGTTTTATATTATTATCGCTGTTGTAATGTATTTTTGGGAGCCAGGATGTGAATCCATCGATAGAAACATACATTAGCGGAACTGTCTGTTTTACGCGTTGTTATTACAAACCAGATTTTAGATGGGTCATCAGATTTGAGATCGACCGCGGTGCAAGTGCGTGCCAAAGCGTTGGGGGAGAACGGTACGGTTCGACTTTTAACAGAGAAATGCTACACCCCTAATGTCTTCACTTATTTACCACTTCTTTCCCCCTCTCTTTTTCAACCATCTCCTAACATGACACAAATCAGTGTCATGATTCAGGAACAAGAACTTTCAGGGATACCATAAGTTAGATGCATTTTCAAACCACTATACTAAAAATATGTGTTGAGTGTGACATGGAGTTTATGCCAGCTTGTTTTAGCCAAATGTGACTTTACAAGAAACCAATTAAACTCACCTGCATTTAAATCTATAGCTAACACGTTTGGATGTGTGAGTATGTGCACAAGGGGAAATATTCAATGTGATAAAAGCGTTTGGATTTATTTATTCATTCATTTATTTATTTAAAATATGCTCTGACACTTTTTCCTCTCATAAAAATTCATGATCATTTATCAAGCGTACTCCAGCCTGGAGCATCTTAGCTATTCAGACATATAAAGTGTCCAGTTTAAAAGACAGCTTCAAGCCTTTTTCTTCCTTTCTTTCAGAAATTGTGGTTTTACCCTGAGAGCATACTGGCAGTGAATTCATCTCCTAGACCTTTTCACAGAGCTCAAATGTTCAGATAATGGCCCACTTGGACACTGCATTAGCATACTGAAGTTACTGAAGGCATTGTCTAAATGAACTTATGCTACACTACAAATACACTCATGTTTCGCATACCATATAGCCAAACTGCGCATTTCAAAACTGCCACACGCACCATCTCACACGCATTAACCCCTGCACTGCAAATGTACTAACAGCTCTACTCTAAATTAACTCTTGGCTAGCATAAATGTGCTAGTGTCTTATTATAAATGCACTTTGGGGTTACACTTTATTTCGATAGTCCATTTTAGACATTCTACTAACTATAAGTAACTTTTCAACTACATGTCAACTAACTCTAATTAGAGTATTAGTAGGCTGTAGTTGACTGTCAGTAGACTGGTAGGTTATGGTTAGGTGTTAGGGTTCGGGTTAGTAGAATATGTTGACTTGTAGTTGCCAAGTTACTTAAAGTTAGTAGAATATCTGTTGGAGGACCAACAAAATAAAGTGTTAGCAGATATTAAGCAGACAGTCTACTAATACTCTAATGAGAGTTAGTTGACATGTAGTTGCAAAGTTATAGTTAGTAGAATGTCTAAAATGGACTATCGAAATAAAGTGTTACTCACTTTGGAACTCACTCTTCATGCATTTACTCTTATAAGCACTAATGTCCTTACATTGAGAGTAAAGACACTACGAGTAAAATATGAGCAATGACTGTCAAATAACAATTACTGCATTAATAAGGCTAAGAATTATACTAATAGCGACTTGACTCCCTCTGACAAAAGCGAAATGATTCATAGTCTTAAATGCCCAGTGGCATAAATATCACATTAATTGCTGCAGCATTCTAATGTGTGTGTGTGGCTGTTACAGTGACTGAGATCTCACACTCGACCTTACATGCCCATTAGCCGTATGCTAAATGCTTTAATTGTTTTGTAATGAGAGACTCTGACAATATAGAAGAGAGAGAGTGTGTGTGTATATTTGCAGTACAGGTCCTCAGTTATAAACTAACTGGGATTATGTTGCCATGGAGAAAGCTTTATTGTTACAGATATTTAATTATCTTTTTTAGAAAACAAACCAGAATAACTCAAAATGCATAAGATTTATGTTGCATTGTGACTAGCAAGCCTCTTTATTTCATGCAATTTCTAACACTCTCACTCATATTCCAACCCAATCTCCTGGCACTGTGACTGCACTGACAAAAATGTCAAGATACTGATGTGCTTAAAAAGAGAATAGAAATAGAATAGAAATAAATAGAATAAATAGAAAAGAGTTCTATTTCTGTCTTTTTTTGTTAAGAAGTCAACAATGTCAAGACCACAATCATTGCAGATTTCACATGCATACCTGAAATAACTTCTACCTGGAGCATGTTTGAACAAATGTCTTTACATACCTGCAAAGATATTAGTGAACATTTGAAAACTACTTCTTGTCCGCAGGATTTTATTCCTTCACACTTTTTTAAGCAAATTGTTGATATCATAGGGCCTGACCTCCTGGGTTTCATCAACATGTGTTTGAGTTCTGGTACGATGCCTAACTGCCTATGCTTCAGTTAATCCAATTTTGAAGAAACCAAATCTCAATGGGCCCTATCTTGCACCCAGCGCAATTGACTTTGTACACCGACGCATGTATCATTCCTATTTTGCACCCGCGCACAGCGGACTTTTCCCTCCACAGACGCACGTTGGTAAACTAGCAAATGTATTTGCGCTCCCGGGGGCGGTTCAGCGCAAAGAGGAGGCGTGTTCCGGCGCAAACGTATTTTGCAGGTTTAGAAAACAATTCCGCCACTGACCAGGAAAAACCTAGTCTAAAGTCAGTGGCGCGTTGCGCATGTTATTCATATGCTATTTTAAGGGCGCATGCTTGGCCATAACCAATGTAGCGTGTGCACAACGCACATACACTTTGCTTATCTCATCTACACACAGACGCAGCAGTTCTCATTTTTAGAAAACCCTACATTATTACAAGAAAAAATATTAACACATGAGAGAAATCATTGTTGTGTCCATGAAGATGTGAAAAAATAGGCATAATTCTAGCTTACACATTTACCCAAATTATTATACACCTGTTTAACCGAAGCTAATTTGGGTGGGTTTCTCCCATCCCCTATGTCACTTCTCTGTGTTTTACGGCCCTGACGAGAACGTCTGTCTCCTCGGCTGTGAACCGCTCCCGGTGTGCGCCTGGCAAATCCGCCCGTTATAATATCAATCTGCAATGAAACAAGCGCGCCTGCTCTTAAAGGGAAAGTGAGATGTCGCTCTGATTGGGTTATTTCACGTTACGCCCAAACCACACCTATGAATAATGAACCTACTTCAGACCAACCCATTTTAGATTTGCGTCGGGCGCAAGAGTCATTTATCCCGCCGGTTTAATAGCAACAGCGCCCAAGACCCGCCCACAAAATTACTTGCGTTTCGTGCTTGATACTTGCGTTTCAGATCGTTAAAATAGAGCCCAATGTGTCTGATTTAGGTAACTTTAGACCAATTTCTAATCTTCCATTTATTTCTACATTTTTGGAAAAGGTGGTACCCATTCAATTACAATCTTTTTTTTAGTTTAAATTCTTTATATGATACTTTCCAGTCAGGATTTAGAAAACTACACATTTGCTTTACTGAAAGTCAAAAATGACATTATGCTGGCTATGGATAATGGGAGTGCTGTTGCTTTGGTCCTCTTAGATCTCAGCTCAGCATTTGATATGGTCAATCATAAAATTCGTATCTCTCGATTGGAAAATGATGTAGGCATTCAGGGTACTGTTTTGAATTGGTTTCAATCATTCTTAACAAATAAGAAGTTTTCTGTATGTACTGGAAAACATACTTTCTCAGCAGCGCATCTTTCCTGTGGTGTTCCGCAGGGTTCTATTCTTGCTCTAACACTGTTTTTATTTTACTTACTGCCATTGGGTTTCATCTTTTCCAAATATCGAGTATCATTTCACTTATACTGTATGCTGATGACACCCAATTGTACATCCCATTTAAACACAATGATTTAAATTCTATAGAGGTCCTGCTAGCGTGTTTACAGGAAACGAAATCATGGCTTACACACAATGTTTTGGCCTTAAATGAGAACAAAACCGAAGTAGTAAGTGATTTTTATGACTTTGGTGATCTGGACCTTGGAGACTTAAGTTCACATGTTACTCCATGTGCAAAAAATCTGTTTGATAAACAAAAGTTTGATAAACAAATTAATTATGTTGTTAAATCATGTTTTTTTCATCTATGATGTCTCACTAAAACCTTTCTTTCTCTAAAGAACTGAGATAGTATCCATGCATTCATTACTTCACGCCTTGATTACTTCAGTTAACCATTCATCTATCAAGCGTCTACAAATGGTTCAAAATGCTGCGGCCAGGCTGTTGACTGGTAGTCGAAAATTCGATTCCATCACTCCCATTTTAACAAAAATGTTAGTCTTTGTTTTTAAATCATTACACGGCTTAGCACCTTATCTATCTGTCATACTACGTTCTCATAACCCATCTAGGTCACTTAGGAGCAATCCAACCCGTAGATCTAGGCTAAAACATCGAGGAGACCGAGCTCGGTGCCATCACTCTCCATTTTTAAATCAACGTATTTTCTTAATGTTGGTTTTCAATGAATTATTCAGTTTTGTGTTTGTTATTTTATAGATTATAATCTGTTCTGTTTTTATTTGAGTATAATGATCTGTACAGCACTTTGGTCAACCCTGCATTGTTTTTAAATGTGCTTTATAAATAAATTAAATGAAATGAAATAATACAGTAATCACACTAAAAAAATGTAGTAATTAGAATTTACAGCAATCTCACCCTTTGAAGATTGTTGTACTCAGGGCAGCAGCTGCAGATGGGATAGCTATGGATAGCTAAAATGTTGAAAATGAAAAATGAGAATAAGATGAAAATGAAGAAAAATATGATTTATTGTGCATGTGCAACGTTGACTATTATAGTTTTGTTACTTCCTGATGCTATGACAGATTAGGCGAGTAAATGTTATGTTTCAAAGTAAGCGACATTGCATCTGTAGCAGATTCAACATTAGTCTTTTTATTTGAATGTTTGTAGCTATTTTAATTAGAATAAAAAAAAACAATTATTTATAATATCAAACACACACACACACGCATTAAATGGATGATTAAATTAAACTTCTTTAAACTTTTTTATTTTGTTGCCTAGTGATTTTTTTGTTTGTTGGTTTCCAGTTGCTGCAGCTGCCCGTCTCCAGCTATTGCTTAAATTGTAAAGGTTCGGTCACACTAAGCTTTAAGAATGCTAAACTACTTATAATTAACAAATAACAATAAATTAGTCATAAATAACAAATAATAGTGCTCATTAATACTCCCCAACCCACTCACACATCTCCCTGACATTACATTATCTGATATTCTGGAAATCATTTATTATTGTTTTTTTGGTCCCGTTTACACCTAGTATTGACATGCAGATTGACATTCAAGGGGAGGGTTTCTGATTGTTTGACTATATATGTCAACCAATACGTAGGCGTTACTGCACACTTAATTAAAAAGCACAAAAAGTAGGCACTGTGTAGCTCCCAAATAACCTTAGATTTTAATCTTGTCACAAATATGACAGTATGAACAAAGCGCTCAGTTCTTTTATTCAAGCTGCAGTGTCACAGAATGTTGCATAATAAAGATGTTCAGTGAAGTCTTGTGCACATGTAGGGTACAACGGGGCTAAAGGCACACCTTAAGAAAAATGAGCTTTTCACTACTCCAATAGTGTATGATTGCAGAAAAAATATATGTTGGTATTGAACACTGATGGAGCAACAGAGTTTGTGTGAAAATAAATAATAAAAGTGGTTTATTTTGTTAAAAAATCATATGAGGTGGCAAGGTGGGTCTTGGGTAAAAGGCTCACCAGCATGGGGCAAAAGGTACCAAGTATAATTTGTTACAAATACTTTAGCTAAAATAATATGTTTTTAATAATGTCTAGTTTGTACTATTTTCTGTACTATTTTGATAAATAAAATAATTCTTTGTTCAGTAAATATACTGTCATTATGCTACTTTTCACAAGATGTAATATAAATATAATGGTGTCCCCAGAATGTTTCTGTGAAATTTCAACTCAAAGTACCCCCCAGATCAGCTTGTCAAATTTACCCCTTTTTGGGTGTGAGCAAAAACATGCCGTTTTTGTGTGTGCTTTTGTGTGAGCTTCTGTTCCCGATCCTTTACACAAGCTTCGGATACTCTGGAAATAACAAAACACGTGAATCTCACTCATCCGAAATCTCATAAATAACCAGTAGTGGAGTGGAGCCTTACGGAGAGGCTCAGGAAGAGGTTGCAACTTTTAGACTAACCATTCAGAAACGTCCAGGTGCAGTCGTCTGTGGATACATACATTTATGTAGTTGTAGTGGAGTTACATTGATTCATCTCATCGACATCTGTACCGTCATGTTTAACTTTTACACAAGTTGACACAGTTCCCAGAGGTCTTTATAAGACAGCTGTGAAATTTTTTGGTCAAATAGTGCTCTGTGCTCATCTGTGCAGCCTATGACAGAACAGTTTGCATGCTTTGCTTGAACTTTTGCCATTGAATTAGAACTGGTTACACTGTTGTCGCTTGTGAAAACCAAATGGCAGCGCTGTGGGTGGAAACCTTCAGATTAAGGGGTGGTAATATTATAATAAGATCCCCTTTCCTACATCAGAAGGGGAGCGAAATCTGATCGGCTTATTTTTTGACATGCTTGCAGAGAAAGGCTTACCAAAACAAAGTTACTGGGTTGTCACTTTTCACATTGTCTGGGTTGGTAGATGCACCGGGGACCCAAATATAGCACTTAAACATGGAAAAAGTCAGATTTTCATGATATGTCCTAGCCTGGGTTTCCCCATGCTGCCTTGCGCGCAGCGCAATTTTATTCACGCTGCTAGGCAGCCTGGACACCATGGACCAGATTTTCCCCTCAAAAAGGGAACCAATCACAGAACGGGGAGGGAGCAGCAAGACGATGACGACGTCTATGCGACACACCGAAGCAGTTTGTTTATATCTATGGATCCAACATGGCATCAGACGCGAAGTTACCTTTCGATGCAGCCTTAGATAGTGTTCTATGTAGTTTAGAACGCAAGTTTATTTCGTCTTCTTCCTCGTCGAATTTTTGTCGCTGTACATACTTCATCTGGTAGAACTGAAACGATTGGCTATGAGCTACGTACAGGCGCATTTGATAGACATTCGTAGCGCCCAATAAACGGCTCTGGGCATTCGTAAACCACGCCACAAATACGAGAAAATGAACATGTGGTTCCCAGACCACGTCTCAACGAGAAAGAGGTCTGACGTTAGCCAGGCTAGATATGTCCCCTTTAATATAAATATATATTTTACAGAAACAAAATTATTTTAAAAAGTATAGATTCTGAAAGCATTGAATGAGATCCCATATTAATTTAATATAGATTTACAGTAGTAACAACAAATTATATTTTAGTATATGATATGATTCATATAATTTATTTATTTTTTAAATATGATGGTTTCATAATTAAGGTGGACGCCCAACTTAATATATGATATTTACTATCTGAATCAAGATACTTACAAGAATACATTACTATCTGCCCTTAGCTCCAACAGCAGGGGTGCCTTTTACCCCAAATATCATACTTTTACATATTTTACCATTATTTGAAAATCATTAAGACCTTTGTCTCAAAATTTTATCAATAATTTTAACGTTTCTCTTTTGCTATTTTAGTCTACAACATTTTAAAAAACATGAAATATTAGATCAAATTAGCACAGAATCAACTTTGAGCTGCTACCCGTAATCGCTTCAAGGATCAGCCAAATTTCCAAGTGCATTTTGAAATGTGGATGTTGTGGAAAGTACTGTGTCAAGGTTTTGTGCCATCTAGTGGTTTAGAGAAAAAAAAATCAAAAGCGCCTTTTACACCGGTGCACCTTTAGCCCCATTGTACCCTACTTTTAGCATAATGATTGATTTACAAGTGTGTTGGCAGTGATTGGCTGCTGTTCGGGACACAATCAGGATCAGTTACAATTGAACATTGGTTTTCAAAATGTTTTGGACCCTGTTTACACCTGTATTTTAGTACTGAGCACTTGAGATTGGATCACCCGAGAGAGACTTTTTATTTTTATTTTTATTTAAAATAAAAATAATAATAATCATTCGATCATTGATCATTTTGGAACGTGGTGTTCCAAAAACTTGTATGACTTTCTTCTTTGGAACATGAAAGAACATATTTTTTCTCTTTGGTTACCAATATTCTTCAAAATATCTTCTTTTATGTTCCACAGAAGAAAGAATGTCATATGATTTTGGAACTGATACATGTTTTTTGTTTCTTGTTTTTGTTATTTGGACTTTTATTTTTAAGTGTATTTTACGTTCCCATTATTCACTTCCTGTGTTTAGTTCCTGTTTTGTTTTGTTCCCATTGTTACCCTTGTTAGTTGATATAGTTACCCTCATTTGTTACCTTAGCGATTCATTACTTTCACCTGTACCTTGTCAAATGTCAAGCCCTTTGTTATCCTGTGTATTTTACACCCCAGTGTTTCCCTTGTTCGGTGCCTGGTGTTGTCCATTGTGAATGTATCGTGTGTTGTTTTCAGTTCTGTTTTTGTCAGCCTTTACCTGTGTTTGGATGTACTCTGTTTTTTTTGTCTTTGCCTAGATTTACTTTTGTTATTTTGTTGTTAAACTTTTAGAACTGCCTTATAGATCTGTCATCTCTGAGTCGATCCACGTTATCGGAATGGCATGAGAAAAGTAAATGATGAAAGACTTTTTGGGTGATTTTTTTGGGTGAACTATCCCTTTATTACAAGGTGCAAACTGGAACTTTGAGTGACGTTCTAAGTCTTGTTCTCTCTTTTTGTGTTTCTCTCTGTTACACAAACACACATTATATACACAACTGCCACTTGCTAGACTGCTGGTGGAAAAACTCACACACACATATTTCTGAAAAAATGTAAACTCATCATCGCACACTATGGTTTTCATGTTGTTAATGGAAAGACTGAAAACTATCACAAAAGTATTTACAGCTCTTACACAAATACTCTCACACACACATACTGTGTGATTGCAATTGTGCTGGTTTCATTTAGGGGTGTTATCCATTGCAGCACTCTGATGGACGTGATCTGAAATGTAACAGGCTTAAGTCGCAGCCACCACATACACCAAGATTGACCCCCAAATATTTTGACATTTACTGGTTCGAAAAAACAAAATGGCTACCTCAACTCCATCATAAAACAGCTTCCGATGGGAGCAGGGATGAACAGATCATAAGTAGCATGTGCATGAAAAGACCCTCAGTAATGGTGAACATGGTCATAAAAAAGTGCTAAAAATGACCTCAGCTCAAGGCTTGACATTTGATCAATCTGAGGCATTAAGAACAGAATGTGTGAACACTGGGAAAAGCTTCGCGAGAGCGAGTGTATGTCTTTTACCAACCAAAAACATGGTTCAAAGTCTTTTCTGACCACACATTAACACAGATAATGATGAAAATGTTCAATAAAAACTAACAAATAACAGCATATTTCATCTAAATTGTGTGTACATCAGTGAAGAATTAAGAGCGACTTGTGTGTGATGGTAAACTGAGTGATGTCCTTGCCGTGTGCTCTAGAGATTGCTAAAAGTGCTCTTATTTTAGACAAGTCTGATCTCTGAAGACCCATCGGCATGCTATATGAAACCCTGCTAATGGATAACACATTGTCAGCCTGAGTGAGTGTGTGTGTGAGTGTAAGGAGGGCAGATACATCCATATCTATGTGCTTGTACTCAGCGGTCGTACCAACACTGAGCTCATTTCTCTCATCTTACTATATTTTCCAGCAAGTGAGTCAGTGAGCATATTCATGTACGAATAGCTTAAGTTTAAAGTAAAAAATAGTTACAAATTCTCATATGGTTGATGATTCACCTTATTTCTCAGGGTGCAGTAGATAGTCTGCATAGTGAATACAGTATGTGATAATATTCCAAAAATATAATCACTCACCCCTTGCCAATTTCTCCAGAAACATTCCAATTTTTCCCACGAACACATTAAAACGAGCAAAAGCTCTACACTAATATTGTTGATACTATTAAATTATGTGTAAACTCATTTTTTCTGTGTTTATAGCATGGTTTCACAGACATGGCCAGGATTAGGCCTTAGCTCAATTAGGACATTTAAGTAACTTATAAATGTACCTTTGAAAAAACATTATTGATGTGCATCTTGAGACAAAGTCTGGGACTAGCTTAAGCCCCGTCTGTGAAACCGGGGGTATGTGGTTTAAAGGTTGCTTGGCAATATATGCACTGTAGTGTCATTAGGACTAATGGCTCACTTAAAAAGCTAAATTAATTCAGAGTATGAGCTACGAGGAGTCAATTTTATTTAACACCACAGTATACAGTCAACAGTGGTCACCAGTTATAATTTTTAATTTTTTTTAAAAACACTTGCAAATTAAAAATTACAGTGGATTCAAGTCATACAGTAGGTAGTGAGAAATATGAGGTTGTTTTAGTGAGTTAATTGGAGATTCTTAAAGGGATAGTTCATCTCAAAATGAGAAATGTTCTACACACTTTCACAGATCTACACACTTTCATTTAATTCAAAATTTGTAAGGGTTTTCTTTTTAGATCATGGAACACAAAATTATGTTGTTATAATACAGTAAGGCTCCCAAACTTTCATGCAAATTTTTTGTCATCTTTTTTATTTTCCTTGTAATAGTAGGCCATTTATTTACATTGTCATCAGGCGTATGGTATGCTATAAACATGAAGATAGCCAGATAAGTACATCTCAGAGAATATATTTTTCTTTCTTGGTGGAGTGTTCTAGCTAACGAGTTTCAAAATTACCTGTATATAGAGCATTTATGGTACATTTTTGTCCTTTTTAGAGCTTGACAGACTGTTAACAAATAAAAATGGTGTTTTACAGAAAAAAAAAAAACAGGTTTTAAACAACATGAGAGTAAGTAGTTCATTTTAAACTAATTTTTTTGCTGAGTTTTTACTAAACTACTGCTTCAAGCTGATAAAGTCCTTTTCTGCTGGTCTGATAACAATTAATTGAGTGAATAGGTCTTCTGAACCTACTGTGCGGTTAATGTTAAAATATAATAGTGCCATTAACACTGTGATCTGTTCTTTACCAGTTTCACACACATTTACACTTTTAAATCAAAGGAAAGGTGTCTTTATTCATTATGTTCAGCTAAAAATACACCAAAGACAAAAACTAATCAACATTTTCAAAGCAGCATCTGAGAGATTCTTGCGATGGTGCACTCTTAATGCAGGTGTGCGTGTGCGTGTGTGTGTGTGTGTGTGTGTGTGTGTGTGTGTGTGTGTGTGTGTGTGTGTGTGTGTGTGTGTGAGAGAGCACTAAAACAGAGATTGGCCATCTGTTGTTGTTATGGTGTTGACTATAGGCCAGGCATGCACAGCTGTAATTTGCTGATGTCTTAAGACATATGGTGGACATGATAACATTATCTCTGCAGCTGAATTCACAAACCTGGGTGCAGAGACATGCACACAGATGAAGTTCAGCATCTGTTGTATAAAGAAAATACATGCACACTCAGATGTATAAGCGTATACATATGCAACCGTGGGTCTCATTTCCCTTAAGCACCTCTAGATTATGTTTCACAACACCAACATACGTTTCAAAGCGTGAGCATGCATGTTTACGGTTTATGTGATTTATTGATTCCTCTGATATGATTCTCTCATATCAACCTCATGGACAGACCTCATTCGACTCTTACTCAGATCAGACATTTGTATCCCATAACTATGATATTCAGTGCATCTATAATTCATCTGTCCACATGCATGGCAGCCAGTGACAGCAAAGTTGCAGTATGAATAAAAAATAACAGGAAATATTTTCTTGATGTACTTTGATGTAGCATCTGACAGTGAAATCAGAGTGAAGTACTTCATAAAACATAAACATGTCGCTAAGGCACTTACATAAAACCAATATTTATCTCACAGCCGACACGTTAAAAACATGCGCATGAGGAACTGCAACAATAACACTACATAAAACGCTTGAGATTTCAATCTGTAACAACTGTATCCAATTTTCATATGGGAAGCACTGAAAAAGCTAAATGGTCTCATGAGTCTCATAATTTTAAAGTAAGGCGAAGACAGAAACAGAGGACACAGTAACATACTTAAAGTGTTTACTGCATAAGGAAGCATCGCTTAACTCTGTATGACTGGTGTGCTTGGTGGAAAGAGTTTCTTTGCTCATGCTATTCTCTTGGGTCCAGGCTAATGTTCTGTTATTGTAGTTGTGAGTATTTACTACAACTTCTGTGTCTAACGATCAATAGACCAAAAAGAAGACTATAATCAATCTCTTTTTTTTCTTTCCATTTGTAAGTGTGGATGGAGGAGAGGGCAAACAAGTTCGGGTTTCAACAACCCACACACAGACTCCCATGTGTGTACCCAAACCTGAGATTGGGAGCTCACCAAAATTAATAATGTATTGCCCCTGTTGCTTTACAGTGTCCTCTCTTCTGGTTGCAATGGATGCTTACATGACAGAGTTTCATGAGCTAAGACATGCTAATGTTAACAACAATAACACTAGTCTAGCCGCAGGTAATCTTAAGTCAATATTTAAACAAACAGCACGATTGTGAGTGTGATACTGATTAAAGTTTAAAAATTAAAGGGGTCATGAATTGAGAAATAAAATTTTCCTTGAGCTTTTGACATATATGAGGTCATAGTACTATGAGAATATCCTTTAAATTTCAGAACTGAAAACTTCCTTGTTAGTCCAAAAACAGCTTTTATTGAACTACTCGTTGTGGAATGTGCCTATTTATGACGTCATAGATAGGTGAAAGACCACCTCTGCAGAAGAAAATAAACGCCTACTTCATAATTGCAACTTTGGCCCCGTTTTTCATCCATGTGAATGTCTCAGTTAGGGGTGCACGATTCATCGAAATGAAACCGCACGATTTGGCAAAGGCTGAGATTATTTTATGCACAGCTTGTCAGTGCAGAGCGGCTGATCGGTAGTAAATGCTGCTCCATCTGAATGCCAGAGGGCGCTCTCACGCAGTCACGCCAAATATGCCCCGCCACAGAATTAGACAACACACCGACACAAATCCCTATGGGCATCGTCACTGTAGCTGAATAAACATAAGATTGAAACGCTTTGATTGATTAAACATGACTAAAAAACACACACAACTGCCTTATTCTGTGTAAGAAGCCACATCATCTCACAGAAGGATGCTCAACTGTCGTTATGAAGTGAGTTTGGAGTAAAAGCATGATATTAAATGTTGTTTTTTGTTGGACAAGAGGTTCATAAATGCCTCATGTTTGGAAAGATGTTTGACGCGTGTTGCTTTTTCAAATGCACGTTATAAGTGACTCAAACTCACAGTGCTTTCAGATGGATGCTTTCATAATACCGATAAGCCAAATCGGTTAAAGTGCGATTTCATGTCAATTGCGATTAATCGTGCAGCCCTAGTCTCAGTTAAGCATTATTTATTTGTATTCTGTACATTACACTGCGGATTCTTTAGTGAATCAGTCACAATTTCGGCACAGGCTTTGCAAACAGACTTTTACGAAATGGACTCGACAGTAATGCCACAACATGTAGGCTAAGTATTAATGTTAATTTTAATGCCTGATCTGTGACCAGTGATTTCTGATATGTAATGATTCATGTGCAGTCAGATGTTCTTCGTTTAGTCACTGGTTTGATTTACTGACACATAGACAGTCAACTTCATTTTGTTTTTCTTAGTAGGATGAAAAGAATCTGTTATTTAAGACCGCTTCCTTTACAATAGCTGGAGCTGTCAATCAAACAGCGCAAATTTATCAGTGACTGAGTTCTTGGACTCTCTTCAAAACTCCTGTTACAATCAATGGTGAATCTTTTATTTACATTGTGCTTGCACTGTTAGTTATGATGAAAGCATTCGCGAGACTGCAGAAATCGAGTTACATTGACAAAATCACTGCATGAATGCGCTCAACATGTCTTTGATCGGCTACAATGCTCATCACTGCAACCTTTCATGCCACGGTCTAAATATAGTTCTATACATCTAAATATAATGCTATAATCAATACTTTTCAGAATTAGTTAACCTTGAGCGCTGTAATAGTAAAAACATGCTAAAGGTTTTCGAGAGAGTTCCACATGTAATACTTAGCGATTTCATATATGCAAAGATGTTAGCCAATCACAGCAGTGGGCCAGCAGACAAGCCCCTTCAAAGAGAGCGTTCAAATCAGAAGGCTAAAATCAGGGAAAAATGCCTTTTATTTCTAAATTATGAAAAAAAAAGTATGTAAAAAATCATGCGCCCCAGGAAACATTATAAAACTGCAGTTCATTAACCCTTTAATGTATAATAGTTAACATTTTAGAGACTTGCCTTTTACTTAGGCTTTTTCTTTTTTTGCTCCACCAACGAAAACAGTTCCAAGAGAAGCCAACTCAGAATCAGCAACTGAGTCTACAAGCAACACACAGTAGCAGCATTACTGAATGAACCAGTGTCTTGAATGAATTTGGTTGAGTAAATGATTCAATGACTCACTCATAAGACAGTCACTTATCTGGCAGCCTGTCTGGAACAAGCAAATACATTCTTGTCCATACCTGGTCTTGAGGCTTAGTAAAGGAATTTCTCACCAAAAAATTAAATTAGAACACAAATGGTGGCTTACAGAATTTAATTAAGGAAAGAACTACAAATCACATTTAAAAAAAAAAGAGTTAATATATATATACTAGGGCTGTCAAACGATTAATTGTGTTTACATAATATATGTGTGTGTATGGAGTATAATTATTTTCTATATATAAATACACACACATGCATATATATTTAAGGAAAATGTGTCATTTATATATAAAATATTTATATATAATATAAATATATATACACAGTATATACATGCAAATATTTCTTAAATATATACATGCATGTGTGTGTATTTATATATAGAAAATAATTATACACCGTACACACACATATATTATGTAAAAACAAACTTTTATTTTGGATGCGATTAATCGCGATTAATCGTTTGACAGCCCTAATATATACATATACACACACATGTATTGCAAAATATGCATACAAATATTTAATTAGCTTGAGAGTGTAAGGAAAAGTGACTACATCATACACAGTTCTTCATGGGAGTGGGCAGGCACTAAAGCGTGATAGCTATTCTCTGATTGGTGGAAATTTATTTGCAGATATATAGGTAATATAGTTTTTCATCAGGAATTCTGTAGGTTATGTTTTTAAATGTTTATTATTTATCATTCAAAATCAATTCTCCTATGGGGAAACTGGATACATTTTTACTTCTGGAACCCGACTGCAGAACTATGAGGTTGGTTGTTCACTGAAACAGATCAAAGCACTTGGAAAATGTATTTAAAAAAAAAAAAAAAAAAAAAAACCTTGCTGACATGCTTGGGTGCTTTAATTAGCACTAAAGTGAGTCATGATGTACAGCAGTTGTATCAAATTCACCCAACCAGATATTCATTAAATTATCTTAATCTTTAAATAATGTATTATTTTATCTTGAATTACAGCTATTCTTTTTTGGTGACCTATCCATTTAAGATATGCTGTTGAAGTTGAGAAAAATAGCAATGGGCTCATACTGTGTGCATTTTTATAAACATAAGTTTCACAGACAGGAGTGGATGTATGACAGCTTTACATATTCATTTCTGTCAGTGCTTGATTTCGGAAATCTTGCTGGGTTACCCCCACCCCCACCCCCACCCCCCTCCAACTTCACCTTGACTGCCTGTGTAGGACAAAACAGCCCTCAAAACCCTAGTGGATAGCCATTTTCACAGGAATATGCTAGGACTGTGTGAGTTTGTGTTATTGGCAGGTGAGGGGCTTGTCTTGCCCCTAGGGTCTCTGACATCTTCATCTTGATATTTCCTAATCTTCAGCTCAAATCCCAGACAAGGACAGAGACAGATTACCTTTAAAACTCTCTCTCTCTCTCTCTCTCTCACACACACACACACACACACACACACACACACACACACACACACACACACACACACACACACACACACACACACACACACCTTTAGGGGAGTACAAACATTCTTTCCTTTTTCATATTTGGGTAAACTGCACACATCTAAATGGTTTGAACTGAATGGAAGGATCATACCAATTCAGCTACAATTTTTTAAAACAGACAAAGATATTATTAATATTACTATTGATGCTTAATAATCTTTTCAATTTGGGATGGATGTTAATATTGAAAGCAGAGCTACTTTTAAACCCTGATTAAAATCCAGGCATATGAAGGAATAGGTATAGAGTAACTAAATTATAGTTTACCAAACTAGAGAAAACGTTTACATTTCCAGGTGCAGTTTCTCAGGTAAAATTTGTATGGAGGGTTTAAATGTGGAAGGAAAAAAAAATCATTTAAATTCTGTTTAAAAATGCTTGCATTTTTATATATAAACATTATACATTTCATTGTATTATATTGCACATTATAGTTTGCTATTCAATGCAGTAAAACCTTTTGACTAAGAAATGGCATGTATTTTAAATGATCCATACATCTTTTATTGAAATTTTGTTAGGCTTAACTTGTGATCGGATAGCTTATTAAAACACCATAATGTTGATTTTGGACTTTATTAACTTGAGAGGAGCATGTGTCGTGCTATAAAAAAAATGTGTCATGGTTGTTGTAGGAATCGCATAACGAAGGAGAACTTTATTATAATCCACAAAAGTACACATCGACACAAACACGCAACTTAAACAATAATGGACAAAGAACTACGGAAACCTCGGGGCTAATGGGGAGTAATGAGGATACTAATTAAACAACAGTTGAATTAAATCAGTAACTCTGGGAACTAACTAGAGCGTGAATGAGTAGCCAAAAGAATGAATAAGAACAGGCAAACAGGAACAGAGCAAACAGAGAGGAAACTAAACTAAAACAGAACATACGTTACATTGTGTTTAGTTCAAATTTAAAATGAATTTGACACCCTGATTTTGATGGCCAAAATATTGACCAGCAGAATATAGCAATGACCTAGATAAAATCATAAAAGAAATATTTGGCAATAGTCAATCTCTTCAATAGTCAATAGCTCTCCTTGGCCTTTGTGAGCTTTGAAGCATTGTAATACAAGCATTGTTATAAGATAGGATAAAATGCTCTGTCAATAGTGAGAAAGTATGGGATGGCATGCACTGTAAAGATTTTAAAGGGTCTATGCGACAAGATAATGACATTTCTGAATTTTTTTTTTGGCTGCCATAGAAAAAAATAGTTTGATGGGTGAAAGAATTTGTTCAAAGAGCTAACTCTTTTGAAGCCTACATCCAGAGTGTTACTGAAGGTTGAGCACATTTATTCAATGACAACTAATTTTGAATCAATTGAAGGTGATTAGCAGTCTGAATTGGCTGAAAGTAAGCAAAGGTTGCAAATCTCATTGTGCTCATCTCTAGGTCAACATGTGTGGCACCCTCCAGCCTCTAGCTCTCTGAGACTCTTCATGACCATCAGACCAAGCTCAGGGTTGTTGAATCGAAATGGCACAAGTCAACTGACCCGGCTGACCTGAGCAAATATCAATCTCTCCTCTCCACTTTCTCCTCTAATGTTTCCGGTGCCAATGTCACCTACTACCAAAACAGGATCAGCAGCATTTCAGTAACCCACAGACTGTTCACAACATTCACCTCTCTTCCTCTGCCTTCCTCCCCCTCTGACTGCTTCTGACTTCCACTGATAAGGTGGTCAGCATCAACCAGTTCTCTACATTCACAACCACTCACATGCAATCCTCTGTTTTTCCTCTTTTTCTCTTCTCAAGGACACTGAATTCTTCTCTTCAGCTGTCCTACTACCTGTCCTCTAGACTCGATTCACTCCCATCTTCTATAAGCTTTTTCTCCAATACTCTTGCTCAATCTTACATACATATCCCGTGCCCCAGGGTTCAGTGCTTGGTCCCCTTTTCTTCTTGACATATACCTCACTGAGCTCAATCATAGGCATATTATTTCTTGTATACATTATTAACTGTTTACGACAAGACAGTAGATTTATGCAACAGTCCTGTTTGTCCTCTTACTCACACAAAACACAGGACCCATCAGCAATTATCACATCTATCCTATCAGCATGAGAGGATATCAACATTATATATATATATATATATATATATATATATATATATATATATATATATATATATATATATATATATATATATATATATAAACACAGTATATATACACACACAGTCGACTCACCTACATTCCTCGACAGTTTTCAGCATCCCTCCACCACCCCACCTCCTCACTCTTGGCTGGTTCCTACCACAGCCAGGAATACGGGGGAGTACTCTGGATTCAGGCCAAACACAGAGACCTGAGCCCTCTTCCCGGACAGCACACCAAATACGCGTACCATTTACTCTGATACACGTGAAACAATGTATTAAATTATCATAATTTAAACACCCCACCTTATTTCATTTCATATGTTTCTTTAAAAATCACTTCATCACTTTACTGATAAACAGGAACACATCTGACTGCTGCGAACACATACAGTAGACGAACACCTGTGCTGCCACTTTTATGCTTCTCAATATGTCCTTCTTTAGACACACTGAACAAAGCAAATCCATTATAATGCCATATTAGGTAAAATCATAAAACATAATGAACACATTCACACTGACAATACGAATTTTATCTCTATATTGTGAATTAAAAAAAAAGATGTATTTTGTTGCATGACTCGTTTTTATGAGAGGCATAGTATTATCAGAGTTTATTTTGGCCTCTCCTCTACACTTGTGTATTAATGATTAAGCTTACATACCCACTCTTATAGATGAGAGAAAGGGATTTATAATAGACAATTACAATTAACACACATCATTTGTGTGCGTGCGTGCGTGGGGTGGAAGAGAGAGCATAAAGCATATGTGCCTGTGTTAAATCTAAGAACACCAGTACACATGGGGATCGCACTCTATCATAATTATGTTCCAAGTGTACAAATCATGCTTTCTCTCCCTCGATCTTGTGAGGATTTTAAATTGGTGTAATATTTATGCTTTTGCTATTATGATTGAATAAAATTTGTTATTTGTCACTCACTCACTCACTCCATCCTTGCTTCTCGTCTCATTTTCTTTTTCATATATTAGAAATGAGAGACCTACTTTGGCACATCAACGTGCAACTCTACCATGTTAGGCACACTTTGCCCATAGGGTCACGCTAACATTTTTCATTTGACACGCATATTGAAAACTCCTGAACAGTAAATAACACTATCCATAAAACAAACCATGATGATCCTTCATGCTGCCACTCGGTCAATACTTTTTAGTCATGCACACAAAACTAGATTAGTTCAAATCAAATTAACTCAGGCCATGAAAAAGCTTGGATTTTAGGTTTGGAGTTGAGAGATGTTTACTGCAGAGGAATTGTGTAGGGAACGTTTCCCTGGTTCTCTAGCTGGTGTACTTTTGCCATTGCATTTTTATTTTACTGTAATATTGACCAAGATAAAATGTTATAATAAAATGATGGGTTCACCCTAAATGGCAAATTCTGTCACCATTTGCTCATCCTCATGCTGTTCAAAATTCATTTGATTGTCATATGTCAAACACAAAAGGAGATTTTAGGTAAGATGTCACTCACAAATCTGTATTCGGTTACACTTTATTTTAAAATGTCATTTTTACGTGTATGTGTAATTGCATATTTAAGTACTGAGTAATATTAACTACAACATGTACTTACTATAGGGTTAGGGGTAGGATTTGGGTTTGGTTGAAGGTTATTTGCATCATGTAATTATGCATCATTTACTGTCTATGGTAAGTACATGTAACATATGTAACAAGGTCACTGTAAAATAAAGTGTTACCAATCATTCATTTTGAAAACGTTTCAGAAAGACAATGTGACATTACAGGTTAATGGATAATGGTCAGTGTGTTTTGGTAGTTTTGTAAATATCACAATCTCAGCTCTTACAAACTGTAATTTTTAGGGAGAGCATTGTCACAATCATTCTGCTATTGCTTACTGTTAATCTTACAATATTCATATGACACAACCCGGTCCTAATCACCTTCTACTGTTATTATCGTTTCATTCTTGTACAGCCTCTTTTGAACACATTATTGTCATCTATTTTCTCACACTTTAGTGAGTCTGTATCTTTTCACAAGCAAACATTGCCTTTTAGGAGAGGAGCCTTCAGTCAGTATTTGTCAGGACAATGGAGAACTTTGTTGTCTCAACACAAATTGAATTTGTGGGCCTGACAAGCCCACTCACTCAGCAGTAAACAGAGGCTCAGTTGGAGAGAAGCCACCATATTTGGTGTGGACTTTAGAAACAGATACTTTGAAAAGGAGAGACAAAGAAATTGCAGTTAACTTCATGAAAACTTTATTCATTGGTGCAAGCGGTCTTTCAAATATTTAATTGTTGGGCCACCAAGTCTATCTTGGAAATATTGACAAACTATGGATTTATGATGATTGCAGGCCTGTGATAAGATACAGACAATCAATATACTGCCTTCTTTTTCTTCTCTTTGGAATTATCTTCATTTGGGGGGTTTCTCAGCGCATACTAGTATAAGATAATTTGCTTCCAGTCATGCAATTAAATCAATTACATTTTTAATCAACTGACAGCATTTTAATCTTTATTGCGAATACAATTATGAGCTTACAACGTATGAGGAGGGAAGTACTGTTCAGAAATGAAACAAAATATAGGAATTTAGCCTAAGGCTATAAGTTCAAAAGTAGACTGAGTAATAAATGCACATAATATTCATATTTTCAGGCTGTCTGTGTCCATTTCTGCCTATATCCATTACGGTCAAGCTACTGTATGTCAGAATTCAGACTTGTGCATCATACGCCTTCGGTAATCTGTAATCTTTACAGAGGTTTACCAGTTTCATCTTGGATAGAAACCGAAATAAGACTGGGTTTTAATGCTGTAGTCATGCTCTCAGGGGAATTCACAGTTCTCGGAGTCAAAAATACCCGTTTTCTGTAATTGGCATTTGGAGTCAAACCAAAGTTCTCTTAGCATTCAAACTTTTTTGATCAACACATTCATTTTGCTCATCTCTGGTGTCATAGCAACACTTGTCCTTGCCATGGGCTTGGTTTGATGTGCTGTATTATCATTAGTGTATTTTGTTTTTTATTAGCACAGCTCTGAAAAAGAACAGTGGGCTATTTTCATGCCATTAAGCTTTGAAATATTTCACAGGTGATGGGCGGAATAGCTTTGTTTTCTGAAACACAACTTATACAGATTGCAGCCGCATTGTTCATTAAATTAGCTTTTTTCATTATTTCCACACAATAACATTTTAAAAAGCACATGAAGAGACATATTTACAGTAGTTACCTTATATTTCGGTCTGCCTGAAAAGACCGCCAGATGACTAAAACCTGTGGGCAGAGCTCCTTCAGATATGAGCCCCCTGACTGAGAAATTCTTTATGAATGGGGAACACAGGGGGGCTCGAATGGCACTTATTATTAAAAGAAATGAATAATGAAATCTGTGATTCAGTGCAGATGGAGAAAATCTCTCAATTAGTGTTGTTCTAATAGCAGTATAGGGGGAAAGATAGAGTGAGCAAGGCTGGAGGGAGTGCAGAGAGAAAATAGGAGAGAAGAAGGTTTAGTGGCACGAGGGAGAGAAAGAGAAATGGAAACACAAAAGAGACATTAAAAAGACTAGAAAAATCATTGTTTAATTACACTAAACTGCTCTTGTGTGTAAACTAATAGTCCCTTGTGATAAATATTATGCTCATTCTCTCTATCTCTTGCCTCTCTCTCCGAAGCACAGGCCAATTTCAGCTTATTTTACAACCAATTACAGAGGATTAATCTATTCTTCCAGAGAGCAGCTCTAAAGAGGGGAGCATGACTATGTGCCCTATATCAGACAAAGAAAACAGGTCAGTGAAGCAGTAGAACAACTTCACTTGGAACAATTACAGCCAAAAATGTCATTCTGCAGCTGCAATCTTAACCTTTGATACTTTGAAATAAATAGTGCTGTTCATTTAAATGAAAATTTATACAAAAATGTGTGCCATTATTTAGGCTACTCGCCCTCCATTACAAACCTATGCTTTTGCTTTTCTGTGGCCATTTGAACTAGAATCATTTAGAAACGAATGATGAATAAATGTGTCCACCACAATCAACTCTTGTTAATTTGGTGGCAAAATGATTTATGAGATCATTGATTACATTAAACATCACCAATCAATAAACTCTTGCTGATACACTTATCACAGCCAAGTCCAGCACATACCCTTCCAAAGCTGACCAGCTCACTGCCTGTCATAAAATTACAACAATACAATTTCAACACATCCTTATTAGGTCTAGGACAAATAATTAACCCCCCACATTAGCTAATCACCAGGGTATACACTGATTGAACAACTACAGAAGACACAATGACGTTGAAGAGATTAGGTAAATAACCAACCAGATCTCACGGCGAGGTGGCTAATTCGGAAGATTTTTGCTAAATCGTACATATTTTACGAGTAACCCAATTCGTATAAATTCGTACGAATGACCTACCCCTTACCCCGCCCCTAAACTTACCCGTCACTGGGGTTTAGACAAATAGAATTAGCCACCTCGTAAAATACATACGAACTGGTCGTGAGATAGCATTGAAATAACATATTGGAGTCAAAAAAAGGGGGAGAGCATGCAGAGAAAATTGTAACAACAAACAGGCTTTTGGTCATCAGAATATGTTTAAATTAAACCTTTGAAATTTTAGAAGACAACTAATAGACCTTATAGCCCCGCTTCCGGTTTGTATTTCCACAGCATGAAGGTAAGATCTTATGGATTTATGAATGAACCACTCGTTTTGAAATCTTCCCGATTTACTAACATTTGTTATTACATCCGCTACAAACATTAATGCTCATGATAACTTTCCTTAACTGTACATTAAGTAAATCCACTTCAGCAGCTAATTACTCTTCAACAGCGATGCAAATAGACCTACCGCAAAAACCAAAGTTCAAACATCAAATTCTAAAGATGGCTGCGTGCTTGTTTCTATGGCGCATAGTCTATATATGCTCAGGCTCATTATTGCCTCGACATAAAAGGAAATTTTAAATCGTATTAATGCGACTATCATAATTGTGACTTCTTATCTCACAATGTGACTTTAAATCTTGCAATTGCAACTTTATTCATTTTGACTTTATGTTGCATAGTGACTATATCACAATGCGATCGTAAATCTCACATCTTGTGACTTTGTTTCTCATAATTGCTTTATTTCGGAAAATTTGAAATTTTGCATTGAGACAGCCAGATTTAAAAAAAAACAAGGCAAATTAGGGTGAGAGAAAGCGCCGATGGAAAGTTCTGAATTTGATTAGAGAGGTGTGATGTTTGTGTGTGTCTAACACGTTTGGACTACAGCTCCCAGTGTTGCTATAGCGACAGTGCCGTGTGGTCAGATGCTATGAAAAGATGAAGAGAAGGATCTGAGTCTTAAACAAACATTACCATGAGGAAGATTAGAGACACACTTGCAAACACAAAGGAACAAAACAGAAATATAATTACTTGTTAACTCAGAATAATTGTACACTCCGATACACAATGTTTAAACTTAAATACAGAAAGAGGCACTCAAATGAAACAAGACACACACGCCTAAATGAACAGGATGCCATTAGTGCATCATTAATGATGAAGAGCACAACACATACTAGATTTTAATTATTAGATATTACATATTAAGGTATTAAATAAATAGAAATTATTACCATCATTTTTTTTTCCTGCTGAATGATGAAAACATGACAGCCAATCAAAATCTTTTTTAACTTTAAAGAGAGAATATACAGAATGTTATTGTTGGTCAGGATGCTAATATAGTTTTTATTATCATTAACTTTATAGTAAAAATAGTTCTTGATAAGAATTAGGATATATGCTTAATTTTTAAATAAATTTTGCCTCAAACATTTTTGAAATTTTTGTCAGCCATGTCAAACAAATGTGTAAACTTATTCAAATTAGATAATATTAAACTAAAAGTTCACTAAGAAAGAGATAAATGTGACATTGTGACAGTTGAAAATGAAAATGAATGAGCTCCATAATGACTATATAAATATATATCTTCATACCCTAGTCACATCCTCGGATTATGAAGCACAGGCTTTATTTATGACCTCAGAGTATATGTAAACATGCAGCAAAAAAGATAAACAACTGGAACTGGAAGTACAAAATTTAATCAACTTTAAACCCTAAATATAGCTGCAAGCAGCAATATTCAGTGTCCAAAAAGAGCAGAAAAAAGTAGAAAATGAAATGCACAGATGTAACACAACTGACATCAAGGTGAGTAAATTACTAAAGACACCACATTTAAAGACAATATTGAACTGGGGATATCATGAGACGATATACAGAAATTTCCAATCGATTCAGGACTTTTACCTTTATAGTAGGCTTTTATTTTCAGTATGGCCAAGGAAATAAAATATGAATATGTATAACATATTTTTATTAGGAAGATCCCTTTCTTTCTTTCTCTCTCACATACATCTCATGTAGAATAAAAATTATTTAAAACATCTCTTGGCTTACAATTCCACTGATCTGAGAGCCAAGCGATAAAGTAACTGCATGTTACTGCACAACCTGCCTTTATTTACAGGTTTATGAGTTTTAAAAACATATTAAATCATGCTAAGGTGTGGACAGATTTTTTTAAAATAAATAAATAACTGCGTTGATCGGCAGAGCATGGCACTATAGGTACAATAAGGTTGTGAATTAATGCCCAGAAAACAGTTGATAAATGGATAGCTTGAAAGCCCTATAAATCATTTTGGTGAAAGCATCACAGATGTTATAGTTAGAGCGTTGGCGCTACATACCATTAGATACACTACCGTTTAAAAGTTTGGGGTCATTAATATTTTATTTAAATTTTTTGTTAAAGAAATTAATCGTTTTATTCAGCGAGGATGCATTAAAATGGTTCATAATAAATCAAAGGTGACAGTAAAGAATTTTATATTGTTACACAAGATTTCTATTTCAAATAAATGCTGTTCTTTTGAACTTTGTCATCATATATTATAAAAAAAAAAAGTGTTGTGGTCTCCATAAAAAAGCAAGCAGCACAAATGTTTTCAACATTGATAATAACAAGAAAAGTTATGTGAGCACCAAATCAGCATATAATAATGATTTCTGAAGGACCACGTGAAGACTGGAGTAATGACTGCTGAAAATTTAGCTTTGCCATGTCAGGAATAAATGACATGTTAAAATAGAAAACAGTTTCACAAGATTACTGTTTTTACTGTGTGTTTTTTATGTCAAAACTCAAAAGAATGTAGTTTTGGTGAGCATGAGACTTACAAAAACATTAGGAATATTACTGACTCCGTTTAAATGGTAGTGTACATCTCAAAGAAACAAAATTTTAAAAATAGTTTAATTCCCTGATATCTTGAAAATATATTTTCAGAGCGGTCTGATTGAAGATTCGCCATGCAAAAAGGTTGATGACAGTGAAAATTCTAAATGAGAGCAACCTTAGTCACGGCAATCTGGAACTTCATGCTGAGTGTGGTGGGCGTATCTGCTTTCCGTTAAACTCCATGGGATTCAGAGTTTGAGTATCTGAAATCTGAACAAGACCAATACATGCCAGAACACCCTGAAGCTTCCTCCCGAATCTATTGATTCCAGCTCAGTTTCCAAAAAGCTCTATTTCTAGAAACTCGGAAGGAGCATTAAACAAACCCTAGCAATGAATGCATCAAAAAGTTTAGAGGCAACCTGAGCCAGATTAGCATAAAGGTTAGTGGTCCTATAGTAGATGAAATGAATCCACATACTGTTATTAAATAGAGTCCACTGATTCATTACAGCAATTAAAGTCCAATTCACACTGCCTCAACAAATTCTATCAAATTCCAATGCTTGTTTGGTCAGTGTGTTTACTATCATTATGTTGACAATGGTGAACAGAAAAACCATGAAACATTATAAATGTGCGATGTGTTTATAATGCAGTTTTCCTACTCCCCATCAAAGACGGAATGTGGAGTGTTTAAATGTGCTGTCTCATATTGTGTCTGTTACACACACACACACACACAGACATATATCAGGTCCATCAGCTGCTGTTTTTCAACGGTTTCTCTCAAGGCCGTTTGCACACTCTTCATTTTCAAGGACGGATTCACCTTTGCACAACACAGCAGTGTTCTCCCTCTCTCTGTCTCCGTTTGTTGTACTAATGAAATAACACTTTTTCCTCTTTAAATCCCTCAGATGCTTTTCTTTTTCCACCCTTATAAAGAGATACAGAGGGAAAGTGAGAGCTTGTATTTCATGGCAGACCAATTTCAGGTGGCTTGTAGTCATCGAAAGGCCTTTTTCTGTAAGCGTATGTGTGGTGTGTGTCCTCTAAGTGACCATGTTCTGTAAATAGGGTCATTACAAGGATATCCAGCAGGCATCCCAGGTTAACTGAGCCAGTTAAAAAAAGATAACTGACAAAACTAGTAAGGGAATAAAGTATCATACTGTAAATTGTTTTATAAGCAATCAATAAAATTATGAAATGGACTGACTGATTGCCTTGGGCCCCAAGAGAAAGTGTGACATATAGTGTGCCTTACCATGGGGACTGTGCATGGGAACAAATCACCCCCCCCCCCCCCCGCCCCCGCCCCCGCCAAAACCTAAAAAAAAAAAAATTGTGACACTTTCTACGAACACAGATTATTGGGTAATATTTTTATGCATGAATCTTACAAATAAATGACAAATAATGGAACGTAAGCTTTACAGTTACTACAATACTGGTGGTGACTGAACCAGATGGAGTTAGAGCCCTGATATACCATTCAAAAGAACCGAATGGAAACAAAATGTTGAGTTTAAGCATCGACCCACAGTATAAGTCAAGTTATATATGAGCACAGGCAGGATTAAAAAAAAGAAAGAAAGAAAGGCTGTTCCTGGACTTTAAAGAGGCTAAAGCAATATGCCACAACACACATGCAGAAGAAATGAACAGTGTAAGATTTCAATCAATAAGCACTCATGCCCTTAAGAAAACAGGCTGACCTCACCATATGCCTTTAATAAATGAGTGAGAGGAAGAGAAATTTTAGAAGTAGAATAGAGACTGTGTATTAATGTGAATATATAATATACTGATATATCATATTATGTGATAATACTGAACCGATACACAGTTATAAACATAAAAGATGCAGTGAGCTGCAATTTAAATCTAATTGAAAATTAGTCTGGTAGACTAACACAGCATGATGAAACACTGCCCTCTGTTGACTCATACAAACACACTCAAATCCACCGAATCCACCTGACAGCTGTGGATCTCAAAGTTACATTTTATATCAAAGTACAGGTGCAGGTTTTCTGTATACTTTTAAAAGTAAGTAAACATGTACAGGCACACAAAATCTGCCATGTTGCTACTTCCCAGACCTGCTTGCAAGTGTGTGGAAATGCCAGCAGTCAGAGTGACATCAGCTGCTCTGACATCTGCCACAAATGTCAATCATACAGCATATCTTATGTTCCGTCTCATCGTGTGTGTGTGTGTGTAAAAATCACGCGCTTGTGGATTTTGAAATACTTGTGTATTTTAAGGACAGCAGCATTTATCACAACAGGATTACCATATTTCTTTCATGGGGGGATGGGGGAATAGAAAAAGGTCTGAAAATGATAGATTTAAAAACATATATATATATTTTTTCAGTAGCCGCTTTTTTTCTGCAGACCATGCTGAAAAACGGAATGCAACTAATGTAGCTGCATTGCTGCAATGATGACAAATGAAGTGGCACTGTGAGTCAGCCTGCCCAGCTCATTTTTATTCAGATTTAGGCTACTATTGCTTGTTTAACAGATGCTTTTATGACTTACAAATGAGAATAATACAAGCAGAAGCAATTAATAAAAGGAGAAGCCAATTCTAGTGCTACAATACCAAATTTCAATTGAGTAGAAAAGTAGGGAGAGCAGGGTTGATTAGCACAGGGTTCATTTCTGGTTCATAATTGAACGCTCAATATTTTTGAATGTGTTTTTTTTTTTTTTCTGTCAATTTTTTTTTATTTATTAGTGAAATATATTTAAAATATTATTAATAATGATAATTATATATGGATGATGTTATAGGAAAACAAATGAGCAAAAAGTCTCCCCACAGGTTATGCAAGTAATTTAAAAAAAGTATTAAAACAATTCTAAAAATGGTTCAGATATCATCGTTATTCATATTATTCGTAAAAGAAAAATGATGTATTATTAATAAAAGCCAATAATATGAGACAAATATGTGTTGAGTCGTGCGGTTTGAGTTAAATATTTTCATATTTATAATTTATATTTGTTGTTTTCCTCTTAAAACTAAAACACTTTAAACATTGTGCCAACCAGCACCATATTCTGTGCCAACCGTCCTTGTATTGAGAATGTTTTCTTAATTTTTATTCCACCAGAGACATTCAACAAAGAATAAAAACTCTTCCAACAAATCCTGCTCTCCCCCACGACGACAGATCAGACATTTAAGTGCAGAACGACAGAAATACAAATGCAATACATTAAGGACTACATTAAAGACAGCATACAGAGAGGCTAAATAAATGATCAGATTAATTTGGCAGCTCAGCTGATATGGAGTGGGATGTTTGTACACACAGTAAAAAAGAACAAGAAGCATGTGTTTATTGTTGCTGGCTGCAAACCGACTTTCACATTGTATGAGGTGACATACTTATTGTGTGCGTGAAATAAATATTTAAGCAGCATCCGAGCTGGGTGACAGAACCATTTGAACAAGCAATTACACATTCAGTTGCTAAATTTAACCATTCATTTTCTATTATGCATTATGGTTGGGATTATACACTGGCAAAGAAACAGGCAGTGCATGTGAGAAATTCGATGCATGTGAAATCATGTGTGATTTTCTGTGTCAGGTTGTTGGGAAGGTGCTCAAATGTTTCAGTCCGTCCCAGAACCGTCCAAGGTATCAAGAGACAAACTGAGCGGTTTCCTTCCTTCACTGATCATAGCAGGACACCGTGATACATGCACAGATTTGAGAGAAATAAAGAGAAGGTCTAATCAAGTATAATCAAATCTACTAGGTCAGACCCTCCAAGAGAAGATTATAAAATATATAATAATATATAATTAAATATAAAATCTGTATATGTATGTATGTATGTGTGTGTGGGGTGGGGGTCCTTGAAATGAGAGCAGATTTCATATCAGCTAAATAAATTAAATAATTATGAATAGCATTTGATGATGAAGGGATGGATAAAATGAGAATAAATCTCACATGACTAGGAAGCTAAGAGAGTGTCCATTTCACACACACATTGGGTTTTCATGTTTTATGGGAACATTCCATAGACATAATTATTTTTACATTGTACAAACTGTATATTCTATCCTCTAACAATAACCCTACCCCACACACGGTGGTGCACCTATCATTATGAGGACATACAATACGCGTAATGGTTTTAATACTGTACAAACTGTTTATTCTCTCCCCTTTGAAACCCTACGTCCATCACTTCATGTGATTCATTTTTAATAAAAACATTGTTTAGTATGTTTTTTAAGCCATTTTAATTAGGAGGACTCAGGAAATGTCCTCATGAACCATATTTACATTGTAATACCAGTGTAATACCCATGTCATTATACAAATTTGTGTCTTCATAAATCATGTAAACAAGCATGAGGCACACTCACTTAACTATCTAAATGAAGACATTGCTTAGACTTCTGATGTTTTAAAGGGGTCATATAATGTCATTTTTGTACAAGCTAATATGATTCTTTAGGGTCTAAATTAAAAGTTTGTAATATACTTTAACTAAAAATTCTCATTAGTATTGTAAGAAAACACTAATTTTACCTGGTCAAAAACAGCTCTGTTTTCAGCACGCCGTTTAAGTGCATGTGTCTTTAAATGATAATGAGCTTTGCTCAACCCGCCCCTCTGTTCTGTGCGTACACCGCTTGTAGTAACACAAACACAATAACCATAACGCGTCGTTCATTATAATCGTGGGATTATGAATTATATTGAGAACGTTGTACATAGAAAACATGCCGTAATGTACCCTGAGTGTAAAAATAGCCGCATTCATTGTGAAGCTTGTAAGCGATTTGCAAAGATTAATATAAAGATTAATATAAAGGTCAATAAAATGTTACACTCACTTCAGTTCTTCTGGAGGTGCAGCAGGAACACGAATAGTTGGTATACACGAATAGGAACATCAATATGACTGCTTCTAATTGACTTCACTTTTCTCCGTTGAATCCAAGTGTGCCGCACAAGCCCTGAAAAGTGAAGCCAAAACGTCTCGATCGCCCCCCGGTGACTGGTCCTAGTATAGGTCATAAGCCCCGCCTCGCCGTGTTATTCAATGGGACGCGAGACCAACTAAACAATTAAATTACACTTCAAATATCTTTTTTCCAAAGGTGGTTTCTTTCATTTGCTGTTGTTTTTATCACGCTGATGTAAGTTCAAGTGTCTGTTTCAAAAATAAGTTGGTTTTTAGTTAGTTACGTGATGCGGTGGTGTAACGTCATGATTGGCAGCTGTGATTGACAGGTTCTCTGAGCGAAGTAGTCACTGAAGCACCACGGACATTTTTTTCGGGATCTTCGGAGGACTGAGGAGATAGTATTTACTTTATTTTAACAAGCCTCTTGTCATACTGCAATCAATTTTCAAAAAAGTGTGCAGAATGCACTCTCCCGACGAGAGTGAGGGCGGAGCGTTGACTTCGCGGCTTTACTTCCTGCTCACTACTGCGCAGGTCTGGTCCCGAGATCGCTACTGCGCAGACTCAAGTTCCAATATGTCAGCGCCATATCGGGACTCTGGCGGCTTCAGTTCTCATCAATGGAAGAGAGCGAAGGGGCATCGTCCATCTTTTTTTACAGTCTATGGTTGAATCCAATGGGGTCGCTGTGTCCATTTTTTTTTACTGTCTATGGATTTCCCGTGTTGTCTAATTCTGTGACGGGGCATATTTGGCGTGTCTGCTTGAGAGCGCCCTCTGGTGTTCAGATGGAGCAGCATTTACTACTGATCAGCCGCTCTGCACTGACAAGCTGCGCATAAAATAATCGCAGCCTTTGCCAAATCACGTGCGGTTTAATTTCGATTAATCATGCAGCCCTAATTCAAATAATGTTATAATCACATGAAGCAGAGAGAATGGTTTGGCCCGACAGTGGAAAAGCGGCAAGTATGTAGTCTATTTTTGGTCATAATATTTGTTTGTAGTAATGGTTGCAAAAATGGAGCGTGAATTTACTGCTCCGATCATACGTAAAATATGATTTTTTTCAGGCCAAAATCATACAAAAGCATGCGGTGGGTTTTAGTGAGCAATCAGCTTGGTGAAATTAAAGATACATCTTTGTGTCTGTGTCCAGTGTTTACCGAGCATGACTGATGATCCGAAAATAAGTTAACAGCTGAACATTAGTTAATAAAATATATTGTTTCAATTTTAACTGTCTTTTGTTATTATTTTGGAATAAATGCAAAAATGCTAAAAACTTGAGATTTATACTTGGTTTTAATAAATAGAACATTAATAACATTGTTAATGTAAAAATATAACAAAAAAAAAAATATTATTCTTTACCAATTTAAGGTGAACCTGTGTTTTGTGGTTAGAAGAATCAAATAAAATCCACATCTTCAGGGACGAAGTTACAAGAATAGAGTAGCATCTCATAGACCCCTTAAAAACACACCAAACGAAATCAATAGCAAATCACAACACCTGCACCAGGGACATTAATATGAAGCTGAGGATGGGCTCTCTTGCATTGTGAAGCCTATGGACGTTTCATCCCGTTAATTTCACACCTGGAGAGGGAGAGGGAGAGGGAGAGAGAGAGAGAGAGAGAGAGAGAGAGAGAGAGAGAGAGAGAGAGAGAGAGAGAGAGAGAGAGAGAGAGAGAGAGAGAGAGAGAGAGAGAGAGAGAGAGAGAGAGAGAGAGAGAGAGAGAGAGCGTGTGTGTGTATTCTATGCTCTAGTGACAGTGTCTGCTTATCTGGCTGTGCCACTATGTGAAATTTGTGAGTGCGTGTTTACTCATGATACACTCTCGCTGTACGTTCAGGGCTATCACTCTCAGTGGAGTGTGACCATTGTCTTAATATGTGTAACAGGAAATGTGTGTATTGGAGTCGCCTTGCCATAATTTGGCCCCTGTCAAAGTCGCTCAGATCTTTATTCCAGCCCATTTCTTGTGCATCCAACATGTTGACTATACAAGAACTGATTGTTCGCTTGCTAATCTACCCAGACCTTAAGAGATGATCAACGATATTTACTACAATTAAAATATAATATATCATATTATTTATTTATGATATTCTTCCATTCTTTTTTGACTTTGAAACTTTGACTACCACAAAGCAAAACTAAAAGGTTCCTTAATGAACAAAAATAAATAAATATGCTTCAGAAAAAGAAAAAGAAAATTATGATAGGCAAATATTAAACAATTTAAAATTTAAATTGTTGTACAAAAGTACAAGCACATAAAGTGCTGTACAAAAACAATTATAAAATACAATAAAATAAAGTGATATTTGTGATAAATTACCATAAAACACTGATGTACATAATTTAATATTCAAAAACAGTTTTTTTTTTTCTTTACGCGGTCAAATTTGCTGGCAGCAGAAACAATCAGTTTTAGGAGGGGTGGAGATAAAAACTGTAAAAATGGTCTAGAATAACCTATGGTGTGTAAACATTTAAATCAGTCTGCAAAATACCTTGCATGAATTTATCATTATACAATGTAATTAAGCACCAGCTTCATACAATGTTAAAATGATTGATGAAATAATGAATTTCATCCTGTTTTCGACAGAAATCAATGCATCAGAGAAGGTCTTTCAGGGCAAAGGCTCTCTATCATCTCAATCCTTTCGAAAGAGTAAAAAGCCACTCAGTTTGTTGCCAGATATGAGAGGAACCGCCTGTGCTTCAGTGAAGTTAAATCTACACATCACCTAAATTCTACTGTGTGATCTGAACCCTGTTGCATTTAGCAACATCAAAGAAGAAATTCATATTCATGGAGAGAAAGACCTTCATTTAATCCCAACTGCGAAGCACACACAGAAACACACCGCCTCTTCTCACACACACACACACACACACACTTTATGATATAAAGTGTGTTGTTTGTAAGAACCAGTTATGTGTATGTGTGAAGTTGAGAGGCAATTTCCTTTGTCGTCTCCTGCTGCGTGATTATTAAGCTGACTTTTTTGTCTTTCATTCTCCCAGCGCCTTCTCTCTCCCCTTGTGAATACAGTCTGCGCTAATAGACTGCATCTGTTAGCGGAATGTGGCTGCCAACCAATTTAACTGACCTGCCTTCTCAGTCTGGGTTTGTGTATGTGCGTGTTTGGTGCTGATAACCACACAAACGCTTTGGCCAAATTCCACTGCTCTCTATAATCACAACAAAATCTGCTGCGTAATCAGTTTCACAGAAAGGGAAGTGAAAAACAAACTCTCCAACACTGTAATTGTGACAATACAAGTATATAAATATAAATATATAATATTTATTATATAAATAAATTATAATCTCATTTCTGATTTAAATCCTCCAAATTGGCCCCATTTACTTCTATTGCAAGTGCCTTACCATAACCTTGTTTAAGGAAAAGGGAAAATTCTAAAATAAATTTGTGATAATTAACACTGTGCTACAAATGCTGTAAATTGAGCTTAAAATCACCATGAAATCTAAATTTTACTGTCAATTCTTTTTTTTTTTTTTTTTTTGTGGAAGGTTGCAGTGTTTATTTTACATGATTTATCCATACACATTATTATAAATAAAAAATTTGTTTTATTATTATATAAAAAAAAAATCATGTGCCCTCAGAATCTTTAATCAAAAACATTACCGTGCTCACCCTGTCGCAATGACATCTCTTTTTCTGATGATATGTACAGTCTACTGGTGTGAGGGCTGAACAATAAAATTGTCCAATAGCTAGACAAGTTCAATACCTCCCCTCCAACCGTCACGTACATGAAACCATCACAGCAATTAGCAAAAAGATGACGATTCAATAATTGAATCAGTCCTGATGGACATATATGGTCTTATACAACATTTTGTCTTGTTGTTCAAGAAGTTGTTTCACACACACACACACACATATACATACACAAACAAAATGTGTTTTTACACATCACAAAAGAGAGGAAGGTTGCAATTTCTGTTTCATGCCAAATTTACTGTAACTTGTATTGAACTCAGAATATTCCTGTAATAATAATTGTAAAAAAAAAATGCTTTGCCAACAGCCTTTGTACAGAGAAGGTCAAGCGTTTGGGACCTGAAGTGGGACTGTGGACTCAAATTAGGGCCGAAAGAAATAGATGAAAGCATCACTTGTGTGTCCGCCACAAGGAGACCTTGAGAAATTCTACACAAACACTGCTTGCCCCTTTCACACAGAGATTCCGGAAAATACACGGATAATGTGTCCCGGGTTCGTCTGATTTTGGTTCATTCGCACAGCCAGTGATTTTCCAGAATCTGTGAGTGCGTTCACACACATCTCGTAAAGATCCCGTAAAGACACGTGACGTCAGGATGTGATAACTCCTGTCAGATGTCAGTTCTGCTGATAACTCCTCTTCGTAATTTCTGCATGAAGACGAGTCCATACTACCCAGTAGCGCCACTGGGTTTGCCGAGTGGCTCGTTTCCCATATGCTGTAGCATAGGTTGTAGAAAGGCCCGTGCGATGGCACGTGTCATCACTACGACACATCCCTTACGGCATTGGTCCTGGCATTTGTTCACACAGGGTGCGTTCCAGGACTGACCCCGGCATGTTACTAGGTCCCCATCCCGGGACGTGTTTGCACTCACACAAAAGGCACTCTAGCAATTTTATGGCAATTTCTCGGGATCAACACGCTGTGTGAAAGGGGCTTAAAATAGACAGTTCTTCTACACACAAACACACACAGTTATGGAACTCGCAAGGTCCACTTGAGGAAGATTTGTGCAATTCTGTCATCGGTGAAAGATAAGGGCAAAGTAAGGCGTTGAGGCACGAGTAAATAGGCAGCTGAGAGAGAGATAAATAAAGACCTCACGAGTGGGTTCGAGCAAGAATGAATAAGAGAATGATTAAGTGGGAAAATAAAGGACATGAGGGAGAGCAGAGAGGATTGTAATGCAAACTACTCTCAGCGAGATCTTTTATTGTAACAAGACCGAGTCAGTCTGTTCAGAGACTGATGATTTAATAGCATCTGCGCATGCTGCCCCTTCACTCACTCATCGTTTTATTTTCAGAGATGGGAGCAAAAAATAGTGGATAGAGACAATGCCAGGCTGATGACATTGAGAGTAACTGTTGAAAAGCCATTATCTTACCAGAATCATGCCACACAGGTACAGCCAGGAAGGGAATAATGGGAAATCTGAGTGTGTGTTCCAACACAAGAAGGTCAAAGGGCTCGTTTACAGTCTTAATCTTGTCAATGAAAATACTTTGAGGAAAAACATAACCCAGCATGATATCTACAATCCAATAACAATGTTTACAAGAAGACAAATGTAGAAAAAGTGTATTCAAATAATCCAATCAAAGCACATTGAGGATTGTACTGCTTGAGCTGAACATCGGTAAACTGAAATGCTTCGCTTGAGGGTTAATACGCTCACTCAAACATTTTATATATGAGATTAATCAGCTGTATCCAACAACATAAACATAATATTACTGCTTACATTTGCACGGATATTGAGGTGAATGCACTGGTGACTTGAACTATGTCACGTAACATAACATAAGCGATATGTACATTCTATAAAACATGGATTCACAGTAATTTCTTAACAGTACTTAAGTGTACGTTATTTGGTTCAAACTACATTAATTTAACTTTTCACAAGGACAGTTTTCATCTGTTGTATTTTATGTTGATAATTCAATTCAAATTACATTACTGATCAAAATTTGGGGTCAGTAAGATTTGAAATTATTCAGAAAGGATGCCTTGATCTAAAGTAACAGTAAGCACTAATAATGTTACAAAAGATTCATTTTTTCAATTTTCCATTCATCAAAGAATCCTGGGGGGGGGGGAAAGATCATGGACTTAAGAAGAAATGTCATTCTGTAATAGCTTTTGTCCTAAATGAGATTATAACTGAAACTGCCATGGTTACCAAACAGATAAAACGGGATTCTAAAGTTAGGATCTTTCTGTAATATGCCTCCAGGACAGGTGAGTATCTTGTGGGGGCGAGTGTGTTGTGGGTTACTTAATTTCCTCATGAAGCAGAGCAGGATGCAGTTGGAGTACAGGTAATGGTGAACAGAGATCAATGGAGCACAGCTAGGGATTGACAGTAGATCGTTGAGCACAGGTAAGGATTTTAAGAGACTGCTTGAGAACAGGGAGATTATCAGAAAATTCATTGGAGTACAGGTCAGGTAAACAGTTCGCTGGAGACAAGGTAGGTAAATCTAGCAAAACTTGGATGCAGATAAGTAATCTGTATTCCAAGGGCGAATAGACAACAACTGAGCAGTGAGAGTGGCTTATGAAGGGGAGCTGATTGGAATGGTGATGTGGTGCAGGTGCGGGTGATTAGAATTTGGGAGAAAGTGAGGTCTGTGTGTAACTGTTGGCAAATTCCAATTGGAAGTGTGCATCCCTAAGCCCTACTCACTCCAAAGGGTAGAGCCTTTGAAGTGAGGACTTTGGAGGGAGCAGGGCACTTGTGTGTCAATGTAGCTGTTTGGAACGCATTTGGCAAAATAAACAATGAAAGACAATGTAATTTCCTCATTATCTTCACCTGAAATGTTACCATGACAATTCAGCGCTGTGTCCATCAGTCCATTAGCTATTCTTACAACAGGAATTTTGTTTTATTGCTATTAATTGTTGCAAATATATATATATATATATATATATATATATATATATATATATATATATATGTGCTTGTTGCGTCTCTGCTCTTGTCGTCTTGCTGCTGAAATTTTAGCTTAGCCATCACAGGAAAAAAACTGTTATTTTTATAATATTTCACAAGCATTTTACTGATGTTTCATGCATAATAAAACTGTCAATTTCTTACATTGTTCAATTTGTTTATTTACTAATATATTTATTTCCTATTTATTATTTTATTGACTAAAACTGTTTGCCATTTAAATTCACACTTTTAGAGTAAATGGGTTAAAATCAATAAACATGACATGATGAAATAGTGAATAAACAGAAAAAAAAAAAAAAAAAGATTAAAACCAACAACTGTGTAAAAATGGATACTTCCTATAAAAAATATACTTTTAGACTCCACCGGCAGTAAAATAACACCAGTTTAAATCAATCAGGCCTCCAGCAACTCAAGGCCGAATCACATTAGCAACCACAATCGTTTTCAGCTTCAGTGAAAGAATCGACCTGATCAAGATACTAATGCCATAAACACATTACTCATTGTCCCTTTTTGCGAGACAGTTGGCTAAATGACAAATACCAAAAAGCACGAGTGACTGTTAAAATCTTTTGACTTTTGAATCTTACATTTGCAGTATTTTTTATTTTTTTTTACTGTAAGCTGATGCTTACAATTGAATGGACAATCGGTACAGTCAGTCAAATTACGTCAGGGCTGGACAGGATCCTCTCTTCTGAATAGGTGGAACCATTTTAGTTAGTAATTTCACTGACTTGATTACCTTCACCTCGAAGCAGTGGTGAACTCTGTACTAATCATGCACTACATTTACATTTACAGTTAGCAGACACTTTTATCCAAAGCGACTTACAAATTAGAACTAAAATAAGCCAGTCATCGTGAAGAGGCAAAAACAATGCAAGAAGTGCTCAAAATACAAAGTGCAGGCATTGCTCAGAGTAGCATGAGCCAGACAAGGGAGGATTAAGGGAAAAGGAAAGGAATATTTTATTTAGTTTTTTTTTTTAAGAGGTTAAAGTCATGCGTTTTTAGGCCAAAACATTTTTTGTCACATCCAGCAAACATCTCCTCAATATCCGCTAGCTGCCTGCCCCCTGAACACATGAAAAACACGGCCTCTGAAGACAGCCCAGGCTCCACAAACGGCAAGAAAAACAAACTGGCCCAGCCTTGGCCACGAAACATAACAAACAGTGTTCCAGCCAATAACCGACAAGAATGATTTGGGGGTGGGGGTTGGGGGGTTAGTGCGCATGCACATGAAGGGGGGTAGAAGTTAGAAGTTAGCTAGAGGATAGATGTCCTAACAACGACTAACGTTAAAATTGTATTTTCTTGAGAATTTTGATATGGCCGACACACGACCAAAGAGACGACGTTCCGATGAACAAATAACAAAGAATAGGGAAAAGGAGAAGGAACGCGAAGTCCCGAATTTACATCGGAAAAGCGTTCAAAAGTTGGCGAGAACTCTGCCGGGAGAAGGGCTTCCAATCCGACATTCAGGTGGCTCTGTTTTTGCTGGACAGGTGGGTAAATCCAGTTTGTTTTTTCTAAATGGTTCATGGCTGTTTTAGGAAGCACGGAAGGGAGGGGGAGGGGACGGGATGAGGAGGAGGGAGGGTCGAGCTAGCCTCCATTTTGTTTGACAATACTTCAAACGACAACAAGATGTGACATCACCCAGCATTGCTTCGAGCACTTTTAAGTGCTCACGGAAGAGATGAGTTTTAAGTTGTCTTTTGAATGTTGTCAGGGATTCTGCATTCCGGATGAGGGTGGGGAGATCATTCCAGCATGGAACCGTGAATGAGAATATTCTGGAAAGTGATTTTGAATTGATTTTTTATATAATTTCACTACTTTGGTTTAGCTGCTGCTATTTTTGCTGCCCTTGACTTCTCCACACTAACTAAAGAAAAACAAATTAAGAAATATTCCAGGTGTTTCTTCATTTCCCTCTAATCGCAACATTTAAAAATCAAGACGTTTTCTTATAAATATTGTTTTAATGGGTAATCATTTATTTTTCTTGTGTCCTCAGCTTTATTTTCCATCAAGTTAGTTTTTTTGTAAAGTTCCTTTGACAAAATGAATCTAGGTCTTTTATGACATCATTCCTCAGGAAGTGGCATTATTTGATGATTTTTGACAAAAGCACAAAAACACACAAGTATAAATTATGTGGAGCAATGGTTTTGTTTAATCTGTTATTTTTTGTGGTGTTAGTTGCAATATTTTTTAAAGTCATGTTCAAATTCAAGTTAGAGAATTCAAAATGTACTAAGTATCAGAATGACTCAAGTAATAATAATAATAATAATAATCACATTATATGATGGTAATAATTCAGTGAAATAGAATAGGACTCCTCAATATTATTATTTTCTATTAATTTGTTTATTATTCTTATGGGGGGTGGGGTGAGCTCTTGAAAATGACATTGCATGATTATTGTAGGTGTCAAAATTCTGAAATTGCACATTCACACTTAAGTCCAATCGAGTAACACCTTCTCTTGATGATTTGCTTTAAGTTTAATCTACCCTTCCTCATGTCGGGTAGATGCATGATTTTTCCTAGCAGAACAAATGTCAAAGCTGCTCAATTTTGCTCGACTTAAAAGAAAGGGGAAAAAACACTGTGTTAGATCTGGATTTGAACCGTCTTTGTTTTGCTATCTAATAACATGTGAAGCAAACCTACTGATTTTATTGTCTCAGCATCCATCCCATTGTAATTCTGTTGAGTCGACACACCTCTCCTGAGAAATGACAGGCTTCATAAGCCTGTCTATTTGTCTCTTCCTTTGTCTTACTTTAAGACACGGCCTCTGACTTGTGTGGTGAGTATGTGTGTTAAAGATGCATCATTTATTTTCATTTAAGCTGCCAGGCTACCAATTATACACCCCAGTTTCACAGACAAGGCTTAAGCCTAGTCCCAGACTAAAATGCATGTTTGAGCTGTTTTAACTGAAAGAAACTTCCACTGACATATGTGACCCTGGACCACAAAACCAGTCATATGGGTCAATTTTATGAAATTGAGATTTATACACCATATGAAAGCTGAATAAAAAAACTTCCCACTGATGTGGTTTGTTAGGATAGGACAATATTTGGAAAAATCTGGAATCTGAGGGTGCAAAAATATCGAAACATTGAGAAAATCGCCTTTAATGTTGTCCATTTATGTTCGCGATTGTGCTGCATTCACTCACAAAAATAAATGTTTTATATATTTACGGTAGGAAATGTACAAAATATCTTAATGGAACATGATGTTTACTTAATATCCTAATGATTTTTGGCATAAAAGAAAAATCGATAATTATGACCCATACAATGTATTGTTGGCTATTGCCACAAATATACCTGTGCTACTTGTGACTGGTTTTGTGATCCAGGGTCACATATCTTAAAATATGTCAGCGCCATTGTTTTGTCTCAAGATGCACACCAGTAAAGTTGTTTTCTAAGTTTTCTGTCTTCACATTTATAAAAGTTGCTTAAATGTCCTAAGTGAACTGAGGCCTAATATTGGCTTTAATCTAAGCCCTTTCTGTGAAACCAGGCCCAAATCTCACTATCTTCCTCTCTGTCTTTGCTCTGTTCAATATGTACAACTACAATAAGATAATATAATATAGTGTGTGTGTGTGTGCGTATCTAAACACGTTTCTCTTTCCATCTCCATGCCTCTCTTATGTAGTGTCTGTGAATTTACAGCTTTCTCTCAAACAGACACACACCTAGATAGATTCCCTCAATACAAACCACAAGCACATTGAGATGAACCCTTAAACTGTTACTCCAACTAAATGTACAATAATAGAATGTATGGCATTAAAGCTTTTTAAAACAAACAAAACATGCTTTACAGTGGAAATAAAGCAGTTGGTCAAATTAACAGTATTTAGACTTTAAGTCCAATCAAAAATGATATAACAAACACGCCATCTTGCAGTAATACAACCTGTGACGTCACGGGGTTGGTTGTCTTGCCTGAGTTCAACAAAACAAATACAACAGGGGAGAGACGGTTAAAGACAGACATTGGAGGATAGATAGTGAAAGATAAAGACAGAGACAGTGAAATATGGAAAATGGACAGCCAAATGGCATCAGAAAAAAGGGAGCCCACTATTGCATTGCTCCAGTGTGTAAAAATTTGATTTAACGTACGTGTTAAAGTGAAGGACAAAAGAGTCCATTTTCATAAACTGCCGCTGAAATGGCCTGATTCGTATCCCGATATACACATTCAGACAGAAGACCCACTGCCTCAAAATTTCCATTTACTTATTGGTTATGTTGCCAAAATGACTTTCAGAAATTAAAATGAACCACAACTAAACACCCATTTGTTATTCCACAACATACAGAGAAAGCGTCAAAGATGATGCAAACCGCAAAATAAATTCTTACCGTGAATCCACGTTTACCAATCAGGACCCAATATGCTGGATAATCCCCAAACGTTATTGCAAATCCTATCATCTTCCTTGCCATATTCTTTTTTGATCCATTTGCATTCCGTGCAAAAGTTTTAACCAACTATTCCTTCACTGCTGTAGTTTATGTATTAATTGACAGTTTAATTCTCAGTAGTTTTTATTAATGTTTTAAATTATATATTTTAAATTTGCTAAATAATAAAACGTATTTTAGAGTTCATTTTCATGCATATTTATACATACAATGTCCTGGGGACAGAAATGTTACCTATTCGGTGGAATGGCTCAGGTGTTATGAGCTCCATATAAGGTTATTTCGGGGTGGAGATGCACGCACAATATTCTGCTGACTGGGTTTTATAGGCTAAAGGGAATTTCGCGCAATCTTAAAAACAAAATTTTTGCAAACTAATTGTTTTATTAGATCTTTTACATGTCTACAATGGACACCAAGAAGCAACATAAAAACCCTAATTTTAACCATACTTATATGAGTTTGTGAACTAGTGTTGAAATAGTCTTGAAGATTTTGAAAAGAACTTACTGTAAGAATGAGCAATGCAATAAGAATATAGAAAAAAGGTAAGATGATATAAAGTCTCAAAAAAACTAGTTTGATTATTTTTGTTGGTTGTAGTAGGTGAATCTGAGTATGTGTATATGTCTTGGTGTGTATGTGGATGCGTTTGTGTGTACTTTCTGGTTGTTTTGATGATAAATACATTATTGTGTGCATTATAGCATTAAGGCATCACTGTGTGAATGTGTGTGTGTTGCTGTGTATTCATTCATCTCGCATCCACTGTGTATGTTTCTTACTAAAACCAATAAAAAATTGATGGACAGTTTATGGTCACTTTGAAGGCATAAATAAAATCATATTAATATTTAATAAATTATCATTAATGTTCATAAAACATCAACATTCTCATTTGTGATGTCCATATCAATGAACGCAGGGTTAAGAATAAAGAATAAAGAAGAATAAATATGCATTAGACGATTACACAATCAGAATTTCATCCAAAATGAAAATTCTGTCATCATTTACTAACCATCATGATGACAGTCCAAACCAGCATGTCTTTATTACATCTGTGGAGCATCAAAGAAGTTTGTGCTCAATAAATAATAAATCAATAAATGGTGACAGTGTATGGCCAATAATCAATATATGGCCAATATTAAAACATGCATTTTTGTAAAAAAACAAAACAAAAAAACAAACACAAAAAACCCCACCAAACCCTAAATGAATAGTTTTAAATACTACAAGTGAATTTAGGCATGACACATTATCATTTACAGTATGAAAAAAGGTTGTTTTAATTCACATTTCACATTTGTTAAAAATTACATTTATTAAATGTTATTAAATTTCTTTTAAAGATTAAATTAAAGTGACCACTAGATTTATATATCCAAAAGTGATCAATATTTTATAATCCTATAATTAAATCCTATGATTAATCATACTATAAAACTGAACATGTCAGATTTGCAATCTAGTTGTGATTCTGACATTTTCTGATGGCTATGTGTTGTTTCAACCTTTAGGGTGTGACCCAGTGCTGACAGTTAAATTGAGCAACGCATCAGCAGGCAAATTCTGACTCAGATGATGTGAATCTGACGTTTTGACAACCTGTCTTTTGCCCACGTTTGCAGCAAAGAAGGGGAGAGTGTTCCAAACAGAGTGCTTTACAATGAACACAAGAGGAACCCACTCTGTTTTAACAAGCCTCCTTCAGCCCCGAATATCTCGGCAGACAGAAAGCAAGTTTGATTTGAGAACATAAAAAAACACTGTATGACATCCTTCCGAACGTGTGCACACACAAAATAACCCCATTTAACAGGAGTGACATCTGTGGCGGGAGTGATTTGCTTACAAGGTGACACTGCATCAGTCTTGGCGGCCATGTTTGGCAGCTTGTCAATAGAGGAAAGACTAGACATATGAAGATGGTGAAATGCACAGCTTTTTACAATTTACGATTCTCCTCTGAAGAACTGCCAGGAAGCCCAAACCTCAAGCTCAGAGGAAAGAACAGTCCGGAAAAATCAATGACAAGGTAAATTTACTCAGGTTTAAATATTTCATGCTTGAAAATGTTTTTAAAACTCCCATAGCATTGAGAGGAGGGCTCGGCTGTCACTCCAGGCCTTCTCCTTTAATGCAGACTTATTTTCCAAATTACGTATTTTCCTCCCACTCATTTTACCATAGCCTTCAAAATGATTAGAAATCTATATTTCATACTTCTGTGCAGCACCGTGCCCTGCAACACTCACCCGGTTAGCCCTTTCATTCTCCCTCCTTCCTTTCATTTCATTTCAGACAATCTGTCGTGCTCGACTTCATACTCTCTGGTCTCACTGCATGATTTTTTTTTCATCATGTTCAAATTTAGATTCATATGGATGTTATGCTTATTAAAAGCATGCAATACTGATTCAATTTGGCCTTCTGTGTAATCTGCAAAATATAGTGAGAGCTGGGGCAATCGATTTATGACATCATTTTACTTCTGATTGAATTTGTGCATTATAGCCATTAAAACTGCAAAACAAACTTTTTGTACGGAGAGTGTTTTCATCTCGGTGGAAGAAAAGAGAGGGAGAGAGGTGATGGAATATAATCATTTTGGGTAGAATCATTTAATAATAATGATTTTAGGTTTGTGATTTTGCTTTTCATTTAGGCTTAGAACACAAGTGGAATGTGGAATGAAATAGCAGGGACAAAAAAGGTTCTGGAACGAACTGATTTTTTCAAATAGCTAAATCCCCAGAGAAGATCACCTCTTGAGATGCTAAGGCACTGCTGCACTCCCCTAAAAAGAGAAAGCCATGGAAGAGAACAGAATGCAGTGTCAATATGGTGGTATAAAAATGATTTGGTAAAATAACACTACAGAACAATGAAGACTCTGGAGGTCCATCTCAACCAAGATGAAAAGAGAGGCCTTTATGTTTTACCTTGTAGCTATTTTGCAGTCCTTTTCAACTATTTGACATCCTTGATGGAAAATACAAAGAAATGCTTACAGAAACCCATTAGAAATGTTGACTCAGACCTATCTTCCTTTCTTAGTTTTGAAGGTGAACATGTTTTGGGTTTCTTTGTGCAGAATGCTCTAGACTAGAGTAACTAGTGAATAAACTATTTAAGTGAAAGATTCTCTTGAAATATACATTATGTACTGTATGCAATTGTGAAGGTGATACTGTATGGCGTTAGTGTGGTCAGGCAATATCCTGACTGCATAGACAACAGTGACCAAAGACAAGCAAGCCACATAACTGCACACAGATGTCCACCACACGCCACTGAACAGGTTGTGCATTAATGCAAGAACTGATGTACTGCAAACCAAATGGATGCAAGTCAGTCACCATTCTGTTAAATTATCTGTTAAAACAATAATGTTGCAATAATAAGAAAAATATACATGTAATAATAATAAATATTATGCGGGTGCTTCTTTAAGTATTGGCACTTTTGGCCCTTTGGACATTTAGAAAATAAACTCCCCTAAAACACTTTTCACACTTTCACTGGTTTAAATAAACTACTAACAATGTTCAACAGTGGACATTGAACAGAGACGGTCCATGAATCACAAGATATCAATGCCATTTTTGTGAAAGTCATGAACATTTAATCCATCGCAGTGGCATTTTTTGATGGAAATGATTGGTGGAAATGACATTTTAAATAATAAAAATAGACTTTTGCTAGAGCTGATTTCATAGACAACATTTTAATAATCCTAAATTAAATATTAATAATATAATATACTATTATTGCTGTGTTTTGGTCCATGTAAAGTAAAATCTTTAGACCATTGAATTTCCATTAGAATAAGAAAGAATATTAATTTCCTCACTAATTTCAAAGTCTTGCCTCTAGCTTAAAGATGAATCTGTTGTATACGTAAGGAATAATTGACGACAGGCCGTTGAATTATTAGAAAAATAATGCACACCCGAGGTGGTAATGCGGAGTGGCCGTTACACCTCGGGTGTGCATTATTTTTCTAATAATTCAACGGCCTGAAGTCAATTATTCCGCTTATACTACAGTTACCACACCTCGAAACATTGTTCAGATTATGTATTTCAAGACGTTTGTAAAGTTTTTGTCATTAAAACGCTCTTGTATGTAGGACTAATTTCTTACGCATCTAATCCAATGCCTCCGTTGCTAATTCCAAAACGTCATTTTAGAGTTAGTAACGGAGGTTTGAGCCACTGATAGCAGACTAATGCTGGGGACACACGACTAGCTGACACATTCTCTGACTGTTTTCATCGCAGCAGATTTTAAACACTGACTTTGAACACAGACTGAACGCGCTGAACACGCGTTTGGGCATGATCAGTCATCAAATTACATTCATAACCGGCCTTAAAGTGTGTCCTCGGCTCGGCTTTATGCAGTTATTAGAGAGAGATGTTGCAATAATGAGACAGAAAAGCATGTGCGTCAATATTATTTATTTATTAATTCAATTCGTTTTAATTAATTCGTTCATTCTTTTTTTTCTATTATTGCCAAATAAATGAAGAAAAAAAAAGCCTTTTAACAAGTAAGGCCTATCAATAATTATTTATTTGTTATATTATCTGCAATAAAAATCCGTGCTACAGGACTATCCATTTATTTAGCCTATATTCAGTTTAATTTTCTATTGATTATATAGGAATATACTTTATTTATTAAAATTAAACTGCATGTTTCCATTGATTGTGAAGCTAGACATTGAAAATTGCAGATCAAGCGCATGGGGCTAAATGTTTTTTCTTGTTATGAATTGTATCCTATTTTCCGTTATTACAGTTAACTACGCGAAGTGATATGGAACTGTAATGCGGTCAAGACCTGCCTGGAACTACTTTAGCTGTGCGTTTCCCTGAAAATAATGCACACCTTAGAACGTTCGTCAACCAATCAGATTCAAGCATTCAACGGCCCTGTAGTATAAAATGTTATAATGTGCAGATTTGCAATGTACACAGTCTCAAGTTTCAAAAACATGTGACACACAAACATATTATATGAAGATTTCATATTTTTGGTACTGCAGAGAAGAGGTGTGATTCAGACTTGATGCTTTTTATCTCTGATTTCTTAATTTAGTCTCCAGCTTGCCAACACCTTTCTTGGAAACCAAATGTTGGCAAATGTCATTGTGTCAAAATTGAAGCTGCCCTTGCCAGCTCATTCTTTTCACACTCATGACAGAATTTTGCTCAGGTCATGATCATCATCCAAGAAAATAAAGGGGACCTGGCCATCAAATCAGAATTGATACACATAAAACAACATTATTTGTTACATACTAGATGATTAAGACAAGACTAAATGTCACACCATTTTTAATACTATTTGTAATATTATTTAGTGCTTGATTTGATAAGAATCTAAGTCAACAGAGAGAAAATTGAAAAACATTATGACAATCTTAAAAACCTGTGCAAAGATGATAGAATTAGAAGTTTTGCTCATCGGAGTTTTAGTTCTTATTCATTATAGATTTTTGAGAATCCACATAGACCGTTGCCCATGGCAACACTAAAGGGCCATTTGTATTAAAGAAGCTCTTTAATGTGGTAAAGAGACTCAGTAAGTTAAAATTCTTCAAGAAATATCTAACACTGCCAATGAAGGACATCCCTGTAGTTAAAAAAATATATAAAAACACAGAAAGGCATAATATAAACTATTAAATGTTTAACTTGGAGTTTAAGGAAACGCTCAAAGAAATGAACATGATTCTCTTTGAACCTTTCTCTCATTTCCCCCATCTTTCCCTTCCATTTCTGTCATGCAGGCACATTCTCTCATGGTCTCTGTCTAGCACCTGGTAATAAGTTGACACCCTTGCATTCTCCCGTGTGAGAGTGACACCAGACCCAGTCCGATGATAGATCTGACTTCTGCTTTAACCAGCCTCTCATCTCACCTCCTCTCCACTCCCTTGTCATCTGACAATGCAAATGGATATTTGGGGATTTTGGAAATATATACTGCACTGTATGTCTTAGTGCTCTTTCCCTATGTTTGTGTGCTTTATCCCTTTTGCTTAAAATGATATGAAATGGAATGTTAGATCCCACCTGTAGGAGAATTCCAATGTTACCTTGGAAGACTTGGGTATTGTCCCACTTTATATGCACTTACGGTAATGTACAATGGCCACCGTGTGCCTGTGATCGTAAAGTCCACGAAACCATAGTGTGTCCTGTTTTAGATTTTAGAAGTATGCTCCCGAATGCTTCGCTGATGGCCGATATGCACCCTCGATGCACATTTTTACCAAGCCTGTAATTGGTATGTTACCATTATGGTGATCAGTGTTTGCTTTAGTTGGGCTGTTGACCCTTAGAGCATTAACTTTAGATTTTGATTGGCTGCTGTACCTGAGTTATAACAGCCAGATGAACAAAGAGAAAAGGTGTTCTGATGGTGTTGGTTGTGTTTTAACATAATCATTATTTCACAGTCATTTGACCTGAATCACTGAACTCATATAAAGTCCAATTCTGAGTTAGATTTACTTAATTAATTATAGCAGCACTGTCCTTGAAAAGCATAATATTTGTAATTTTTACAATGTAATCCAAATAATTTCTTAAAAGTTGTTCACATACAAATTATTATTTTTTATTTTTTATTTTAGACACAGACATCAAGAATCAGCCTGTGAATCTCAACAATGGTGACAATTATAAAGCATGATGCAGTGCCTTCTTGGTGCCAGCAATCAAAACTCATTCATGGCTCCCATCATGCATTGCTGCATGAATAAATAATGAGCTTATGTTCAGAGGTGATCTGTTTGTCACCATTGTTGAGATTCATACGCAAATTCTCGATGTCTTTATGTGCCTACCTGAAATACTTTTTAAGATTTTGTTTTTCAATTGATTTGATCATTTGGATTTCATTGAAAAGGCATGCTCTACAAGGACAGTGCTGCTATAATAAGGTAAACTTAACTCAGAAATGCTGCTCTCAAAGAGTTAGGCCAATTCAGGCCAGTGATTCAGGCCAACTAATGATTATGTTAAAACATAACCAACACCATCAGATCACCGTTTCTCTTTGTTCATCTGGCTGTTATAACTGAATTACAGCAGCCAAACAAAATCTAAAGTTAAAAAGTAAGGGTAAAAAAAAAGGGTAAAAATTGCACATATCAGACATCCCATTTCTTAGTCAGTCCATTAAACACCACCCATGTTTCAAAGCATTGACAATAGCCTCTGCTCTGACAGCCTGGTGGAAATATCATCACATCACAAACTCTAATCAGGCCCCATCTGAACTCACCCCACTCTGGAATAACCCTGATTTCACAAGCAACAAAAAAACACTCAATTTCCAAAAATGGGCACAAAAGGGCATCTCACATTTAAATGACTTTTTTCAGTCTAACAACTTTGTTTCATTTTCTTACTTAGTCCGGGAGTACGGTATCGTGAGCAATCAATTCTTGAATTATCTGCAACTCAATCAGCTGTTTTATCCAAAATCAACAACAGAACTATCAATATTCACCTTCCTACCCCATTAGCAGATCTAATTAATATATCCTCCCCAAAAAAATTACTTTCCAAAATATACAAAATTTTAGCTAATTCAAATAAAACCATATCTTTACCAACAATCAAATGGAAAGAAGACCTTTCGATTGCTCCTGATACCGACTTCTAGACTCAAATTTGTAAAAATATTTATTCCATGACTAAAAACGCCAACCTTCAGCTCATACAGTATAAGACACTTCAGAGAACACACTACACTGGGGAAAGGCTGGCTAAAATGGGATTCACATCAGGAATTTGCTCACACTGGTCACAAAACTGTCCGGACACATATATCCATGCCACATGGCACTGCCCACCCATTAAACACTTTTGGAAAGACGTCACTGAATCCCTATCCCGCCTCCTGGGCTGGCCCATTATCCCATTATCCCCCTTACTCTGTCTACTAGGTGATCTATCAACTCTCAATCAGGAAATAACAAACAAAAGGATGCTCCTTGTAGCCTTAGCCATCGCCAAGAAAACTATCTTCTTGAACTGGAAATCCCGAAACACTATTCACATAACACATTGGAAAAATTTGCTCATAGACTACATCTCCCTAGAATATTTTTTACCTCATTACAACTGTATATCGGAACCACAACACTCCAGATCAGACCTCATTCAACTATTACAAATCTGACACACTCATCCTGATTAATTACGTATTCATTTATTATTATACATTTATACAAGGTTTTAGTAATATTGTGAGTATTTTCATTATTATAATTATTATTGACATTATGGTTATTAATAATTTCAATATCATAGAAACTTTTAGCAGTGATGGAATGATGGCGATGTGATGATAATTTGCTTGATATAAGGACGGTAATGGTATAATGTATATCTTAAATGATTAAAATAAATAAATGAATAAATAAATGGATAAATGAAATAATGATGATAATAATGATATAAATATATAAAATATAAAAATATAACCAAATCAAGTCAACACCTAACACATACCACACATGATTTTAATGCACCAAATGCTGATTTTAATTCACTTCACCTTCTTTTAATGCACCACGTTAGCTTAGGCATACATACAAATAGTAACTGTACAGTGAATGAGAAGAAAGGGAAAGAAAAGGGGGAAAAAAAAGAAAGAGAAAAGAAAAAGGGAAAAAAGGAAATAAATAGGGGAAAAAAAAGAAAGAAGAGGGGGGAAAAAACATGCACACTGACACAGAAACTAGGAGATGTGTGGTATGTGTTGGGTGTCTGTCACACGTTTGTGTATTGTTATTATTATTATTATTATTATCATTATTACTACTATAATTATTATTGATATCACTATCGCCGTCATTGCAAAGTGTTATCATCATCGCCATCTTTAGCATTACTATTATTATTAGGCCTATTTTATTTTCTTTAATTATTACTATTGTTGTTATTATTATTATTATTATTATTATTATTATTGTTATTATATTATTATTGATATAACTATTGCAATTGTACTGTCAATACAAAATATTATCATCATCGCCATATTTAGTATTACTATTATTACTGTTATTACTGTTGCTATTATTATTGATATAAATGTTGTTATTATTATTATTATTATTATTGATTTTATCAATATCAATATCACTTTTTTTGTGTTAGTATGAGTACCAATACTGTTATTGTTATTATCACTATTATCAATGTTATATATTATTATTATTATTGATATTACTATTGCCGTCAACACAACTTATCACCATCCTTAGTATCATTATTGTATTATTACTGTTATTGTTATCACTGATATTACTGTTACCATCACCACAAAATATTATCATTATTATTATACATGCTATTACTATTTAAATACTTCTACATATCACTATTATTATTTGTCGTTGCTGGTTTTTTTTTTCCATTGCTGTTATTATTACTGCTGTTTTGTTGTTGTGTTCTGTGTTCACCTTATGTATAATAATAAAAAAAAGAATAAAAAAAATAAAAAAAAGTAAGGGTCAATAGTCCAACTAAACTAAACACCGATCACCAGGGGCGGACTGGTCATCGGGAGCACCGGGACATTTCCCGGTGGCCTGACGGTCGTTCTGGCCTGCCGGCTGCCGCTGTGCAGACCATCAGCCTGGCATGTGATAGGCTGGTGTGCAACTACGAATGCAGACGCAGTGCAGTGCTTTAATGCCTTGTCGGTTAAACATTTAATTCGCGTGCTGATGCGCTGTTCTAACGTGTGCGTTTCTCAGCGCGTACATGTGAAGTTCACATGCACTAAAAGCCTGTCTACCAGCGCCTGGATACTGGACTAAGTTATCTTTTGAGTCTTATTGTGCTAATACTGTCAAATACACACAAGGTTTACATAAACAAAGTCGGTTATGTCTAAAGTGAACGCAAACTTGAGAAAATTGAGAGAAAATCTGCTTGTCAAATGCGTGTATAATAGACGCGTCGTGCGCAACTCTTAAAGAGACAGTAGTAATAGTAGTAATAGTAAACACGCTGCCGCTTCTCCTTAAAGGGATAGTTCACCCCAAAATAAAAATTCTCTCATTATTTACGCACTCTAATGTTATTCCAAACCTGTATTAATTTCCTTTTAATATTTTCTAATATTTTTCTAATATTAATATTTTGAAGAATGTGGCTATCCAAACAGTAGCTGGTCCCCATTGACTTCCATAGGAGAAAAATATACTATGGAAGTCACTGGGGTACATCAACTGTTTGGTTACCCACATTCTTCCAAATAACTTTTATTTTCAACAGAAGAAAGAAACTTATTCGAGTTTAAAACAACTTGAGAGAGTAACTTATGACAAATAGCATTTTTAGGAGAACTATCCCTTTAATGTAATAAAACAACAAAATGCAAAGAGAAAATCACTCACTGCTCCTGACTGATAACTTTTAATAGTAGCTTTAATAAGTATCAATGTATAATTTATACAGTGAAGTCTATGTTTTGTTTTATTTTCATATTTGTTATTTTTGTTATTTTAAGTACTTTCTTCAATGCTACTGTTAAGTACACCTACTGCAGCTGAAAACATAAAGCACTGTTTATTTAATTTGTATATTAAGTTGTGTATGTGTAATGTGTATCTTTGATCTTAATATTTAATAACAAAGAAAATGACAAAAAAAATATCTTCGCCCCTGTCTGCTATTCTTTTTTATTTTATATTTTGTTACCTAAGGCTTTGTTTTTAAAATATGGACATTAGTTTGGCTGTAATGCTCAGTCACAAAATAGTAAAACCAACATTAAAAAAAGAATCGTGATAAAATCGTGAATCGTGATTTTTCTGAAAAAAATCGTGATGATATATTTTTGCCATATCGCCCACCCCTAGAGTTGAGCACTGAAAATACATAAAATGTAAATATTTCAACATGTGAATGTGTCTCTTATTATCTCTTTTAAAAAGCCAATTTTCTATTTGTCATTGGTTTGGTAGTATAAATGGTGTATTCCTAGTGAGTTTTTAAGGGTTATTTTTTTATTCATTTATATTGCATCTGGTAGTCTACCTGGTACATTAATAGGGTTAGCCTACAAGTTTATCAGTCCAGTAGATTACATGAATAGGGTGGTGGTGACTGCAGCAGCAGAGGTGGCCTGGCAGTGGAGTCAAATTCCCGGCCTGAATTATTGTCCCAGTCCGCCACTGCCGATCACCATAATGATGACCATTTTAAATAATATACAAATAATTTTAATAATTTTAACAAATAATAGGACAATATTTGGCCGAGATACAACTATTTGAAAATCTGGAATCTGAGGGTGCAAAAAAATCTAAACATTGAGAAAATCGCCTTTAAAGTTGTCTATTTATGTTCGCGATTGTGCTGCATTCACTCACAAAAATAAATGTTTTATATATTTACGGTAGGAAATTTACAAAATATCTTCATGGAACATGATCTTTACCTAATATCCTAATGATTTATGGCATAAAAGAAAAAGCGATAATTTTGACCCATACGTGCAACTTGTGACCGGTTTTGTGATCCAGGGTCACATACAAGTTGTATGGAACACTTTTATGATGCTTTTGTGTGCTTTTTAAAGCTTGATTATCAAAGAACGGCCTGGATATTCTTTTAAAAAAAAAGAAAAAAAAAAGCATCTTTAGTGCTCTACGTAAAGAAAAATAGAAAGTCATACAGGTTTCCCGTACAGAAAAAAAAAATATTGAAATATATTTTAAAGTGTCAAACATATATGTGGCATATATTCCAAATACATTGAAATATATTTCCATTGTTGTTCACTTATATTTATCATTTTGAAATATATTCTGAAATATAACAAAAATATATGATGTTAAGTGTGAAATATATTTACATGTATAACATGTAATGTAAAATATATGACAAAATATATGGTCAAAAAATGTTTAACTTGCTAAAGAAGGGTCGAAAATGTATTTTGATCATAGTAATTCCTCTACTTTTTCCCCTATACACAACAGTAGGCTACCATATTTCACTACTGTATTATGACACACAGCTATAATAAATACTGTACTTACATTTAAATGACTGCAATGTAAAATGACAGATAGTTGCTTTACTAGGACTATTAGGCCATATTAGGTGGCACGACCCTAACACTAAGTGCAATTATTAGATTTATTGTTGTGTTTTATTGACATCTTTCCTAAAGTCATTTAAATATTGAAAATATGCACAATATTTATGATTCAAGTATAACAGTGACACTCCAACAGTGAAGTGCACTTAAACAATAGATAGAACTCAGTGTCTAACACTGCATATACACACTATTAAATAACTGTATTCAATTCTGTAAAAATAGAGGAAAAAAAACTCTGCATTCTGTGTTATTTCCTACATAAAATTGTCATTTTAGGCCAATAAAGTCAGTAAAGGGGCAGCTGTGGCCTACTGGCTTCGGGCTTCGGGCTTCGGGCTTGTAACCGAAGGGTTGCTGGTTTGATCCCCGACCAGTAGGAAAAATGTGGGCGGGGGAAGTGGTAGAGCACTGCTCTCCCATACCCACATCCACAGCTGAAGTGGTCTATCTAAAAAATAAATTGAAAATGTGTTGTTTGTTTGTGAAAATGTTAACTTTTTAAATTTCTAAATATATTTCACATGAAACAATTAGCAAAAGTTAAAACATATATGAACATATATGTTGTTAGTAAATATATTGACATATAAATATATTCACATATTTAACTAAAATATATTTATTGGGCCAATTTCAAATATTTGCATATATTCCAAAATATATTCTGAAAATATATTTCAAATATATTTCTTTTGTGTATGGGTTAGAATGAAATTAAGGTGCTTTAAGTTATAATCCACTCAAAAATAAAAGAACTGTCAACATTTACTTTATTTATAAGTCGCTCCTGCATGTTTTTTCTTTCTACCTTTCACAAAATAAGATATTTCAAGGACAGGTTTGAGATGCACTGCTTTAAGGTACCTTAAGGTTGCCTTGTTTCCCACTCTGATCTACACAAAGATCTTTACTTTATTATCCTTGATGTGTTGTATTTTTATAATTTCAAATGCAAGGATTTAGCTAGAGTTAATTTGTGTTCTGGTAATAATAATTTTGTTTCCTGCTGTGTCAAAGGTGGCTAATAAGAGGAACGGGGCATCTTGTGTGTGTGTGTGTGTGAGAGTGTGTGTTTTATGTCAGGGCTAAATGAGGATCATTGTGACTGACTAAACATACACAAAAACTGTTTCTTTTTTACTCACACACACACACACACACACACACACACACACACACACACACACACACACACACACACACACACACACACACACACACACACACACACACACACACACACACACACAGGTTAAACACATACACTCTCACATGCACTCTCTCTGACACACACACATTTCAAGATTAGTATTCTTTCCTCCCTGTGGGTGGGAGGTGTCTGCGTTGCCATTGTTTGTTTAGAGAATTAATTTAGCGCAAGCTCGGTGCCGTGCTCCGGCTAATTATTCGCGCCGCTGCTCATCAGAGCGGAACAGAACCGGTGACGGCAGGTGAATAGATGAGTGTATTTAACCTCCACATCTTGCCGCATTAATGGCCTGACTCTCCGTTTACTGACAACACTGACAGTGACTCTGGTAGCCATGCAGAAAATCGCGCCATTATTGCTGCATATATTAGCTCTAAAAAGCATCCACATAAAGGTACAGTCCTGGTCAGAATTATTGGCACCCTTGGTAAAAACGTTCAAAGAAGGCTGTGAAAATAAATATGCATTGTTTATCCCTTTGATCTTTCATTTTATGATTTAAAAAAATCATAAAAATCGAACCTTTCATTGAAGTAAACCTAATGAGTAGGGGGAATCACATCATGAAATAGGCTAATTTTGTTTTTCTCGAATGCACATTGGCTACAATTATTGGAACCCTTAGAAATTATTTTGAGTAAAATATGTCTGAAGAACATTCCCCTTCATAATTAATTTTTAGCACACCAGGGTGACTAGGAACATGAAATTATCCAACCATGACTGCCTGTTTCACATGAGGAAAAACAAAGGCCAAATTCCCTCAATCATCCATCACAATAGGTCAAATCAAAGAAAACTGTTCTGATGTGCAGCAAAAGATTGTTGAGCTTCACAAAATAGAAAGTGGCTGTAAGAAAATAGCTAAAGCATTGAAAATTCCCATTTCCACCATCAGGGCTATAATTAAGAAGTTGTTACAATATAACAATTGTTATATTGTTGTTGTTGTTGTTGTATACAAGTTGTTGGAAATGTTACAAATCTGCCTGGAAGAGGACGTGTGTCTATTGTCTTAATGCACATTGAAGAGGAAAGTTTGAGTGGCCAAAGACTCTCCAAGGATCACAGCTAGAGAATCAAAGAAAATAGTTGAGTCTTGGGGTCAGAAAGCCTCATAAAAGAATATCAAACAGCACGTGCATCACCACAAATTGTTTGAGAGGGTTTCCACAAAAAAAAAAAAAAAAAAAAAAAATCCTCCTCGGTCATCCAAAAACAAACTCCAGCATATTCAGTTGTCAGACACTACTGGAACTTCAAAAGCGACCAGGTTGTATGGTCAAATAAAAAAATAAATAAAAAAAATGTGTTTGGTGCACATAGGGATAAAAAAGTAGGCTACCCGACATGTACGATTAAATACACTGCTGGATCTTTAATGTTGTGGGCCTATTTTTCTGCCAGAGGTCCTGGACATCTTTTTCAGATACATGGCATCATGGATTCTTTCAAATATCAACAGATAAAAAATCTAAACTTGACCGCCTCTGAGAAATCTTCTAACGGCCTGTGGTTGGATCTTCCATCAGCACAATGATCCAAAACAAACATCAAAATCTACACAAAAGTGGGTCACTGGGCACAAAATTAAGGTTCAGTCAGGACCACTTCGCCAAGTATTTAAATGTATTACAATTATAGCATACAGTTAGTGTTGGTGGTATGGTTCTGTTCTGGGCAAAACTCCCACGCCTGTCCATGCAGCTCTGCCTGGACAGAGTGGGGAGAGCAGCAAGTCAAACCCCCTTGGGGTACAGAACAGAACCAGTATATGCATACATAATTACAATTTTCAATTACATAAGTTGTGAAAATACAAATACATGATAGAAAAGCTTGCAATGTATTAAACTGTACGGGAAAAACGAAATAGTCAGAATGATTAAAGGTTCGGTTGGGTGGAGTTGGGGTTGGAGGGAGTTTAAATGCGAGCAGCGATGCTATGGAGGAAATGCTGAAGGAATGGGAGTTTATATGTGCCACTGTGATAGATGTCGACACTGGATTGGAACACGTCATGAACAGTTGGCTATCACGTGATGCGAGTTTGGCTTACGTGGCCTGCCTGAACTTACGCGATGCTTGATTTCTGTCATGACCATTCCAGTCCCTTGACCTGAATCCGACAGAAGACTGAAGAGGAGAGTGTATCAACATGGACTTAGGAAATTGAAGGATCTGGAAAGACTCTGTATATGGAAGAATGGTGTCTGATCTGTCGGGTGTTCATCCAAACTCATCGGGCATTATAGGGGAAGACTTGCAAAAAGTATTGAATCAAATTAAATATGGCCAATTTGTCTCAGAGAAAAACCTTTATTTCATAATGAGATTTTCCCTGCATTTTCAATTGTTTTACTTCAATATAAGTTTTTTTTTTTTAAATAAAGGATTAATAATGCATATTTATTTTCGCAGGCTTCTTTGTTATTTACAAAGGGTGCCAATTCTGACCAGGACTGTATGATATTAGGGCCTGTACACACAGTAGAAAAAGTGCTCGAGTTTCCTAGTGTATTTGTACCAACGTTAAACATCACAACTCTGAAAACAAATACATGTTTGGACAAAATCATATCAGCTTAAGATCTTAATTTATTTCTGGTGATTTATTATTCTCTAGGCACTTTTGCCGTTGTTAGCACCGTAGTTATTGACACCTCAGCTCTGTTGTCACATCTATGGATTCAGTTGGCTGTGTGAGCTATAATATCAATGAGTCTTTATTTAGCTTCGCTGGGGAGCCATTCATTTGGACAGCGGAGGTTTAGCTGGTTCTTACAGAATCTCAGCAAGGGTTGCACAGACACTGATTTCTTCCACTCCAAGACATTTATTTTAATTTAAAACACATGTACCTTATTCTTAGAAATGTATTCTTTGCATTCATATTCGTTTCATAGGTATCTACAAAAGTTTAACTTCAATGCCTTTGAAATGTCATTTGGTAAAGCATCAAGTAAAAACATATTTTGTCCTTATAACTTGAATAAATGTGCAAGTATACATATTTTAATCATCCATCCATCCATCCATCAAAACCACTTGTCCTCCTATAGGGTTGTGGACAGCTAAATAAGTTTTTTTTTAAGTGAAGTATATATTTTACAATTATTTTTCATGTTTTATGTTTCCTTACTTGCATGCTGGTTGCAATACTCTTTCAAGGAAACATTTCTAGGAAATAAATCATTATTTCATACTATGTTTGCAAGAATCTCTTAGTTTTAAAATTTTACTTCTTTGATATGATTTCAGGACAGTTGTGTCATATTGAAAAAAATGTATTTATGTATAGAGAGTTGTATTCAAGGCAAGCTATTTCTGAACAAATGAACAGAGATCTAAAAAAATAAATATAATCTGTATTTCATGTATGTAACAATTTGTTCACATTTATTAAGAATAATTATTAATGGGTTCAAATAAGAAAAAGGTCATTATTACCTGCAGTGGTTTTAAAGAGAATACAAAGACTTATGCACACACATCCCTCGTAACAACACATATGGAGCCACAGAAACGTCTTTCCATTAAAGCTAATTTCACTTGGATCTAAACTTTCAAATATGACCACTCTACTCCCTGTTGAGCATCTTTAAAAAGCTCCTTCAGCCTGTACAATACTCTGTAAAATAATAATCCACTCCTGAGGCTTTCTCAGAGTGTTGCTGTCATGCCCGTGCCCCACGAGACACACAGGGTTGAATAGACCTGTTCTGACATATGAATTTGTGGAATAACGATAGCGAGACAGAAATAAGGCCCTAATAAAAGAATCTACTCCCTCTAAAACCTGCTTTAGATAAGGGCCCCTGTGCGCAGCTAGAGCATTGAGAGCCACACAGAACACAGAATTTCCATTTAGGTTAATCCACCCATTGGTTCAGGGGAGGGTGTATGTGCACACACTCAAATACAATCACACGCACACACACAATCTCTGTCATACTATTGTAAACACATACACAATATCGCTTTACACACAGTCCCTTTTTTTGTTAAACACACACAATGGCAGCAGTTTTTTTTTTTTTTTTTTTTTTTTTTAAGATTTGCAGGCTGCTGTTTTCCTACATTTAAGTGGGAACACTGGAACAGATGTTGGCAAATCGTATAAGGAAGAAATCCCAATACCAACATAATCCCAAAACACAATGTTATTGCTCCAATCCTGCACTGTCGTGCACAAAATTATCCAAATCCAGGATTTCAGCAGAGCCAAAAAACTGTACCGTTTCCAATCTCAAAACTCATTCTGCCTTACAGAGAAGCAAAGTTGTCAAACGAGAGAAATGCATTTAATAAAAAGCATTAGTTCTCAAGGCAGACGCACCAATGGCAGACTTCAGTCATGTTCTCTTCAGGCTGAACAGTAGGCAAAACCGCAATCATTCAGTCATAACCAGTTCATTCCTATTCACGGATTGGCTTTTTTACACTGCAGTTAAACACAGGAGTGTGAAAAGCATAATGAAATGACTATTCCTTGGTATGTTTACTGTTTCAAAATATACCCAATTAAAAGACAAAGTTGATTCCCTGGCCCTCATGTGATCCTGCCATGTGCTCCCCTTGTCATGTTTCCTTTGTTCTCATTGGTTCTTTGTGTTCATTGCTTTCAGGTGTGTCTTGATAGTCATTAGTCCTTGTGTGTAAGCCCTCATGTTTGCCTTGTGACTTTGTTGGTTATTGTTTGAGTTCCTCAATGTATGTTTGTTGCGTAGTCTTGTCATGGTGTTCATGCCTAGTCTGCCTTGGAGTTCATGTTATTGCCTTGCCTGGATTCATGTATTGCCTGTTTGTGGATTATTGTAACTGTTTGCATTTAGATCTTCATCTTTCTTTATTTGAAACAATGCTGCAGATGTTGCAGGTGCACTAATTTGAATACAATTCTAATCTAATATATGAAACAGGATGGGTAGTATCTTATGTGAATTAGGATGAATATAATCTGAATATATCCAACTATGCTAAAAACTAAATCTGGTCACTTTTGTTCCCATGAAGACATGACAAAGGGACAGGCCAATGGATTATAACTTTATGGCTAATAACCAATAGCAAAATTATATATCTTAAGACTTAGAAAGGGTAGTGCCAAATATATTATATGAAGTGAATGAGGCTGTGAGGGATAGAATAGAGTGTTCAATGGATTTTACAGTTGTTTAACAACTTTGTTCAGCTGATGAAAGGCATTTTTGAAAAAACTTTCCACAGACAAGAATATAAGTTGTAAATCACGACACGTACACGATTTAGGACCTTATATTTATCTTATATTATGCTTTAAATTCAATATGATGTCTAACCTCACTAAGGTCTATGGTGTTTTTATATGTAAAATGATTTGTTAAAAAAACAAATAAATAAAATTACAATGGCCTGATATCTTCGGCTTCCAATATAAAACAGGTACCCTACTACCGTTGGCTAACCTGTTTGTTAACCCAACTCAAAACAGTTATTCATTCATGAAATAAAAATAGCTATAGATCTGGGACCGTATGTATAAAGCTGCTCAGAGTAAAAATTTTGTCGTAAGTGTGTCAAAATTCTAAGAATGACGTCATTTTACTCGTATTCCTAAAATTAAGACTACGTGTGATTCATAAAGGTTAAGTGTGAAGAATAGGTCTCAGCTCCTAAATTATTTAAGAGTGGTGGTGAGGTATCCTAATCTAGTTAGGAGGAACAAGATGGCAGCAGAGAGGAGGAGACACACACTTTCCAACGGACAAACAATGTATTGGAGTTATGTATATTATGTTATGTATATTATGACATGATAACAGGGAGTTAAATAAACGATACTTGATCGTAAAAGTATTCTTTATGTAACTGACCTTGTAATAAATTTAATAACTCCTCCCACTCTACAAATCAATGCTCTGACTGCAGTAATGAAAAGTAATAATGACATTTTTGGCAACTGGAAAAATGCAGCAGTGGACCGGTAACAACGTAAGCCCATCAGTCCACAGTAAGCAGGGTCTGAAATATCATTATTGTGGCACTAACCATGCACACCAAACATAGTAGTGGCCAGAAGTGATGAAAGGTTGTTTTTTTTTTATTTTTTTTTTTTTTTTTAATGACCATACAAGTTCCCTCAAACTGCATAAAAATGTGAGGAAAATATTTTATTTTTGTATATTTCAAAATATGAAGGAAGAACTAAAACTTAACAGGCAAACAACAACTACAGGTTTTAGAAAAACAAAAAAGCTCCAGGAAAAAGAATACATTGACAACAATCAGTTATTAATATTTCACTGGTTCTCTCTTGTTTTGCATGTGTTCTTTGCACGATTTGGTATGTTTCAGTGCGTCATCTCATCACAAATAAAACAATTGACTCAAAGCACAACTACGCAATATGCTTACAAAATCTTTAACCTCTTAAGTGTCACCGGCCCACCGGTGGGCCCAAAATCATTACATATTTAAAACAGTAATATCCTATAATAAACAAACTAATCTTGACAAACTATATATCATTTGAAAGCTTACAAACTCTAGTTTTCATATTTGGTGAATAATTTTCAAAATAAATTAGAGAGGAGCTGTAATTTATCAATTTGCAACAACAATATTTTCATATTCCTAAGGCGTGTTCAGACCTTTATTTTGAAATAGCAATGAACATGAAAAATCATGAAAGAATGGTTGAAACCTCAGTTTGTTTTTATGCCAAGAGTTCAAAAGGTATCATCCATTAAATTATTTTAGAAAAAAAGATATTAAAATGTTTTTAATAACGCATATGGAAATGGAGGCGCCCTTATATGGGCAGTAATGGAGTCCGGTTGTCACCTGAAAATGTTTGGTACTGCGCCCAAACAAAAGCTTTGATTTTTCAAAAGCTTTGGCTTTGATTTTCTAGCAGTTTTAGAGTCGGCCAGGTTTTAAAAATATATATTTTATGTAAAATATTAATAATTAAATTTTTACATTGTACATTTTCATAAACTCAAACTTCTATAACTTTTTTTTGTTTCACTTCCTTAATTTATTTCACTTCAACAAAAATCTGCCAAATGTCTTCTTTAAAACAAGACCAATTTTACGTCTATACTCCAAAGCATTCTTTAATTACAACCATTTAAAGTCGAAATGTGAATTTTCATGTATATTTAAAAAAAGGGGGGTGACACTTACATTTTTAAAAATGTTTGGATAAAGGGTGAAGATGTCAATTTTCATAGGCAGCTCAACACTTTTGGCCACTACTCTATGGCAATTCATTGACTGATCTACAAACCATGCGGAAAAAACAAGCCACTTTTATGAGGATTTCGGGCATCCCTGGAGTTGTTGGAGTCATGTTTGCATCATCACTCCAACTGTAAATGAGGAGACATATCAATAGAAAAGGATTCCGTGGAACTTTATTATTTTTTATTTATTTAACTTTTTAAAGTAAATGTAAGTATTGAAATAAATGTTTCAGTGTCTTAATTACGTGATTTTATTATAATTACACTAAATTATTGGTGTCATGCTGCTGTGACCTCACCCTTGCAGGCTCACTATTGGCAGATTCAGAGGTTGAGGGCGGCCATTTTGGGTTGACATTGTTGTAGTCCTTAGTTTGCAGCAATTAAGTGCCACTTCATTCAGCACTTAAGAATCAGTCTTAGACTTTACTGAAAGTTGTTTTTAGCTTCTTTATAAAAGTCTCTGACTCTTAGAAAATTCCTACTTTTCCTAAGAATTTTTTGACACTTAAGACAAAGCTTATAAGACTATTCTTAAGAGCATTTCTGAGAATCTTTACACATACGGGCCCTGATCCTTAACAGTCAACTGAAAATAACCGGATACACAACTTGATTGCTGAAATATTATGAAAATGTAACACTGCAGAGAGTGTTAATGCTATCCTGCTACTAAATCAATAAAGATCAATAAGTGCCAACACTGAAAAATTTAGCTACTGCCCAAACAGTTATCGTGTCATCAATGTCACATCATTGTAATTCTTCCTTCTCCTTGAGCATTACTATTATGTCTTTAGCTAATCAAACATATTTTCCTTCAATTAAATGTAGGCTGTTACATGTGCCAGTGTGTGGTTGGACGAGAGTCAATCTGTGTTACAGAGTTTTCTTTATTTACTTGTCAACTCTCTCTGTATAACCATGTCTTGTTTGTACATAGTGGCCATGGAGGACATTCTTTGTTGGTGCTTTATACAGGAAGGACACGATTGTTGTTTATTGAAGATAAACAGGTTTCCGTGAGCGCATTTGTTCAACCGAGGGTTATGGCAGGATTTCTTGTTTGTTTTCGATTTGTACTCTTTGTCTTTGGAAGCACTGGTTTGTTTGTCTTTGAATTAGAGTTTGTGTGTGTGTGAGAGGGAGTATGTATAGTTGCTTTGTCCATATAACAAGATTAATCTGTGTGTGTGTGTGTGTGTGTGTGTGTGTGTGTGTGTGTGTGTGTGTGTGTGTGTGTGTGTGTGTCACTTTGACAAGGTTCCAGTAGCCGCAGCCATCTTTCCCTTGCAACCTCCCCTCTCTCCAAAGATCAATGCAGCTCCTGTCTTAGCCTTCACCTCCAAGAACACACATTCATTTCACACATACACCCTGGAACAAAATGCTGACTTTTCAGCACAGCCAAAGCACGCGCACGCACACATGCACACACATTATTTATGACCTGTTGTGACAGATGGATCAATAGTTTAATATCAGTGTTTGAGGAGTGCAGTGCCTCTGTCTATCAGATATCCAGACAGGCTACTAAACACACACACACACACACAAAAGTAGCACTTAAACACGCACATTTGAGTGCCATCTGTTTGGTGGACAGACTGCTGCAAAAAATCAGTGCCACTCACTGACCCGGTCCCTCAAACATGACAACCACATGAGCAGCCCATCAAGAGGATGCTGGATGCCTGATTCACATGTCATGGTTTGTGATGCATATATTTGGACATTATTAGAAAAAGTATGTTTTTTCTCCAGTAAAAATATCTCAATATCAAAAAAGATACATTTACTTGAGAAGCACACTCTCACATGATAAGACTTTCAGGAAATAATATCCTAAATTAATGACATTATGCACACACACACACACACACACACACACACACACACACACACACAAAAAAGAATGCACGGGTTCCTCTTTTCCATTAAGTAACAATAAATGGGAATTGGAGTTTGGAAAAACACAACAAAAGTATTACAAATGCAGTCCGATCCATGCGCTATATTGCAAGACAGAAATTTTATTTCATACCCCCCCAAAAAAAAATCTGTTATAATTTACTCCTCTTCATGTTGTTTCAAACCTGTATGACTTTGTGTTTTTGATAAAACACAAGAGACTATTGTGAAGAATGTATAGCAAATGTTTTTTGTCCTTACAATAAAAGTCATTAGGGTTCAATACAGGACAATAATGGACTCCGTTAACTTATTTTATGGGAAAGAAATTATTTTTAAAAAAAAATTTTTTTTTTTTTTTGTTACTTATTTTTTTTTTTTTTCTAACCCAATTTTCCATCGTTTTCTTGTTTTAAGAATAATCCCCTCAAATTAACAAGATTAAACCAATATTTGCCACTGGGGTAAAAAAGCTTAAAGTTTTACTTAACTTCAAATTTTAATGTAATTATACATTCAAAGAAGTCTTAATATGTGGGTTTTGCTTCTAAATCATTTTTTTCCATTTTTCTTATTTGAAACTATTTCAATATGTTTACTGGAAAACAAGACTAAAAATACTGATGAATAAAATGATTCTGTGATGTAATACACTCCAGAGCACATTTTTACAGCTTTATATATCTCGTATGCGGCTTATTTGTCTTTGTGTTTAATGTTTTGTTTAGCCTGTTTTACAGCCAATCGGATCCCAGCCTCATCCGGGTTATTGATTGCTTGCGCGCCCTTATCCTCCAAGGCTGTTCCTTTAATAGACTACAGAGGGCTGTAAATATTATTGCTTACTGTGTGCCTGGCGCACTGCAAATGCAATCACTGTTTTATGACAAATATAAACACCAGTGAGCCAGCAGATCAGGAGTTATCTGAGGTAAGCTTAAAAGAGAGATTTTATTCTTTTAATGTGTCACCCTTTCTCCTTTTTCTTTTCTTGTCGTCTGCGTTGATTTGAACCTTCTGAGAGCCTCATATTTTTTCACTGACCTTTTCATAGAGTGTAACTCAATTTCTGTAATTTTTTTTTAGAATAAAAATAATAGGAAGACATGTTTTATTCACATTTATAATATTATTATGCAATCTTGGATGCAGGATACAAGCGTGAACTGCATTTTTAACTTGTGTTACAGATTAAATAATAAATTATCTGTTATCAATATTTAAGTGTCAGGCGTACGTATGTATCAAACATTAATAGACTATGGACTACCACTACAGTCTTACCCACACTGCACTTTATGAATATGATTGACATGGCATCCTCAGCTGGGGGATGTCAGAGGCTAAGCACTTGAAAACATGTTGTCTCTCTCTTATGCTTCCCTTGCTGCATTTCTTTTTTTTCCCCCACATTGCAAATTTTCTATCTGAATTCTTTCTGTTCCTCCTGCTTGCTCTCCTTCTCTGGGATCGGCTGTCAGAAAGTGCCAAAAAGTTCTGGAACTGTTTAAAGAGTTTCAGATTTAAAGTGGGTTACATTACTGCCAGTTTCAGTGCAAACTGTATGTTCTCACAGTAATAGCTGAGATGAAACAGTACAGGCCCATTTAGGCAAAGTGACACCATTTAATTCCACTTTTTATAATTTGGTTGTAAGGAAAAACCTGTGTTTTTATTCTACAAATAAAGTCCCCCTCAGATTTACGTCAGGTCAGAGGTCACTCTTCCGGCCGGAACTAGACTCGCGTATGGCCATTACCGAAAGCCAGTGATTATAGTTTATAAAGTTATAAATATGAATATTTTTCTTACAAAAACACATTGCTTTGCTTTAAAAGGCCTTTATTAATCCCCTGAAGCCGTATGGATTACTTTTATGATGATGATTTCTTTTTCCTAATTTCACCATGTAATCACATGTGAATCACCATGGGCAAAGGTCAAACCAACAGAAAATATGACTACCATCCTGTAATATCAATGGAGAGGGTAGCATCAATACTATATTTCTGCCACGCTACAGTTTCATTTATATTCATTGGTATGAAGTGAGGCAGTAATTGTTGCCAGAATAACTCGTGCCCATTCTGGCAAAATTGTCCCCTATTAGAGCAAGGAACCATGCATGACCAGTGGCTCTGCTATTATGATGCAAATGAAAGAATCAGTCAAACAGATTCTAAAGTGAATTTGTAATATTCTATAATATTGCTCTCCAGTTCTGAAACTATTACCCAGAGTTCTATTGTCTCTTCACTCAAGGTGAACTGATAGGGGACGAAATTGACTGTGACACTTCTGATGATGTGGCTGGTTTGGAAACACAACTGTCAATCAATCAAAGAGAAACAGTTAGGCAAATGAGTTGCTCAAAAACAAATATACTTATTTAAATAAATAACAATGCATCATTTTCAGCCAAAAGCTGTCCTTGGTGTCTTGAAAAGTTTGAAACTGAAATCAACAGCAACTGCATACTGCAAAAAAAAAAAAAAAAAAAAAAACAGCTTCAATTAGTAAGCAACCATTTATAATTATACAAAACACAGCTATTCAAATGGTAGTGATCAATTTCATCCAGATTATACACATTACCAATCCCTGAAAAACCAGTTGAAAGGTGCTATTTTTTGTTCCAGTATGTTTCAGACTGTTTACTGAAAATATGGCGATCAGTACAAATGAGGGGTTTACACCAGTTAAAGGAGACCTATCATGCTTTTAAATCGTTCCTTTTTACATATAAATCATACATTTGTAGTCTATATAAAGCGGAACTGCAATGCTTGGGTCTGAATTCCTCATTATTATAGCTCCACAGGCCCCTTTTCTACCCCTTTCCTGATGTGCGTCTGAGAGCAACTCGTTTTGGTGTGGTCTCTTTAAAAACAATTGAGACACTTCATACCCCGCCCCCTCTCCAGGATGCAGAGGTGACACTCGGTTCAACTCCACCCCGTTCGGCCATTTTTGTAGTTTGCTAGCAGAGATACGATTATCTAGCGGCACAGAAACTTTTTATTCACACGTTATTAACAAAATGTCAACAACGGAAGACTCGTCCAGCCAGCCTTACATGTTCGAGCCAGAGTCGGAGCCGGAGCGAGATGAAAATGAAGACGATGAACCTGCAGAACAACGTCTTCATATGGATGTATCGCAATGGTGTGTTACTGTATTTACACATGAAACTTTGGTCTTCCGACCTTTTACCACCGTGTCGATTTATTTTGATTAATATGTGCGAGGGAGAGAGAGCAAGACAGCGTCTAGTTTGGAGACGGTGTCTTGTTTACATTTTCACCTGGCTCCGAAGAGAGAGAGAGTGCGTGCGCGCGACCGGGTCTCTCTCTCTCTGCTCGTTCTTTCAGTTAAACATGCGCCCTGTCACAAGCGCAGCAGTTCATCTACATTAGACGGTGTAATGAAGCGTGTGGGTTACTACATCCAACAACCGAACATTTTAACTTACCCTCTCGTAACTTCTGCATCTTTTAGCTTGGACTACAAAATTGCAGCGAGAAATAAAAATGGCGGATTGCTCGAAGTGTTGGGCTGGAAGTCAATGTCCTTATTTGGCAGTTCCGCTGCAAATACTGTGACGTAATAGTTCACAAAACATCATAGATAACAGATAACAGAAATCGGAACAGGTTGAAAAATAAGGCCAAAACAGAATATAAAGATATCAACGAAGCACCTGAAAGAATAATTTAAACTTTTCTGTATTTCTAAACACTCCAAATATACAACAAAATGCATTTAAGGGCTAAAAAAGTGGATTTAGCATGATATGTCCCCTTTAAAGCATACATTTTACCTTACACTATCAACAAAAAAACTAGACCACAATGCAGTGCATTTAAATTACAATAATAAGCTATTATTAAAAACCTAAAAGCTATTAATTTCCAACCACTAGTCATCAAATACTTTGCAAACACTGCAAGAAACAGTCGAAAACACCTCTTTTGCGAACACAACAATAACTCCTGAGCTAATACTTGAAACTTGGCATTGTGTACAGAATATATTCTTGGCTCTAATCATAAATTGCTTGCAATGATCCTCATTTGTAAGTCGCTTTGGATAAAAGTGCTAAATTAAGAAATGTAAAATGTTACGTAAATGATGGTGACAGGCAAAAGGTACACCTTTCATTTAAAGGGTTACTTCAGGATTTAGCATTAAGCTTTGTATTAGTAGAAAACCTGTAGTATTTTCGAATTACCATGCTTTCCACCCTCATATCCCCCTGAGACAAGAGATTTATGTATTTTTTGTCTGGAAAAAATCCTCCGATGACGCAAAAATCGTCATTTTGCGTCATCGGAGGATTTTCTGGTCAGAGGCTAAAGACTACAGCCAGTAGATGGCGTTGTTCCGCATGTTTTCAGCCCGCCCATAGAGGGTGGGATCTCACTCACAGAATGTACACAGTGTCAGCCGTCTTTCTTTGGAAGCTAAGCTAGCAGGCTCTTGTTCTGTGGAGAAAGCTGAATAGTAGGAGAAAGCTGAGTAAGTAGGGGTAAACAACAACATCCTCCTTTTCCCGGACTTGTCCGGCGGGCGAGATCGTTCAAAATGTTGGGGATTCAGCTTTTGCGTTCTGCAGTCGCCATTCATTGTTTACATGCACATGCACCTTTTGTTTCAATCTAACTGAATTCATTCCGATTGGTGAATGTGAATGTAGTGTTTACATGAACGCTAAACAAGTGATCGGTTGATGTGCGTTTTAACATTGCTAAGAAAATTCCCGCTCCTCCGTGAGAGATGCGAGACCCGGCGCGTCTCAGTAATGACGCCACCGGCCTCGCGCCGTTCTCCCGCGGCCGTCAGCCTCGTCCTGCTCGCCACAGTAAACATAATGAATGGCGACTGTAGAACGCAAAAGCCGAATCCCGGACATTTTGGCCCATCTCTAAATCACTGGCAAACTCATCACGTAGGCTAGCCTTGTTGTTTTCAACTACGCACTGTTACCGGTAGGCGTGGCCCCCTAACGCAGCGAAGCAAGTGCATTCTGGGAGTTGTTGTCTTTCATCCACATAAGACAAAAATGCATTTTCTGGCTTTTCTCGGTCTAGAAAGCTCCAAATTCAAAAATTTCTTCACATTTATTTTACTTAAATGACCTATTTTAAATACACATTCATCTTCCCAGAGGTGAAGTATCCCTTTAAAAGAGCTTAGTGCTTGCTAAAAAAAAGTTGCTCTCAGATCTTCACATTTCCATTCAGATGAGACCAGAAGTGATAATGTCTGAGTGGGAGTGCGTTTACTTTGGAATTAGTCTGTCCATTTCCATCAGTTTGACCCATTCAGGCAAAACAGCTGCGAACAAAATAGTCTGGCATTATCACATTGACAGAGCAATTAGCCAATCACAGCAAGAGAGGGGCACTGCCTCCTCTTAATTGATGTTATTTAATAAAAATTAGTGATTTACATTCTACATTTTGTCATATTTCAAAACATTACTTTTGTACTATTGCCTCTTTAGTGAAAAAGCCCATGCAGTGTTAAATGGCGATATACAGTACACACTTCAAAATAGTACTTTCACCCCTTTAACTTCACTTCTGCAATTCTGAGTTTGAATTTTCAAAACAGCAGGATTCAAAAATAAATTATTCAGGATTCAGGACACACATTGTAGACTTGGCCAGTAGAATTAGCATACTGAAACTAAAGCCTCAGGGATACACTCAAAACCCACTTAGGGTACTCTCAAGTTAAAGACACAATTTAGTGAAACTGAATAAGAGTATGATAAGGTTATTCAAGGTTAATTTGAAGCCATTTCTTCTTATCTTCTGTTCTGATCTCAGTGCTAGAGCTATGGATAGCAAGCATTACCTTTCACTTATGGACATGTTTTGTTCCCAAAATGGCTGCCTGGTATCATCTCAGAAATGAGGTTTGTCTTTGGGTGGGAAACAGGATTATGACTGCATGAATCTGTCCTCAGTCCAATATACTTTAAAAGGACATCTCACACTCAGTGACAAATGAGGATAGGCTCTCAAAGCAGGGTTTAAACAGCATCACAAAAAAGGTTGGAAGAGAAACATCTATCAAATGCAGGCTCAACGTTGGAACACACCGACAGTGATGGAGAAGAGGAGTTAGACTATTGTCAAGGGTGAGAAAATTCCTTGTCTTTTTCAGAGCAACAAAAATGCTGATTAGAGGAGATGAGATGAGACTATATAAGATGAGAGAAGACAGGAACAGGGGAGAAAATACTGATTTGAATTACTGAGAATTAAAAAAGAGAAAGATGTCAGGCACAAATCAGAGGGCTGCATGCGTCACAATGTCTTACAAGACAAAAGACAAATAGGCAGAGACAGTAAAAGGGAGGAAAAAGGAAAAAGTGTAGGGGTAGAAAGAAAGATGATTCATGTTGAGTATGCTGACATTTGAGAAAGCTGGAGATGAAGGCACATCAGGGGGAGTAAAAGACAAGACAGTTTGACGTATAAACTGATCACTTTTCATTCATATGTCCATTCACTTTCAAATCTGTTTGGTAAATTTGTCACATTAAAGATCTTATTGTTATATAAGTCAATCAGACAAAAAAAAGCACAATTTTTCTGAAATTAAATTCAATTAAATGTAGAACAAAATGCCAGTCTATTATCAAGACACGGTCTATTTCAGAGAAATGGGCTTTAAATGGCAAGTAAAAAAATGTGATTGCATTTACATTTACTAATTTTTTCAAACGCTTTTATCCAAAACAACTTAAAAATTAGAAATACAACAATCGATTAATCTTAATGAGGCAATCACAATTTTCAAAGCTAGAACAGGGAGGGATACAAGAAATAGTGAAAGCATAGAATTTTCTTTTTCTTCTTTTTTTTTTTTAAGTCAGCAGGGTGGAGTTATGATTGGCTTGTTAACATGGCAGTCACATGGTCTCTTTCTGTCTAAGTGGGCATTTCTTGGCCGTATAAGGTGCAGTAGTGACCAGACCTCATGCCGTTAAGTCAAAGATTCTTGCTAAAAGAGACTAGTTTCATATCAACATCAACAATCCATGTAAATGAGTCAGTTAAGATCAGTTGTGAACTAATCTAAAAACTTCATTTCTATTCGAGATAAGAAAGAGAAAGGAGACAAGAGATGCTGTTAGGTTGATGGAGGTCAAAAGATGGGCTGGAGGAGAGATAACATGTGAACCTTTCAGCTGAGAGAGCCCAAAGCAAGGGTTGATAGAGGTGATGAGATAAAATCAAACCTCCCTCGTGCCAACCACTAAAGGAGAGCAAGACAGAGTGTGAGAGAGACAGGAAGAGAGAAAGAGTAAGAGAGAGGGGTCATATTCAGTCACCTTTCCTCTCCAGACACCTCCAGACTTTATCATCAGCCCATCAGAATGGCCTGTGGTCAGCAGAGAGAGATTGACTCACGACTCTTGTCTTATGAGACCACCTGGAATTATAATTCACACCTTAGTACAAATTTATCCTTAGGGTTGCCTGCCCCTGATTTACTGTATAAATTAGGTGAATAATTTGGCTTCTTATCAGCCAGTCTCATGAGAAGTCGTAATAATTTGTACAAGAAATTGTAAACATTTGGTCATTTAAAAACCTATAACCATGAGTGTAATTGGAATATATATGTATATCAGTGGTGACGATCTGTGGGTTTGTTAAATTCAATATATTTAGGTAATTGGGATTTCGCACAAATATCACCAAAAGTTCAACCAAAAAATGAATAAACATGCTAAATAATTTAAATGCAGATACGTTTGTGGGAGTGTTATGTGTCCTTCAAGTGGATTTTTAATATCAAAAGTGAAAGAAAATACTTTTATATTTTACAAGTAATGATGCTGAAAAATCAGCTTTGCCATCACAGGAATAAATTAAACAGGCATTTTAAATCGTAATATTTTAACATATTACTGCTTTCCTTTAGCTCAAACAGTAGAGCGTTGGCGCTTGAAATGCCAAGGTCAAGGGTTCGATTCCCAGGGAAAGCAAGAACTGATAGAATGTTAATGTGTACCTTGAAATGCAATGTAAGTTGCTTTGGATAAAAGTGTCTGCCAAATGCATAAAATGAAAATATAAAATATAAGGTCTAAAAAGACTTAAAATTATGCGTGTGATAAAAAAAATGATTTACTATACTTGTTATACAATATTTCAACTCTTGTCATGATCAGGTGAAGTCAGTGACCCCTGTAACTTTCACACAATACATAAAAAGACATTACATTGGCAACGCATAACCAGGTATTCATACAAGAAAAGTAGTTCCACCACTGAAAGGACGATTTAAATAACTGCACTGCTCAATACAGTATTTTGTAGAAAGGAATTAATACAAGTGCTTAAACAACTATAACTACATTTCTGTTTTAAACCCTCCAGAATGTCGTGCCCCATAGACTACCATACGATTAAACAATTTTTGCTTGTTTTTAAAAATTGTGAAACTAGTGAATTTTTTTTTCTCCCTATCACAGATGCGATCGAAGGAGCTTAACTTGTACTGAACACAGAACATTGTTTTAACACAACAGTTGTAAGCTATCTCTGTTCACCAAATGTCCAACACTAACAATAGTGCACAAGCAGCAGTGGATGGAAAAAGGAGTAAATCCTCTTGCAGTAGCATTATGGTTTTTTTTTTGTCTTCGCACCAGTGTTTTGCCCCCCACACTCCAATTTTATTGAACAGTATCCTGTCCTTTCTTTCTCTCTCCATCTTTGTCATTGTGTTGAAATATCCACACCCGAATAAACGATTTGTCTTGATGAGGTCACTATACCCTGCATGAGATGACAAGGAAGGGACAGAAAAGCCTACAGAATTGAGGCTGGTATAATCAGAGCCAGGACAACAGTTGGCTGACCATGTCCACTGGTTCTCTTCCAACTCTCTTTTGTGTGTGTAAGTGTGTGTGTCGCCTGGTATGGTTCCAGCTCATTTCAGCGTTAAACCTCCCAGAGATGATTCCTGTGTATGTGTGTGTGTGTGTGTGTGTGTGTGTACATGGATGTCATGTCTAAGCTGTTTTCGGTGCTAAATCTCACTAAGACGACTACTGCTGGAAATGAAGAATTTAATCTTCAATCTACACACAACCTGTAAATATAAATCTTGTACACCCCACACACACACCTGACTTTGACGACTTGACTTTGACTCAGTTGTGACGATCTGTGTGGGTTTGTTAAATTCAATATATTTAAATATGTAATTGGGATTTCGCACAAATATCACCACAAGGAAAGTTAAACCAAAAACGTAATAAACATGCTAAATAAATTAAATGCAGATAGATTTGTGTGATTGTTACACTCTTGATTGCAATGTGAAAAACATTGCATAAACGTTGATCTATAATGAAGATGATATCATATAGCCTATCTTTATTCTATATAGAGATCAGTGAACATAAAGTCTGTAGTGGATTCAAAATTAGGTAAGAATCTAATCTTGACATATTTTGAAATAGGCCTACATTGACATATCTGAAAAACAAACTTTATGTTGACTTGAGGTCTTTTCTTAAAATGTAAAATAATTCGAAGGTCAAGATTAGATAGAGATATTTTTGTGTTCTGGGTTGTTGCTCAAGTGCTGCTAGGCGGTTTGTGGTTGCTAGGTTGTTCTCTGGGTGACCTTCCATTATGCCCACATACAGACATCTGTTAAGAGGTCTCAGACGTCTCAGTGCTTTTGTTGCTCTTAAACCTGCCTATAATATTAACAAATTCTTCTTTATATGGGGAACAAAATAGGATTTTTACCTAATAATTTATTTTCCAATTAAATGATTTAGTTTGAGCAGAAGCATAAAAAATCCCTTTATAAATCTATCAGTTTCAATACGAGTTATAGTAATGATAGGCCTAACGAGCTCAGAGACGTTTAGAATGTGTTGAAGTGTTAATAGTTAATAAATATTAGTAACTAATTGACTAATAGTTAATAGTCAATGGATATTGATATTTTGTCATTAAGGAGAGCAAGAGCCAAAGGTGAATTGGACCCCTAGTGAATTTTATGTTAACTGCAAATTGTAAACTATCAGCCATTTGAAGGCTGTGAAATTAGTGTCGTCTACTAGAGGGAGCCACAGGATAAGGAATCTTTTAATACTAATGTTTTTCTATCAGTCTCCATTCCTTTGAATGGAAAAAAATGCATTGATCTAGTTTACTAGATGAACTATGATGTACTCACAGTAGTAGTGTAGTTTTATATAGTGTATAGAAATCTGTGAAAATGCTTAGCCTACAGGTCATTAAATGTTTATTCAATATTTATAGATTAAACATTGCTGTCCATTTAAAATAAAGAAATCATTTTATTTGTCTTTTTCAAGATAATATATATACCATTTCTATAAAGACACATATTCACTGTTGTGGTATGGATAATAAAACAATGTAAAAATGAAAAGGGCCATAAGATAAACGCTTCAGATAAATACGATTTTGAACTGCAAATGATTTTTCACATTTATTTGAAATGGTCCTGTGACATCCTATGACATGAGATTAAATGTTGAATATAACACATAGGCTAGGCTACACCACCTATTATGATCACATTCCTTACGACAGTAAACATTTTTATACAGGTTTTTTGCCTTAATTTGAATATAACAGTAAAAGGAAATTCCTTTGAAATTCAGTTGCCCTTTTTGACACCTGTATGTTTCTGTTGCCTGTTTCATCAAACCATAACTTTGAAGATTGAAGATTGTCTTCTCCAACTTGAATCAAACCACATAGACTACGTTAGTCTACTTAAAACAGCCTACATTATCGCTATCATGGGCAATATTGGTGCTTGGACCCTGATGATTGCCAATTGTGGCTATATTTTGCTTTTAATTATACTATAAATTAGGGGTGCAACGGATCAAAAAACTCACGGTTCGGATCGTTTCTCGGATCAGAGTCAACGGATCGGATCATTTTTCGGATCAGCAAAAAAAAAAAAATTTTTGTTTATTAACATAATATATATAAAATCAACTTAAAGTGCACAAGGCGTAATATCTTCTTTTAAACATAATTAATGAAAAACAACTTAAAGTGCAACATTCCTTTAAACATGGACCAATGCTTGATGTGTTTCCACTGTTAAACATGCTCAAAAATATTCCCTCTAAATAAACACATATTCGAACTATTCGAACATCTGGTTGCGCATTTTGTCAATGACGCGCATTATGTCAATAACAGGACAAATTAATACAAAGAGACATAACTACTTGTATAGATAGTTTATTTAAGTTTAAACATATTTGACAACGTATTACCTACACAAAAACAAGTAAATCAACTAATGGCCAAGACCCGAAGACCTCTTTCTCTCTCTTGCCCTCACCCATGCTGCGTTCACACCAAACGCGAATAGAGCGTCTGACGCGAGTGATTTCAATGTAAAGACGCGTTTACGCGCGTCTGGAGATCTTGCGGCGCGAATGAGGCGTCACGCTCTACACTTATCTACACTTTAGTAATGTTTCTGTTTAATGTTAAATAAAATGACCTGTCCCTGATCCCTCAGGCAGCGCGCCCACTCACAAAGCAGACAGCCGCGCCTCTGCTACCGCGGGCGTTTTTCCACAATCGAATATTAATTTTCACCTTCTATATTCTGTTTTTTAAAACTATTCGAATATATATTCGAATTTAGAATATTCGTTGACAGCCCTACTGTCATATGGCTTTTTTTGTGCCACAGTGCCTATACACACCGTCACGGTTTTATCCACTAACCTCTTTCCTTCATCATTATATTTGACAGGGAAACCAAAATGCTCCCATACAGGGGAATTAAATGACGCGGGGCGTTCAAGCTCCTCCGTTCCTCCGCTCGCCATCCATTGACCACGCTGTGTGTGGACCGTCTATGGTGTGGACTGAACATGCGCACAACTTTCTTTTTTTCATAAATCAATCCGCGGATCACGTGTGTGCCGAACCGAAGATATTCGAACGGATCACGGATCAATGATGATCCGTTGCACCACTACTATAAATGTAGCATAGATTATATAGTAGATTAAACATCATTGAATGCTTGTTTGCTATGTTGCCACCCCTCGAAGTCCTAATGCTACCATATAAATAATTTTCTAGATCCGGAATAAAATGTGACGTGACTAAAATTTATAGCAACTTACCTGAAAAATAACACATCCGATTTAATGTCAGACATTTGAGGTTTGTTACCGTAAGACCAACGCAAGTATGTTCAAACGGACAGCGCGTGCCAGTCTTTCAACCGGAGTCCCGGACCACGTGCTGTGTGCATTGTAGCACTTGCGTTCGCGTGCTTGCGTGAAGCATGTTTACATTTATATTTTAATTTAGGTAGGCTTCATGTTTTTTCTATTATTAGGGAATAGAAAATATTTAGCTCATTACAAAAACAATACCCAATGTCAAAGACGTGTTACAACTGAGGGAGAGTTTTTATCAGTGTAATGTCTTTGCCACTATTATCTGAATAAATCAAAAATTATAAGGTGTATAATTGATAGTGAGACCAATTGTGTACATGAGTGTTGCATATTTTATTAACTCTTCCCCCTTAGGCTATTTGACCCAACCTTGAGTCACTGGTCTAATCACAATGTGACTCTTTTATGATTACAGCAAAAGATCTATCAGCTGAAATATAGCAGTGTCATCTAATTGCACAGAAATATGGTAGGCCAAGTTTAATCTTTTTTCACACACTCATTCTCAGTATTGCTGAGGTTTACATCAGAAAGGCCGCCCTTCATCAGCAAAGACAAGGGTTGCAGTTATGAAAGCTGGAGAATTGGTGCCACTAGAACTGAAACAGAAGAAAATCTGGATTCATCTTACTGTACAGTAGGCTACACTTCAGCGGGTGAGTTTTGCTGTAGTTCTGGTCTGCTACATTTATAAATCAACAGTGCCACCTGCTGTTCTCATATAATAGCACTACATAGTGTTCTATAGGGCCCGGACCCCAACTCTCCCATTAGTAGAAATTTAAAAAACAACACAAAATCTAATCAGATCATATTAAAGGTTTTGTTAACGTTTATTATTTTGCTAACTTCAGCCATTCACACCCTCTGGTCTAAACCCCACCCTCCAAAGACAGGTCTGCTACCTTAACATATAAAAGACAGAGACAGAGAACATTCTGTATTTGGATAGGTTTTCTGGCTGGATTAAACTCTTTTTTTTTTTTTTTTTTTTTTTTTTGCTATTTACAGTAAAGGGTCAAGGTTTGACTGGTTAGCATGTCCCCATTAGCCACTGCTGATTGATGTAATTATACCATCTGGCAGATGGTACTATAATTACTTCAATCTGGACAATGTTCTGCTGGGAAACCCTGGGTCCGGCTATTCATGTGGACGTAAATTTGACACGTGCCACCTACCTAAACATTGTTGCAGACCAGGTACACCCCTTCATGACAATGATGTTCCCTTGTGGAAGTGCACCTCTTTCAGCAGGATAATGCCGCACTGCACACATTATTCAGGAATGGTTTGAGGAACATTATGAAGAGTTCAGGGTGTTGCCATGGCCTACAAAATCCCCAGATATCAATCCAATTGAGCTACAGTGGGATGTGCTGGACCAACAAGTTCGCATCTCGCAACCTATAGGACTTGAAGGATCTGCTGCTTTTACTGTCTTGTTGCCAGATACAACAGGACACTGTAAGAAAAAAATTATGTGGACGTCGAAGATCTCAAAAATTTAATTTATTACAGCATAGCATTGGCAAAGTACACAAAGCACCTTGGGTTCACCGGCATCAGCATGAACCCAGAACATCCAAAGCTTAAACCTTTTATCCTGTTACAGTTTACCACTCTTAATGTAAATGAAGTTGCTCTTGCTCCAACAGCTGTGGTCTGTATGTTAATGAAGTTGAGACACCCCATTGTCTGAGATGGTTCTCTGTGTCCCACACCCATTCTACAATTGACCATTTGCTCAGGATGTGATCAACCCAAATGGTGAAGAAACAATGTAACTTGACTTTCTTTCATCTCTATGTTAATTAAGCCATTTTGGGGATGAGCTCATTCTAAAATATATTTTGGAGAGGTATCTGGGTCGAGGCAGATTACAATTTCTTACAACACCTTCAGAGGTCCTGTTGGGTCCATCCCTTGGTGGGTCGGCTCTGTTTGGCAGCACGCGGAGGACAAACAGCATATTAGACGTGGTCATAATGGTTTGGCTCATCGGTTTATGTACATACATACTGTATTTTAAAAAAATACTGTATTTTAAAGATAATTATGTAAAATCCAAATTAAAGGGGTGGTATAATGCTCTTTTCACAAGATGTAAAATAAGTCTTTGATGTTCCCAGAGTGTGTATGTGAAGTTTTAGCTCAAAATACCCCACAGATATTAGCATGTTAAAATTGTCCATTTTTGAGGGTGAGCAAAAACACACCGTTTTGTTTCTGTTCCTTTAAATGCAACTTAGCTGCTGCTCCCAGCACAGAGGGCGGAGCTTCAACAGTTTGCACTCACACAGACATACACTGAAAATTTCTAAAACCTTTAGCCTTTTATGTTCAAACTGGATTCAAGAAGACTCAAGAAGAAGTGACAACATTTAGAATGCAACAGGACGTTTCTGAATGGTTGAAGAATTTATGTAGCTTATGTGTAGTTATCTTCTAGTCATTGATTAGCATATTCTGTCTTGATAATCTATAAATCGTGTTCAGGAGGCGGGGTTTATGTAAATTTTAGGGTTGGTGATGTCACTAACCCGGGAGGAATGTTGTCTAGTCCCTACCAGCCGTTTGTTGAAGTCCTTAAAAAGTGAATTCTTTAAAAGCAAATATCTCCCTTTGCTTTGAACTTTGAGCGTTGTAACTTTGCAGATGTTGTTTATGCTCAAACAGCAACATTACACACTAACTAAAGTTAAAAAAGTGAAATCATATTCAACCACCCCCCTTTTTTTTTTTACAGAAGTTTTTACAGATCTTTATTGGAAAGGGTTTAAACATTGTTTTTCATGTTTGTTCAGTGAACTATAAACAATTATTGCACCTGTGGAACACTTTACAGACAATTAAAGTCATAGTTTTATGACATTAAAGAGACCTTAGTTACTGACTCTGAAAAACACCAAAAGAATGGGTCCATGGGTCCATGACTTGTCTTTTTTTTTTTTTTTTTTTTTTGCTGCTTTTTTTCTTTTAGTTTTTAAGTTTATAAAAGCAATATCAGTATTGCAGTCTATGATGTGCCTTTATATTAGCATGGCTGTGATTACTTGCTGTATATATTGGGTAATATTTTACTATTTTATGGTTTTTAGCGAACTTAAAATGTGCTTATCTTTTGCCCTGCCTGCTGCCTTTTAGGCTTGTCAAGGTCAGTAATAAAGGATTTGGGATCGCATACTCTTGTTGTGCCATCAACCAGGCAGTGTTGTCATGATATAATTTCCCCTTGGCTCTTAAATGGTTAGTCTCATGACATTTACTGCCCAGTAACTGGCTCAAAAGCATTCAAGGTGCCCTGGTATGTGCCTGACCGACTGATCAGGTCAGGTTAGGGTTGGGGCCTCATTAGCCTGTCAGGTTAGAATCGAGGCACTTTTCTGCAATGAAGGAGTGTTTCTCAGAACTCTAATTGAAGCTTGTGTCCTTGCTCCCCCTTTTTCGGCCTCTGACCTGTAAATCGATTGAAGTCTGCCACCATGAAGGACATATCAATTCTCTGAACATACTGAGGAGGCAACAAGAGAAAGGAAGCTTCCAAAAAAGCTAAGAGGATCACATCTGAATCTTCTACTCATGCTTCATGTTGCCAGAAGCACACTCCTCTAACTGCAATTTAGGCTGTACATTTTTGCAAACTTCCATACAATACACTGCAGTTTCCAGCTGAAATGAACACTAGTGGCCGTAAAACACCAACAAATGTTATCCCTGTTCACATGATCCATTCTGTTTCATTGTGATTAGAGGGGCAGATTATTGATTAATAAAAACAATTTTTGCACGGTTTCTTGCAAAATAATATATGATCTCAAAACTAGGCACAATATAATGGCCACCATATCGGTATTGGCTGATATATATTCATTTTTAATGTTAGCGGCCCGATAAGAAGATTTAGCCGATATACAGTATTAAAGAAGCCTTCAGCTGAGACACTTCAGATTCACACTGTTAGTCATGGTGGTTTTGAATTTGAAACATGATTGGAACCACTTAAAAAAGGAAAATACAGTTAAGTGCAACATGTGCAGTCTGTCATATAGGCTACAATAAATTATAATGAGAACATTATAATTGTGTGCTTGGGACATGGCTTCTTTTTTTTTTTAATCAGGCTCTTAAAAATTTGAATAAGAATTTGGATTTAGAATTCAAACTAATTCTAACTAATTCAAATATAAAGAATTATCGGTTATCGGTATCAGCTAAAATGTTCATATCGATGCACCCCTACTCACCCCTTACCGTAGTGCATGGTATGTAAACTAGAACAAACGTTTACATGCACATAACCAGCTTCATATGTATAGCTTTTCTGATGTAGTAAACTTGGGGTAGCTCACCTGGAACAGCATCGTGTATGAGTCTCGCAAAACACAGGTCACAAAAAAAGAGCTCAAAGACATGTAGAAGCAAGCTAAAATGGCATGGTAGTTGTCGCTGAACGCGATAGCATCTCATTTCTGAAATGCCAAGATATGTACAACAACCAAAGTAATAAAACGTTCACATTCATTTTTAAAATAAAACTGGACATGCTTTTAGCACCACTCATTGGACATTTCATTTTGAAAGTGTTGCGAAATGTGCAAGAAGCAATGTAATATCATTTTGCAGAAATGTCGCCACAGGCACGTTTTTTTCAATGAGCATGTGTTGTCTAATTGTGAAACCAGAAAAACTGTTCAATTAGCAATAAACAGTCTTAATACACAAACATGCACACATTATCTGCTAAACTCTCAGTGAATAATTAAGGGAAAGATGGGATAATGTGTCAGTTTATCTCTTAATCAACTCACACACACAACTATTTTCTGGATACACACCCATCTAGTGTGGCAGCGCTGAAAACATAAGGACAATACCTGATACCTGATGTCCAACAGGCGTGTAGTTTTACACTCCCTCATGTCCCACCGCAGTCATCTGTTATCTAAGAAATCAGAAAAATAACCTGCTGTCTTTTTTATTGCAAAACGTATTGTAAAAAAAACAATGAAAAAAAACAATGGTTTGATAAATGTTTCTAAGCGCTTTCACAGGATAACAATAGTGATTTAGCAAAGCGTATCAACCTGATAGCATGAAAAAACATTTTGTAGAATAAGGATTAGACAAAACTATCAAAGAGGTCATGGGAAAAAAACGAGACTTCAGGACAGTGGAACTTGACACCACGCATGTGCCCTGTGGCTTTCAGAATAGCTCACTGAATTTCCATTGGTGTTACAGGTGGCAACATCTTCTTACACAATCAAGAGAGAATCATCAGATGACAAGAATAAGCAAACAAAATGTTTAATGTTTATTTAGCATTAGTACTTTTGTTTGTCTTTTTATGTACATGATAACACAGACACACGTGAAATCATTATGAATAAAAAGAAAGAAGAAACGACTAAACTCCTGCGAGCAGCTTTTAACATACGTCTACAAGAACTTGATCAGGAAACAGACTACAAGAGACAAAGAAAGGCATTGATGTACTGTGAACTGGAGCATTGGTTTTAAATCATCAGTATATAAAGTGAAAGCTGGGCACAAGTAGGCTCAAGCAACCCCATTCAAATGTGCACGCATACATTTTCACAATCTATACCCACTCACATACACACACACACAGCCTTTAATGTCAGAGCCCATCTGCAGCTTTTTTCTTTGTTGTTAACCATCTAATATTAATACTGAAAATCATACAAAACAAACTACAAAAATAATTATAATGTTCAAAGTGTGCGTCACTGTTTCACCAGTCATAGCTCTAATGCATTTGCAGCCAGTGTATTTTCAAGTATGGACAGTCTAAAACAGTGCTTGGCTCAATAAATGCTTTAAACCTCATGGTAAAAACAGTTTCCAATTTTTATGACTTCAATAATTCTTCAGTTCGGTTATTTTGGTTTTATGTTCTTAGGTGACGGTGTTTTGGTGATCTGGGAAAAATATGGTTTACAGTATATGAACAGTGCTAGAACATGACAGTGCTGTTCTAATGTATTTTACAACACTTTTCAAGAACTGATAACCTTTATAATCTCCACTTAATGCAAATAACTATGCCTACTGGCTTAAATATGTCCACAATTTCATAGTCATTCATAAAAACTTAAATGTAACGTACCACTTTGTATTTTGATAAATCAAGTGCATTTCAAATGTTGTGGTGCAATTAAAACAATTATACACTTCCAAACTGAGACCATTACTGGTAACAGTTCAGTCTGACATTGAGTTGTAAAACCAGCATGTGATTTTAACAGGTTGTCCAGTGGCATTTAAAAAATAAAATAAAAACTCTGAGGGTGAGAATGCACTTTAACGCACAAATAATTTGCAGAAGTTCTGTTTATTGCCACTTCAAAACATATTTTGAAAAGTTGCAGAACTAAATGTTAGATTGAAATGTTACCAAAAATCGCCTTTCACAGAACGCCCGTTGATGAAAATGGCTGAAAGTTAGAAGGAGCAGTAGAGCACCATGGGATATGTTAATTACAGTACAAAAATCCTCCAGGTCACTCTAGGCCTATTGATTTGTGGGAACATGTCAGTAAACAGACTTTTGCTTTGATAGCAACACTAGTCTGATACACGTTATAATAAAAATGTAGTTTGTTTGGGACATTTTGAGACACAAAGGCACTCACACATAAAAATTCTGTATACCCCTCCCGCGTTTGAAAAAAAATGACTGTTCCTCCTATGATTTGCTTAATGAAAGAAACCATACAGTAAAGATGAACGGAGGACTTTAAAACATCCATAAAGCAACAGAATAGGGTAAATGGCTTAATTCAAATAAAATGTATAATTTTGCTCATTTGAACCCATATCTGCCAACAAGTGGACTGTGTGAAGAGATGTTACACGTGATCTGCACCCTTCTGAAGATAAACTAAAGTTGTGTTATCAACGCTAGCTGAGAATAGCAAAACAAAAGGGGAAAAGTGGTAAAGATGCTCTAAGAATGTTAGTATACCAGTATACTAGCTCCAGGAATCCCAAATTATTGTAAATGGAGGCTAGATTTGAAGTGTAACTATTCTCAACAAAGGCTCTAGCCTTTTGAATAGATAACTAGCAATATAGCAACTAGCAGCATTAGCTTGTGCAGATTTTTCTCTACAAGGAATGAAGATGTAAGTTAGCAAAACATGCTATACATATTTAAAGATTAAGGCAAGGCTGGCAGCATAACCATTAGCAAATATGCTAGCTTGCTAATATCCAAGAATTCATTTTGCTTAAGAAATGAAAATGAAGGGATGGAGTGCGTGAGAAATAAATATAGAACATAAATTCAATTCAGTGCACAACAGTCAACAGGGCTCTGTGCGCAAAAAAGTCTGAAATTTATATAAATAGATAAAGATCTGTATTGTATTTGGATGTAGTGAAACCTGATGCCCCATGATAACGTCTTGTTAAAACCACCAACTTCTAAACTTCAAAACCGTTGCTTTTTCCACAAGTATAAACTCAACATTCAGGACCATTGAACAACTGAACATTAACTCCACTCAACAAGGAAAAAAACGTCCTCAGGAGTTTTCCATTTATGTTTTCAGGTTTCCTTCCATTCTTCCTTACTTTGGCTTCCTACTTACAGTTCATTGTTATAATGGTTGGTTTGTTTCTTTATTGACCCATGTATTTATTTCCTGGATAGGCCCTGCTCTGAGTGAAGAGTAGTTAATTCCTCTCTTTAGTAAAGCGTTAGTGTTGATTTCTCCTAGTGCTTTACTTTAGTTTCTTATCTGTACTTCTAACATGGCCATTTCTTTTGTGCTTGCCATTTGGAATTCCATTATGACAGTGTCCATTCACCTTTTCCCCTGGAGATGAACCGCGCCCCACTCGTGACTGAATGCACTTGCCTATTCGGTATAGGCAGTAGCCAAGAAGAAGCACACACACTCCTATCACCATGGCAACGTCCAATAAGAAGTACTGGTAGGTGGGGATCTCGTAGACTGCAGTGCGGAGGTGATCGGCGCCATGGTGACGGAGTATATAGCTAATCCAGTAAACTGCCCGATTCACTGGATGACCAGGCTGATCTTTATGAATCTGAGACAGCAACTGTGCTCGCTCACGATACCTTAATAGAAAGAGAGATGGAGAGGTTTCAGAACATCCAAGACAGCAAAAGCACATCAACAACATGATGTTGATATTGGCCACAAGATGGCACTGTACCATAGTTTCTCTTCATTAAAACCCTAGTTTTCATTTTGGGGTGAACTGTCTCTTTAATATAACTAAAAGCTCTAAAATTCCGTCTCTAGAAACTATTTTTTAGACTACGTTGCTCTTTGGCTCCATTGGATTTGTTGAAACACTATGGATCTGCAAATATTGACACCATTGCAGGGTCTTCAACAGGTCTTGTTTATCGTTAAACTTCCACAGTCATTAAAATTTAACCTGGCTGTGTGTGTGGGTTTGGATTTGTATTACCTGGTTTTTTTTGACAAACATTTTACAATGGCTGCAGTCAGATAGTGTGTGTGTGTGTGTGTGTGTGTGTGTGTGTGTGTGTGTGTGTGTGTGTGTGTGTGCACGCTTAACAATGCACTCGTTAAATGAATACTTGCAATATTCATTTTATACAGGCATTTTATACACATATGATTTACCTTTTGTCTGTAATGACATTAACCATGGCAGTATAAAGGTCTTCCTCACTCATCCTTTTCCACTCAAGCATTATACCCATGCCTTTGGCTTGAACTCGTGTCATGGTGTCATAGTGATCTCCAAACAGCGGGACCCCCACCACGGGCACACCGTGATACATGGCCTCATAGATGCTGTTCAAGCCCCCGTGGCTCAAGAAGGCCCGTGTGTTTGTCTGTCCTGTAGGTGAACAAGAGATCCAATGTGTGTGAGAGAAAAAAACTACAATTATATTGAAACATGTGCAATTTACAAACAAATACCATGAATCCCTGAACATTCACCATAGCTTCTGCATTGTAATCATCATTTAACTGTGGCATTTTGAGTGAGACCATAGTAACTACAGGGTTACTGGATGGATGGCTCCTCTTTACCATGGTAACATTAATAACTATTTTTTTGAGTTGTTGTAAAGATGTTCTGGGTGGTTGCCAGGCCATTGCTGTGCAGAAGCCAATGCGTTTTTTTTAAATGTTGCTATACATATACTGTGGTTTTCTGGGTAGTTGCAAAGACATTGCTAGGATGTTCTGGCTGGTTGCCAGTGCATTGCTATGTAGCTGCTAAGGTGTTGTTCTAGGTTGTTGCAAATATGTTACTAAGGCCTTGTCCAACCTAATATGTTTTCGTTTGAAAACACATTTTTCTCTCCATTTTGGCCTTCTGTCTACACTGAAATGACATTTCTATGAACTTTCTGAAAACGCTCTCCAAAGTGAATACATTTGAAAACGCTGTTTTCGCGTTGTAGTGTGGACTGTGAAAACGGAGGGTTGGGGTTAGATAAAATGATGACACGTTTAGTCATGTGATGCATACTGAACCGATGGATATTCATGTTTATACCGGTATTATGCCTGTTTTGTGCTATTTACTTTCACACAGTTGTTAAAATATGTTACTTTGCCCACTCTTGATATCACAGTCATGCAAATATGACAGATAATTTATTCACATTTGCTGTCCTGCGGCAAAACATGAGAGCTGTTGCGTTTTAGATGAAACATATAATGGTGAGTGAGTGCGACCTGAATGCATCAGTGAATGGTGAGATATTGGGCTAAATAAAATGTACCTGCCAGAAGAATTGCGGGACAAATTTTTTATTTTGTCTGTTCCATCTCTATAATGAGGGTTTACGCATGTGCAGTTGGGTGAATTTAGCGTTTTCCAACGTTTCAGTGAGGACGAGAAACTTTTGGAAAATGCTTAAAAACGCTAATGTGGATGGAGAGCGTTTTGAAACTAAAACGTTGGTTTCAAATATATCTGGATTAATGTAGACGTAGCCTAAAGTGTTCTGGGTGGTTATTTTCCCTATAATGAGCCCACCCTGTAATATTCTGTCTCCTTCATTTTAACTCTCCAAATATCTGATTTGCCCATTTTATCATCTGTAAGTCTGATTGCTTGGAAAAGTAATGGCACACCTGTCATTGATAAGTGATTAGATGTATAATTCATGTACCTGGCATAAACAGTGTGAGATGCGTTACACACCAATGATCAATATTGAGGGTTTTGTATTCAGGAGACAGTAACAGTGATGTGTGCCTCACAAAATTCCAAAACCTATAAAGTAAAACTGCCATAATTCTAATAAAATTAAAGTTGACAACTTGATCAAATAGTAAGCAGTTTTTCATTCAGTTGCTTCTGTCTGTACTCGTTCCTCCCTGTGCCTGCTAACACTTCTTCCTCTGTATGAGTTACAATGAACAAAGAGTTTTATTCAGAATTGCTAGCTGTACATTAGCTATCTAGTACTCTCATATCTCTTTAAAAATACACTTAAAAGAGACATAGGAAAATCAAAGGAACATTTGCATACTTTTTTGTAAATTTGCCCGAGGCTTCTCACGGATAGGGTGGAGTGTGTATCACTTCCTCACTGGTACTGACATGAAGTAGGACTGTTTCATTTCATGCATAAAGCTCAGTTGCATTACAGTGTGTTTAAGTGCATTGCAGGCTCTGATTAAAATGGAAGTTAAATCATTGTTGTTTACTGTGACAGTTTTGACCATGGGTCACTGATTTTGAAGTTTAGTCCAGCTGAACCTCAAACAAATAAGTGTTTGTGTTAAACAGCTGAGGGTCCTCAGAGAAGAAATGCCTTGGGGTCACCCTGTCTATCGACTTTGTGTATCAGACTTTTTTCTAGTCGTTACTTATGGTTGAATGAGAAGACCAAACTAATGGAAGACCAAAGCACAGGATGCATCAACTAGGTCATTCAGAGAACAGGAAGTGTGGCGGACAGCAGAAAGACAGTGAGAGAAAGAGAGAAAAGACAGAATGATGGAGACATAAAGGTCCTCTGTGACCTCAAGCCCATGGTGTACAATGAGACAGAAACTCATTCACACAAACAAACACACACGCAGGCTTTGTGTCCTCTAAGACAACAGAGACATTATCCTAAGAGATGCAGAAAAGAGCAGTGAGGAGGATGTGCTCTCTCTCTTCCTTATACTAATTTTCTAAATCGGTTTTCCAGTAAAAAATATCTAAACAGCCTTAAAACAAGGTATAATTTACTTGAGAGGCAAAACTGCATAAAAGTTAAAGACCAATTTTTGTGTTTTTAAATTGAATTTATATTTTTAAACTTATCATACTGTGAATGCAAAGTAAAAATAGAAAGTAAAAAAAAAAAAAAAAAAAAAGATTAGCCAACAGGGTAAGTTTAGAATTGGTCAGATTTTTTTTGTTGTGAATTCCCCTAAGCTCACAAAGGTTACATTTATTTGACCATAAAACAGCAATATTGTGAAATATTATTACAATTTGAAATTTGTTTATGAAAAAAAAATTTGTTTCTCCCTGCGATGACAAAGCTCAATTTTCAGCAGCATTTTGCATTACTCCAGTCTTCAGTGTCACATGGTCCTTCAGAAATCATTCTAATGACGATTTGGTGGTCAAGAAACATTTCTTAATTAATATTTTAATACTTATTGTTAATATTTTTGTGGATATTTTTTTGGAGGATTCTTTAATGAAGAACACAAATTTCTAAAGCACAGCCTTCATCTGAAATTCAATATTTTGTAACAATGAAAAAGTCTTTGTCACTGTTGATCACTTTAATGTATCCTTGCTGAATTTATTTAAAGCAGTAATTTCTTCTTTTTTTTAAATAGTAAGGAGGACTGGAACAAAAATTCAGTCACACTTGAGATTAGGGTCCAATTCTCACTATTAACTAACTTTTAATTAAGTCTTAACTAAATTAAGACTTTTGCCTCAAATAACTCCTAATTACTGCTTATTAATAGTAAGGTAGTTGTTAAGTTTTGGTATTGGGTAGAATTAAGGGATGTAGAATATGGTCATGCAGAACAAGGCATTAATATGTGCTTTATAAGTACTAATAAACAGCCAATATCCGAGTAAGATGCATGCTAATAAGCTATATAGTTAATTGAGAGAATTGGACCCTAAACTAGTGTTGCCAAAAAATCCAGAGGGAACATTCAAACTTCATATGACTTTCTAAAAATGTACTTTTATTTAGTGAGAGATAGGATGTATACTTACCCAACAGGTCGTTCTGAGGCATCCAGTCCACTAGTTTAGTATTGTTGCCAAGATTTGGGGGAGGAACTCCAGAAAACCTACAGAGAGATTGAATTCAGTAAGATACAGGCAGCTCTTTCTATAGGCTCTTTAAAAACATTAAAAATCTTTTAGGCCATATAGGGCTAGTGAACGAGACAATTGTCAGCTGATAAATATGAAGAATTTGTAAGTTATTCAAAGCATCAAAGACACATTGTGAGATCAGAGGAGTGGGGTATACTGGGGAAAAAAGTAGAGTAGAGAGATAGAGACCAATTATTTTGCATGCATAGATTGGTTTAGTAACAAAGCTTACATTCAGAAGGCAAATAAAAAGCAAAAGATGAAAGATAATCCACCAGCATCAAACAAACTTGTGGATTCCTTCAGAGCTTATAAAGGCTACAAAGTAGTCATGTATGCTGTATTTAAACATTATTTTTGAAAAATAAAGAGCAATAACCATTATACTTTTGAGCATGTAATTGAAAGGAACATGAAACTATATTCATTTGACTATGTAAAGTGACAGATTTCCAAATAAAACAAAAACAATGAAGGATGGGACCTGGAAGTCAAATTACTGTGGTAACTAACTAGGGGGAGACCGGGGACAGTTGCAACACTTTTTGCATTTCTCTCAATTACTCAGAGACTATTTGGACTAGACCAACCAAATTTGTATATATTAAACTTGCATCTGTCTGCTAATTACCCATACCATTTAAAGATGATTATATATGACATATCGTTCACAGTATTTATTTGAATGGAAGAAGTCAGATGTTGCAACTGACCCCGACCCAGGGGACGGTTGCAACACAACCCAGGGATGGTTGCAACATGTTAAAAATACCTTAAATTTCATTAATTAACTTAAAGAGATACTTCACCTCTGGGAAGATGAATGTGTATTTAAAATAGGTAATTTAAGTAGAAGAAATGTGAAGAAATTTTTGAATTTGGAGCTTTCTAGACTGAGAAAAGCCAGAAAATGTATTTTTGGCTTATGTGGATGAAAGACAACAACTCCCAGAATGCACTTGCTTCGCTGCCTTAGGAGGCCACGCCTACCGGTAAGAGTGCGCAGTTGAAAACAACAAGGCTTAGCCTACGTGATGAGTTTGCCAGGGATCTCTAGAGATCGCCCAAAATGTCCGGGATTCGGCTTTTGCGTTCTACAGTTGCCATTCATCATGTTTACCGTGGCGAGCAGGACGAGGCTGACGGCCGCGGGAGAACGGCGCGAGACGGGTGGCGTCATTACTGTGACGCGCCGGTCTCGTATCTCTCACGGAGGTGCGGGAATTTTCTTAGCAAGGGTAAAACGCACATCAAGCGATCACTTGTTTAGCGTTCATGTAAACACTACATTCAGATTCACCAATCGGAATGAATTCAGTTAGATTGAAACAAAAGGTGAGCTGCATGTAAACAATGAATGGCGACTGCAGAACGCAAAAGCTGAATCCCGGACATTTTGAACGATCTCGCCCGCCGGACAAGTCCGGGAAAAGGAGGATGGTTTTCCCTACTTACTCAGCTTTCTCCTACTATTCAGCTTTCTCCACAGAACAAGAGCCTGCAAGCTTAGCTTCCAAAGAAAGACGGCTGACACTGTGTACATTCTGTGAGTGAGATCCCACCTCCTATGGGCGGGCTGAAAACATGCGGAAGAACGCCATCTACTGGCTGTAGTCTTTAGCCTCTGGCCAGAAAATCCTCCGATGACGCAAAATGACGATTTTTGCGTCATCGGAGGATTTTTTCCAGACAAAAAATACATAAATCTCTCCTCTCAGGGGGATATGAGGGTGGAAAGTACAGTAATTCGAAAATACTACAGGTTTTCTACTAATACAAAGCTTAATGCTAAATCCTGAAGTAACCCTTTAAGCTTTTTGTCTCAATGAGCAAAGAATTCTGAAAATATTAACTGTTTTAGGCCTACTATAATATTATAGTATTATTTATTTCAATAATATTATTGTAGCCTATTATTTATTTGTTTAGTCATATTTATCAAATAACAGTTATTGAGTTTTGTTTGTTCAAGTGTAGAACATAGTCCTACATAGATTCGGTGTGCAGGAATTACAGATGCTATTCAATCTCTCCATATTTAAGTGTCATACAGGAAGAATTGAACAATTTGCAATGCAACAAACTTTTATTAAACATGCAATTTATAACTTGTTGCAACCGTCCCCAACCCTATCAGCCATGACAGAACATCATATTCCTGCTAGACACACTGACTTTGATACATGCTAACCATGTCACTTAGAAGTCAACAAAACAATAATTCAAACAAAGTAAGTTTTGATTAATTCATACAAAATTTCAGGACAGTATGACAAAAATACATCTCATGAAAAAATTTACTTTCAAACCTCCAAAACAAGTTTTGTTCAATAAATGCAGCAGCAGATGTTTAATATGTCTACTGTTTTCTTGGTAGGTGGAGGGTCTAACCGTGCATGTGCAGTATGAGTGTCATCACTCTAGCTTGTTTTTGATTGGAGAAAAATGACATGTTGCAACCATCCCCTGTTGCAACTGTCCCCGGTCTCCCCCTAAAGGCTGCTCTTCCTCCAAAAACCTTCCTCCTCTCTTTCACCAAAAACAATGCCAAAATAGCTAATGTATAATGCTATTTGTTAACATGCAGGGGTGTGAAGTAACGAATAACAAATACTCACGTTAGCCTACTGTAATTAAGTAGTTTTTTTTTTTCAGAAATTGTACTTTTTTGAGTAGTTTAAAAATTGTGTAATTTTACTTTTACTTGAGTAGCCTACATTTTAAGTGATGTAGCCTATCGGTACTGTTACTCCGCTATTTTCCTTCTGTTTGTGGTCGTTCCTCGTTACATGCTTGTTTTAATTTTATTTTTATCCATCAACGTGATTGGATCGAGTAATCGGTCTCGTGACTGTCATCAAATCAGTTGTACTGGCTGGCGGGCAAGAACGTCATTCTCTAGCAACAAAAACCAGTAAACTAATCAAGGATCTTGCCAGGACGTTGTCAGATGTAATATGCAAAAGTTGGTGTTTTGAGGTGTACACGACATGTCAGATAGTTGTTGTGCGATTGGATGCTCTAACCGCATTTGTTGCCCGCCAGATATCACGTGACTGCAAAGTATCAATTCCTGCTGTTACTCGTGGCTGCTGTTGAAGTGCATTCTTCAAGCATCAATTCAATCCAGATATCAGCGTCTTTCTCTAATATGACAAGGACAAGGTACATTTCACATTTATGCTTAATATGATATTTATATAGGCTGGGCTATCTACAGGGCCTAACATTTGGTGTGAGGTTCACGCAATACCCCCAGCGTGACGAGTTCATAATGCGGTGAATTCCCGCTTACATTTACTTCACAATCACATCATAGAGAGACGCGCGTCACGATCTGTGCACTACCGCGTCTCGCGCTCGCCATGCCGCCAGATTCAGTATGTAGTGCACCATCACCTTATGAACCATGGCGTTAACCTGAACTGCGTTTCTGTCAGTGCGTGACTACAGCTCGTTAATAAACAACGTTGTTTGATTGATCCATTTCATACAATCCGACTTCACTTGCGCAAAAACATTTTTCATGTTCAACTTTTGTTTTTTTGTGTGTGGATGCTGCTGATAAAACAGCTTCGCCGAGACTACAAGAGAGACATGCATTTGTGTGTGTGTGTGTGTGTGTGTGTGTGTGTTTGTTTCTTTTGTAAAAGTTTCCCGGATATAACTTCCCTATTTAATGCACAATTTTCCTTACAAATTATATTATCAGCATTACAATGTGAGTAAATATAGCCTTGTAAAATGTAAGGGATGATGCCACCCTTCTAGAACAATGTGCATTTACGTTTAGATTGTAACATATTTAATAGCATGGAATCAGTGTAATTAGTGTTAGCTCACTATCTTAGCCTTTTTCAGTGCATTAGGTGAGGTAATCTGATAATATTAGTGATTCTCATTTATAAAAATACTAAAATTGGTACCGTTTTGGAGAGAAATTGGGTATTTTTTAATCTCTCAATTTAACCCATCTCATGGTGTGTGATGCTGAACTATCATATGAGTTTCTAAAGGTTTTTAAATTCTTTGCACAGTTATGAATATTGATATTTTATGTGCAGCAATAGCATGCTCAGGCTCAGTGGCCTTTTGCAGCATTTTAAATGCTTTTTTATTTTCAAATAATATGATTTAAATGGTGATGAGTGTACTGATTTGATGCATTTTAAAAAGATGGATGATAGATATTCTTCAATCTTTCTGACAAAGAACAAAATATAATGTGAATTACAGTATATGTGCATTTTTTTTTAATTTATAAATTGTAGTCCACAGTGTTTATTATAAGGGGGTAGAATCTGCAGCTAAGTAGGCCTACTCACTACTCACTACTCATGAGTACTTTTAAATAAGCTACTTTTTTACTCTTACTCAAGTAGTTTTTTGGACAAGTACTTTTTACTCTACTCACACTACATTTTTTGGAATGTAATGGTACTTTTACTTGAGTATGTTTTTTCAGTACTCTTTCCACCACTGTTAACATGTTGTGCTGACCACATGGCCTAGGCGACATCAGAAGAAAAGGGAATTCATTTTAGACTATGAAGATTTAGAATGTGGAAGTTTGTTGCACATAACCCCATCACAATGATTTCTGAAAGATCATGGGACACTTTGCCATCACATTAAAAAATTGCATGATAACATAATAAAAACTGTTATTTTAAATTGTGATTATATTTTACAATATTACTGTATTTTTGAATAAATAAATGCAGCCTTGGTCAGCATAAGAGACTTCTTTCAAAACCATTAAAAAAACAGACCCCAAATTAACTTCTGAAAAGTACGTATATTGATAAATTACAGGGTCAACTGTTAGTTGGCTTTAAGAAATAAATACTGTGAGTCTTTGGATATCTGCTAAATGACTAATTAAACCAACAGCAATAGTTCTTTAGTGGAGATAATATGAAGCCTTTGCTTTGAAGACTAGCTCAAGACTTAGTAAAGATCCGGGATTAATGTATGTCTTCTCTGTCATTGGTGGGCAAATGCACACAGCCTACAGGCAAGTATGTGCCAAACCTAATGACAAACATTCAACAGTTACTAAGAAACCTGACAGCAGTCAGTGACTCTAATAACCATTACTAAAATGTATGCACATGTCAGAAAGAAAGAGTTCAGACCATATGTTCATTACGTAACAACAGTGGTATATTTTGTGGATCACTGGAGTGTGTCTGTCTATCTGTACATTCTATTTATCTGGTATGTGTGTGTTCCCTGGGCATTTCCCCTCCCAACAGTGTCCTCATTAGTAAAGTCTTGCCATGGCACATTTGCATGAACACAAGAAAGCAACTGAGATTATATGGCATGACTACGGGAGTCATGACAATATGAATGCCCATGACAACAAAAGGTGCTGCTATTTATAAGCATGCAGCTTCACTTAGGAAAATATAAAAAAAATATATATATATATATTTTTTTTTTGGCATAAAGAAACAAAATTCCTTCAATGAGAGATTTCAAGTTTACATGCACTTGTGACACGTTGTCCATTAACTGATAAGAGCATCACATCTCAAATTCCCTAAATTCTTTTATACATTTTATTTAAAGTAAATAAATAATTCCCTTATGTGGTTCCAGACCTGCTTGTTGATCTTTTCCATGGCATTATTACTCATGGGGACTGAGGCTTTCAAGCTTCAAAAAGGAAAATTATCATGATTACAGTATCATTAAAGTGGTTCTATATTAATAGCAAAGTTACATTTTGGTCTATTTTTCACATAAAGCTCATATGGCTTTAGATGACTTGGAATTTAGCACACAATATGAACTACTTTTAGATAGTACCCATTTATTGTAATTAAAAAAGTAATCTGTAAAAATCTTTTAAAATGTCAAGTCATATGGGTTTATGATGAGTATATAATGACAGAAGTTTTGATTTTTGGGTGAACTACTCCTATTATGCACAATTCCTATATAATTAATGTGAGGGTTTGAGAGGCGATTTGTATACCATTTTAAAGATAATTTTGTCTCTGAGCCCATTGTAATGTGTATTTCTGAAAGTTTTAAACACAACATACCACAGTATGAAATGATGATCGGAGTAATGATTACATAATCTTTTGCAGATTGTCTTTTTAAGAGACCTGTGACCACATCTCATGTTGTATTCATGAAGTTTTGCATTTAGAAACCATTGGAAAGTCTAACAAACCATCAGATCATTTTCAATGAGGGTTTACTGGTTTGGAAAAGGAAAACAAAATAGTACGTTGTAGCCACAGGCTTATCAGTGGCCTGCCACCATATCAGTTGCCAATGGATACTTTGTGATAGAAAAAACTTTAATGAAATGATACGCAGGGGACTTGATCTGTTGGTAAAATGGTTCACCGATCACTTGAATGAAGGAATGAATGGCAGTACCTCCAGATGACTCTCTGGGGTAGACGGCTCAAGGCTCCAGCTAGTTTCTGAGCAATGTCATCTGACAGATACTTCACTCCTGCACCAAACGACACCACCACGAAACCATGTTCATCTGTATTCTTCACCCAGGTTTCAAACTCCTGTACACACACAGATCAAATACAACACAGTTCAACAGTCCATCTATGAAATTTGTGATGACTGTATTCACAAGACAAAGCAATTCAACATTACATGGAAATCAAAAACCAGACCAAAACATTTCAAAGGATTGTATATAAATCAAAAAGGTTTATTTAAATCATCATTTTATATGACTAAATAAACCTAACATTGTTACATCAACAACATTTTACAGTCTGATGAAGTAGAAATTCAGTATGAGTGATCACCAGCATGTTGCAACCTTGTCCAAAGGGACAATGCTAACTTTCAACATTCAATTCTAAACAAGAGAAAACATTTTGATCATACTATGAAATTGTTTTAAGGTGTGGACATGTCTTAAGCTACTTTACCTTTGCCACAGAACCCCTCAACCTGAACTATTCATATAAGATTTCTCAAAACCTGTTTCTCATATTTTGTCAACCACAGAGAAATGGCATTTTCAAATAGTTGCGATGGTAATGCCACTACTATGGAAAAAAGAATATAAAAAAAGTGTCTTTTTAAGCCGTGTTATCTTTAGACCAGGTGTGTCAAACTCATTTTAGCTCAAGGACCAGATTTATTCAAACTTTTCACATCCACAGAGAGCAATCTGGAGAATATAATGTGCAGAATGGTTTTATTCTGCTTTAATAACCAATATTGGGTAAATCAAAAAGGAAGCATATGAAATTTACTAAAATAACTTAGATTACATTTACATAAAGTTAAAGGGTTAGTTCACCCAAAAATGAAAATCCCATAATTTACTCACCCTCAAGCCATCCTAGGTGCATATGACTTCTTTTAGCCAAATACAATCGGAGTAATATTAAAAAATATCCTGGCTCTTCCAAGCTTTATAATGGGAGAGAGGGGTACCTTACATTTTGAAGCCCAAAAAGTGCATCCATCCATCATAAAAGTAATCCATAAGGGTGTTAAAAAAGGCCTTCTGAAATGAAGCGATGCGTTTTTATAAAAACCTAATAAACTATATTCACTGGCTTCCGGTAACGGCCGTATGCGAGTCTAGTTCCCGGCGGAAGAGTGATGGCTGAAAGAAGAAAGTCATATACACCTAGGATGGCTTGAGGGTGAGTAAATTATGGGATAATTTTCATTTTTGGATAAACTAACCCTTTAACATACACATAAAAAAAAAAAAAAATCACAGAATATTGACCAAACAACACTTCTCTTCGTAAAATAAGCCACCTAAACCAGAACACCACAAAGTAAAGCCTAAAAGAAAACACTGTATGGCTAATAATCAGCTCCAAAGTGGAAAAAAATTGTTGTGTCACACAAAGATATTTTGTTAAATAAAAATGTGTTCTGTCATTAAAAAAACCTTCATATGACTAATGTGTATTTACTGAGACTGTTTATGTACAGATGTATTCAATCTTTTAACTTTGTGAACCTGATGACGACAACATGTTAGTAACCTAGTAACTTTGACACAATATGTGCCAGAAGTTACCAGAAAAGGGACAGGGAGTTACTGTCTGTAAAGCACTGTTTACATGGAGCAAACATAACCAGAAGTTCATCCACCTTGAAAAGTATACCCTTGACTAAGGCGTATTACAATATTAGTAATAGCAACTCAAACTGAAAGTGCACTATGCTAAGTAAAAAGTGCATTGTTGGCACTATAGTGCAATTGTAGGCACAAAAAATTATAGTATTAATGAGACTTAGCCTTTTGTGTTAGCAGTTAGCATAGCCTCAGAATGAGCATGTTTTTGTGTAAGAACTGTTTTCTTGCTGTCTGAAGCAGTCCAGCTGCAGCTGAACAGCCTGCATTGGCCTGGCACTAACTGTCCGCCCCTCACACTGGTCTCAGTGTCCTTCATACACACCCGACAATGGGCACATTTACACACACACACACACTCTGCACTGACAAACACTATTTGCATTATGGCTCCACAGCATACAATGATGCCATTTGGGCGCTTGGTATTCCAACAGTGCAAGCTTAGGTTCAGAACCCCCACTCCTATTCAATGGACAGCTCCACGCAATCACCCGCATTGATAACAACGACCTTTGTGAGCATAACGCCCTGGTGGCAAAATCAAAACTTCATATAATTACGGGTGAAATGTGACTGAACATAATAATGACTTGCATAAACTAGATTTAAAAAAAAAACATGTTTATATAGAACTTGCATTTTGCACATTTTCACCACATCAGGCCTAATGAATATGAATAAGTGGAAGGTTGGACCAAGGTCACTGTTAGAGGGAGTGGGTTGTGGCATTTGTTAGGCTGAAGATCTTAAAATGAAAATGAGGTTCCTGCGTCAGTCGATCCCCATATCATGACGTCATTTTCTTGGCATTCATGAACTCAAGCGTCAAAAGCACTGCATGTGCACATAATGCACTGAAAGAACAAGGCAACTTTTGAATGTATCCTAACAGTCGATTGTGGAGCAGACAAACACATGTTGGTATTTAAATTGATCCAAAAATACTGTTTATAAGCCTGCCTATGAACTAATGTGAACCAGTATAGACAACAAAAAGAGTGATTAGGAATGCACAATATTAAAATTATATACTATTTTGACGAAAATAATAAAAAATAAAACACTAAAATCTAAAATCATTCATTGTAAATGCTGAATTTAGGCATCACTTTATAATGTACAGTATGACAATTATTAAATTATTTAAAAAACACTCTCAGTAAAGTGTATCATTCACCAGCTGATATTAAAGTTTGGGGCAGTACCCTAGGCCCCATCATTTATATGGCTGCCCCCTCCCAAATTTCTGATCGTTTAAAATAAAAAAAATAAGGATTATTTGAATTGTTACTATAATTGATTGACTGATCAATCAAAATGCTGGGAAGTACAATTCAAACTGGTTTTATTTTTGTCACTTGTTGTTCGTAGCCTATACTGTCGTCTTCTTTGTGCCTTAATTAAATGTGATGGCGGGTGCACAAATTTCAATATTATGCTATTCCAGTATATCACTAAAAGATGAGTGAGAAGGAGAAAAAAATTGCATCTAAATCTGAGCCTACTTCACCTTTCCAGGACTAAATCAATAGGGATTAAAGGGTTAGTTCATCCAAAAATGATCACCCAAATCATTTACTCACCCTCATGTCTTTCCAAACCCAGAAGTCTTTCATTCATCTTCGGAACACAAATGAAGATATTTTTAATGAAATCTGACCGATTTCTGTCCCTCCATTGACAGCTACTGAACTAGGCTACACCTTTGACGCTTCAAAAAGTTCATAAAGAGATTGTAAAACTAATGAGAGACGTATTCTGAAGAGACGGAATGTTTTATATGATGAACAGATTGAATTTAGGCTTTTATTCACATTTTAACACTGATCAGCGAACATAAACAGAAGCTCAACCGAACCTGCTTGGTGTGCGAGAACAAACCTCATTGCACATCAAGTGAACATGCTTGAGCTTCTGTTTACCACCAATGATGTGTGCGTTGATGAATGTTTATATGTGAATAAAAGCCTGAATTGAATCTGTTCATCATATAAAGCGATTGTGTCTCTTTAAAAAATTTGGACAAACCACTCAATTCATATGGATTAGTTTTACAATCTCTTTATGAACATGAAGTGGTAGTTGCGTAGGCTGTCAATGGAGGGACAGAAATCGCTCAGATTTTATTAAAAATATCATTTGTGTTCTGAAGATGAATGAAAGTCTTACAGGTTTGGAACATCATGAGGATGATTACAATTTTTTAGTGAACTAATCCATTAATGTGTGCAGTCACAGCATGTTTACCTGGTGTATTTTATTTAAATTTTTTCAAAAGATGAGCTACTGAGAATGCCATGTGAACACTAGGTGTTTCATTTGAAGAAGCAAGAACAATACATTTTCTTTTTACTTCTGCGTAGGAAAATTGAAGATGGTCACTGTTCTGTCTTTTCCCTCATAGAAGTTTTGGACACCTGGGGCCCTATTTTAACAATCTAGGCGCATGGTCTAAAGCAAGTGCAGTTAGGGTGTGTCCAAATCCCATTTTGCTAGTTTAACGACAGGAAAAATGGTTGGCGCGCTCAGCGCGTGGTCTAAAGGGTTATCCCTATTCTCTTAATGAGTAATGGGTGTGTTTTGAGCATAACGTGCCAAAAACCAATCAGAGTGTAATTTCCCATTTCCTTTAAAAGCCAGTTGCTCTCGTGCCATGGCGGATTCGCTATTTACATGGCGCAATTTGCAAAAGGAAAGACTGAACGCATCTCCAGAGAGCAAACGGATCTGCTTGTGCGTGAGGTTAAAGCACACAAGTAGACCATCAACGAGACAAGCCGGATTCCACCATATCTTTATGTACACAATATTAATATTTTACATTTTTATTTGACATTTTTGTGTGCTGCTGCGCGTCCCTGTGTGTGTAATAAGCAGAGTGTAAGCGCTTTGTGGACCTGTCAATAGGCGCACATTAATAAAAAAATATATATTGTGCCATTGACTTTAGACCAGGTTTCAGTTGCCTCAAACTAGCAACGCGCCAATACATGTGCCTGAACACACCTCGTTTTCAGACCAGCAGCCCATTGGCACTCAAATGGGCGCAAATGCATTTGCTATTTAAAAACGTGGTGCAGGACGTGAAAATGATAACTGCGTCGGGCTGAAACTAGCAAAAAACACTTGCGTCAGGTGTATGATAGGGCCCCTGATGTCTTCCATGAACATGTCAAACATGAGTCTCTAGTCTAAACTGTAAAAGATAATGATCACACTGCCTGATTTCTTGATGTGTTGAAAGAATTTTCTCAAGAATCAAATCAAGTTTGAGATCATTCATAACACTGTTGCATTCAAATAATCTTTCCCTGTTGCCTTTTGAACAGGAATTGGTGGATTCTCTGGACTATGCTTGCATCAACATTTTTTATAATCACCCTCAAAGACTTATGTAAAAGGTATAGTCGCCGAGCTATATGCTGTAGTTTAGGTGTATAATTTGTATTAATTAAATTATTTATTATTAATATTTGTATGTTATTGTTTTCAGTGTTTTTGACCCATGTAACTAATAAATAAGTTATTCTAATAAATAAGTTTATGACACCAACATTTTAAATACCAGTGAAATGTCACAAATAGCTGCCTAGTAAGAACAAGCAATAACAAATGAACAATAGAACAAAAACACAAATTAAGGTACGACTACAGACCTTTTATGGGTAAACAAGATGACCCTTTAAGAGTACAGCCTCAATAACAAGCTGTTGTAGCCCTAAAGGTAGAATCTTTGCACATTTTCTCTGACAGTAAATGCTATGGTGGCTCAGCAGTGCATAACACAATGAAGAAAAAAAAAAAACATAAGTTAACAAAGTGAAAATAAGCCACAACATAGCAAAATCAAGCCATGACACAATGGAATCAAGCCATGGCACAACGTTCCTTTCTCAGCCAGGTGCTGGTATAGTAAAACCATTTCATTAGATCATTACCTCTAGTATAAAGCCAGAATGTTAGCATTAATGCACCCTCTATGGTGGCCAAGAAATATCACTATGAAATGGGCTGATACCGCAATAGGCGGTTCTGTGTGAATTGGCCCATATGGGAAGTTCAGTATTCTGGCTTGGCTCATTCAACTCTAACGCAGAACCTGATTTCACCAAGTGCAACATGTTCCTGGATCAAAATCTTTGTTGATTTTGGAACAACATTCCAATCAACCAATCAGGTTGAGGGACAAGTTTACAGTTTATGTAAAGTTTAGGTTTACAATCAGGGTTTGGTGCTTCTACATCAGTGTTATTCACCTATCATTTTGCCTCTGATTTTAGGGATAACTTATGGTTAGGGTAAGGTTTACCGGATATGGATAAGACTACATTTCCAGACAGGAATGTTGTTCCCGGATCAACAAAATTTGTTGACCCAGGAACACGTCTAACATCGCCATAGATATGGACGACTTAGGGAAGAGCCATGTTAAAAGGGAGGTTCACACATCAATAAATAACTAACAAATAAGTAGCTGAATTTAGCCTTGTAATAGTACACTAGTGCGTGGAATCATTTTTATTGTGTTGTGACTTAGACTTGGTTCCACTGGATGTTAACTTATATTTGCTTTTAAATTTTGTTGTGCTGTGCACTACTGGGCCACCCTATTATGGTACCAATATCTTGTGCATCCCTAAAAGTCATGACACTAAAATAGTCGGAATAACATAGCAATGTTTAGAGAATGTTTTAAATATAATAGCATTGGTTTCTTACCTGTGGCAAGGGGCTGGGGGGTTTGGTAAGGATGCCCCCAACATAGACAACATGTGGCAAAGTGGGTCGTGGGAACTCCAGTGCCAGGTCAGTACACAGCATCCAGAGTCGACTGTTCTGAACCAGATCATGCATGGACACCGATGGCTGGATGTTGTACTTCCTCATGATGCGATCATACTTGGGTAGAACCAGGAACTGGACACCAAACCTGGAAACCAGGTACACTGCTGTGTTAGCTACCCGTTGAAACAATGACATACGGTCCGTTAGCAGAGAGTTAAATTCTGGGACATAAGACAGAGGTGCTGGCGCCCCAACTTCCGCAGGGTACCACAATCCTGTGCTGAATACGGCGTACTGGACACCCAGGATGTGAGCAATGACAAATCCACACATCTCATTGGGATCAACGAGCAGGAGATCAAAACGTTCACGTTTTAGCTTCTCCATGACAGCAGCACTCCCAACAGCGGCATCACAGTTTTGAGAATAGTGGTCTAGGATGTCAAACAGCTCCAGTGCTGTGAGACGCCCCGAAAAGATGTTGCGAACTTTTGATTGGAGGAAGTCGTCAGCTGAGGTGCTGTTAAAGATTCCAGGGTAGCGCTGGAGACGATAATGGTTGGAAGGTGGGATCTCCCGACCTTCAGAGACCAGGAAAACTGTTTCATGGCCCTCGGCGTGGAGAGCAGAGGCCAGGGTCTTAAAGATATACAGGTGGCTCTCAAACATAATTGGAGGAACTACCACTATCTTAGCTGCCCAGGAGAAATTTGCAGCTAAACACCACAATAATGTGGCAAGCAGGAAAAAAGGCTTCATGTCTGCAGAAAGAAAGAAAGAAAACATTATTAGTGACTCTTTTGTCTATCATTAACTCCTGTACCAAGCATTAACATAAATCAATCATTTGTGTTAGCATCCATTAAAGCATAACTGTGGCCTGTTACAATATTAGCAATGCTAACCAATTCTATTTCCAAACTGAAAGTGCATTATAGCCTTCTGTTTGCATTGTAGTGGAATTGTTATCACAAAACAATAAATGGGATTAATTGTACAGTATTTAGAGTTAGTATTTTGTGTTAGCTGTTAGCATACACTAAAACATTTTTTTATTTACTTTAAACCATTAATTTTGAAATTTTCAAATTCAAACACAGTAGCATGGTGTTAACTTAAACTGATTTGGGGGTAACTCAGTGTTTTAATTTTGAAAGAACATGTTTCAATCAAGTAGGTCAAAAATAAATGTAGCTGCTTGTTCAATTTACTTAAATAAAACAAGTAAATCCAACATGATTCTTTCAAGATGTTCTCACAACTTAATTTCATCAAGTTTAACCACTCAACTTAATCCATTTGAGTTAAGACTATATGAATGACTTTAGTTGTGTCAAAGTAGCATTATTGAAAATAACAGGATTTCCGCTTCCCATCATGTTTTGCACAGTGCTGGATAGGGAGTGTAAACGATGAAATAAAGTAATATTTATGCATTTTTAATCAAGTAAAATGGGGAAACTTGTTAATGTTTAATGGTCTATTATGCTGGTATTTAAAAGAGTTTCTGTTTTAGGGAGACACCATTGTGGTGAAGTGTAGAACATGTGCGTTGGGACCCGCTAACAAGAATTTAAGTTGTTTTAATAAAATAAGCCACTGCTATGAGAATGCCATGGATGTAACCATGATGCAAAACCCAACAAGGAAAGCTATGTTAAGCTTGTTGTGTGTTATCTTACTTTAAATTAATCATGGACAGTGGTTCCATGTGATTGAAACATGTTATTTCTACTCAAATACTTTAGGTAGGATGAACTTGATTGAAAAAGCTCATAAAAAAGAAGTATTTGAGTAGAGAAAACATGCTTCCATTATGTGAAACCACAATCCATAATTGAGTTGAGTTCATTTAAAGTATCATATTTTTAGTGTAGCCTCAGAATGACCAGGATATTGTTTACATAATTAATTGCATCAAAATAGCAACATCTGTACCACTGCATGAGCCAAAGCTGAAGTGCTGGAAAAATAATTATCAACTGTTACTGTTCATGATTGTTGCTAATTTTTCTGTGTTTGTAAATGTTATGAGCTCTGACCATTTGTCTGAATCACAGCTTCATAACAAAGCCTTTGCATAGGCAAATTTGTGCAAATTTTCTAAATTCTAAATCATCAAAGGGATAGCATTTAGAGTCAGTGGCTGATTCAACCAGCACAACCAAGACACACACTGTGTACTCTTTGTCAGAGCAAATGTGCATCATGACTGAGGTTGTATGTGTGGGTGACACTGTAGATTGTTTCCTCTATTATAATGACCAAAGTCCATTGTGTAATCTGCAAACATACACACACAGAAGTCAATTTACCATTACATACATATTTCACACAAAATAGCCTCCTTGTGCTCCCAACTATACTCAAATTTATGGGTTGTTCTCTTCTCAAGCAAATTAACATAAGGAAGAATTACATTTCAGAATTTTTATTTACATGCAGTACAATACACAATAATGAACAACATTATTTACATACATATACACTACTTTGGGGTCAGTACGATTTTTATTTTTATTTTTTAAGAAATACTTGAAAAAGCTTAAATACTTTTATTCAGCCATTGGGCAATTCCGCGCAAAACTGTCACATCCATAACACCAACACAATGCAATGGTATTTAGTTGGCGTTATGGATGTGACATTTTTGCGTGGAATTGCCCCATTCACATTAAATCGATTGTCCGGGTTGTGTTCAGTATTCCTGTGTTAGGAACATGTTTCCTTTGTTGAAAACACTTGTGTTGCTTGTGATACATTTTTCTCAGGTTTTTTTTAATGAATTTTAAGGTCAAGAGGACAGCATTTTTTATTAGTTTTTTGTTACAATGTAAATGTTATTGCCATCGAATGTCACATCTGGGTTGCAAAGATGAGGAGAATGCATCTAATTGCAGCAACTTAACTTTATTTACAATAACTTAAAAGAAACAAAACAACAAAAAGGAACAAACTCTTCGACATTAACAGAACAACCAAGCATTTCGCAACAATAACGGACAAGAACAAAACATAGGACTTAAATAGAACAAACTAATTAATGAATTAAACAACAGGAGTAACTGAATCAGTAACCAAGGCAACAAACACGGAAATTAACACAGGCGGGACTGGGTTAATAAATGCCTTCTGAAGCAAAGTTTTTTTGTATGAAAAAAATATAAAATATATTTAAAAGAATTCTAAAATATAATCACTGGCTTCCGGCAACGGCCGTACGCGTGTTCACGAGACATTTGAGTTCTGGCCACTGATCTATATAAATTTATATATATAATTTATATAGATCAGTGGTTATATTAAACATTTTTCTTTCTCGTTTTAGACTTCTAATTCATGACCGCCGTTTTGTTTTGCTCTATCCTCTGCGCTTCCGCGTAGTTCAATTCTCACCTAAGAGAATTGACGCTACGTTATTGACGCTACGCGACACTAATTGACGCTACGACGCTACACTACGCCTACGTCATACTTCATACTTCATACGTCAGATCAGAGGTCACCCTTCCGCCTGGATCTCGACTCTCTCGTGAACGCGAAAGAAGAATGTCATACACCTAGGATGGCTTGAGGGTGAGTAAATTTTCATTTTTGGGTGAACTATTCCTTTAAAACTTTCATACCTCTAAGTCATAAGACTGATCTAATTACATGTCAGAATAAAGTCATTTGAGCCTTAGAAATACAATAAATCAATAAAAATTACCAATTTAGCACATGGTTCTCAGAAAATGTCTGCATGACTTAACGTTAACAGCCCCAGACTTTAATAATAGGTTTAAACATTCCCTAAGGCTTTGGTGTTCTCATCTGTCATCTTTAGCCTCGCTTTAGTCTCACACCTTAATTAAAGAACAGAACACAGCAGGTCACGAGTCTGGAGATCCAATAAACAGGTGTACTGTATGTGATAGTGTGAGGGGAGAAAGACAAAGATGCACACAAAGGTAAATCAAGAGGCAAGAACAAAACGGTAATGAGAAAGAGGGCTTTTTATTCCGTTAATGAAGTCCACGTTGTTTCTAAGGTGGACATGTCCCTGTGTGATCTGGGCAACTCTCAAACTATTGTACCTTTATTTAGGTGTTCATTCAAATGAGGTTTGCCACAATTCTCTTTCCTCGGATAGCTAAATCAACAAGCTATGAATATTGCTGTTGTGTTTAAGATTTACAAACTGCTCTGTTCCCAAATATACAGAAAGATTGTCCTTAAATAATAAAACATGTTCAAGTCAAGTGTGATGAGAGCCCTACCTGTAAGTAACAAACAGGTGTTTAGTGGTGTTCGGATTATGAGAACAATGAGACTTCAGAAGGTATGTTTCCCCGACCATATAAGCCAGCTGTTGGGGTAAATTTCCCATTTCTCTTGCCTTTAAATGACGGCTGTTGTTTCTACCGTGACCCTTCCACCATTTGGCTCTCTCAGTTTCAGGTGGGCTATCACTATTACAACTTTTTTATACCAGACTGTTTACGGTTGCCATGGCAACCATGCCAGAGTTAAGCTGTACCCTAGCAACGTCATAGCTTGTGTTACTAATGGACGGTTCAGGTTTCCTGCCCATCAGAAAAGAGAATCATTCGCTATTAAACACATGGAAATGTTGAGATGAACGATAAAACCCGATAATGTGATTACATTGTTGTCTATGCTGCCACATAAAAAAGCCTGATGAAAATGTATTCTCTTGATCACTACCGCTTATTTTCCATACTATAATTAAGTGATTTTATAATGCATTAAACTGCATATAAAATCAACGACACGATAGATACGATACTGCTTTTTGACATAATAATAACTACATGATCATTAGACTACAACAATAAAAATATAATATGCACTAATACTTATACTGGTGGTGATTATTGTTGTTATTACATTATAATTATTGTGATCTACATGGTCAAAAAAAGTTTATGAAAATAAAACCGTGTTATCGGTATATCTCAAAACTGCCTTCCAAAGTCAAAGCCAAAATCTGGACTAATATGAATTTGTTTGTCATGTACAGCAGGATAACACCTGCAAACTTTTATGAAAACATTATTATACTGAAGGGCATTTGTGATTTAGCACAAACCATTTCCAACTCTTTCTTCATCTGTTCGTTAAACTGAAACAGTAAAAATTGAGAGAAACACTGCATATTGCATTTAAATATAGTGCATGTGTCAGATTAAAGCATTTAAACAAACTTTCTAGGAGTCGGGGAAAGGTTAAGCAGGCACAGCTTGATGATATCATCATGCCGTTTTACATGCCTTCAAGACTTGAAGTCACATTAACACACGTGCATTGCATTCAGGTGACACATTATGATCGTGCTATCTGATAAGGGCTAATGAATACCTAGACAATCAATCAAAGAACAAATCCATGGTGTGATCAGAGTAAATTCTTGTTAGGGGTTATCTGGATTTCTTTAAACACAATGGGGGATTTCCCTACTCATGCAAAAAGCTTTTTATATTCATCAAATAATGCTAAATAAAGTTTAGAAATCATATTTTATGTGCTTTTTATTTTGTTTCATTTTTGATACAATAAGCATGGACAAAAGGTACCGTGACAAGGCCATTTTCTGCTAAATTAGGTAACAAATGAACTTGATCTAAATCTCTAATGTTTCACTAAGGTCACACAACTGACATACCACAAAAGTCCAGGAACAACCTCATTCCAGGACCTGGAGCTTCGTAAAAAGACCTTGCAACTTAACAACAAGTTCAGGGCTTAATGTTGACAACAAACCCCTGCCAAAGACCCCACTAAAGGCACGTTATTGAGAATAAGCGATTAGCTAATGGATGAGTGCGAGTATGTGCAATATGCAAAGAAATGCAAAACCCGCTAGGCCACATCCTTTTCAAGGAAAAGAGGTCCTCTTTTCACAAGAGGACAAAACAACTGATTGCATCTTACAGTAAATCTTAATGTCTTGGAAAACAGGTAAGATTGATTTCAGTTAAGTATTAAAATAATATCTCACAGAGATTGAAAGAAAAATGATATACACAATACTTTTTTTATTTTTTAAAACAGCCACATTAGACTTCTACCATCACACCATTTCTGATCAATACTAGTGGTTTTCACTAGAATTGAACAAGATATACACAGGTATCACAACAGAAGGCTGTAAGATAAAGTCCAAACAACAAGCACTTATGACAACAGACATTAAACTGGCCAAACAGGATCTTCCCTCCCCCCACTGCACACGTGCACATGCTTACTACTGTATATGCCCTTTAAATGATACTGCTCAGACAAAATGGAAAAAAATGAATAAAAATGCTGTATAAGTGGTGAGTTTTTCATATTATTATTTTGAATTACATTACATCATAGGACGCTCTTTTACATACATCAAATGGGACACTCACCCAGCACTGAAGTGGGGACTGAAAGATGTAATTCACATATGATATCGGTTTAGAGAGAAACTGTAAACTGTGCAAGGCAGAATATTAGCACATTTATGCTTGCATTCACCAAGCTGGCCATGCTGGGGGGGTTATTGGTCTGGATATATCTTAAATATTATAAAACTGCATTATTTGAATACACACGTTCTATAATGAATCTATTTTGTGTACACTTGTGCTTATCCAGAGTGCAAGGAAAGTGTTTTAGTACTTTTTATTGGTTACACGATTTGTCTCTTTAGTAGGCCTATCAATTATTTTGTGTGTAGGCTATATCTCACCTTGGACATCCTTAAATGTCATTGACCCCTGTGTACATTTAGGCTATCCAGTTAGTTTCTTTCTCTTTTTACCCAGAAAATAGCCTATTTGAACAATTATCCAGAAAGTTATCTCTTTATTTTAGTTTAGATTTTTTTAGATTTTTTTTTTAGTTCGATGATAAGCAGGAGTTGAATGTCAGTCTTACTGCAAGATGCCCCCTGCTAAACTAACCTATCGCTGGCCAGTTAAATATTAATGATGTGGGCCGGTAAAAGTGAGCAGGTAAATCTTTAGATCATGTCCCAAACGCTCACTTGTTTCTCAATCCTCAGGAAACTATTTTAAAGACATCATGTGACGGGTAGGCTACTCGATCATATGATACAGTAGGCTATTATTTAAAAAAAAAAAAAAAAAAAAAAACACATCGAGACTTCAAAATATGTCACATGCAGGAGCAGCGCGAGCACAAAACAACACAAAATCCGAAGGACACACCTGAGTTTAATCTTCCTGTAAATAGCGACGGCTAATTTATAACACTGTTTCTAAAAACACCTGTTTCTAAAAGGAAACGCCGCCCTTCGCCGCTTACCTGTACAGGTGAACCCGGTAAATTCGGTGTCCTAATGTAGGTGAAATTCACGTCCCCTCAATCTCCTGAGCCTCTGACACTTTTACATAAATCCACAAACGGTGTTGGCCGGTTAAAACTGCCCGTTTGCCACAACAGGCGAGGTGGTTTTCCCAATGGCTATGAGATGAGGCGTTGTGTATTAGAACTCCGGGGAGGGCGGGATATGCGAAACCTCAATTCACAGTCACTACAGGGAGTGGTCGAACCATGGCAGTGTAAACGCTAGAACAATAGAGACCTCGGCCTTCCAGATCCCCTGGGAAGCGTCAGGTGCGTCGTTTGCTCTTTCGACACAGGTATTTGCATTTGAGGAGCGTAGGCACAGCGCTTCCGTTTAGGCAGAGCTGTGTTATAAATATGATAAAGACTCACAGAGTCATTGACCACTCCTGAAGATAACATCTTCATTCTACCTTTGACGTTATAACTCTAATAACAGGCTAATACGCCTGTTGACTGCGTAATAGTAAAAAAAAAAAAAAAAAAAAAGAAGCATTTCGAGGATTAATTGAGTGTTCGGTTATAAGGATGCAGTTTACAAGTTAACTGATAACACTTTACAATAAGGACTCATTAGTTAATGCATTAACTAACACGAACTATCAATGAGCAATGCATTTTTACAGCATTTATTATCCTTTTTTAACGTTAGTTAATAAAAATGTTTATGTTGTTGTTCACAGTCTTAACTATTGTTACCAGATATCATTTTTTATCTTAAAATTAACATTTTGAGATGAACTAAGAATAAATGCTGTAAAAGTAATGTTTTATTGTAAGTTCATGTCAACTAATACCAATGTAGCCTATAGTGTTAACAGTTACAATAATTATTATCACTATATTATTTCTAGAGCACAAAAATAAAATTTTTGAACAAAATTCCACCAAAACTTAACAGTTAGTACAATGTCATCTTTGTGTTTGCATGTGTAAGTGAGAGAGAGAAAGAGAGAGAGAGAAATAGAACAGCCATGATGATTGTGTTTGAATCATTGATGATTCTCTTCAGTTGGTGCCGCTCATGTTTCTGTGGAGTGCTTCTGTGGGTGTTATACAGCTTAGAACCCCAACCCATCAGACATGCATAAAGTTTAACTGAAAGCTAAAAAAAAAAAAAAAAACGGCAGCCAGGTATTTAAAATTTGCAATAGATTCTTGGAAGGCACCAGCTGACAAATGTTGTTGTGCAAGGAGTTGCTGATTATTTTGACAGCCTGCTTCTTGAATATTGATTCAATTGGGCAGACAGTACCCAATGATTTTAATTTTTCTGTAAAAAAAAAAATCCTGTTGTTTTTACAAAAAAATCCATGTCAGATGTGAATAATTCTGTAGTAAAAAAAAAAAAAAAATACAGTCAAAATGTAAACATATTTACAGAACAGCCTGTAAATTTGTACATTAAAGTTTACAGTATAAAACTGTAATTTACACACACACAAAAAGCAATTTAAACTGGTAAATCCAACAACACACACTGCTTCTAAAATCTATTAAAAGAGGAAGCCACATCTCACAATCTCACAGAAGTAGCCTTTCCACAAGTTCAATTTTACAGAAGTTGCACAGTCGCAAACACAAAACAGAAGATGTAACATAAATCCCAAATGTGCATAACTGCTAAAAACAGTTAAGCAACAATTATTTAAATGAAATACTTTCAAATGTGAAGTGTCCCACTGGGAATTCTAGTAATGTTAGTTTTTTTATTGTAAATTATAATTTGTTGAAACATTTTTACCTGTATATAGTACAGGAACTTATTACCAGTTTTTTTTCCATAGCGTTTTTGCAATGTTGTACAGTTAAAATTACACTCATTTTTTTACAGTGAAAGTACAATTTGCTGCAGTCTCATGCTGTGACTAACCCATACCAGACATTTACTGTATACGTTATTTTAGCAAAGAAGACAATATCGTCCTATTTGAGCTTCTGAGAAATGATGATTCCTAGAAAGCTAAGTGACTCAGCTGTGGTGACAGTTGAGCCCAGAAGTCCTTCTCCTAATTATGGTTGCATGCCTCTAGACACTGCAATGAGCTGTGTTTGTCATATATCTCCATTCACTACCATAATGCAGTTGTTGTTGAATGTGTAGCTAATATAAAGTTGTTTTTGGTGCTACAAATAATTAATAAAGTAATGTAAATTATATTATTATTAAAATAATAATATTTGACAGAACTGTAAGTTCCCACCATGCCCCAAATCCAAACATTTGTTCTTCCTTCTCACTTCCTCCCCCCGCCCATGCATATGCAGTGAAATATACATTCCTACAACCCAACATGCAAACAATAATGAACTAAATTTCAAAATAAAAAATAAATACAAAACTAAATATGCAACAAACGGTTAGACAAACGGCTACAACAATTTATTTTAAATTAACTGAAGCAAAAAGGTTTAAACTGCTTCCCTGGCTGTTACGACCTATTAATACACCCTGACAATTTAGTATTTAACTCAGAACGAACTCCCTGTAAAATAGATCCAGACTGGAATTTCCAGTGTTATTTCTTTGTACTTATTAGAGGGTGTGGCATTCAATGAAATTTATACTACCAAAAGACTAAGCATTTCCATTCATTTCAGTGTCATCATAATGTCATGAGTTGAAAAAAATGACATGGCTACTTTTGAATGCTCAAGTTACCACTAGAATGATTTAGTTACAGCATCTGCCAGCAGGGGCTAACTGGTTCATGCTAACCAGACAAATTCTTTGAGTTCAGCGTCTTTTTCCTAATTGCCTTGCACGCCATTACTCACTCAGTGTCATAATTCATTGATTGGTCCAAACCCTTTGTGCCCTACTTACAGTATTCACAATGTTGTTGTTTTAATCAAAGTTATATTAGGAAGATGAGTCAGATATAGTAGGTGTTTAAAATGTTTAACTTTTTTTTTTTTTGGTGAGGGATTTAGAGTAAATATGGGCAGTGTGTTAGAAGTGTGATTTCCTGTGCTGACCATCACATTATGGCTTTGCAGGTTTCACCAAATGTAATTAGACAATAACATTCCCTTGGTTGAAATGTAACTACTAGGAACAGTCTTTCTCAGATAGTTACATTCAGTGTTACTCAAGGTTTCCTGGGATTGTCTCGCCAACACCTACAAAACAAAGCATTATAATCTCTACTAGTCATTCCAAAGATAATTACAGGTTGGCTTAGTGCGTGCAGATCAACTTTTATCTGCTTGTAAATCTGTCCAAACACAAATTTTCTGAAACAAACATCTTTTCTTTAACACTGCTTAAGAAAGATAAGAGAAGAAGTCAAGACAGAGAGAAATGAACAGAAACCAGCTTGAGAGAGAGTGAGATAGAAAGAGAATGAGAGACTTTCAGTGCCACGACTGCCGGGTACCAAGTGGTATTTAAAATTTAGAATTAGCAAATGAGAACTGAAACAAACAATTTCATATGTATGGTAGAATATTTCATATACGTATTGTAGTATGGTAGTAATATAGTCGTGATATATACTGTAGGCTATGTGTGTATGGGGAGGACCCTGGACCACAAAACCAATCTTATGGGTAAATTTTTTAAATTGAGATATAATTTAAATAAGCTTTCCATTGATGTATGGTTTGTTAGGATAGGACAACATTTGGCCGAGATACAACTATTTGAAAATCTGGAATCTGAGGGTGGAAAAAAATCGAAACATTGAGAAAATCACCTTTAAAGTTGTCCAGTTATGTTCGCGATTGTGCTGCATTCACTCACAGAAATAAATGTTTTAAATATTTACGGTTGGAAATTTACAAAATATCTTCATGGATTTTTCCTGTGTCTCCCTGTGTTTGCAGTCCTGTGCTGGTTCGTTGTCTATGTTTCTTCGTGTTTCTTGTTTGATGCCATATGCCTGTCTTGTTTTCCCCCACGGGGAGTTTTGGTTTGTAGTTTTGTTTAATAAAGATCCTGAGTTTCCTGCACATGAATCCTCGCTTCACTATTTACCATTCTGTGACTATATATATATACAGTATAATATATATATATATATATATAATGAAGAGTTAATATGCAAAAGCCTCTAAGTGCTATCTGAAATTTTCTTCTAGAATGATCATTTTTATAAAGCTTGTATATTTAAGTTAAGTCATTTCACTTAAATGACAATTAATAGGTAATTTGCATTGCCATTTAAGTGAAATTATTGAACTTATACGAGCTTGATAAAAATGATCATTCTAGAAGAAAATTTCAAATGGCACTTCAGTGGCAACTCTTCATATACAGTATATACACACATATAACTGCTTTAATTCTTTGTGGCAGAGATTCAACAAGGTAATGGAAACATTATTATATTTTGGTCCATAGTGAGTTGCTGCAGATTAGTTGGCTGCACATCCATGATGCAAATCTCCTGTTCCACTATGATGCTCTATTGGATTGTCATATGGTCACTATGGAGTTGAGGCCATTTGAGTATAGTGACAGTGAAGTCAGTGTCATGTTCAAGAAACAAATTTTGAGATGATTTGAGCTTTGTGAAATGGTGCCTTATCTTGCTGGAAGTAGCCATCAGAATATGGATACACTGTGGTCATAAATGGATGGACATGGTCAGCAACAATACTCAGGGAGGCTGTGGCGTTTAAACAATGCTTACTTAGTAGTAAGGTGCCCAAAGTGTGCCAAGAAAATATCCCTCACACCATTACACCACCAGCATGAACCATTGATAAAAGGCAGGATGGATCCATGCTTTAATGTTGTTTACGCCAAATTCTGACCCTACAATCTGAATGTTGCTGCCGAAATCAAGACTTATCAGACCTGTAACATTTTTCCCAATCTTCTATTGTCCAATTTTGGTGAGCCCGTGTGAACTATAGCCTCAATTTCCTGTTCTTAGATGACAGGAGTGGATCCTGTTGTGATCTTCTGCTGCTGTAGCCCATTTACTTCAAGGTTATATGTGTTCAGAGATGCTCCTCTGCATATTTCAGTTGTAACGAGTGGTTATTTGAGTTACTGTTACTGTTGATTTTGTATTACCTCAAACCAGTCTGGCCATTCTCCTCTGACCCTGGCATCAACAAGGCATTTTCGCCCACAGAGCTGCCGCTCACTGGATATTTTTCTCTCTCTGACCATTCTCTGTAAACCCAAGAGATGGTTGTACGTGAAAATCCCAGCAGATCAGTAGTTTCTGAAATACTCAGACCAGCCTGTCTGGCACCAACAATCATGACACATTCAAAGTCACTTAAATCATCTTTCTTCCTCATTCTGATGCTCAGATTGAACTTCAGTGTCAGCAAGAAAATGAAGACGGAAATAAAAGTGCTAGATCTATTTGCTTTAATCAAATTAAACTCAAAATGTCACTTCTTACAGGTTATCTGGAAAGAGCAACACAGGAAACAGAACAACCACTTTTTTAAGACGATCTGGCAAGGAAAGAAACAAACACAGGACTATAAATCCACAGGATAACTTATCAAAGGAAACGAGAAGCATCGGGGAATGAATCAAGCAATTAATCACAATGGTAACAAAAAAGAACACAGGAAACAGAATGGGAAAACTGCAAAAATCAACTCAAAGTCAAACTTAAATACAGAATACACCTGTAACATTCAGCAGATTGTCTTTCTTGACCATGGCTGAATCCGAAATTGACCCCTATACCCTCAAATAGGCCGTTATTTGAGGGGACAGCCATTTGTTGTGGTGTACGAAATCATAGTGGACGTTATTGAGTGCACTCATTCAATCCCACATTGCACCGCAATAACGAGAGTACAACCAATGTAAGCTCAATGGCTGTCTGAATTTACTCACTCGTTTTCATTCATGAATAAAGAGAAAAAAAGCAACTAATCTATCTTATCACTTTCCCACAGTGCCCATATGCCCCTGGTGCCTAGGGGTCTTTGCCAACGCAGTGCCAATTCTCACAGTTGCGGACATGTGACCAGACACAATCCCGACTCTCTGGGCTCACAGCAGATGTTGGAGGTAAAAGAAAACAGTTCCTCATATGTGACTAAACCATTAATGTCACGGATATGTTTCAGTACAACACACTCACTTATAAAAAATGAATATCTTGACTTGCTTAAGTAGGACGTTTTCCTGGGTCAACATTGTTTGCTGGTTCAGGAACAGCATTCCTATCTTCCAGATTTTTATGTTATTAGGTTAGGCTTAGGGTTACGGTTAGGCTTTAGTGCACTCCTTCAAGTGAACTGTATTAGTGGACTAACGTAGGGAATAGTAAATGAGGGTTTAAGGGCCGATTTCGGATTCAACCCATGACTACATGCCTAAATGCATTGAGCTGCTGTCATGTGATTGGCTGATTAGATATTTGTGTTAACGAGCAGTTCAGTTGTTTTAAATTGTAATTAATATTTCACAATATTACTGTTTTTACAGAATTTTTGGTCAAAAAAATAAATGCTGCATTGGTGAGCTCCTATCAAAAACATTTTGAATGGTCATGTATATGAAATACTGAAAGAATGTAAATAGAAGGAAAATATATTAAAGAATGTCCAAACTGTTCTTTTACATACAATAAAAGTCAGTGTTGACCAAATTGGAATTCACCCCATGTTTCATTATGCTCACCTGTTTTCCATATACTGTTTGTTAGTATAAATGGTTTCATTGTTCAATTTACATATTTGTGAAGACATTTGTGACATATTTGTGTTATCTTGTCTGGGAGGGAGGAAGGACCCTCATACAGTACATCAACCTTATAATTAACTGAGATCTATTGACCACTATCGTATTAGCACTATATAGCATTAGTCTTATGTGTCAGTAGCACAATGTACTAAAGACTAAGGTTATTTCAGCCTTAACCCTAAAAGTGGCAATGTGATCTGGGTGTAACATAGTTTTTGTCGTCTTTTTTGGGGTGTAAGAATGATTTTTTTATCATTTAACACAGCCTGGTCTGTCTTGAGTATGCTGGTCACACGATTTGTTTAAAAAATTTTGTGATTAATTAGTCAGCCTGACCTAAATCCAACATGGCTGCCAGTGGTGCAGGACATTCAGATTTTGAGATAAGTAAATATATATTAAACTTACTTTTCTTTTGAAAAAATAATACTAACACTGCTAACATTAATTATGAACATTGTCTTAAAGGAGACATATCATGCTTTTAAATAGTTCCTTTTTACATATCATACATTTGTAGTCTATATAAAGCGGAAATGCAATGCTTGGGTCTGAATTCCTCATTATTATAGCTCCACAGGCCCCTTTTCTACCCCTTTTCTGAAGTGCGTCTGAGAGCAACTCGTTTTGGTGCGGTCTCTTTAAATACAATTGAGACACTTCATACCCCGCCCCCTCTCCAGGTTGCAGAGGTTCAACTCCACCCCGTTCGGCCATTTTTGTAGTCTGATAGCAGAGATAGGATTATCTAGCCGCACAGAAACGTTTTACTCACACGTTATAAAATGTCAACAACGGAAGACTTGTCCAGCCAGCCTTACATGTTCGAGCCAGAGTCGGAGCCGGAGCGAGATGAAAATGAAGACGACGAACCTGCAGAACAACGTCTTCATATGGATGTATCGCAATGGTGTGTTACTGTATTTACACATGAAACTTTGGTCTTCCGACCTTTTACCACCGTGTCGATTTATTTTGATTAATATGTGCGAGGGAGAGAGAGCAAGACAGCGTCTAGTTTGGAGACGGTGAAGTCTTGTTTACACTTTCGCCTGCGCGCGCGCGACCAGGTCTCTCTCTCTCCCTGCTCGTTCTTTCAGTCAAACATGCGCCACAAGCGCGGCAGTTCATCTACATTAGACGGTGTAATGAAGCGTGTGGGTTACTACATCCAACAACCGAACATTTTAACTTACCCTCTCGTAACTTCTGCATCCTTTAGCTTTGACTACAAAATTGCAGCGAGAAATAATAATGGCGGATTGCTCGAAGTGTTGGGCTGGAAGTCAATGTCCTTATTTGGCAGTTCCGCTGCAAATACTGTGACGTAATAGTTCACAAAACATCATAGATAACAGAAAAATCGGAACAGGTTGAGAAATAAGGCCAAAACAGAATATAAAGATATCAACGAAGCACCTGAAGAGAATAATTTCATCTTTTCTGTACTTCTAAACACTCCAAATATACAACAAAATGCATTTAAGGGCTAAAAAAGTGCATTTAGCATGATATGTCCCCTTTAAGGTAGCCTGGTAATACCAGACTCTGCTACTTCACTTTGCTTCGTAGACAGAGTCTGGAATGGCATAACAGAGAAGTGTTTTCTCTCTTGCTAGGGGGCGCTTGTCTGAAGTTTAAAATCATTGGTTACCCGTAAGCCAATCACATAACGTTTGGTTATGGCGTGTGTTATGCGCATGCTCAGCCGCATTTAACTTTCACTGTAAACACATGTATGATGCAAAAACAAAACCATCGAGCGAAATACCGGAGTGAACATGGCTGTGAACGACTTTTGCAGGTTAAGTGAAGTAAATCTACGCATCCACGGTACAATCAGCGTCTACGTCACGGCTCTCAGCCCGCCCTCTGTTCGTTGATTGGCCCGGCTGTTTCCAGACCGGTGGCAAACAGAAAGCTCTGAAGCTGTCTCAGACTGAGTACAGAAGCGAAATGAAATTGAGCGGAAGTACGAAGTCTGACGTAGTCAGGCTACCTTTAAGGTGCTGAAAAAGAAAATTTATAAAAATGTTGTTCATGTTGTTATTTAGCACATTTTGAAATATATGTTACACCTGAGTCACATTGCCACTTTTGGGTATAAAAAAGGGATTAACTTTGTATTCATTTTTGTAACAATCTTTGTATTCTGAGATATATATATTTTTTTTTTTTTGCAAATTATAAAATTTACAGGTTAAACTGATACAGCCTGTCTGTCTTGAGTATGCTGGTCACATGATTTGCTTCAAGTTATCTGTGATCAATTAGTCAGCCTGACCTAAATCCAAAATTTTTTACCATTTTACCTTTTTTTTTTTTTCTTTTTACCATTTTTATGGTAACGCAAGGTCCGATTTCAAAACGGTTTTCACAGGCTGAATCTTGAGTTTGTAAGCTTTCCAATGATATATAATATGTCAACATTATATGAGATGAAGTATAGGATATAATTGTTTTAAACATGCAATGGCAGTTACAGTTATAGATTTGGTCCTTTTTTTATACCCTAAACAGGCAATGTGATCTGGGAGTCACAACTCATAAAATCCAAAATACATAACATTTTTCAAAAATTCGTTTGGATATGATTTACTTAAGTCCAGATGATATTAAAAATGACATGAAATTATTTGTTGCTTATCATTTTCTACTCTTGCCTGTTTAAGGGTTAATGTGGAATAAAAGGACACAGTTCTGCGAGTTGCTTGAATAAGATTAAAAAAGACAGTCTTTTGTATTTTTACATCTTTAATTCATTTGAATAATTTAAAAATGGTTTTGAATTAAGTCTCTTATGCTCATCAATGCTACATTTATTAAATTGAAAATACATAAAAATAGAAATAATGTAAAATTTTATTTTGTTGAAAATACAGTAATTTTTTTAATAATGTAACATTTTATTATGATTTAAAACATAATGATTACAATATATAGAAAATGTAGCATTGGTGCATGTTGAAGTCCTCGCAGGAGATTGTGTCATCCCTTCACAGGTTGGGTCATCTGAAATCTTCATAGGAGGCTGGATACAAACTAGAGCTGATGTACTCTAGTTACCACGGGATGGGCATCCCGAAATAAAGCAGAAAAGCAAATGGGAAATGATTTGCGTCGCTGCTGCTGCTGCTGTTCATAACATTAAGCAAAGATAATCATGTGCATTTGATCTGATTTAGAAGTTATGAGATGCATTGTATGAATGCTTGGCTAAAGAGATGTGTCTTTAATCTAGATTGAAATTGTGAGAGTGACTTTACTGACCCCAAACTTTTGAACGATGGTGTATGCTATGCTATGCTATGCATTTTTATTTTATTTGTTTAACATCAGGCATAAAGAAGTGAATGATACACATCCATGTTGTGTAACATGTCTAGTTAAATGAACTACACTTGTAGTGACTCTGCTAGGGCACCTGTGTGAACTTGAAGGCAATTGACTTCACACAGAATTATTTATTGATTACATTTGCAAATAGAAATAAGTGTAATGTAAATCTTATACTGTACCTGTATTCTCATGTACTGGATGAAGCAAACAGAAGGATCTGACTCAGAACCTTTACCAGGACTTATTTACTGTGTCACTTGATCACAATTCAAAATTTACTTCTAATTTTAGTGTGTGTGTGTGTGTGTGTGTGTGTGTGTGTGTGTGTGTGTGTGTGTGTGTGTGTGTGTGTGTGTGTGTGTGTGTGTGTGTGTGTGTGTGTGTGTACTGTCACTTGGCTGGTATCATATGAGACACTTGAGACTGATATCAATAGTTAATCACCAACTGATACTGAGAGATAAAGAGAGAGGAGAACTGGCTGACAGAGTGTAGAACAGGGAAGAGGAAAACAAAGAGAGATCAAATATGATCAGTTTCATGAAATCAAAGTCTAATATAGAAATATAAAACAAAAAGGGTTCATGTAAGAAGAAAATGGGTTGAGAATATTTGAGAGAGTAAAATAGAGAGAGAGAGAGAGTGGTTTACAAGCTGCTTAATCATTCACAGCCACCAAGGAGGATTGCGTTTCTCTGTTATCACATTTAGAGGCAGCTTTGTACAAAGTCCAGTTTGAGGTCCATAGAATGTTAAAGAAAGGGAGATAAATGAATGTGTTGCTGGTTTTGGTGTGAATTACCATAATTTCAAGATTCCACTTGTAAAAAGCATAGAGGTCCACGCACAACTAGTAATTAGGCCATACAATTATTGTTTTAATGTATGAATGTTAATTGAATTAAATACAACTAGATAACTGGAATAACTGAATAATCTTATTTAAATGCTTAAAGAATCAAGGGAATCATAATCTGGCAGGGAGTAAAGATTAAAGAACATTAAAAAACTAAATATAAAGTTATACACAAAGACAGTCAAAGGTCTTTGTACAAAAATACAAAAAGTCTTGTGTTTAATCAGACTGCATTATATTATATTATATTATATTATATTATATTATATTATATTATATTATATTATATTATATTATATTATATTATATTATATTATATTATATTATATTATATTTACCCACTGTCTTAACTTGATAAATTCAGAACAATGAGGCTTGACACAGATTTAATAAGCACAGGAAACATAAGAAATAAACGCATAAATACACAGGATGATGAGTACCAGGCAAGACCCAGTTAAATGAAACAATGAATAACTATGGCAACTAACAAGATTACAATGAAAACTAGGAAACATGAACTACACCACAGAACACAGACACATTAAGACAAAAGAATATCAAAATAAAAGTCCAGGAACATAGGGGACACAGGGAATCATGGCCAATCAATTTATATTATATTATATTATATTATATTATATTATATTATATTATATTATATTATATTATATTATATTATATTATATTATATATTATGTTTATTATAGTATATTATAAATAATTATTATTAATTAACATATTAGGCTTACACCCTAAGTGACGTGAACAAAACAGAATTAAATCATTAATTTATGACAATTGATCAGCACAAAATTCATGCAATATTATAGTCAAATAAAATGCAATATTAGTCTAACTGATATACAAAAAGGAAGACATACAATACAGTTTGGATAAGTATTGTCTAAAGTCCTGCTAAATAAGATAAATAAACTTATATTAATATTATATATTAAACTTATATAATAAACTTTTAATAAAGAACTAAAGATTATTGATAATGCATTTGCATTACGACTTGTTGTATTGGGGTTTTGACGAGTGAAAGATTTATTTATCTGTGAAAGACACAGATTTATTTTGGCATTAATAGTGTTGCCATAGAAACTCAGAGTCCAAGGATGTGAACAGCTTGGTTTTCATTTAATATTTACAGTAATTATGTTATGGAACCTTTAATCGGTCACCTGTATATCAGACAACAGAGAAGTCAAGTCAAATTTAGCATTTTTCACAACATTGTTTCAAAGCAGCTTTGCAGAAATCATTCTATTAAAATGTATACTATCTTAATATCTTCATGACTTAGTCACATTTGTCAGATTAGAGCTGGACGATAATATGTTTTGTGAAACTTTTTCCATTATACTTTATACCTTTTTTGTAATAAAGAAGTTCAATGGATGTTAAAGGTTCTTTATAGAACCATAAAAGTCAATAAAGAACCTTTTATTTTTAAGAGTGTACTATATATCCAACTTTATAAAGAGCTGTGCGATATAGATAACAGTTTATATAAACTATATAAACAATCATGCAGCTGAGCTTTGCTATATATCTATTAGTATAAATTGTTTTGCGTGAGTGTTTATGTATGCAGGTAAAGTTGTATTTACTATACTGAATGCATTAATCTTCACTTTTAATATATCGCTGGCCAGTTATGTAGTATATAATAATATAAATCGAAATCATTGTATCAATCACTCCACTGTCAGCAGCGTTACTGAATATGATCAAATAAATAGCCTAAATAAAACAAGAAATGAGCAAGAGAATTGTAAATAGATTATTGTGCTGGACCTGGGACAAATACAGTTGTACCTTGGTACAATATTATATTACTATCAATATTTTAATAATGTATTATATTTTTCTCTTAGAGGAAGCTTTAAGATAATAAACAGATAAAAAATATGATTTCAAACCAGATTTCATGTCCACATATTTATTTGCTGAGATAGCCATTTCATAAGTGGTACAGTCAGACAGTTATTATAATTATTAACTAGCTGACTGTAAATTATTTATCTAAGATTTTAGACATATTATGGCCAGTTATTTTGTGTTTTGTCTAACAAAAATAGTTCCAAGTGAAGTCAAAGAATGTCGGCAACCAACGCAAATGCTAACAAATACAAACACAAACACAAACACAAACACAGACAAGAGTGATATAAATGGCGAGGTGTGCCAGTGCAGTTTTGCTAAATATCACCACACTTAAAATGCCACTTGTCACACTAACTGTTACATTAATGGACTTTTTTTTATTATTATTATTGTCAGCCTTTTTTTCCTCTCTCTTTTTTCTCTCAACAAGCATACTTTCTCTCCCAAGAAAGGGAAAGGAGGACACACTGACACAGAGAAAAATGGCAGAACAAACCTACTGTTTTCATTTCACACATCACACTCTCACACACTCCTGGACAACTAAACTTAAATCCTCTTAACAGTGTGTTAATTTTCAGGGTAAACATAAATTCAGAAAAACACATACACACAATCTCAGGATCATCGGCGCTTGCTCACCTTTCCACTGTTGCTGGATAAACATCAAACTCGTGATTTTTGATGCAAGGGGAAAAAGCTGATGTGTGTGATTCAGAGTATCATCAAGGATTGCTATCAAAATACACCCTCTGACTTCACTCATGATGTGCTTGACAACTGTATTATCGGTGTGTAAGTGGACTGAAGGTACAGGAAACTAGACTTTCATGACTCATTAACCACGTCATTTTACACATCTTCCATATATGTTCTGTATGCAAAGCATATATATATATATATAATATATACACACACAAAATGTGACTAATAAATATATTTCAACATTTTTGATAAGAGTCATTATAAAATGTAATTATTGTTACATAAATGACAATCAATATAAAATAGGTTTTTAACAATATTTACTATATTTTAGGGTTTTTTAAAAGGACTCTCCCTTATATTCTGCAATGTCTAACCTATAACTCTTCCATAATTTATCCCCAAAAAATTATTATATTAAAAAACAATGCAAATAATAAAAACATAAATTTGTGTTATCATGTTAGCAATTGTGGCAACGTGCAAAGTGCAACATACCTTATCACTTATAGTTGCACATATGTCCCTTAACAGGGTGGATGTTTTTTATGGTCTGAAAAACCAAGGCATTATTAGGATGTAATGACCTGAGCTGTTATGCATGTCCTTTGTAGTAAAGCCTTGATAAAAAAAATAAAATAATAATAATAATACTAATTGTAAGAAATGGGAACTTTTAAACCTTTTAAAAAATAAACTGAAATAATCCCAGACCGTACGGCACCAGAGGCCTTGTCTGCAGTTGTCAATTACAGTGCAACATTTAAAAATGACTTTATAATGAACCATTTTAATAGCAGATTTGAGAACAACTAGACAGTTCTAGAGAGAGAGAGACTGAGAAACTCAGTCTAAAAGATTAATTGTCCAGTTGCGTTTGATTTAACATAGGAGGAAGTCCAGACAAATTAATGTAGCTGAACGTTTTAAAATTGCATTTGGAAAGTGCAAGACTTGAATGTCCTTCCACTAGTTACAGCTCCTACATAAATAATGAGACTGCCCAGGGTCCATTTTCACTGAGCATAGTGAGCACTGACATGGAAAAAGTAGATTATTTGAAGAGTATCAGATATATGTATACAGCGTTCTGTTGATAATTATATATCAAGCATATAAAGCTGAGTCTTGTTTAGTAGGTTGCTAATGCAATACAATACTGTCATCCGGAGGTAAATTTGAAAACTGCACTGCACTGTACTGTCCATGACAAACCAGCAGAGGGAGACATATCCATGAAGATTACTAAGCCGTTTAATTTTCCAAGCTAAATAGTACACCCCATTTCATTGTTGGATCTAATGTTTTAGTTAATATGCTATTTAGTGTATCAAAATCATAATTTCAGCAGCCATTACGCTAGTCTTGTGCTGCTTAATCTTTTTGTGGAACCAATTTTTTTTTCTAGGATTCTTTCATAAATAGAAAGTTGAACATTATTTATTTGGAATAGAAATCTTTTGTAACATTATACATTTATTTACTGTCACTTTTAATGTGTTCTTGCTGAATAATAGTATTATTTTTTTTTTATTTTTTTTTTAAACTGACCTCAAACTTTGAATGGTAGTGTATTTTACAACAATTAGCCTACAAATTAAGCTTTGATCTCAAATTAGAAAGCACGTACTGAGTGATAGCTAGCTTACTTAAAACAAAATGTGCAATCCTGTTACTTTAACACATTTCAGCTACATTTCACACGCCTAACATAATAAGAAACAGCCAAAAGTATCATGTCTGTCTTTCAGCACGACTGACCAATCTCTTTTGCGTGAGAACAACCTTATAGGCTCGTACACAAACACACACACACACACACACACACACACACACACACACACTCCCTCACTCACACATACTTAGAGAACAATGAGTGTTGATAATAACTTGTTAACTAAAGTGCAGAGTTGCTAAGATATTCTTTTTTCCTTTCATGTTGTTCACATAATGAGTGACACAGGCACACACATGGGCGTCCTGAGATTTCACTCTCTTTAATCTGAACTCTCACCTTCCTGCTTCCGTACGTACTGTACGTATTTGTTTTAGATTGTTTCTAATGGAACCATTTCACTATTTGTGCACCAACACACACACACACACACACACACACACACACACAGTGTGAAATCGTTACACTTCCCCTAATATTCAGTCGTGCCTAAGGCACAACATGTCCACTGAAAACTCGATTTAATTAAAGATTTATTCATTTACTTTCTCTTCCTCTCAGTAGGCAGGTGCACAAGGACAAACTTGTCATGCGTAAAAAGCCCTCTGCGTTGAGATAACCCATCATGCATTTTTCTGCAGGCTCTTAATCTCTCTGTTGAGCCTGGTGGCTAAACTTGCTCTCCGTTTTCTCTGTCTTTCTCATTCTGTCTGTATGTCTTTTGTTCTGTTTTGCCTCTGTATCCCCTTGTTTTTTTCTTTCTTTGCAATTTTAAAGGAATGGTTGAGCCAAAAATTATTCTGCCATTATTAACTAACATTTGTTCATTTAGTACACAGTTTTTCCCCCAAATGCAACATTTACATTTTTAGCATGCATTTTAGCGAGTCATTTTCTCATTCAAATCAAGTCATTCATGCAAATCATTACTGTATGCAGCTCTAAGGTGAAGTGAAATGAAGTGACACCTATATGGTGCAGGTTTGACACTGTCTGTTTACATCCAACACGAGCCATATACAGCATAATGAGCATCATGAATGATTTTAGATGATTGTATGGAAAACAACTGCATGAGGTGTTAATTTGACTATGATTTAACATAAGAGATGTTATTTAGAGATTAATATTTATTTAGATGTCAATTTCTAATTTAGATTTGTAGAATGCCTTTTATGTGTATTGTCAATTAAATGTAATATTGTTGATACAAATATAGATATTAATGTCTCTGCTGTCCCAGTTTCACAAGATGTGTCCCAGTGCCCTGTCAATGCACTAAAAAGGTTAATATGTCCCAGTTCCAGCTGTTGGCTTAAATCTTCAATGCCCTTTTTAACTATCATCTAATGACATTTGTGGTTTTCAATAGGATGTTAATGAGAAGGAAGCAGTTTGCCATCACTGATAAATACTGGAATTTTCCTTCGTTCACAGAGGTAAATCAGCCATTACATCACATTCAGATTCAGGTAATATTTGAAAAGAAAATGACTCGCTCTATTTTTTTATTATTAGTATTTTTTACATAAGAGCTTGAATGCCATCTGTTCAATGCGTTTTATAGTTTTGTACTTTAATAATGTGACCATTTTATAAAGTTATTTGATGAAATATACCTACAAATTTACATTCCAAAGTCAAAATCTGGTCACTTTAATAACAATAGATTGTACAAATTGCAAACCACTGCAAATGCTACAATGAGAAGTTTTGTGGGCCTGTTGTTTTTTGTGGGCCTCCTCTTTTGATTCGCGCCATCTGTTCACACTATCACATCCCTTTTAATGGAAATATATAAGGAAGTCATACATTTACACATATTTTAGAAAATAAAAAGGCAAATGAAAGAAGCCAAATTTTGCAAAGAACTAGATACGAAATCAGTCACTTCCTCTGAAAACTCCCTTTAAAGGCACACTATGCAAGGTTTGTACCTTAATATAACAGCTTCGAAATCATTTTGATGGTAAACGAACTCGTAGTGGGGGGGGGGGGGGATTTCAGACGTGAATCATGGCGGAGTCGACGAAGAAAACACGGTCGGAAGAGTGCAGAGACGGCTCTGCGTGAGTGGTATTTACGACAGTAACATTAAATACAAGTACTCCACAGTGACTCTAGGGGTCGCTGTTTGAGAAAAACGGAAACTGCATAGTGTCCCTTTAATTTTTATTTTTTTTTAAACAGAAAATGTACCTTCCTTTTCCCACCTGCCCGAATACACATTGTAAAGGTGGTAAGAGAGAGAGAAAGCAGAGGTGTTGTTTGTGTGCGACCAGAAGGAAATTACTCTTTGCTACATCTCAAGCCCAGTACTGCATTTTTAAACATGCTTTAAATAATACAGAACACGCCATGACCAGAACACTTGTCTTTTGTCTAAAGTGTGTGTGTAAAACAGCAATACACTTTAATGTAATTGTTTTTATCCAGATTTCATTGCTTTATGTTTTTTGTGTATGTTGGCAAACAAAAGGTATACAAGTCATATTTTATCTCTATTAGTCAAAAAATATGTCATTATCTAGAGGAGGTTTTGACTTCTCCCTCAAACGGCAGAGGGCGCAAAACCTGGCCTTTGTTTTTGTTTTTTTCCTTCTCTAAGAAAAATAGTTCTGTCACACATTAAAAGCTCGTTCCATGTTACTCTCCCTCATGGATTCAGGTGACCTACTAGCTCTTAAACCATTTTTTTTTCTGCTTTAAATATTTCATTAATATTATGTGCCCCAGACTCGATTTCTTATGCTGCATTTCTTTATCTTTTTTACTAGCCCAATAAACTCACCTCAAATCCTGACAACAGAGTCTAAGAAAATACTATGCTCACTTTTTTTCTTCTGTGGAACAAAGGAGAATAAATTTTGAGAAATGCCTCAATATTTTGTTTTGTTTTGTTTTGTTTTCCATACAATGGAAGTCAATGGTCACCAAAACTGGTTACCAAGATTCTTCAAGGTTCCTCAGAGAAAAGCAAGTCAGATTTGAAATGACAAGAAGATGAGTATCTAATGACAGAATTTTCATTTCTGATTTGCTTTTAAGGCCTGTTTAATAATGCATGCACAAACTGTGTGAATGCAAAGTGGTAGTGTAACTGCAACAGCAGCCAAAACAATGATGTTCTTGTGCTCTTGAAGGGCCCTTGGGGAAGGGAATGACATTTGTTGGGCCATTCCAAGTAAAAGTGAACATCTGAATCCCTTTATGAAGGGCATTTCCACAAGTCCATTAGCGAAGGGTACGAATGATGGTCAAGGAAGTCATTTAAATGATTATGGTCATGTTACCCAGGGTGACAAGTCCTCACAATTCATTTTAAAGTTAGATGTCTGGAGATTTTTTGTTAGAAACAGGATCATTTAAGTTGTTTCTCTTTAATATATTAAACACATATTTAGTCAAGTATTTCATATGAAGGTTAAATCAGTTTCATGAAATGTTTAATAGTAGATGCATTAAATGTGACTACCTGCAGTGTCCAAGGAAGAAACAGCAAGTTTTATAAAATTGAGAGCAGAGAGGAAACACATACACATATATAAAGCCTATTTTTTTTAAACTTATGTGGTTTAATAAACTGCTTAAATCTAGATTAAGTCATCCTTTTTCATACAGTGGGTGTAAGTAATTTGCGCCATTTTGTGTTTCTTCGAAAGCCTATATTGTGTTAAAGGGAAAGTTCACCCAAAAATGAAAATTCAGTCAACATTTACTCAAGTTGTTCCAAACCTGTATGAATTTCTTTCTTCTGCTGAACACAAAATAAGATATTTTGAAGAATGCTGGTAACCAAACAGTTGATGGACCCGATTGGCCCCATGGAAAAAATAACATGGACGTCAATGGGGCCCATCAACTGTTTGGTTACCGACATTCTTCAAAATATCTTCTTTTGTGTTGAGAATAAAGAAATTCATACTGGTTTGAAACAACTTGAGGGTGAGTAAATGATGACTGAATTTTCATTTTTGGGTGAACTATCCCTTTAATAGATTTAAAGTGTTTTTTTTTTTTCCTGCTGAGTTCAGTGTGGCAAACAGCAAAAACAGGCACAGCACGAAAGTCTACTTTTTGTGGCGCGCCAGGGAGGCTTCTGAGGCACAATGCTGCTCACACGTGTAGTGGGAATGCTGAGTAACCTGTTAATATGGGTGCTGAAACAAAAATCCTTTGGTCACATGCCACAGACGCTATATGTGTGAAACAGGCCTATAGTGAATATAGTGAGAGCAGCGATAGAGAGAAATTGTGTTTGACGCTGTGAAAGTGCATGTTTTGTCAGACTTATAACCCAAGGCTTACTTCGAGGCTAGAACTTGTACAGCTTATTATTAAATGTAAGGCTGTATGCTGCGTAGAGGTCTGCATCAGTTTCTTAACCATTTTTAGACAGATTTAGAATCCATAAGAAGAGCTTCAATGTGATGCCAATCCAGGGTAAATTATATATAAATATTTTTTGATAAATTCAAAATTTCAATTTTTTTTCAATTATTTGTATTCTTCCAAAGCAGCTTTACAGAAAATAGATAAATAAAGAAGGACATAAAGAGGAATTAAAAATAATGCCTGACAACAACAGTAACAAGGAAAGGATACTAAGATACTGTAAGGAATAAACCTTAAACCTACAACTAAGCCAAGACTCTCTTTTTTTCTCCATTTAATGAGATTTTAAGAACACTGACAGATGACTCAATATGCCTATTAATTTGCACAATTAACCACAAACAAGTTCTATTAATAGTAAGGACTAATTGCTGTTCCTTCTTTAGAAAAAAAAAATCCCACAGTAGGGAATGCTAAAAGGAATTAGAGCTGAAGAAACAATGAAGTAAAGCTTGAAAACAGACCTTGAGGGGCATGAGTGAGAATTTGGTTTTAGCAAGTGCTGAGTGAGACTCTGTGATGGCAGACGGGGCAATGCCAAGGAATGAGTGGATAAAAAAACAATGGAAAGAGATATTTGTGGCTCTAATAATGTTTAGTGGAAACATTTACATATGCATCTGGCACACACTTTCATCCAAAGTGACTGACGTTTAATTCAAGGTCTGAATTTTTTCATCAGCTTGTGTGATCCCTGCTACTGTTTGTGGTTGCGGTGCCAATTTATGTTGCTACTTGGAGTTCCATGCCTAAATCCTCAAGCTTGTTGAATGATTGTTTTGACTTAAAGGGATAGTTCACCCTAAAAATGAAAATTAAGACATAAATTACTCACCCTGGTGTTGTTCTAATGCTGTATGATCTTTTTTCTTTTATGGACCACAAAAGGAGAATTTGAAAAAAATGTGCCGTTCGCACCCATCCATATAATGGCAGTGAATAGTGATAGTTTAAAAAGACTCAAAAGTAGAATGATCCCATGCAACAGGTGTAGTATATTCCAAGTGTTCTGGGGGTATACGATATAAAATTTAATGTATTATTTAATGAAAATCATGACCTTGGCCTTTGGTCTTCGGTGCATGGCTACGCGATGTGTGCGTTCGTGTGACTCGAAGCACACAAGTCGTGAGAAATCAAGATTAACAAAAACACAATACGAAATCAACAGCATCCTGAGGCTTGCTGATGATTCCATATACTCTCATTACAGCGGAAAAAGAGCACAAAGAAAAGGAGAAAAGTGCAGCTTAATTTTTTGTTGTTGTTGTTGAACCACATATTCATTCTTTAATGCTATACAAAGTCATGTGCTATTTGAGCTGAAAAATTTAGAATTTAAGAAGCTGGCTCAATTTCAGTTCAAAAGTTGGAATTTCAGCAGGCCATATAATGTGTCACTGCTATAATATTCAAGCATAATGTCACACAAAAGATGTAAAAAACAAACTGTATATTTTTGTCCTGGTCAATAGGTGTAAATTGTCAATAGCCATTTTTGCAGTCTTTCTTATAATTTAAAGACTTTTAAGGTGAGACTTTTTAAGTGAAGTCTTTGTCGTCAGTTAGGAACCTGGATGTGCTCTTTGATACCAATCTTTCATTTGAAAGCCACGTTTCTAGCATCTGTAAAACCGCATTTTTTTCATCTTAAAAATATATCTAAATTTCAACACATGTTCTCAATGACAAATGTGGAACAGTAAGTTCATGTGTTCATGACCTCAAGGCTAGATTATTGTAATGCTCTACTGGGTGGTTGCCCTGCACGCTTAATAAATAAACTCCACCTGGTCCAAAATGCAGCAGCTAGAGTTCTTACTAGAACCAGGAAGTTCTGTCAACACTGCATTGGTTCCCTTTTAAACATCATATACATTTTAAAATCTTGTTGTTTACTTACCAAGCACTACATTTTTTTAACTCCTCAGAACTTAAAGTCCCTGTAAAGTCAAAATTAAGTATGTGTTCTGAGTTTGTCACACCACAGAAAAATGTGTTATTAGCCACCCAGCCAAATTTGAATGATAAAAAAAGCCGGCAAGTACATAAAATAAGCGATCAAAATCTACTTAAGTGCACTTTGTGAGTATCTGTACTTTACTTTTATTATTATACATTTTATTTATAGGCGCCTTTCATGGCACTCAAGGACACCTTACAAAATCCATAAAAGCAATGACATTAAACAATAAAACCAGTACAGCAACAAACATTAAATCACATAAAAGCCTGCCTAAACAGATAAGTTTTAAGATGAGATTTAAAGACCGAAAGAATAGAACTGTTGCGAACTTCTACAGGAAGTGAGTTCCATAAATGGGAAGCCGCATAACCAAAAGTTTGTGACCCCATAGAAGTTGTCCGAGTGCGTGGAAGAACAAGTGTAAATGCAGAAGCCGATCTTAAAATGCGGGAAGGAGTATGTATGAACAAGATCTAGAAGATATGAAGGAGCCAAGTTGTTAAGTGCTTTGTAAGTTAAAAGTAAAATTTTTAAATTTACACAGAATTTAACTGGGAGCCAATGCAAATTTTGTAAAACAGGAGAAATATCTTCAGAAATGGAAGTTTTGGTAATGACTCGAGCTGCGGCATTTTGTACCAACTGTAATTTATGAAGAGATTTGGAAGGAAGTCCATAAAACAAAGCATTACAATAGTCGATTTGTAATGTTACAAGGGCATGCACAAGCGTAGAAGTAGCCTACTCTTGAGTGAAAGGACAGGACGCAGACGATTTATATTCCTAATATAAATATACTTGAGTTTAAATCAAAAATACTTGAGTATTATTTTTTATGGAAACTTTTTACTTTAACTTCACTAGATTTGAAAGACAAATATCGTACTTTTTACTCCACTACATTTCTGTCAAGGTCCTTGAGTAGAAAGTAGTAGCGTCAGTCAGGGGATGATTTTGGTTGCAGGGGTTGCATTTTGGTTGGAAATGAAAGTCGGGATGACGTCAGAACCCGATGTCAGATTGACGTCAACAGATTAGATCAGGGTTCACCAATCTCGGTCCTGGAGGGCCGCTGTCCTGCAGAGTTTAGCTCCAACCAGCTCTAACACACCTGTTTGAAAGTTTCTAGTATGCCTAGTGAGACCTTGATTAGCTGGTTCAGGTGTGTTTAATTGGGGTTGGAGCTAAACTCTGCAGGACACCGGCCCTCCAGGACCGAGATTGGTGAACCCTGGATTAGATGGTGGACCTGGGCCTAGACCACGACCACAACGCATGATGTAGTCAGCCGGATCCGGGCCGGATCCGGATCCGGGCCGTATCCAGATCAGATGGTGGACCTGCGCCTAGAAATGACCACAACGCATGATGTAATCAGCCGGACCCGGGCCGTATCCAGATCAGATGGAGGGCATGCGATCACAACGCATCCCTGAGGTGTCAGCAGAGATTCAACCCTCCCCTGTGAAGGCCTCATCGACACGACAGCCAGTGGCACTGATCCTCAACAACCCCGTCTCCATACCGGCGTCATGGTGTGATGACTCCAATCTTTAACCAGATGGAACTGGATAAATATTCTGACTGTTCCGATCCAATTTGATTTCTGACTGCTGCCTGAATCATAATCATACACTGTTCGTTTGTTGGCCAGAGGAGGAATGGCCCCCCAACTGAGCCTGGTTTCTCCCAAGGCTTTTCTCCATTCTTTCACCTGATGTAGTTTTTGTTCCTTGCCATTGTCCCCTTTGTCACCTTTGGCTTTTGGCTTGCTAGTTGGGGACACTTATATTCAACAATATTATTGATCTGCCTGCATTGACACCATTATTTGAGAACTGAACTGAGCTGGACAATGACATCACTTTTTTCTCCAGAGCGGCTGTATAGATAAATTAACTAAATTGATAATGTTTTTACAACAGAAATGAACCATCGCTGAATTTACTTATTTCCTGTTAGCTATCACTGTAAAGCTGCTTTGAAACAATCTGTATTGTAAAAAGCGCTATAAATAATGGTGACTTGACTTATAGTAGGCTATGGTAAGCTATATACATAGGAACAAGGGAATTCATTTTTTTTTTTTTTTTGTACAAATTATATAATATTTTTGAATTTGCTGCATTTACTTTCGTCCCACAATCAAGTTTGATATTTGGACATTAGTTTGCACTCAGTAAAATATCTCTAGAAATGAGACAACTAGCCCCACAAAACAGAGCAATTGTGTTCAATTAAAGTTTAATGCGCTAACTTAAGTTGAATATTGATTATTTATTTACATATTTATTTAATACATTTAATAGTTACAATTCAGATGTAGGCTACGCATACAAAAAATAATAAAAGATAGCGCGCGCCCACGTCCGCCTTCACGAGCATACGCTTGAGAGAGAGAGAGAGAGAGAGAGAGAGAGAGAGAGAGAGAGAGAGAGAGATTGGTGAAGATCAGTTGAGTCTCGTCACAGAGATCTTCAGTCAATGACAGCGCTCACATTCTCCTCTTGAAGGTGACGCATAAGGGATTATTGCAGCGGTTATTCGGTATTTTTCTGTCGTTGTGTTTATCCGAGTGTAGTGTGTTGATAGCTTTATCTATCTCGATGCAGATGCTTGTGCTGGTCGGTGTGTGCGCGCTGCTGATCGCCGGGGCTTCTGCCCGCAACGACAACGGCAATTTTTTGGACGACAAATGGTTGGCCGGGAGATGGGACAAATTCAGAGATGTGAGTGCTGCTCTGCTTCCTAATAGTGGCTCATTTGCTAAGTCTAGTGACCTGCCTACATAGACGGCATTTTTGGATATAAAAAGCGCGTTTGAATCCATTCTGACTAGGTAGGCTGCTCACTCGGTTTTGAGACACAGCATGCTATTTGGGACTGTATGTATTGAGTGCGTGTGTAATGTATTTTTACTGAAAGATGCTAAATGTTTTGGAAGAAGCCGCATGAGATTTCATAATTCGCCTTTCGCAAATCCGTATTTAGTGCTCCGTGTGGTATTAATACTGTATTTTACGGAAGACAGTCACCAATCAATTAGACTCAGTGCGTCACTTCTGCGCCGTTAAGTGGGCTTTGGTACGGCTATTTTAACCATCCACTGGCTAATACACTTAAGATGAGATCTGAACTTTAACTTCGCGTCTATCAGGCTGTGCACTTGTAATACACAGAGCAAAAATAAGAGTATCTTACAAACAATAACAAGTATTCTTTCACCTGCGGATGTTGCGGTGCTTGATGCGTGTGCGCGTGCGTGCATGTGTTAGTGTAGTGTTTTTTAACCTGGGTACAAGTACCCCAAGGAGAGCTTAACCTGGTTTCAGTGGGTACTAGGGAAGATATTGCTTTGTTAAACCTATACAATTATTTCTTATTTAAAATGTTATAAATATTAGGACTGTCAACTCTTTTATTATTATTAAATCTCAGAACTGATGTGATACTGATTTTATACAACCACTAAAAAACAAGAAGTTGATATTGAGTAGCCTTTCAGGCAAAAAAAAAAAAAAGGATGGTTAGCTTGTATGTTTTTCTCAACAAAAATAGTTCCAAAAGAAGGCAAAAGCATCAAGCTTTTGCAGACTGAAAGCCATATGTGATTTCCGCTCCCCACTCAAAGCGTTCTGTAATCACTTGGCGCCGCTTTTCCTTTTTTTTTCTCTCTCCTTGCACACTTGTTAGAACACCCTAGAACAAGAAAATCTGCTCTTTCTTTAAATGTTGCTTGGCTAATAATTAAATTCAATGACTGGGCCTAACAATTAGTGTAAACAACTAAATTATATTCAGTGTAATAGGATGTAGCCTAGTTTAGGGTGACCATTCGTCCTGTTTAACCAGGACATGTCTGGCCAGGATTTCGAGATCGCCCAAAATGCCCGGGATTCGGCTTTTGCTTTCTACAGTCACCATTCATTATGTTTACATTATTACATTATTTGACACTGACACGTACGTGCCAGCTTTGCAGGTCATGCATTCTGCTTCACACGAATCCCGATCGAGACGAAAACAGGAATTTTCTTAGCAATGCTAAAACGCACATCAACCGATCACTTGTTTAGCGTTCATGTAAACACTACATTCAGATTCACCAATCGGAATTAATTCAGTCCTACTGAATCAAAAGGTGTGCATGTAAACAAAATGAATGGCGACGAGAAAGCAAAAGCCGTATCCCGGATATTTTGGGCGATCTCGAAATCCCGGCCGGACATGTCCTGGAATATGGTCACCCTAGCCTAGTTGGAACTAATTTCTGGTTCAGTGTCGATTAAAACATAAGACAAAACAGACTGGGAAAAATTGTGTTAGCCCAAGAAAATCTCCTCTGACCTTAGGTAGCCATGGCTGTTGTAGACATTTTTTTCTCCCCAAAGAATCTTCACTAAATCACTGTGATATTGTTAGCACAAAGTCATTAAAACATGGAAAAAAACGCATAGAACAATATAAAAAATATATTTTAAACCTCTTACTGGCTAACCAAAAGTGACAGCTCTTGGAAGCCCTTATAGCTTGCCTGAATTCACATCAACGTCAAAACAACAATCACGATGTGTCGAGGTAAATAACAAGGTCCTTTATAAACAGGATGTTAATTGACAGTCTACTCTACACTCAGTGTAATGATATCATCTGGACCAGAGGACTTCCATTTCCTCCCGCATGTGTGTCTATTTGTGGTAATGATGTTTATGTAAAGGATGTAGTTAAGAAAGTCACATGGGTGGCATAGGTCTCCCACACAGGGCATGACAACTTAGAACTGTTTCTCTACCTGATTATGCAATCTCTCTCTCTTACACATACTCTCATTTCAGCCAAATATTTAGATGTTGCTACCTAATGGGAACACCAGTAAAACAAACACCTGTAAACTAGCAGAATCAATAACACCAATGAAATTAAGTGCGTGAGTATCTCAATATCAAGAACATCAAGGCCACACAGACACACTTTAACAAAACAATCATTAAGAAGAGGAAAACAATGAAGGAAACATGATGCATTTTAATAACTGAGATTCCCATGATACTACTTTCTTTCAAACAATTAAAATCTTATTAACAACAGCATTAAGTCAAGAAACATTTAAACAATAATCCTATAACAGCAACCATGTAACTAATTCATGCTGCAATGCATGCTGGGCGCTTGCAAACTCTTAACAAGACAAGTTTACAGGGATTTTTGTGTTATACTGACAAGTCAATTTAATTCACATTTCTTAATCTGCGACACAAAAAGCCACATATGCTGGATAAAACGTAATTCCCTTTTTTATTTTACAGTCCATGCACACTTGCACTCGGTACACTACCCATACTGAAAACTCACTCTCAATCGCCCTCTCTCGCTTCTTTTCTTTCCAGCTTCACATCAAAGATTACTTAGTCTCTCCATGTGACACTTCAGGCCATCAGTAAAGAGAAAGTGATTTATGCAGATTAGTTGTTCAGCAAACACGGCTTCCACAAGATTTTTTTCCCATAATCAACTGACCCTTACAGCAAAGCAATTACTGAAAGACTCTGAGCCCTAAAATCACAGACCCCCAATCACATTTAAGCTTTGAGACACTGCACATGTACTGGAAGCACAGGCTGTCAAGCTTTTGTTTGGTGAAGTGTGTGTATGTGTGTGGCTTTGTGAGATTGACAGGCTGAAAATGGCCATCAGTGATCCCCCTGCAGTGTCAAACATCTTCTGTCTCTCTCGCGCGCATACACACACACACACACACACTCTTGACTTCACTGTCAGCTCTGCTTTAGTGACATTTTTAACGCTCTATCAACTTCAGGCTAATGCTGCCAGAGGAGGTAAGAAAAGAGTATGGAGAATTGTATGACTTTGTGAGAGGCTTGAATGAGAAACACAGACAATCTACAATTATGTGTTTGACTTCGGTTCGGTATAAAGGACAGATCTGGGAACTGCCATAGAGACAGTAAGGACTAGATCTCACAAAAAGGAAAAAACTTCAAGATGATAGAAAAATGGCATGTTTCATATGTTTACATGCACTAATTTTCGTCAATCCGAACGTATCCAATCTGATTTCAGATTCTGAAAGTTCTGCTTTTATATTAACCATAAATATTATATTCACTTTAAAACATTAAAGTCTGATTGACATATTCATTTCCATGTGCATAACATGTATTCCGCGTTCAGAAGCGGATAAATCCACCACGATAATGTCACCAGAGCTACCGTGAAATTGTAATTTTTGATACTGTACTGTATGTCAGAAGATCCTTTTTTTTTTTTTAAATCAATATTTAGTAAATATTCAGTTTTCAACCACTGGCCAGTTTGTAAGTTGTAAAAAAAAAAAAACATATGCCCATTTGTAAGACGTAAAACAGATTATTATTATCAGATTATTTGAGGTCTACACCACCCCATCCAATCTGATTGAAATTTCATTCTGATCGAGCTCAGTCAGACCGATTGAGGCGAGCACTAATGGATTTGGTTGCATGTTAACTTAGCTAGAAATACCAAAATAAAAGCCAGTTACTGATATACCTCTACTGACAACGTTTAGATTTCCAGTAAACCAAGATTTGAACTTGTGACCTCAAACACAGAAAGGAATAATTTACTAAAAAACGATACTTTTATATGTGGAACATAAAATCTTCGAAGATTCTTTACACATTTCCGTACAACACTCATCTATCAAGCACTACAATTTACCAAAAACGTTTTGATGTGCCATGGGAAAAATATCTTTTTGAAACAACATAATGGTGAGATGTTACACTCTAAAAACTGCTGGGTTGTGTTAACCCAATTTTGGGTCAAATATGGACTAACCCAACGTTGGGTTAAAAAATGCAATTTAAAAATGGACAAATTGCATTTTGGACAAAATCAAAAATGGACAAAAATGCAATTTAAAAATGGACAAATTGCATTGGTTACATTAAAAATGTAAACCAACGGCTGGGTTTGTCCATTTTTAAATTGAATTTTTAACCCAACGTTGGGTTAGTCCATATTTGACCCAACATTGGGTTAACACAGCCCAGCATTTTTTAGAGTGTATATTTACTAATATATTACAATAATTTAATAATAATCTCAAACTATTGTTCTTATTGATGAACATACAATTTGTCTGAAATCACAAAAATGAATCCTGGTTAATGGGTGGGGGTGCTTTGAGTATTGTGTTGGATAGAGAGTCAAAAAGGCTGGGAACCACTGCTTTAAAGTAAGAAATACTCCTATTTATTCATTTGCAGGACTGCTGATCAATTTTGAATGGTGCAATAAAAACGTCCCCCTGGGAAATCACTATTAGATCTTCCCCACAAAGACATTACCAATATTATTGCGAAATGACAATACGATATCACAGAGAATGAAAATGTAATTTACAGATATTACACTACACTCTAAAAACTGCTGGGTTAAAAAATAACCCAACCTTAACCACACCGCTGGGTCACTATTGGACAGAACACGCGCTGGGTTGGTTTGACCCAAGTGCTGGGTTTTACCATTTAACCCATATTTCTGGGTCATTCATTTGACTCAACCAGTGGGTGAAATTAACCCTCTTGCTGGGTTAAGTCTTACTCATGTGCTGGGTTATTTCTTGTCTCATTGCCTTAATAAAATTAGTAACAAATATTTGTTATATTACGAATGTAAAATAATTATTATCTCTGTAATACAATAAACCAGAGAGGCCACAGTATATGTGATTTCAATCTCATTTAATTTTTTTTAAATTTTATACATTTCTTTAATACTTTTCGTTATTGAATACAAATGTTAATCAATGTCAAAGGTCTGACATGTCCCCCTCATTTCATCTCTGAGGCACAGAATGTGCAGCAATTCACCAGTCATCTCATTTTGTAAATATTCAACCATGTTGGTCCTCACCTGTTGATTACACAAGTCAAGTAGAGTCATCTTTAATTATATAGCACTTTTTACAATACAGATTGTATCAAAGCAGCTTCACAGTAATACTGTAACATGAAAATAATACAACAAAGTTTGTTTCTAGATGAAAAATTGCGTCATTGTCCACCTTAAGGCAAATCAATAATATTGTTGAATATTAAATGTCCCCAACTAAGCAAGCCAAAAGCCAAGGCAACAGTGGCAAGGAACCAAAACTCCATCAGGAGACAGAATGGAGAAAAAAACCTTGGGAGAAACCAGGCTCAGTCGTTCAGTTCTCCTCTGGCCATCGAGCGAACAGTGTATGATTATGATTCAGGCAGCATTACAGGTCAGAGGTCAGATTGAATAAGAAAATTCAGAATATTTATCCAGTTCCATCTGGTTGGAAGTCGGAGTCATCACACCGGTATGGAGACGAGTTTGTTGAGGATTAGTCGTGTCGATGAGGCCTTCACAGGGCTGATGAGGCAGGCCCTTCAGGGATGCGTCATGGATGGGTCCAGGCGCAGGTCCACCTTCTGATCTGGATATGGCCTGGATCCGGCTGACTTCAGTAAACTTTAGAATGAACAGAAAGACAAAAATTAGCATAGATGCCATTCTTCTTATTAAATAATGAGTAGGCTACATCAGGTGTTATAGGAAAGTGTCCCTGGTTCCGGCTGACCTATGCAGCCTAATAATCATTTAACTGATTTGAATAATAGAAATGTATAATGTTCTATATGAATGCCAGGTAAAAGATATGCGTTTTAGTTTAGATTTAAACTGACAGAGTGTGTCTGCTTCCCAGACAATCACTTAGAGTGTTGCAATAAAACTGACATGCAAGTTAAGTTTTTTTTTGTGGAAGTATCAATTTATTATTGAATATGCAATTAAAATATTGCAAACATTAAATGACCAAATGTGAAAAACAAACAAAATGTGTATTCAGTATTTGCAAACTGAATTATAGTAATAGTAATAAAAGAGTAATTTGGACAAATATTATCAACATTAAGGCATTCAAATAAAACATTACTTTATTAAAAGTAAAATATTAGCCTACTGTAATGTTGATAGTGTCTTTAACGTTAAAACTCACAAACCCACAAAGCTGCTCGGTAATCTCCTGACTGGCGCTGATGATCGCCTCGTTTAGATGTTACACACAATAAAATACTTCGGGTAGGCTATCATGTAAGTTTGCATTTTTTAAGTTTTAAATATTGACGATCATTCGTTCAACTAAACGGGTATAATTTTCTTCTCAAAACTAACGCCTGTCCATTTATTTCTCCTTTCCTCAGTCGCTGTATATAAAGATTGCAAGTCATATCCTACATAAAAACTAGGCTATATCAAGCTCTTGAAAGCCTTTTTTTTGGCAGAAACGATGGTTCGAGACATTACAGAAGACACACGCAGACTGTGCTGGAACTTACCTCAGTCACTTCTTCTGACGAGTATTTCTAAAACTACGCCAGCAGACTTTTCACTCACAACTCACTAGCTAGCCTAACGTACATTAGAGACTCATTTCCCGCTGATTTTACGTGCGAGCCCTGTGAGGAAAGTGCGCGTATGGATTTCATACAAAACGCTTATCTCACTTTTAAATACGCAACGTCCACAATGAATAGGCCTACGATAATTACATGATGAATTTAGAATTTAGACTGCATATTTCAAAAAGGCTGCTGATATAGCTGGTTTAATTTCAACTAAGGATTTAACGTGGCATTTTGTCAAAAAAATTCTAACCGGCTAGCTGTGGCTATTTATTTAATGTTTCACAGAAATAAATAGTTATACCCCTCACACTTCCATATCAAAGACTGTATGTTGAACAGTGAAATTAGCTTGCTGCTACCACCACAACTTAGTAAAAATATAGGTAAACATTCATATTAACTTACCATAAAACACTGCCTGCTCCGAGTGGCGTACTCCTCGAGTCAGAAGTGAAGAATCCAGAAAGTTCCGCAAAGAATGAAAAAAGTAACCAGTTGCTGGGTCAAAATAACCCAACCAGCGGTTTATTTGTGAATGACCCCCTTACAACTCATTTGACCCAGCATGATCAACCCAATAATGTGTTTACAGTACCCCAAACAGCCCAACTTTTTGACCCAGCACAATCAACCCAACAATTTGTTTACAGAAACAACCCAGCATTTTTTTGAGTGTAAGGTCAAATGACCGTGTTTGGTTTTTGGACATTTATTTTTTGTGCATTGTTCATCCATTCGGTAGTGTTCCTAACTCTGAATTCCACTATGGTTTCATAAAGTCCTCTACTAACATATGGAGAGATTGTGTCAAAAAATATAGATTAATTGAAGATAACTAAAACATGTACTCTGAACTGTATCTCTTTATTTCTCCCTTTCATCCTTGCAGCGTTGTCTCTGTGCATATCGCTCTGTTCTCTCATTCACCCTCTTTTCTTTGTCCTCTTAATGGAATGGAGGTTGGCACTCTGCTCCAGGCCTTGAGCTAATGGAGAGAGAGAGAGGAGGAATTATGCCATGTTTAAGAAAATAGCCCTTGGGACAATCAATGTGGACACACAAACACAGGCAAACTTGTGTCTGAGTGATGTTAATACTGAACATTCATTCTCCCTCAACAAAATCTAACACAGCTGATACTAATCATGAAGCTAACTGAACTTAACTTGCTTTGCAAGCTAAAGCTGTTGTCTGGCATGACACAATTACAGCCAGTCAGAAGATATTTGATGTTTAATATAAAGTTATGTGGAGTAATTTTGCACCAATGAGATTTTATAGTGGTATATAGTTATGCAGCCCAACAAAGCAGGATGAAAATATCAGATTTAAAATGTAATGCTGTTCACACTGATTAAATCTCTCTATGACATTGATTGCAGGTATAATAATATATTAGCTACATTTTTTGTAGCATGAGAGTCATTTTTAAAATAGTAGCTTTGCAGTGACAAACTATAACAAATTAAGATGCTAGATACATGTTGATAGATAGAGGAGGATTTTTATAGTAATTTTATATTATTTCTACACAATCAAATATTTTAGTGCTTGAAATAACTAGGAAAAAAAATGTATACTCATCATAGACTTTTCACACTTTAAAAATGTTAGCATATTTACAGGTTCTCCAAGACCGCGTTAACCTTCATTCTTAAATGAAAAAGGCAGTTTTTGAGGCAACAAATTAAAATAAGAAATATTATATAATTTACATCTTGTTTTTTAGCTGTTTTAGTTTATTTTATATATTTATTAATACATTTAAACCAACTTGCGGCCTCCTTGGAAGTGTGCTAAGGCCCCCTAGTGGGTCCCGAGTCCCGAGTAGCTTGTGGTTGTACAACTTTTTCAAATGAGTAGCTTAACTATAGTACTCTAATTAATAGCTGACTAAACATAAAGCTACAATTTCAAATTAGCTTCAGCTAAGCAGTGATCACAGTCTGCAGCCCCAATGGGAGTCGCTCAAATCGTTTCTCATTTGCATAAAGCATTGGCAACAGTCGCTGTCACTCAATCTTGCCGGAAATCGTCAACTCTCTTTAAACATTAATGACTTCAGGCCGCTTTGTCACTGTAAATTGCTGTCAGTTTGAAAGCCCCTGAAGAGTTCGCTTTTATCGCTCACATCACGCATAGCATCTGGTGTTATAGTGGCATGGACTGATTCTGTTCTGATTGTATGTAGGTTCTGCTGCCTCTGTATGGTTGCATGTGCCTGTTTGTGGTTCCCTTTTGAAATGCGTATGTGGTTAAAGACTGGACAGAGAGCGGGAGGGGGGGTGCAGAGAGTCATAAAGAATGAATGATGTCAGAAGGGTGAGACGCTTCCGGCACTTTCTGCATGAGAGAACAGCCGCCTTGATGTCATGCTGGCCGCCCTCACACACTCACACACACACACACACACACAGCCCTGCTCCTCAATATGCTAAATATTGAAATATGCTCAATATGCGTTGTACGTCTCTTAGTATTAACAGATTAATGTTGTTGTGCTGTTTCTTTTTTAGTTATTCATTTAACATATGCTTGTTGAAAGCCTTCTGATAATACCCAAGGAAATCCCTCTGTATGCGGAGAAAGGCCCTTAAAGTGATAGTGGAACTAAAAACATGATTTATTGTGCTCAGACTATGGTGATCTGTTTGTGTATGTGTGTTTGAAGCATTGGAACTGTGTTGACAGCGAGTATATTTAAATGAAACCAATGATCGGTATTGCACACTATAATCATTCACTATAGATTTAGATGCACTTACAATAAAATATAACGTGACTTTATAAATCCCCGAAAGCAATTTAGTTTTGGCACAGGGAAGATCAGGCAAACAGACTCTGGGTTACAGGTACATACAGAAGATTTAATGGGAATTCAATAAGCTGAGATGGGAGTGTTACTTTAAAATCTTCCAGTACCAACTGCTAGGCCCTAACTGTTATTTAAAATGTGCTGCTTATATATTTCAGTCATGATAGTATTAGCTTATATTTATTTTCTTGTGAGAAAACCTACACTTTAGAATACTTTTAAAAAGTGTATTTATTTTGGAAATAATGTATTTAAAAAATATATATATTTGCGAACTGAATGTAATGTTTTCAGACACTTAAATGCATGTTAATTGCAATTAAATGAAAATGTATTGTTTTAAATTGATATTAAATTAAATTAGCTGAACTTTAGAATGCTTTTTACGCTCTTAACTAGGATTTAATCACATCTTTATATTTAATTTCATATTTCTTTGAAATATGGTTAATGTGTACTGCTGAATATACTAACAAGCATTTATATGGTAAACTCAGTTATCTTTAACATCATTTATATTGGGGCAATTCCACGCAAAACTGTCACATCCATAACGCCAACACAATGCCATTGTATTTAGTTGGCGTTATGGATGTGACATTTTTGCGCGGAATTGCCCATTGACTTGTATGTCATGCAGTTAAATATATGTGTAATTACACATTTGTAATTATGATGAAGTTGCAGTTTAGGACATTTAAAATATATTAACTTGCAACTGTAATATTAAATAACACACAGTTAAACTGATAATCAAGTACAAGTGCGTATTATGTAATATGTTTGTCAACACATCCAAATAAGTATTGTACTTTAAAGCACTAAAAAAATATTAAAAACAATGATACAAGTGTTGTACAAAGTGAATGTACGAAATTGTACATTCAGTGCAATTAAGGTTATCATTTTTCATAAAATTATTATTTTAAAATCAGATAATGCCCACTTTAAAAAAAAATAACTGTAATGGAATGCAGTTAACCTTGTTGTATTGGGATTAAATAACACCCTCAGTATTCTGAGACTAAATTAAAGAAATAAAATATCTTACAAAATATAGGCTACTGTGTTGTTATGCACAATGAAATGTGATATGGGAAGTATACAATAATGTAAGTGGAAACAACATATAAATATTCAACAAAATATATTATATGTTCAATACAACATAGTATACACAATCATCTGAATAAAATTAATAAACTGTTATAACTATCACGCTATAAACAGCAGACAGTAATAATATCTGCAATCTGAATCTTGCCTAAAAAGTCAAATTGTTAGCAGCTAAGAAGAAATCTGGTGGTGTTATAAGGGCATCTATAGTAACAGCTCAAAGCTATCATCTTTAATGGGCCTCTTCTCCTGGTCTGCTCTTCATAGCGTCTAGACTTCGTAAACCCTCTCCAGTGATTTCAGAGCAGATGTTTAGTATGGTTTGGAGGCTGTTCCTGCTCTTGATCGTGAGAGATGTGAAGCTGCAGACAATGGAGGAGCACAGATTACTCTCAATATCAGTGCTGTAGAAAGGCTCGATGGCTTAATGGAGCATGCATCGCGCACACACAAACACACACACACAATTCACATACATTCACCAGAAGGGAATGAAACACTTACCCAGGCCAGGAAAAATGTAAACATTAACATGTAAACAGTTGAAATGCTGTTCAATTCAGGATTATATCCAATAAATATTTACTTGGAGATCAGTATAAGGTTTCCTACTGAGCGTTAAGTATACCTTTAAATAAATATATACAATTTAAATTGTTTGCACTTAAATTCTTGGTGAGTTGAATTCATGTTATTGCCTCATTTAATTGAATTTATTTCATTTAGGCAAGGATTAATTAGAACTGAGCAGGAATCAAACTCTACTTCAACATAATATCAGAAATATGACCTAATATTTTAGTAATATATTACTTGCTATATTACTACATATATTTTTGGGGCTTTTTTGTTGCTTTTTTTTGCTGCCATACAAAATGAAAACAACATGGACAGATGCCATTTTTTTTTTTAAATAAATTTTGAATAATTTCCAATGTCTACATTGAACAAGCAAAAAAAAAAAAATCTTAAATTGCGTTCTTAAATTTTTACATTTTGCGTCACTTTCCTTTCTGGTGAAAGTATGTGACTGTTCGTGTTTAAAGCATCAGCAGTACAAGCAAGAAAAGAGGACTGCAGCTGACCCATTCTTTCACACAGTCATGCTATCACATGACTTTCATATAAAGGATGCTTGCAGCATAATGGAGGCTATTCTATTTCTATCCTGTTCTCCCTCACATTCTCTATGTAGGTCTTAGAAGAATATAATAATCTGTATAAAATGAAAGACAGACAAAAAAAAAACAACTGCACAAAATCAAGAGAGATCTAGGTGTAGATTGGGTGGCAACTGTATTTAGCTTCTGAAATAGAAGCACAAACAAGAGGAAAAAGAACAATGAAAGTGTTTACACACAGTGAGGCTGAGAGATATGAAGTTCTTTGTGAGCGGGAAAGAAGGGAAAAGATATTATGAATGACCAACGGAGACGCCGTAATGGATTTCATGTGGTGTTGTTTATCCCAAGATGCATTTGCATGCCACACACACAAACATACACTTAGAGGAAGGAGAGAGATATGGCAGTCATCAAAAATGTTTGATTGCAAAAGGACCAGACAGTTGCCATGTCATATCCATTTCTTTGTGTGTGTGTGTGTGTGTGTGTGTGTGTGTGTGTGTGTGTGTGTGTGTGTAACCATTTGGTGCTATCAGCCTTCAGTGTACCTATGATGGAAACTGACATATTAACTTAATTAAGCATGAATATAAGTGCAGACCAATTACTGAATGTGACAGGCAACAAACAGTCCAGTATAAACAGGCACAATGCCAAGTCATACATATGCATTTCATTATTATTTCTGTGTTTATGGCATCCATTTTGTGTTGTTTTGTTGAAGTGATCTGTGTTTAATGTTCTGTCTAATGTTTATTTGTTTTCTCCACAATGCTTCCTCTACAATCAGGAGGTGGAGGTTTGTATGATTGTGCCTTTGTTTTTCCATTGAAACAGAGTCTTGCTAATCTGCCTGTTTGTCTGCAAGGAAATCCTTCCAAATTTACGTTATGTGCTGTAGTTGCATGATAATATGCAATGTAACTGCTTGCAAGTACATGTTAAGCTGAATGTGTAACTACAAGCAAGGAAATATAAAAATATGTACTTGCATAGTTCAGAGAGAAAAGATTACTTTATGTACAATAACATACAGAATTTCAGAAAAGAAAACAAATGCAGACTGTTGATTAATTCTGTTGATCAACTTCTGTTTTAGGAACCAGGAACATGGAGCCCAGGAAAACCATTCGATCAAGGTAGGACTGGCAACCAAAAATAGCAACATCATTGTGTTTCTCATGTGTTCAGAGTTTAAAATCAAAGAAAACTCTAAAGCTGAAGTGTGTCATTTTTAATTTTTTTAGTAAAATTCTTTCTCCTGACCAGCCAGACTCAGCAACAACTGCTTAACCAATGGCGTGAGTTTAAAGCGTGACTATTTGTTTAAACAGTGAAGGATTAGGGAGTGTTCATTATTAATACATTTTAAAAATGCAAAAGTCCAAAGTCAGTTATTGCACTTTGTTTATCTCAAGATAAGTTTTTTGGTCTTAAAAACGCTTGTGTGCACAACTTCTTTCTAACGTCACTGATTAAGCAGCCTAAAATGCAATTACTAGTTTGAAAGCATCACCCAATCCCACGCTATTTCTAAGCAGTTATTGGAGTAACAAGGTTATTTTATTTGTGTGTATGTGTGGTCCAGGTATTCCCTTCGATAGTTAACCTAAAAAAAAAAAATTGACATTGTGGGAACAAAATTTCGGTCCCCACATGAGGAAAACAGTTCATAACTATATGTGTACCAAATGTTTTGTTTTTTTTAAATGTAAAAACGCTAAATGCTTTCTGTAAGGGTTAGTTTTAGGGTTAGGAGATAGAATGAAAAGATTGTACAGTATTAAAATCATAATGGCTGCTGAAAATTCGGCTTTTCCATTACTGAAATAAATGACAACATTGTACATATTAAAATATATTAAAATATTTAAAATTGTAATATTAATTCACAATACCATTTTGACAGAATTTTTTATCAAATACACGCGCACAGCCCTGCCCTTGTAAGCATGAGAGACTTCTTTCAAAAATATATATTAAAAATCTTACAGACCCAGAATGGGCATATGTGACTTGTGAAATTAACATGCTTTCCATATATTATTTTCCAAGAAAAAAAAAAAAAAAGTAGAGGTACACTGTAGATGGCTCTTTAATTAAATATTTCTAAACTTTAATTTCAGAAATAACATAAACGTCTGTCAAATAATCTAGAAAAAAAATTCAACATTCAACTGTCCTGTGGTAATAGGGATACTTTATGTATGAGATTTGTGCTTATAGGCAGTAAGAACATAATAAGCCAACTTTTTTTTATTTTTTTTTATTTTTACTGTTTTATTATTAGTAGAAATGGCAGAAGAATTGCCTTAATGATGAACAGGTTTTATGTTATAAGCTACTCATTTTATTGAGGTCATTGGAAATGGAAAGATCTGTATCTCTTCTCCTTTGAGCCATATGTTGAGTGGATGTTAATCAGGCATATATGTTGTGTGAATTCACAGTCACATGCTGTGGCCTAATACCCATATCATCACGCTACATCCGTCTGAGAAAATGAGAAAACTGCTTTTTAAGACTCTCTATCACATCAAGCTCTCAGTGTGCAGTAAATCTTACGAGATTATGCATATTCGAAAGTCATTAGAAGCCCCTTGAATATTCATCACGAGTTTGATATTTATGCAAATGACTATTGATAGAGAATTGAGTGAGTCAAAAAGAGCAAGTAGAGCAATTTAAAACGGATTCTGATCATACTCAGACATGATGATGCACAAATCAATCACAAATTTTGTCACACACACACACACACACACACACAAACTCACACACCCACCCACGGACAATGGACTCAGAGTGTGCTGAGGAGATTGGGATTGGATAAGCCCTAAAGCCTGTGCAGGATTTGACTAAGGCTCTTACCATGTGAGGTCAGAGAGCGTTCGAAGTGTGGTTGTGTGTGTGTGTGTTTGTGCTTTGACAAGGGGCAGGTGAAGGATGAGAATGTTTGTGAGATATTGTCTTTCTTCCTCTGTGCATGTGCGCAAGCCTCTAAGGACTATAAAGGCACTTAATGGCATTAGTAGTCTTTTTTTCTTTCTCTCTCTCCTTTTTTGCTCTTCCTTCTATCTCTCTCTCTCTCTCTCTCTCTCTCTCTCTCTCTTTCTTTCTTTTCATCTCAGAGCATTAGCTTCAGCCCCATTTTAAGGCTATAATAGAAATAGAATCCTTATTTACACACACAGTGAAATCAGACAGATCATACTTAGCCTATATATATATCTGCAACTGTGTGTTTCTTTCATGTATTTTTGTTTTAATGCTGCACCTGAGATACATTTTTGTTAAGAACAACTGATTCTACTGATTTTTGTTAAGAGTTAAGTGGTTTTAGTTAAGAAGTTAAGGGCATCTGCTGTTCAGTGGGCAAATCCACTAAAGAGTTACGCCACTTTTGCATGCTGTAATTCAGTGCAAAAACCTGCTCACTGTTTACTAACCACCACCAATCCAGCTTAACCAGGTGCTAAATGTGCTAATGTAACGCTTAAAGTCTAGTTCACCCTTAAAGTCTAGCTCACTCAAAAAAGAGAATTGTTCATCCTAGTGTCATTCCAAACCAATAAGTTAATCTTCGAAAAACAAATTAAGACATTTTTAATTAAACCAGAAAGATTTCGGTCCATCTGTTGGAAAATGTTCAAGCATCAAAAAGACATTGTAAAGGCATTGACATACTGTAGAGTTGAGAATTGACCCCTACTGTAGAGGGTTTTCAAACTGTGGGTCGCAGAGTGGGAAAAGGTGGGTCAAGTCAAGTCAAGTCAAGTCATCTTCATTTATATAGCGCTTTTAACAATGTAGATTGTTTCAAAGCAGCTTTACAGAGATAAACGTATAATTTAAGGTAACAGAGATTGTTTTGGCTTTATAGCGGTTCTTTAATAAAGTTATCTTCCAGCTAAAGTTAGTTTTGATTGATTCGGTCACGCAAAGTCACTTGGCTGCAGTTAAATTTGCGTTTCAGTGAATGACAATGGCTGCACGATATACCAACATCAAATAGAAATCGCAATCTCCTAATGTTTTATAGTATAGCGGACGAGCGACTAGTAAAAACAACGTTTTCTGCGTCTCAGAGCGGCTCGTATCTTTATTAAGCAGCTTGGTGTGCATTATTAACAAGAAGAAACTTGTTAGAATTCAAATGACACAAAAGGCTGTTTCAGGTCTGTTCATTCATCTCTGTCGTCTGTTCAACTCAGCGCTGTTGTCTTTCAGAGACATGGTCTTAAGAGTTCGTTCTTTGCATTCCCTCATGTGCATTTGGCTACCTACCAACACATAAGGAAAATGTGTCTGTAAAAAGCATTTTAGATGAACACAGAGAACGAGTATGAGCGCGTGTTCTGCGCTGAACACTGCGATGAATTAACACACTGTTTACAGCACGGATGAGTGAACTCAGCATGGATCACAGTTCATATCCAGACCAGAGCGAGCATGTCCAAACGTGAACATGCACCGTTTATGCGCACGTATTCAATGACGTCTTCTTAAAATGAAATATATGTGCATTATACAGTGGTATGTCTGATCATGAATGTGATGAAATGATGGATTATTAAACAGAAATTAGTTGTCATGGGTTTATATCTCATTTGTTCTGGTGGAAGCTGAAATGTGCTTGCATCACACGCGAGTACAAACCTCATAGTTTCTTGTACCTCAAGCATGTTTGAGCTTTCATTTACCATATTTGATGTGCTCTATGTATATGTGTTGATCAGTGTTTAATTAAATGATTTTCATTCATTCATTCATTCAAATCATTCATTTTCAGAAGACTTGGATTAAACCGTGATTCATATGGATTACTTTTACGATGTATTTATGAACATTGTGAAGCGTCAAAGTTTAGATGCAAAGGACTTTTAATGAAGGGACAGAAATCTCAGATTTCATAAAAAATATCTTCCGTTGTGTTTCAAAGATGAACATAAGTTTTATAGGTTTGGATTGGAACACCATGAGGGTAAATAAATTATGACAGACTTTTCAATTTCTTTCTTCTGCTGAACACAAAAGAAGATATTTTGAAGAATGTCGGTAACCAAACAGTTGATGGACCCCATTCACTTCCATAGTATTTCTTTCATACTATAGAAGTCAATGGGGTCTATCAACTGTTTGGTTACCGACATTCTTCAAAATATCTTATTTTATGTTCAGCAGAATTCATACTGGTTTAGAACAACTTGAGGGTGAGTAAATGATGACAGAATTACAATTTTTGGGTGAACTCTCTTTAAGTCATGTAATTGTTTTTAGTACAAACACACCTTTATATGTAGATCAGGCTTATTATAGATTTTGTCATGTTCACAAAACACAATTCATTTCTAGTATCTCAGGTGCTGAAATAACACAAACAGCATGTGCATCAGTGTGCACAATTTATTCTTAGTTAATTAATTCTTAGCGAAGCATATAGCTAAATATGACAAATATGTTGATCTGTTTGTATACCTATAAATATATATATATATATATATATATATATATATATGTATGTTTATTTTTGCATGTGTTTCAGCTCTGGACCCTGCCAAAGATCCGTGCCTCAAGCTAAAATGTGGCCGCCATAAAGTGTGTGTGGCAGAAGATTACCAAACACCCACCTGTGTTAGTCAACGCAGGATGAGGTAAACATCTGACAGCAACTGACAGCTCATTACCGAAACAGTAGTAAAAACAGTGTACAGTCGTGGACAAATAGATTGGCACACTTGCTGCCATGCTTGGATCTGTGTATGACATCTTGAATTTTTGGAGCATTAGAAAGCTGCGTCTCGGTTGAAGAACAACAGTTCACCAAACACCCAGGAAGGGTTGAAAACAAAACACTGAGGGCCCTATCTTACACCTGGTGCAAGTTTTTTTTTGCTAGTTTCAGTCCGACGCAGTTATCATTTTCACGTCCTGCACCACGTTGTTTAAATAGCAAATGCATTTGCGCTTTGCTATTTTGAGGCAATTGAAATATACTTTTTTTTGTTGTTGTTATTTAAAGAGCACGTTAGTAATAATATAATAATGTGTGCTAATATTTTAGGTCACAACTGCGATTGATTTTGTTATGGAGTATGACAGTAAGTTAACATTGCGGTAGCATTTTGGAATATATATATATATATTTTATATTGATTTTACATGGTACATTTTCCTGCACGTTTGATGTTAAGTATGTCAAAAAAGCTTTTGAGAGGAAACAAGGGCTGTGCTATGTTCTTACCCAGTCAACCTATCCTGGAACTAACGGGGCAAACTTGCCTGCCAAAGTCTGGGAATTACTTGTTCTGAGAGAGAGTGTGAGTGTGTGTGTGTGTGTGTGTGTGTGTGTGTGTGTGTGTGTGTGTGTGTGTGTGTGTGTGTGTGTGTGTGTGTGTGTGTGTGTGTGTGTGTGTGTGTGTGTGTGTGTGTGTGTGTGTGTGTGTGTGTGTGTGTGTGTGTGTGTGTGTGTGTGTGTGTGTGTGTGTGTCCGATGTGAAAATATGGCACAGACTGACCTGGATTTTTGCAAACAGTGATTGTTGTTATGAAACTAATCATTTAGTGAATTGGGCGTGATAGCATAAAACAAATGTTGTTTTTTTTAAATGGCCCAATGAAACAGACAAAGAGGGATATTGAAAAGAAGTATCACAGAAATAAACAGAAAGAGAGAAAAATACAGAACAGAAGTATGGGAAAAAAACAACACTGGATTCTCAAATGGCGGGTAGCAACTCAAAAAGGGGTCACAGGTATGTTATATAGGGTTATGGGCAGGTGGGAAAAACAAATCTCACATAATAAAATGCATCTTATCATATAATTGTGTAGAGCTAAACGATAAAAAAAATAAAAAATAAAACTTCTTCAAATAGTTTGTCAAAGGTAACGTTAGGGCAGTGGTTCTCATCATTTTTGATTCCATGGTCCACAACATGGTCCAAATATTTAGCATGCTAAATATATCATGGGTATCAGTGATGTATCGGCACTTCTGTCAGATCGCGTCTTTGATAATACACAAAACACGATTGTCACTCACACGAATGAGCACCAATTTGCCTCTGATTTCCGGCATTTGACTGCGATTTCCACAAAACTGTCGGCGAGTGAAAATCGGGCCTAAAATCGTGCAGTGTGTTCGTGGCCGACAGTAGCGGCCAACAAAACTATTAGACGCAAATTAATTTGTTACTTTGTAGAAGTTAAACAAATCAAAGAATCCTATAAATGCATTTTAATAAAAAAATGTTTTTTATTAAATCAGATTATGAATCATTCTGATTTGGCATATACAGTATGGCTCTGGAATCGAATTTCAACCCAACGATTCCTTTTATTCATTTAGGCAGATTCCAACTTGTAGAGGTTCTTAACACCTCATCTTCAAAACCCATGAACAAAACTATACAAGGGACAATAAATTATGAAAATATTTACTTAAAGTGAGAATAAATATGATTTGTGTTGACCAGAATGACCATAGTGTGTTTATTTGAAACCATCAAAGAGAATTGTTTTGAAGCAAAATTGTCAGTTTTCCAATTCATTTCCAGTCATATAATGTTGCATTGGTTCTATGTAAATAAATTTCAATTGATTTTAGGTAAATTTTTGTTTACTTTTTTGTACTGTATTGGTTCACTACTGGATTTGCCATGTTAAACTAGGTAAGCAAACCAGTGCAGTAGATGATAGTAGGAAGAAGACAGATGACAAAAGGCTGCATTTCTGCTATATTGTTTGGCTTCTTCATTGTTTGCGTTAGAAGAGCAATCTCTCTTTCTGTCTGCAGTTTAAAGGACATGAATTTGAACTCACCACTGCTGAAATGCAAAAGATGTCCAGTTGTTCACCCTGCACCTGTTTGTGGAACAGATGGGCACACTTACTCCACCAAGGTAACACACGCGCTTCCTGTTTGTGAGAACTGCCATGGTGTGTGTGTTTCTGTATGTGTATACTGTCTGAATTGCTTTTCATAATGCTGTGTCACGGAGGTATTCAACCAAGAGATTAATCCTCGATCAACAATGTACTTATCTAATCTAAGCTTTTTGTGCGTGTCTGTGTTTGTGTGTGTTGTAGTGTAAACTAGAATATCAAGCTTGCATCTCTGGGAAGCAGATTTCTGTGAAGTGTCCAGGACAGTGTCCCTGCCTTTCAGAAAATTCAGCAGAGAAGAGAGGTACATGCACTTTATCGATGCAGTTCATTTCTATTAGGCCTATAAATACTTGCACACAGTGGTGTAGTCTAGTTTTTTGTAGTGAGTATACTCTAATATACCCCCCCCCCCCCCCCCCCCCCGCCGCATACTCACCCATCCCAGAGCGTCACCCCATAAGCACCACCACACTCACTAATGCATACAGTATGCATCGACATGTAATTGAGAGCATTATGAAATACTAAGTGTTATCAACATGTCAATTTATTATAAGCAACACAAGACTTTAACAGCCAATGACATTTACAGCTGAGGAGACTGGACTGATTTTCTACTGTTTAGTGTTAATCACCATCTAACTCAGTCAGTTAAGAGCTACCTTTAGCCTTAGATGTTATATGAATATGGTCCCTGAAGCACAGGTTTTATCAGTTGACAATTTTCAACAATTTTTTTTAAAGCATTATAGGCACAAATACAAATTTACTTTTAGAAATGGTGTTTTTGAAAAAAAAATTTATTTTAAAATACATTTCACTGTGCAATTTCTTTCTAATTAATTTGAGTTAGACCGAACTTTTATTTTGGTGGGTTGTAGACATTTGAGTTTCTGTGTGTTTTAATAAACTATTATTATTATTATTATTATTATTATTATTATTATTATTAGGCCTGAAGTATACTCTGTGCAATAGTAATATATTTCTGTTATAATTTCTTCAAGTTATACAGAACTTTTATTTTGACAGGTTGTCGTAAAGACATAACAGTTTCTGTGTGTATATGAAACGAATGAATGACGATAGTTTTATCAAATGAAATGGTGAAATTCTCATCAAGTGACTCTCGCAGCTCTGCGATGAAATGCACATGTGTAGCTTACATCATGTCTCAATACAGTGAAACGCTGAAAACACCACGAGCGTGAGTCACGCGTGCTTCTGTGTGTGTGTGTGTGTGTGTGTAGTGGAGCACACACTGAGCGCTCATTCCCAGAGACGCGTAGAACAATTGCAGTCTCTTTTAACTTTAATATTCCTAGACACTAGTCCATATCGAGATTTGATTCATTGTACAGCCCTACTTTTGATTTATTCGTTCAAAAATAGCCAAATTCCGTGACGTTCTGCTTTATATAGCAAGTTCCATTTGTGACTGGATTCCGCGATTCGATCCGTCGCTTCGCAAACACAGACGGGGTGAATTTATGAATGAAAGTGTGAAAGTTCTGACACAAAACGAAGTTGATACGTATCCTCACGCTTTTTTTAAGTGGGTATACGCAAATCCTTGGCCTTTTCTAGTGGGTATACGGCGTATACCTGCGTATCACGTAGACTACACCACTGCTTGCACACAAACACTGCCTTTGTGTGGAATGGAATATGTGCACTGATTATTGCATACACAGACTGACATAAAGCTACAGGCAGGTGAGTTTTTATCAGGGTTGCCGGACAGTGGCCCTTCAGGACCAAAGTTGCCCTTTCCTGCTGTACAGTATTGCATTTAAGATGAATTATGGATATTATAAACTTGCAGGTCAATTACTAATAAGAATGTCCACAATAAATGTTTTTAAAATTCTAGTTTAAAACACATGCAAAGTTTTTAGAAGTATATTTTATATTCATGTTAATTTAGAAAAACATTTTAAAGAAAATGTTTAATTTAATGACACTAAAAAAGTCATGTGGTCTAAACAGCAATAACATTTTACCTCCTTATTAAAGTTTAAATATACACTTCCCTTCAAAAGATTAAGTTTAGTGAGACTTTTTTAAAGAAATTAATAGTTTTATTCAGCAAGAATGCATTTAATTGATCAAAAGTGACAGTAAAGACATTTTAAATGTTACAAAAGATTTCTATTTTAAATAAATGCTGTTCTTTTGAACATTTATCAGTTTCCTATGTTTTTACACCACATGAGTTACACCACATGACATTTTACAACATGAACTAATTGCCTTGTAATTAAAAGCTACACTTTTTAAATATATTTTAAGAGACTTTTTGACATTGACAGACTTTGATATTATTTCCTGCTTTACTGATGAATTAACAATGAAAGATTTTACTAAAATACTTAGGGTCTCTTTTAATTATTATTTTTTATTATGATATCAGGACAGTTGTGTCACTGTTACATTTGACATTTTATGCCCACCAAAACATATCAAAATTAATTTTAATGTAGAAATTAAAAACATGCTCATCACAGACAAGGTGTATTCAATCCTTTGTATGCATGAATTACATTTTTGTATAATTGAATTGATCCGGACATTGTCATTGACCCATTTGCTACATTATGGTCACATGATCTCATTACGTTGAATGCTTATTTCTGCGAGTGGTGTCAAGTGATCAGCTTGAAAATTTTATGATCTGTAAAAAAATTCTTACCAGTCTGATGAATAATAAAAATGATTATTTCTCCTCACGGAGGAGAGATTACAAAATCACAGCTGATATTACTTCTGGTGCATAATTTTGTCACACTAGAAACAGTATACAGTATTCCATATTTGTTGTATACTGCATATTTTAGCTAATTTAGTAGGTCATCCATGTATTCTATACTTACAATTTGTACACTGCACACAATATACAGTGCATACTACATAGTAAGAATAGTATGGCAGTATGCGATTATGTATGTGTTTATCTCCCTTAAGCCCTCTTAAATGGAAATGATAAATATCTCATGTCATTACTACATTAACCAAAATATTCTATAAAACCAATATTTCATCTCTGCAGCTGTGGAAAGGTATGTGTACCCTCTAGGCTGGGTACTTGGCTTGTTTTCAGCTGCAAGGAGAGCAGCAAAAAGAGATTTCAATACACCAACTAGTCTTATTTTGTGAAGATTCTCAAAGCTGAATCCCTTAGGATCTTATTAAATGTTTGCTGTTCCAGATTGTTTCTGTCAGTGTGTTTATGCGTGTACGTGTGAGAAGAGACAGCACGGTAATGTTTGCTTTCATCATTATCCCAATGAGCATAAGTCCTGTCTTCAGCTGCTCTGCTTCAGGCTATAGAGAAAATTCAATCACCTTCGCCATCAAAAGATTGTCAATGATAACTCACAGCTCAAATCAATGCAAACTAAACTTAAGATCATGAAACTGAAGTCACAATATTTTTTTGAAGGGGTGAGAAGTATGAATGTTGTTGTTTTTCCTCTTCCTTTTTACACTATCATTCAAAAGTTTGGGGTCAGCAAGAAATTAATGCTTTTATTCAGCAAAGTCACATTAAACTGACCAAAAGTAACAAGATTTCTATTTCAAATAAATGCTGTTCTTTTGAAATTTCTGTTCATAAAAGTATCTATCCTGAAAAAAATATATCACAGTTTCCACAAAAATGTCAAGTGGCACAACTGTATTCAACACTGATAATAAGAAATGTTTCTTAAGCACCACATCAGCAAATGAAAATTCAGTTTTTCCATCACAGGAATAAATTACATTTTAAAATATATAAAAAAATATATTAGTTGTTCTACGTTATTTTAAAGGGGACATTAAAATCTGACTTTTTCCGTTTAAGTGCTATAATCGGGTCACCGGTGCATCTACCAACCCAGAAAACATGAAAGGTGACAACCAAGTAACTTTGTTTTGGTAAGCCTTTCTCTGCAAGCATGTCAAAAAATAAGACGATCAGATTTTGCTCCCCTTCTGACGTAGGAAGGGGATCTTATTATAATATTACCGCCCCTTAATCTGCAGGTTTCCACCCACGGTGCCGCCATTTGGTTTTCGCAAGCGACAACAGTGTAACCAGAGCAATGGTAAAAATTCGAGCAAAGCATGCATACTGTTCTGTCATTGGCTGTGTATTTTGCCTTTTAGTGTCTAGCTATTCATCTATCATCGGGTTGAATAAACAAGGGTATGGGGTGATGCCATATGGGGTGAGGCAGAGCAGTTGATGCAATTATCGCATGCCAATGTGCTTTGGCTCGTTTTATTACACTCGAAGTAGATTGGTCTCTGAAAGCGATCCCAATCAGTGCGGTACGTCCGACTACGTCGAACGTGACCGAACTGAAAGGGAACCAGGGTTACAGTCATAACAGAGATGTTCTACTGTATTTTGGATAAAAAAATTCAGCCTTGGTGGGCATAAGACGTCTCTTAAAGCATAAAAAAAATTGTATTTATCTTTTTGTAAAAAACGTAGGAAGGGGAACAAAAAAACAACCCCAAACTTTTGAAAAGTAGTGTAATTTGACACATTTGAGAGGCATGTGTAGAGCTAAATTTCTCTGATACTTGGTTTGCATAGTAGCTGTTAATGTTAAAACGCGTCTAAATTTCAACAATAAAGATTTGTATGTGTGGTTTTAGGGATCAATGCTTTTTGTTTATCAATGGAATTGCTTCCATGTCTAGCTTAGCTGTACTTATTTGACCAATAAGCTTGTGTGCACATTGCTGGTGGTTGAGGAGATTCCCATCTTCCATGTAAAGCACTTTGAGTGCTGAGAATAGCGCTATATATTCTACGATAAAACATTTTTTCTTTTTCAGATTTATTTATTTATACTCCATTCTTTCTCAATTACTCTGCCATTATCTATATTTACTATGATTATATGGTCTCCTTCATACTAGTCTTTGTTTGGCCATATTTGCTGAAATATGACTTTTATTAGCAGGTTAGTCTTTAAAAATCTCATTAGATGACCCTGTGTGATTGCCCTCAGCAGGGATCGAACACTAATGTGCTGTTTACAACATATTGCTAGGCAACCGTAAACAGCCTACAGATTAAGGCTCCTTGCTTTAATCTTTTCTCATGTTAATTGTGTGTCCACAAGGGTTGAGATTTTAATTGTAATCTTGTTTTTTTAGCAATTGTGATGTATTTAAAAAATAAGCATTGATTGTTTTTCACACATACTCACACTTTTGGTATGGGTATTGTGGTTTGGCATGCATGTGTTGTTTTAACCACTACATGTTTGGAACTTCTCTGTGTGTGGAACGTAACTGATATACAGTAGAATGGAACAGTACCGTTAATGTAGGTATACTTTGTTGTTTTAAATGCATCTGAAAAATAATAGAGGACACAGAGTGAGTTGCTGTATGAAAAGTACATGATCCAAGTAATACTAAACTTGAGACGTGCATTATATTAAGCGCCAACTTAAGGCCCGTTCACACCAAGCACGATAACTATAAAGATAACGATAAAGATAACTATATGCGTCCACACCAACGACCGATAACGGTCTTTTTATTGTAAGCACGCGCACGCCCAGGTGATCCAGATCCATTTTAAATGCGCGAGACCTTTAAATTAGAATGGATTCTGATTGGCTGTCAGTGTTTTATCGTTCGACAGCTGGAAAAAAATCGTTCTGAAAGTGATCCCAACGATATTGTTCCTCATATCTTTATCGTTATAGTTGTGGTGTGAACTCTGTTATTCTTTAATATGGAGAACGATTTTTAGAATTATATCTTTATCGTTATCTTTATAGTTATCGTCCTTGGTGTGAACGGGCCTTTACGGTTACGTCCCTATCGATAAATGCTAGAAAGTCATGCAAGTATTTCCTTTTTGCATAAAGGCTCGTCCTGACAGCAAGTGAGTCTCTGTTAAACTTCGGACAGATGGAGCCTAATAGAATGGGAGCATAATAATTCTGTCTAAATTTTTTTTATTTTTTTTTCATTTGCATGCAAATTTTAGTTTTTCCCCTCGTTGTACCAAAAACATACCGAACTGTGATTTTGAAAAAGGACGTTCTGACTCATCATTTTTGTATACCGTTACATCCCTATTATTTGTCCCAGACATAATTATCCACAGCGAATTAAACAAGCAAAAAAAGCTACAAATCTTGTATACACATCTATGCAAAATGTCAGAGGAAACATAACACAGCCCGATGTGTGTCTCTGCGGAATTCTAGAAACATTTCATCCAAAATTAAAGAACGTGAATAAAACCCCTGGCAACTGCTTCTGAATGCAAAGCCCAAGCCATTCCTTCCTTCCAGTACTGCATCTTATGAACAATCAACACAGATTTCTGATGCATTAGCTACAAGAATTCAATCAGTTACGCTCATTAATTACTTAAAACAAAACTAGATTTATCAAATGCCCCAAACCATCCCCAAACAATATACACAGACTATTAAATCTAATAAACACATCATAGCAAAATACATTGGATGCAGAAAATACAATCAAGGCAAATTGGAAATTATTTATAAATTGGATAAGTACAAATCTCACCAGCAGGCACAATATTGCTGATGTTATCCAATATATTGTGTTTTATAGCCTGCAGTGTCACCAGACAGTATGTACTGGCTACAGGACAGTAATAGCAGGGATTGTTCTCCTCACCTTGAGGGTTAACTGGACTTAAGTACCTTCCTTAAGGGCACAAAGATGAGAGAGCTGTTGGGTCTTTCTCCAGATAATTTATGAGCTTTAATAACCAGCAATGAATTTGAAAATTGTATCTACATGTATTCTTAAAGAAAACACTAATCAAGTTTACCTGTGATATGTAAATCTAAACGTGTATACTTTACAGTTTCTCATCAGACTTGTGTAATTGTCACAACTGTATGCTGGAACATCTGGAACATTCTATTGCATGTCTGCAAAATGTAGTAACTCACACAAAACATTTAAATTCATGCTTCAAAACCTAGTTATTGTGGCATTAAATTGGCCAATGCCTTTCTATACTATACAAGACTGAATTATTTTATGTATCACACTGAGCTTTTTAGATATATATTTCAACAGTAGGTAACATTTTACTGGGAAAAGTCAATACTGTAGTACACAAAAAAGATTTTTATTTTTATTTTATTTACACAGCACATTTATTATTGTAGAAATGTGTTGCATGTAACATTTTTCATTTTTTAACAACATTCATTTTTACATACTCTATTATGTCTTACCACCACCACACATTCTCCTATATTGATCTTGCATGTCAAGCAACTGGTCATTTTCAGTTTACACGTAGCACATTTCTACAAAAAGAAATGTTCTGTTTGAATACAAATGTATTTATACAGTACTGCTCCTGCGGTTGTGACATTCCTCTATGTTCAAAAATGTGATCTATTTGCTTTTGTTGTATCGCATCGCCACGCACACGTCTGGTGTAGACACGGTGTAACGTGCTCACATGTTTATTTTATTTTTTTACCAGTTAGGGAGGAGTAAAATTAACATATCAGCAACCAGATGCATTTACACTTGTCCAGTTTTCATGTAGAATGCATCTCAAATCACCTCCTGAAGTGATTTGAGTGATCAAATTTAAATCCGTCTCGAAAGCCTTTTGGGAGGTCAATTTCACCTGGTCTAACAGCAAGTACTCTGATTGGTGGAGTTTTATTCACGATTATTGTTAGTGTAGTCTTTCACAGGAAATTGCCAGTTAGGGAGGAGTAAAATTAACATACAGTATGTGGCTTCAACAACCAGTTGCATTGTTAGCAATTTTTTAAACTTAAATGAAAACAAATCTGAGTTTATTATTTCCGGCCCCAAGGAAAACTGTGTTTTTGATTTTGATCTTGGCTTTCTTACCCCATATAACTCAAAAGTGTGCCAGGAATCTGGGCTTCCTATTTGACTCCAGTTTAAAGTTTGACAAACAGATTACATCTGTTGTCAAGTCATGCTTTTACCAACTTCGCCTTCTTAGTAAAGTGAAGCCCATTTTATCAAGGAGTAATTTGGAAACAGCTATTCATGCATTTGTTACATCTAGGCTTGATTACTGTAATTCTCTGTTTAACCTGTTAACCGTTGCCAGTGATCAGATTTAATGTTATACCTTGACAAACTATACATCATTAAAAAGATATACTGTAAGACTCAAGTTTCAGTATTTGACCACTATTGTATTCTGAGAAACTTATAGCGACAGTTATTTCTTAATTTGTGTCAGGAGTTATGAAATGAAAAAATGAGTCGATACCTTTAATATGAATTATGACCGTCAGCCTCTCCCATTCATAAAAAAAACTCCGTGCTGTCGTCATGACAGCGCTTGACAAAACAACGTCCCTCAGGGCTTTAGCTCAAAAATGTGCAGATTTGGAGAAATATTGATAGATTCTCATAGGTTTACATCAGATTTCTATAGACAGGAATAATATTTATTGAATTTATACCCAAATGCGTCGATGTAATCATTATGAGCGCTTGGTACTCTATATACTGTGTTTTCAATTCATACCAATAGCTTGAGGGCGCTATATGCACAATAATAGTTCATATATGGAACATGAAGAAGAGCCATGATCATGATGTGACATTCCAGGACGTCACTGATACACACACACAGCTAAACAGAGATCGCTGTAATGGATGTAACATGCAGATATAGACGTTTTGAAGACAATAAACATGATTGCAATGATATTTGATTTACCTGTGTTTTTCAAGCCATGCCAGGTATTTTCATAATAATAGATTATATTTATAATGTAATGCTAATCTATATAGACTATCATTGTGCAGAATACTATAAAATAGTATATTTTGTGTCAGATTTTTTTATCTGATGCCAAATTAGATCACAGAAGATTATTTAAAACACTCGACTTGCGTTATAAAGTAAGTTTGGAGCACAAACATGGTTTTAATCTCATAAATTGTCGTGTATTGATGGTGTGCTAAGCTAACATGCTAGCTAGCTCTAGGTGCACCTGCCAGGTCTAGCAGTTATCTTTTATGATTTTTTTTCTAAATAGGAATGCTTACTGAAATGTTTATTTATTCCAGAAGGGCATTTGATACAGTTAGATACAGTGAGAACTTTGATAAAAGAAATTAGGGATTGAACCCTATGAACAGCCTGTGAATAGCCAGTCGTTAGTAACTATAATGCAGACAAAAGAAATGCATATTTAGAGCCATAACCAGGCTGGAGAGGTGTGAATGTGTGCATGGGGAGACTGAGACTGAATGGGGCTCGTCTGCACCACAAAACAATAGAGACAAAAGACTGAATAGATGACTTAGAAGATAACTATAAACATCAGTAGCATTTTAGAGTCTAATCAAAATAAAGTCATGACATGATCTTGAAAAACATTTAACTAAATACAGAGTTTTAGACTTATCATCTTCAGATTTTACATATAACATGGTCAGACATGTGGCTTTAGCTGCAGTGCATTTCTAGATTGCTACAGTGCCAACTTCAATTTTATTTTCATGAAAATGTTTCATAAAAATACATTTCTAATAACTTTACACAATTTTGAAGCTATTTATAACTATATTTTTCATCATGACAATAATTAATTCTACATTTACAATAAACTGCCAGGTGTCAGCTTTCAAATGAGATCATACTTGTGCTTTTAGTGCAAAGGGATCATGAACTGTATCTGTTTCAGTTTGGGTATGTCATTTCTGGGGATTTTTCAAAAGTTGGTTTGCAGCTTAACAGGATAATGGCACTTCTCAGGCTTCCATCTCTCGTCTGCAGTTGGTTCAAAACGCAGCCGCTAGACTACTTGAAGGGAAGCGAAAGTATGACCACATAACACCTATTTTAATGTCTCTGCACTGGCTTCCGGTAAAGTGTAGGATTGAGTTTAAAATTTTATTATTTGTCTACAAAACCCTGAATAATTTGGCACCTCAATACTTAACGGATCTTTTGATTCCGTACGCTCCATCTAGAAACCTGAGATCCTGTGACCTTGGCCTTCTCACAGTTCCTAAAGTAAAAATTAAAAAACGTGGTGATCGCGCTTTTGCCGCTGCTGGGCCGAAGCTGTGGAACAGCCTTCCTCCTTCTATTAGGCATGCCCCATCTATCTGTGCTTTTAAATCTCATCTTAAAGGGATAGTTCACTTTGAAATTAAATTTTGGTATGTTTTAGCTTACCTGAAGGGCATCCAAGATGTAGGTGTCTTTTTTTCCGCTGTAGTTTCAATTTTGATATTTTTAGGTCAAACCGTTCTTGTCTGACAGTCATATCATGCAAGTCTATGGTCACGGTCTCAAAGAGCATGCACAGAGTCCAAATTAAAACAATTCCCCATCATCCAAATTAAACAATTCCCCATCGTAAGTACACATTGATGGCCTAAGACACGAAACGAGCGGTTTGTGTGAGAAAACGAACAGTATTTATATCGTTTTTACCTCTTATACACAGTCACGTCCAAGTGATCTGAGGGCGCGGGCGCTTCCTGCTGTGTGACGTGTACGCAGACTGGTGCATAGATATATATACACTAGATTTCTCTTTTATTCTATTGAGTGCTTTTTGGCTTGTCTGGTATTTATGTATGTATATTGGTTTTATTTTTGTGTTTCTTTTATTCCTTGTAAAGCACTTTTGTCAACTTCGGTTGTGTCTCAAACGTGCTCTATAAATAAATGATTGATTGATTGATTGATTGATTGATTTCACAGGAAATTACGCAACTGAACAGTCATTTAAAAATAAAATCACACTGAATTTTGACTGCTACAAAAGCACATTATCGTTTAACCTCAAATTTCTTTGATTACAATTTATGAGATTTTTACTTCTTAAATACTACTGTTGTGCTCAACTGAAGCTGTTTCATTTATGAATGTTCTGTATTTATTTGTTTTGTAGAGTGTGGTAATGCAGAGATGACTGAAGTGGTTGGCAGATTACGAGAGTGGATCACAGTTCTTCATGAGAGTGGCAATCCCAGCAAGAAATATAAATTCCAGAAGCCAGAGAGGAGTGAGTACACACACACACACACACACACACACACACACACACACACACACACACACACACACACACACACACACACACACACACACACACACACACACACACACACACACACACACACACACACACACACACACACACACACACACACACACACACACACACACACACACACACACACACACACACACACACACACACGTCAAAACTTCTAATATGACTGCTAACCTAATAACAGTGACAATGAAAAAATGACTATAAAACACCTTTCTACAACCTCTCTATCTGTCTGTTTAGAGGTGGACATGAGTAAGGTGCCCCTCTGTAAGGACTCTCTGGGCTGGATGTTCTCCAGACTGGACACAAACTTTGACCTTCAGCTTGACCAATCAGAAATGTCCAGCTTGAGCTCAGAGAAGAGTGATGTGTGCACTAAAGCCTTCCTCAGGTCATGTGACCCAGACAGAGACAGGCTCGTTTCCAGCCAGGAGTGGTGTTCTTGCTTTCAGAGATATCAAGGTACAGTAAACTTACTGTAAACAAACTTTTCCCACATGCTTTCAATTTCTAGACAGGAGTACTTTCTCTCAGCCAAAACCAAAAGACTATTCACATACTGTACCATTACGAACTTGCACAAGCACACTGCCTGATAGAAAGTTACAGAACTGTTACGTAAGGCATAATAAACCCTGAAAGGGAGATCAGGACCTTGACACAAAGAAGACATGAAAGTAGAACCCGTTATGCTTATATTTATGTATAATCCATTAGCTAAATGTTTTAATGGTTAATTGTTTTTTAAATTTACATTAAATAAATTGTTACAAATACTAATACTACCATATACAACCTTACTGTAAAGTGTATTAAGCACAATGGTAGTGCTTTTTTTCTCACTTCTGATCCGAAATCAATGCGTTTCAGAAACTCCCTGCCAATCAGAGATCACCGTCATCCACACACAACAAGCTGGGAAGAAATTACTGGGTGAGTCCAATCTCTCATCTCGTGTGTTTCATTTATATATGTAATTTCGCAAACACAGAAAAAAGGGGTTCATGTTTGTAATGCAGAATCATGTTTAGTGACAGACCAGTATTTTGGCTTCATGTATTTAGCCATTTTGAGATTACAAGCCTTGACTGATAACCATTTTCAATAAATGGAAGTTGGAGTAAGAATTTCATGGGTAATTTTATCATCTATATTAGCTAGATTAATGCATCAATCTTATGTTGTAAATTCGTTTTTGAATTTTTTATGATACAATGGAAAAAAACCCACTACTGACCTAATAAATTAAGTTACAATTGTCTACAGCATACTTTTTAAAAGTAATTTTTCATCATACGTTTTGAACCGATTCAAACTGAATAGTGGCTAAATGATTCCATGATGCATTACATGATACTTAATAAAAAATTGCATCATTGTCATTTAAACCTTAATAGACAGACTGTCTGACATACCTTATTGAAACACAAAGTGCATTAATATTACACACTAACATCTATTCTAGAATCATAGACTTGAGTTCCATAGTTTCAAATCTTTAAAACTTTTTTCCTCAGCATTTTACACCATGTTCATATATAAAGCACTAGCATTTAACAATCATCTCAATGTCATCACAACCTGAACACAGTTACAGTAAAACCAGGGTGCCAAACAGCAAGAGGCAAGCCAACATTAATTCTATTAAAGCTACTCAGAGTTTCTTTCCCTCTCTCTGAAGGTCGCGTGTTTAATTTGAGCAGGGGAATGAGATGAGGGGAAATTGGACATGAAAAAAAGGATATTTTTAACTGCTGTTTCTCCCCTGAGTGGAACGCACAGTGACGGCTCTATGGCTTCTGGCACTGAATTATAAAAAGACAAAAAAAAGAGAGAAAGACAAAAAAAAAAAGCTTGACTGTGGTGATTCTGTAGCAAGAAGCTGTGAAGTTGAAAAGACATGAATGTGAGCGAGAGACTAAGAGAGAGAGAGCAAGCTCTCGGAGGGAGGTGACAGTTATGTTCTCTGACATTGAATATATCATCTGCCTATCTGTGTGAGTGTGGCCGTGAGACACTCTCTGTGGCTGTGTATAATCTTGTCGGTGATGTAATGTTTCCTGACATTAGGACTGATGCTAATGTGTGTGTGTGTGTGTGTGTGTTGTTCGTGTAGGTCCATACATCCCCTCCTGTGATGAGAATGGCTTCTATAGACCTCACCAGTGTCATGGTAGCAGTGGTCAGTGCTGGTGTGTCGACCGCTATGGAAACGAGGTGGCGGGGTCTCATACCCACGGGCCTGCTGACTGTGGTAAGAGGGGCTCATCATACGTAACCTCACATCTTTAGATTCATTATCTAGTAATGAGAAAAAAAGTCAAATAAGTTTAATATGTTAAATATAGGGATGCAATGAACTGCACAGAATTCTTGGCTGATACGATAACCAATCATTTTACATTTCGCATTTTAGTCCTTCCAACTGGAGGGGCTAGTTAATTAGCTAATAAATTAGAAAACAATCAGTTGACAAAATAGATCATTTAATTTTTTTTTACAATGCATATAAGTATTCTGACAATCAAACTATAGCAAGTATTTGTGAAAATAATCAGACTATTAGTTATTGTGTTCAATAACAATTACACTAGATGAAACGCGAGTCCTTGGTTTCAAGACTTTAACTTGACTTGCTACGGGGCTGTTGAATGCTTGAATCTGACTGGTTGACGAACGTCGCTTGATCTGCCTTTTTCGATGTCTAACTTCACAATCAATGGAAACGTGCAGTTATTTATAAATAAATTGATAGGGTTATTCGTATTATTTCGTTATTATTGCAGATGATATGACAAATAAATAATAATAATAGGCTTACTTGTTAAAAGGGCTTTGTGTTTAATTTATTTGGCTAGCCTACTGTCAATAATAGAAAAACAAATGAATTAAAACGAATGAATTAATAAATAAATAAATAAATAATATTGACACATGCTTTTCTGTCTCATTATTGCAATCTCCCCCCCCCCCCCCCCCCCTCTCTCTCTCTCTTTAATAACTGCATTAATAACTGCATTAGTCTGCTATCAGTGGCTCAAACCTCCATTACTAGATCTAAAATTAAGTTTTGGAATTAGCAAACTTTAAACTCCGCTTCGCGTCGTAACCGCATTACCACCTCGGGTGTGCATTATTTTTCTAATAATTCAACGGCCCGTCGTCAATTATTCCTTACGTTGTTCAAGGCGTGAGATGCTGAAGAAAAAAAAAGTTATCTGACATCAATTATGCACACACACACACACACACACACACACACACACACACAAAAAGTGAACTGTGAATTACTACAAATGTAGCTGTTTGCGGTTTTGCATATTACCTCATGAAACTGAAAATGGCATATTCTTAGATTAGTTTGATTGGTTAAATTAATATTATTAAAAAATTTGACATTATTACTACACTACCGTTTAAAAGTTTGGGGTTGGTAAGATTTTTGAATGGTTTGAAAGACGTCTCTGATGCTCACTATGGCTGCATTTATTTGATGAAAAATACCTTAAAAACAGTAATAATACTATATAAAATAATGTATTTTTTCCTGTGATGCAAAGCTGGATTTTCAGCATCATCACTCCAGTCTTCAGTGTCACATGATCCTTCAGAAATCATTACAATATGCTTATTTGCTGCTCAAGAAACATTTCTTATTATTATCGATGTTGAAAACAGTTGTGCTGCTTAAGATTTCTATGGAAACCGTGATACATTTTTCTTCAGGATTCTTAGAAGAACAGAAAGGTCAAAAGAACAGCATTTATTTGAAATTATATTTATTGTCACTTTTGATCAATTAGATGCATCCTTGCTGACTAAAATAATAATTCTATTTCAAAAACAGCAATGAATTGTGTTCATTTTAAGAGCTAAAGTTCCAAGAGATCAAAAGAGTTTCTGTTTTTCCTTTCAGCCGCGGAGTCTTCTGGAGATTTTGGCAGTGGCGACTCTCTGCTCTCAGACGATGAAGATGGTGATGTTGTAAATGATGAAGAGGAAATGGGAGATGATGATGATGATGAATATGATGATGAATATGGGCACCTGTCATAATCAGTTTTTTTTATTATTATTATTATTATTATTATATAAAAACATTTAAAAAGAAGGAACCAAATAAAAAACAGACTTTCATTTGGTCTTAAAGCACGTTTCTAGGTGACCTCGGCAGAGTGCAGTACTAACATTACTAAAGGGTCCATCTACCCCTTGTGCTGTATAACATTTGTACAAAATTAATAATACTCAATAACCACGTTTAATTTTTGTTACATTTATTATATTCATCCAAAGCGAATAAGTGTATTGACAGACCTAGAAGTTCAGGAATTCATAAGCAGGTTTGATGATAAATCAATGAGGGTTAAATGTTTGCACTTATAAACATGCACACAAATACACATACAAAATACATGCGTACACACACCTGAAGGCATGATTCCATGAGAAACTCGCTCCATAACTCTTTACACCTGCTAGGATGTGATTTTACAGTCATGCCATGAGGGCTTAATGTTGATTTTCACACATTTTGTCTCATAACGGTTTGCCATAATCACATGCCTACACTTATTTATCATAATTTTTTTTATTAGAAGAATGAATACTTAAAACTACTGATGAATTATCAAAACGTATCAACATTTGATATTTAAAGGTCGACATTCTAGAGCAAATTGTTTGACGCGACCTGGATTGACCACACTTCAGACACAGAATAAAATAGATGTGACTGCAGTTGATGTTACGAGAGGACAGAGTCATGCTATTTACAGAGGCTTATACACGCGCACACACACACACACACACACACACACACACACACACACACACACACACACACACACTTATCTTGTGAATAGTTTGGCAGTCCTTGGGCATTTGGTGCCTTTGACGCAACAGAGGAATGGGTGGAAAAGAGGTCTGGGGAAAAGAGAGGAGGAGATATTTAGTGTTAGAATGTAGAACTTGACTGCCATATGAATAAAAAAATGAGAGGTTTTTGCGTCACGTTCTCTGTTGTTTTTGTCTATAGGAGAAAGTGGATATGATTAGTTAGTTTGCATATGTTACTGTAGACAACAAATCATATGATAGATGCTGCTGCTGTCACCTATTCTCCTTGTCCCTCTCAGTGCTTTTGCATTTTCTGTCAGATTTGTTTTCATAATGTGCATATGAAAATATTAATTTCCTTCTATGGACATTGTGGTGTTTCCTGAAAATAAAAACTTATTTGGTTGAATGAGTTTATGATAATCATTTACAGAGGTAAAATGAACTACCTTTATCAGTATTGTCCAGCTGTTGTCATAGAGATAACACTTTTTGGTTTGTTTGTTTTTTACAGTATACATATAATTTGCTCAAATAAAGTTACACAGACCAAAACAGTTTTTCGTACAGTAATTCTGTGAGTGTGAGAGTGTGTGTGTGTGTGTGTGTGTGTGTGTGTGTGTGTGTGTGTGTGTGTGTGTGTGTGAGAGAGAGAGAGAGAGAGAGCGAGAGAGAGAATTCTGGTGTGTCTGTCTGGTTAGTGCTGCATTATGTATAAATGCAATTTTAATATTTTATATGCCACAATTTCTCATCTATACACACACAGCCCCTAACACACACACACGCTTAAACTGGGGCATCTGTGGGGTTGAACACTTGTTTAATCATTTAAACACAATCATGTGCCTGTCAACGTGTGTGTGTGTGTGTGCGTCTGGATCAAATTTACACTGTAGTTCTGTTGGATCATTTCTCACTGAATTAAAATAATAGATATCTAAAATTCAATTAAAATATAATGCAAAAACAAACCAATAACTTGGAAACAGTTGCAGATCTTTTTGTGTGTGTAATAATAATGTGTGTAATGTAAGGATGTGTGAGATTGCTTTTGTTTTAACGTGTGTGTATTAGGGTGTCTCTGTCAGCAGCTCTGTACTAGGAACCAACTGGATAAACAGAAAGTGTTTTCATTCAACTTTCCCCTTCCTGTCATAGAAAATCACACTACTGCTGGCTTTGGATTAAAGTCACACACATACTAATCAGCCAAATGAGGAACATTTCAAGCCTGCAACCACTTACAAAACAACATCCAGATGCACATAAACACATACAGCACTGACCCTTAGCCTCTTTAAAAATGAATAGCAAAGTTTTTAACCTTTAGGTGAATGAACACCTATTTAATTTCTCTGGAAACACAAGGCAGTGATCTAAATTAATTTTTCATTGCAATTCAGACTGTTCAGTTAGATGAGGAGCAACCTAAATTCAGACAACAATAATGCCCAAATAAGCTGTATCAAGCTATTGCAGAACAAAATAAAGACATTTAGATTGGATATTATGTAGTTAGGGAATAAAAATTGTCCATGTAGACAGATATGTAATTTTTAGGTTAACTATTCCCTAAACTACATAATATCCAATCTAAATGTCTTTAATTTGTTCTACAATAGCTTGATACAGCATATTTGGGCATTATTGTTGTATATATATATATATATATGTTGACAATGTTTCAGGTATTACAGCATGCAGTATTGGTGTCTGTGTGTATTTTATATATATATATATATATATATATATATATATATATATATATAGTGATATTATGTTAATATCTACCACAATCAAAATCTGCTCTTCAATGTATTGATAAGTCAAGTCAAGTATATTTGTATAGCGCTTTTCACAATACAGATTGTATCAAAGCAGCTTCACAGTATTAAATCAAAAAACACAACAAGGTTTGTTTCTAGTGGAAAAACGTCCACGTTTGGTAAGGCTGATCAATAGTATTATTGATTGGTTAAATTAAATTAAATATCCCCAACTGAGCAAGCCAAAAGCAACAGTGGCAAGGAACCGAAAAACTCCATCAAGTGACCTAATGGTGACCTAAAACTCCATCAGGTGACCTAATGGAGAAAAAAAAAACCTTGGGAGAACCCAGGCTCAGTCGGGGGCCAGTTCTCCTCTGGCGTTTATGAACTAGAGGCCGGATTTAACTGTAAGATTAAAAATATTATATGAATGCCTGGCTGAAGAGATGCGTCTTTAAACTAGTTTAAAACTGGGACAGTGAGTCTGAGCAACGAACAGTAACAGGAAGGCTATTCCAGAGTTTTGGAGCTAAATGTGAAAATGCTCTCCCTCCTTTGGTGGATCTGGATATCCTAGGTATGACCAAAAGCCTCGAATTTAGTGATCTTAAAGAGCGCAATGGATTATAGGGCGATAGAAGATCCGTTAAATAGACTGGAGCTAAGCCGTTTAGGGCTTTATAAGTCAGTAGCAATACCTTGTAATTAATACGGAACTTTATAGGTAACCAATGTAGTGATGATAAAATCGGTGTTATATGATCATATTTTCTTGATCTAGTAAGAACTCTAGCGGCTGCATTTTGGACTAACTGTAGCTTGTTTATTGAGGATACAGGACAACCAGCTAATAAAGCATTACAGTAATCTAGTCTCGAGGTCATGAATGCATGAACTAACTTTTCTGCATCAGAAACTGATAGCATATTATGTAGCTTAGCAATGTTTCTAAGGTGGAAAAAGGCTGTTTTTGTAACATATGAAATATGATTTTCAAAAGACAGGTTGCAGTCTAGTATAACACCCAGGTCTTTTACTGTAGAGGATAAAGTAACAGGACATCCTACTATGTTAAAGTTGTATTGTGAGAGGTTTTGTGGGCGTTTTTTTGAACCGATAAGTAGTACCTCTGTCTTGTCTGGATTTAATAAAAGAAAATTACGCGTCATCCAATCTTTTATATCTTTAACACACTCTGTCAATTTGGATAATTTAGCGTTTTCATCACGGCCGGATGAAAACGCTAAATTATCCAAATTGACAGATAACCAGTGTTGGGGAAAGTATTGAGTTTTAATATACATAACGTAAGTGACTGACGAATGGGGGTTTCGCTTAGAAGCCTATCACCTTCGAGTTCTTACAAAACGAGCCAATGGCAAAACAATGCTATGGGTCTGCGGAATTTGCATAGCACAACTCCGCCCCACCGCGTGGGTATAAAGGAAGCAGCACGGCAATCTCGCATTATGTTATGTTGAGGAGCCGACACTGAGCTCCCGGCTGTTCCAGCGGTACAGCGGTTGTGGCAGGGGGACGTAACGTCTCAGTTCCCTCCTCAGGGAATGAGGGTTACATACATAACCGAGACGTTCTCTTTCGTTCAGTCACTCCGAGTTACGTCAGTGACTGACAAATGGGGGCATAGCCTCAGAGAAGGCATAGGCTCAGAGATGGGAATGTCAGTTCTTTGGAAGAAGAGGTTCTCCACCGGGGGAAGGAGTGGCCCTGCAACCACTCCCTGGAAAAAACTGCAACCCATCTCTGAGCTGCCTGTAACGGGAGCACCGCATCGCCTGGCGTTCGGCAGGCTGCGGGGCTGGTACAGGCTGGGGCGTCTTCCTGCGACTACCTCCACGGCGCGGCCCGAGTGAAGGCTGCTGCTGTTGCCGGACAGGAGGGGCGGAAGTCGCAGGAGGGCTCCCTCGGCAGCGAGCGGACTGAGGCGTCTGAGCCGGCGGCTGGGTGGCAGCAGCTGGCCAGAACATGTTTGATCACCTCAGTCTGCTTCTGGGCGACCGAGAACTGTTGGGCAGAGTCCTCGACCGCGCCACCGAAGAGACCAGCCTGGGATATGGGGGAGTTGAGGAAGCGGGTTCGCTCAGCCTCGCGCATATCAACCAGGTTAAGTCAGAGGTGTCTTTCCAGGACCATGCATGTGGACATCACCTGACCCAGGGAGCGTGCAGTCACCTTCGTCGCCAGTAAAGCGAGGTCGGTGGCGGCACGCAAATCTTCCATGAGCCCTGGATCAGCCCTACCCTTGTGCATGTCAGTGAGCACCCTGGCCTGGTAGACCTGAAGGATGGCCATAGCATGCAGTGAGGCGGCAGCCTGCCCCGCAGCTCTATAGGTCTCTGCCACCAGAGTAGACAAAAACCTACAGGCTTTGGAGGGGTGCTTAAGGTCACCACGCCAGGTGGAGATGCTGTGTGGACACAGTTGTGTTGCAATGTGGAAGAGGGGTGTGTGGCCCGAGGAGAATTCGTCGGGTTGTTCCACACCAGCAGCCTCAGATCACCCTGGCCACCAGCCAAAGTATTCTCTCTCTTGGAGAGGATAGATTGGGGTGTGGCAGAGGGGACTCTCCCTCTAAGGAGGTCATTGAGTCTCGATCGCAACATTGCGATGGTCGTGTTCGTGCCCATCAGCAGAATTAATCTGTCTACCGCACCCAGAAATACACAGGCGAGACATCTTTAAAAAGACGTGCCGCGTGCAGCTCTTTTAGAGAGGATAAAACTCAACAGCAGTGCTGAAGCGCCCAGGGAGAAACACACACTTGTTGATAGATCACTGCACAGACCAGCAGCAGGAATGAGATCTCGCTGGAACACGTCGTCACACCAACACTGCTGAAGAGTCGCTCGTCTCGTATCTAGAACTCATAGACAGCTTGCAGTGGAGAGGATTGAAGAGAACACTCGGCTCCGAAGCAAAAACATAATGCGAGATTGCCGCGCTGCTTCCTTTATACCCACACGGTGGGGCAGAGTTGCGCAATGCAAATTCGGCAGACCCATGGCATTGTTTTTCCACTGGCTCGTTTTGTAAGAACTCGAAGGTGATAGGCTTCTAAACGAAACCCCCATTCGTCAGTCACTGACGTAACTCGGAGTGACTGAATGAGAGGGAACTAATTGTGCTACTAGTTTCTTTTTTGGGGGAGGGTAATGCGTAACGTCACTTTTGAGTTACTTTTTCTCACCTGGTCTGGGCTTGCTTGTTTGTTTTTAATAATAAAAAAAGTTATATTTTTGGCAAATGTAAAGTTCCTTTCACACCAAAAGTGGAAATGGAAGTGCAAATTGCACATGGAAATTCAAATTCACTCCTGTACAGAAGAGGGCACAGCTCAACTAAACATTTCAACTGTGCTGCTACTTTCGATAGAAGAAGAAAGTTCAAAACTCTTACTTCAGCAGTAAAAAACAACAAAAATATTAAACACAAATGTGATGTTTATCTAAAGTAATTTTTTGCATTAGATAAACCAACTTTTACTTTGGTTGAATTGGATCATCAAAGGTCAGCAGCAAAGAAATTGGTTAATAAAGTGAGATTAAATACATAAAGTTTATTTCTATTATTTAGCATATTTTTATTTATTTTGAGGAATACTGAATCTGTTTTTGTGCAAGTGAGATGAGTAATGTTCACATTTAGAACAACAATAACCATCATGTTTACACGGCACACAACACCTCTGCACCTCACTCCTCATGTCTGATGTCACACAACATTGACATGGTACTATATTTCATAGTTTTTACTTGTTTCTACTTCCACAAATTGGACAGTAAAAAGTAAACAAAGTAAAAGTTTTAAAGTAAAATTACATGAAATACATTAAGCCACATTAGACCTATGTTAAATCATTTTACATTTTTCTCTGTATATATTTTACAGTTAACCTATTAACAGATTTTTACTGTAACATTTTTAGTCATTTTCTGTAAAAAATTGGCACTTTTTTTAGCTTTTATAAGGGGTCATCAATCTACAGAAAGTACAAAAAAGCATCCTAAAAGTTGTGCATATGACTTGTGGCTATAGGCCTTGGTATATTTATATTATTTAATATTTATATATTATTCATATAATAATATCAGCTTGCTTGTTCACTTTTGTGTCCATAATTCAAAAAGGAATTGTGTTCGGTTACTAGTTACACACCCAGTGCAATGTGCCATTTTTGAGTACGGACAAGGATAGAGTGAGTTGTCAAAGGTCAAAGATTATCAGTAAGTGAATTCAATCTGTTCTTCGCACTACTTTCTACTTAAAGTTTTACTTTTGTGTTCCACAGAAAAAATTTTTTAAGAAGTCAGCATTTTGGGTGAACTATTCTTTTTAAGACTGTTTTTTAAAAACTCTTTTAAAATTTGTCGTTAAACTATCAAGTCATTTTCATGACAGGTTGAAATAGCTTCTTAAGCTAACGACAGCACATTCACACTTTTTACTCTACATTCACATCAATACCAATGTAAAGTATTTGGTTTTACTAGGCCTGCGTTGTTAGCTAACACACTGCTGCTGGTTTCATCTTCCCGTGTCATTTCCACTGCAGGATTAGAAGAGGAAGAAACATTTCCCCCTCCCACCACCATTCTCGCTCTCTCTGACTCTTTGTCTCTGTCCTTTCCTCCAATTTAATGTGAAAATCATTAGCTTCGATCAATGACTGTTCCAACTCCCTTATCTTGTGTGGAGCAAGCTAGCGGATTTTTTCTGTCCATATCAGCGTTTAAGAAGCCCATTAAAAATGAAGAAGTCACATGGCAAACACAACTCTTCGCCGCTGCTCATCGATTCATAGTTTCTGTTATTAGTGCCCTGTGCAGTTTTTATCAGAATGTTTTTTAAATGGGTTTAAAAGATTTTACTGTAAATGCAAAATACTATCTCTAACCTCCCCCTAGGGGTCATATTGATCTATTTGGGTGTATGTGTGTGTCTACAGTTCCCAGTAGAAAACTGATGGAGGTGGAATTGCATTGTGTGATAAACTATTTCCAGCATCGCATAGCAACCAGAGCAAACAGAAGACCGGGGAGAGTTATAGTTTGTAACTATACTTGATGGCACACTTCAAGCAGATGTCATTTTGTCCAATTCTGAGTCTTTAAAGAGACAGACACACTGTGTCTGAAAGAGACTGATGATACTTCCTGAATTTCAAAAATTAAATGGACAATAACCATTTTATTTACAAAAACTTCCCACAAAGACCATGTGAGCCACTGGATGAAAGGAACTAATATTTGCATATACAATTGGTTTATGTTCATTGGGCTTCATTATACACATTTGCCAGTCACATCACAGCTGTGCACCATTCATAATTTAATTGAGAATGTCTTTAAAATTCCATTTAAATTTAATTTAAATAAGTAGAATAAAAATCAAATCAAATTCAAGGATAAGTGTAGTTTTAGTAATAGGCATGCATTTAATTTTCCAGAATGAATTACCCATAAACTTTTTAAACACAACATAAGGTATCTCTAGAAACTAGATTATATAAAAATTATGGAAGAACACATAATTTTCAAAACATCCTCTGGTTCATGATATTAATATTTATTTTTATAAATGCATCCGTTTATTAAAAAAGTATTCCATATATCTGACCTTAATTAATTATATAATTACTTTTACTAATTATTTGTATTTCATTTGTATATATTCCATGATATTTAATATATTAACTTCTTATTGACAACAATGTACAAACCCATTTTCAACATATATATTTTACACCAAATTTTGATATATGTCAATATATATTTTTTATAAACACGTTTAAATATTTTTCAGGTTTTAGTCAAAACTAATAATTTATTAACAATTATTCCCCCCCCCCCCCCCCCCCCCATTTCTCTAATGCAAATCATCTGTAGTGTGAATTTCTTTTAAATTGCATTTCAGTAAATTTTCTTTTCCTGTCATTTTGATTCAAATTCCAATCCAACATCCTGTGTTGTAGTAAATTCAATTCAAATTCAAAGACATGAAATGAAAGTTAATAGTTAAATTTAAAATTGTGCCCAACAAATGTGCAGCCACAATCATTATCTGTAATCATCTGAAATAATATCACTTTTGGCAAAAGGCACAGGAAATGTGTTCTAGTTTGTTTAACCTCTGAAATAAAACGACTGGTTTTCCATGTTTTTTTTAGGGTCAGTTAAAAAAGAATTAGGTACATGGCTTGGCAAAAGAAGAACTAAACCTATGACAGGTGTGTGCAGAGAATCAGTGCGTGTTTCCTGGAATTACTGCATGTGTGATTGTGTGAGAATAATGGGACTTTCCAGTTATCTGAGAGGTGGGTGATAAAAGGCTTTTACTGGCAGACAAAAAGAGTGTAATCATCATCATGATTAAAAGAGGAAAGTGTTCAGAAAGGGATGGGAGGGGGGAGGAGAGATGGGAAAGCAGAGAGGTTGTTTTCCTCTGAAACTGTGTTGTTTATGGAGGTGTGTGTGTGTGTGTGTGTGTGTGTGTGTGTGTGTGTGTGTGTGTGTGTGTGTGTGTGTGTGTGTGTGTGTGTGTGTGTGTGTGTGTGTGTGTGTGTGTGTGTGTGTGTGTCACAGATCAATGCAACTCATCCACTTAAATCTCCTGATCCATTCATCAATACAAACTAATGAAACAACCAGACACATACAGACACAAATAGAGAGATGGGGAGAAAAGCAAAGCAAAAAAGACAGAATGAAAAAAGGAACGTCTCGGTTACGTATGTAACCCTCGTTCCCTGAGTAGGGAACGGAGACATTACGTCGGATGACGACGAATGGGGTTTCGCTTAGAAAGCCTATCATCTTCGAGTATATAAAACGAGCCAATGGCAAAGAAATGCCATGGGTCTACGGAATTTGCATAGCGTAACTCCGCCCCACCCTGGGGGTATATAAGGAAGTGCGCTGGCAACATGCAGATATGTCTTCGCTGAGGAGCCGAGACTGAACTCAGGCGTTCCAGCGGAAGTGGCAGGGAGACGTAACGTCTCCGTTCCCTACTCAGGGAACGAGGGTTACATACGTAACCGAGACGTTCCCTTTCGTAGTCACTCCGAGTTACGTCGGATGACAACGAATGGGGTTCCCAGTGTAATCACGCCACCTCTCGACTGTCTTCCAGTGCCCTGAGTAAGTCTGAGCTCCCTGTCGTGAGACTAGCACGGACGAAGGAGTCCTACATAACACAGGAATACCAAGGTACACTGGGAAGCATATCTCAGTGGAAATATGCAATTATGCCCAGCCTGAAGGGGGGGACTTGGAATACACATATGACCCCGGGGGGCTGCATATGGAGAATCACTGGGGTGTCCAGCCGCAGGTGGAATCTTTCAACCCCAGGGGTGGCAAGGTGGCTTGCCAAGGGAAAGACACATGCTCAGAGAGGCTTACAGTGAAATACACATGTGGGGGTCGCCCAGAGGGGGAACCATGCACATGGAGGCACCTAGCCAAGCACGAAAGCTGCCGTGGCAAAACTCTGGCGTTGACGTCGTCAGTGCTGGAGGAGACTCAGGGCTTATTAGGCTCACCTGAGGAGAATATCGCACGTATCCCGTCCGAAGAGAGGAATGGCGAGCAAGCGAAGACACCTGAGCAAAATCTCTTACCGGCTAGTTGAAGCGAGTACATGAGAAGGAACTGGCTCCACTCGGAGATTGTAGAATCTCACGAATGTGTTAGGTGTCGCCCAGCCTGCAGCTCTGCAGATGTCTGTTAGCGAGGCGCCATGCGCTAGAGCCCAAGAGGATGCCACACTCCGGGTGGAGTGGGCCGTCACACCAAGGGGGCATGGTCGACCTTGCTGCTGGTAAGCCAAAGCAATGGCGTCCACTATCCAGTGAGACAACCTTTGCTTGGAGAGAGCCTTTCCCTTCAGCTTCCCACCATGACAGACAAAGAGCTGGTCTGAGGTCCTGAAACACTACGTTCTGTCAACGTAAGCACGGAGTGCGCGTACTGGACAGAGCAGTGCCAAGGCTGGGTCTGCCTCCTCCAAAGGCAGCGCTTGCAGGTTCACCACCTGGTCTCGAAAGGGTGTGGTGGGAACCTTGGGCACATATCCAGGCCGGGGTCTCAGGATCACGTGAGAGTTAGCCGGCCCGAATTCCAGGCACGCTTCGTCAACCGAAAATGCCTGCAGGTCCCCTACCCTCTTGATGGAGGCCAAAGCAACCAGGAGCGCTGTCTTCATTGACAGGAACTTAAGCTCCACTGATTGCAGAGGCTCAAAGGGAGCACTCTGGAGGGCAGTTAAAACCACTGAGAGGTCCCAAGAGGGTACGAGGGGAGGACGAGGAGGATTCAGTCTCCTGGCTCCCCTCAGGAACCTGACGATCAGGTCGTGCTTTCCCAAAGACTTACCATCAACTGCGTCGTGATGTGCGGCAATGGCGGCAACATACACTTTCAGGGTGATGGGGCATTGATGGGGCATTTCGTGGGTTCTAGATTTTTAGAAGAACACCAGTTGACGAAGAGGTTCCACTTCAATGCATAGGCATGTCTCGTGGACGATGCTCTAGCGGAAGTGATGGTAGCCACCACCGCTGGTGGTAGGGTACTCAAACCTGCCTCGTCCCGTCCAGGAGCCACACGTGGAGGTTCCAAAGATCGGGACGAGGATGCCATAAGGTGCCCCGTCCCTGAGAAAGCAGGTCCTTCCTCAGAGGAATTGGCCAGGGAGGTGCTGTCGCGAGGAGTACTAGTTCTGGGAACCAGGTGCGGTTGGGCCAATACGGGGCAACCAAAATTACCTGCTCCTCGTCCTCCCTGATCTTGCGCAAGGTCTGCGCAAGGAGGCTCTCTGGGGGAAACGCTTACTTGCGGAGACCCCGCGGCCAGCTGTGCGCCAGTGCATCCGTGCCGAGCGTGCCCTCGGTCAGGGAAAAAAACAGGTCGCAATGGGACAAGTCGTGGGAGGCAAACAGATCTACCTGTGCGTCCCCGAACTGATCCCAAATCAGCTGAACCGACTGGGGATGGAGTCTCCATTCTCCAGCGAGAGGCCGAAGCCGAGACAGCTCGTCGGCTGCCTGGTTCAGGTCTCCCGGGATATAAATGGCTCGAAGCGACCTCAGATGCTTCTGACTCCATATGAGGAGGTGGCGGGCGAGTTGTGACATACGGCGGGAGCGCAGACCACCTTGACGGTTGATGTACGCTACAGTCGCGGTATTGTCTGACTGGACTAGTACGTGTTGACCCCTGAGCAACGCATGGAAGCGGTGCAGGGCAAGACGTACAGCCAACAACTCGAGGTAATTGACATGCCAAAGGCGCTGGGGTCCTGTCCAGGAGCCCGCGGCAGCATGTCCATTGCACATGGCGCCCCAGCCCGTGGTGGAGGCATCTGTTGATACAACAGCATGCCTGGAAACTCGTTCCAACGGCACTCCGGCCCGAAAAAAACTGAGGTTCGACCACGGGGTGAAGGTCTGACGGCAGGTCGGAGTCACTGGGACTCGGAGCGTGCCGTGATGCCATGCCCACCTCGGGACTCGATCGCGAAGCCAAAGCTGAAGTGGTCTCATATGAAGCAACCCGAGCGGCGTGACTGCGGCTGCGGATGCCATATGCCCCAGGAGCCTCTGAAATAGTTTCAGTGGAACCACACTCTTGCCCTCGAACTGACGAAGGCAAGTCAGCAGTGACTGCGCGCGCTCGCTCGGAAGCTGCGCGTACATGGCGATCGAGTCGATCTCCATACCGAGAAAAGAGATCCTCTGCACGGGGCAGAGTTTGCTCTTCTCCCAGTTGACCCGAAGGCCCAGACGAGCTAGGTGCCGGAGCACTAGGTCCCTGTGTTTGCAAACCTGGTCTCGAGAGTGAGCTAGAATCAGCCAGTCGTCGAGATAGTTCAGGATGCGAACCCCGTGTTCCCGGAGGGGAACAAGGGCTGCCTCGACGACCTTCGTGAAGACGCGAGGAGACAGGGCTAGCCCGAAAGGGAGAACCGCGTACTGGTATGCCTGCCCCTCGAAAGCAAACCGTAGAAACGGTCTGTGTCGAGGAAGAATGGAGACATGGAAGTAGGCGTCCTTCAGGTCGATCGCTGCAAACCAATCCTGCGGCCGTATGCACTCGAAAATGCGTTTGGCCATGAGCATCTTGAACGGCATCCTGTGAAGGGAGCGGTTCAAGACGCGCAAGTCGAGGATTGGTCGTAACCCACCGGATTTCTTCGGTACAATGAAGTAGGGGCTGTAGAAGCCGGACTTCATTTCGGCTGGAGGGACAGTCTCGATCGCACCCTTCGCCAGTAAGGTAGCGACCTCCGCTCTCAAAACCGGGGCATTGCCACCGACCATAGTGAAGCGGACTCCCCTGAAGCGGGGAGGAGACCGCGCGAACTGAATCGCGTAGCCGAGCCTGATGGTCCTCGCGACCCAGCGGGACAGCCTGGGAAGCTCTAACCAGGCTTCCAGGAACTGTACCAGCGGGGTCATGCGGACCACAGACGTACCCTCGGTGGTGCAGCGAGGCGGAATGACCGGCCCAGGCGTGGGTGGCATAGCAGCCCGGTGCGGGGGCACGGTCATTAGCCGCGTCCTGCCAGAGGAGGCCAGGGGAGGACCAGCGTCCCACGGGGGCGTGCTCTGGCAGGGGACTGGCGACAGAGGGGGACGAGAGTGGCGAGGCTCGTGAGCGGCGCGCACTGTCATCCGCGCACTCTGTGTGCTCAGAGATGGGGGAGTGAGTTCTTTCTTTAACCACATTAGGGTGCTGCCCGTCGTGGGACGAGCAGCGGGAGTGGGAAAACCAAGGATTCTCCCCCGGCCCTCCACCGGGGGAAGGAGCGGCCCTGCTACCGTCTCCTGGGAAGAACTCAACGCCATCTCTGAGCAGCCCGTCTCAGGAGCGCCGCTTGGCCTGGCGTTTAGCGGGGCTCGGGGCGGGAGAGGGCTGTGGCGCCTTCCTGCGGCGTCCTCCACGACGCGACCCAGATGGAGGCTGCTGCTGGGGCCGTGCGGGAGGGGCGGGAGCCGTAGGAGGGCGCCCTCGGCGGCGAGCAGACTGAGGCACCTGTGCCGACGGCTGGGTGGAGGCAGCAGCGGGCCGTCGTGGCAGGACGTGTTTGAGAGCCTCAGTCTGCTTCTGGGCGGTCGAGAACTGCTGGGCAAAGTCCTCAACCGCCCCGCCGAAGAGGCCAGCCTGGGATATGGGAGTGTCGAGGAACCGGGTTCGCTCGGCCTCACGCATATCGCCCAGGTCATATCGGCCACAGATGTCTCTCCTGGACCACGCAAGTGGACATCACCTGACCCAGGGAGCGTGTGGTCACCTTCGTCGCTCGGAGAGCAAGGTCGGTGGCGGCACGCAGCTCATCAAAGAGCCCTGGGTCAGTCCTCCCCTCATGCATGTCACGCAACATCTGGGCCTGGTAGACCTGGAGTGTTGCCATGGCATGCAGTGAGGAGGCCGCCAGCCCCGCAGCTCTATAGGCCTTCACCACAAGGGTGGAGGAGAACCTACAGGCCTTGGAGGGGTGCTTTGGGTCACCGCGGGAAGAAGCACTCTGAGGACACAGTTGCATCGCAACAGAGCGTTCAACCTGGGGAACCCCAGTGTACCCTTTGGCGGCCGCCTGATCGAGAGGAGGCAAGGCGGAGGAGGTCGCCGAGCGATCACGGGAAGACAAGGGTGCCTTCCAGGACCTCGTGACCTCCTCATGCACATCCGGGAAGAAAGGCATTGGGGTCGCGCGCTGACGAGGATCAGCGGCGGCACCCAAAAACCAATCGTCCAGCCGCGAGCGCACCGGACCAGGTGGCGGGGACCACTCAAGACCGATGGCCGCGGCTGCCCGGGAAAGCATGGCCGTCATCTCGGGATCAGACTCGGGCAATGCTGGCACACCCGAAGGTGGCAGCACAGCCGAATCCTCACTTCCCAAGGACTCCTGCCCACCTTGTGATGCAGCGATCGACATCACATCTTCCTCTGGAGCGCCGAATGAGACCCGCGGCAAGTCAGAGGACTGTACAGCGGGCTCATTCGAAGCGCTCGCGGGTTGCACGGCGCTAGAGGACGGTGTGGAGCATGGAATAGTCGGCGCTTTGTTCCACACCGTAACCCTCAGGTCACCCTGGCCGCCAGCCGAAGTACCAGCTCTCGTGGAGCTCGTAGATCGGGATGCGGGTGAGGGGACTCTACCATGAAGGTCATTGAGTCTTGACCGTAACCGTGCGATGGGCATGTTCCCGCAATGGGAACATGACTCATCCACAAACGCTGCCTTAGCGTGCTCAATACCCAGACACACAAGACAGCGATTGTGCCCATCAGAGTCAGAAATGAATAGACCGCAACCAGAAGTGCACGGGCGAGGCATCTTTAAAAAGACGTGCCGCGTGCAAGCTCTTTTAGAAAGGAGATTTCTCCGCAAATGCTGAAGCGACCAGGGAGAGAACACACAAACACTGGCACATCACTGCACAGATAAGCAGGGAATGTGCACTCGCTGGAACTCGCTGTCACACCAACACTTGGAGAGAGGCTCGTTCGAAGAGAAGAGAGATGAATCTCAGGATTGGCTTGTGGAGTGAAGTACATCAACTTGGCTCCGAAGTGAAAACATATCTGCATGTTGCTAGCGCACTTCCTTATATACCCCCAGGGTGGGGCGGAGTTACGCTATGCAAATTCTGCAGACCCATGGCATTTCTTTGCCATTGGCTCGTTTTATATACTCGAAGATGATAGGCTTTCTAAGCGAAATCCCATTCGTCGTCATCCGACGTAACTCGGAGTGACTACGAAAGGGAACTATTGTTACAATTATACATATACAACATAGCATTAGAACAATTACATGTAGCTACATGTTAAATCTCATGCCACTGCATTGAAGGTTATAAACACAAATGTAATTATTATATAGCAATATCACGAGTGTTGTTGTAATGCGGGTGTATACACAGTCCTTATGATATTCAGACCAAGAACACGGTTGTAAGTGTGATATTTATTTAACTCTTCAAAAAACAGTCAATATTGAGTCACTTACATTTTAAGCCAATTACTTTGTCTATTTTTGCTCCCACAACAAAAATAGTTCCAAACAAATCCAAACCATATTCAACTGCTTCGTCTCCAGCAATATACAGCAGTGGTGATTCGTTCCTAAATGACTCAGTGTTATTAAACAAATGGTTGAGTCAATGATTCAATGGTACTTCCACCTAGGCCTACTCCTGCAATGAGATAACCTGTATAAAGAGTCACTGGAAAATCCCCACCATTCACAGTCTGTCTGGAATGCACACACACACTGGCAGCACCTGCTGGTCAAAATGGTGTAAATGCAACCAAAAATTCCAAACATGCACAAAACACACCTTTTACAAATCAATTTCAAATGTTTTCTTGAAAGTTATCTATTCAATGAAATCTACAAATCATCACGTACCATTAAACATGAAGTGTCTGTACAATAGGTGTTCTTAATTTGTAGGGCTTGTTTTGTGTCTTTTATGGAGGGCTTGGTTAAGCAGGCCAATAAGAGTAACTGCTATGAATCATATGATCATATAAAAGACACTGGTTCATGGTCTAACTGAGATTGCAGTGACAGTTTTGTTCTCAAGTTAAAGGGATAGTTCACCCAAAAATGAAAATTACCCCATGATTTACTCACCCTCAAGCCATTGTGTATATGACATTCTTCTTTCAGACAAATAAAATCGAAGTTATATTCAAAACAAAAACGGTCATTCACTGCCATTATAAAGCTTGGAAGAGCCAGGACATTTTTTAATATAACTCCGATTGTATTCGTCTGAAAGAAGAATGTCATATACACCTAGGATGACTTGAGGGTGAGTAAATCATGGGGTAATTTTAATTTTTGGTTTAACTATCCCTTTAATCTATATACCGTAATCTATATAATGAGTAAGACATTAACAGAGTTCCAATTGGCATCAATATTTTATTGTCAATTTGTTGTAAAAGTAACCCTAATAAGTGGAATAATGTAGACCTAAAGTTTAAGGTACTGGTCATTGAAAAACATTATTCTGAATATTGTCTACGGTGGTTATTATGACCCTGCATTATTGTAATCTGGGGATACTAAAAATGAAAAAGAAATTTGACTCTTTTCTATGGTCTGTTGGCTCAAATCTAGCTATCAAAGAGACCTATTAGGCTAGTGTAGAGGAAAAATCCAATTAAAATCACAACGTTATCTCTGAGCAAATACCTAGAAAGAATGAGGGTGAGAAAGAAAGGAAGAATCCTCAAACCTAGGACAACAGAACAAACACAATCCAATCAATACAGCTGAAAATAACAGCTATAAAAAGACACACATAGAACGCTTGATGAATTTCCTCTTGATGATTTGACCTGAGGTCCATTGTGTGATGCTCTAAATTCAAATTCAAACCCAGATCACACTCACTCTCCATCCATTTTAGCCAGCCACGTGTTAATGGTAAAGAGCGTGCTGCCATCTAGAGGTAGTTTGCTGATATTACTACCAGCAGACATTTGTTGGACTGTGAATGCATGCTTCATCGATTGTTTTAATTTGCATGGCAATACTGTCACTGATAAAGCATTTTATACAATAAAATTATAATAAAATGTATGTTATTTTGAAAATTCTAAAATAAAATAAAATGACAATAGTTTAACAATGATTTATCAAGCCTATTACTAATTGTTCACCATTGGATTTGTGTAATTCTTATGTAGCCTACATCTGTGCTTGTATGTGTGTGTGTCTGCTACAGGCCGTTTGAAGCAGAAGGAAAGGTGTTTGTTTGTCTACATGACATTACTCTCGCCATATGGTTCATGTGAGGCTCCACAGAGTAATCCACTTTAGCTCCTTGACATGCGCACTTGTTGTTCTTTCATGGTGGGAACTTTTCATTGAAGTTGTTTTAAACTGGGTATGTTCTTTCCCTAAACCTCACAGAAACATTTCTGATTTTTAATTACATAAATTAGAATATTTAAATATAATTTGATTTTGATCTCCACAATCTGTGGCATGGTAAACCCTATACATTATTGGGACAAAATGTCAAAACAAAGATGGCAATATCCAAAATCCTTATCCTTGTGGGGAAATTGTTTTGATCCCCATGATGAAAACAGCTTATAAATCATACTAAGTTATATTTTTTGAAAATGTAAAAATGCAGAAAGTGTTCTGTGGTGGGTAGGTTTAGGGGTATGGTTAGTGTAAAGGCATAGAATATACCGTTTATACAGAATAAAAATCATGTTTATGGAAAGTCTCCATAAAACATGAAAATACAACGTGTGTGTGCATTAAGCATCATAATCAGATATTAATTTATTGGCATGTTGTTTTGCAATTTATTTTTTAATATAAAAATGAATAACTCAATATTAACTCTTTCCCCGCCATTGACAGAATTTTCTGGCAAACCTTGTTTTCACTAGTTATAGGGTAGGGAGCGCTATTACGCATCTTTTGAAAGAGTACACAATCTGCAGATCAAAACACAGGCGAATATTCTTTTGATATATTTATATGTTCAGATATTCATAGTGGGCCATGAAATTTTTGCTTAAATAGGACGATTTTATGCTTTATACAGCACTGAACATGATGACAACATCTGTATAGTCTAATTTATCCACGTGTTAACAAACCGCATTTTTCAAGACACATAAAAAGTTTTGAAAAAATCATTTGTGGTTTATTACTGATGTATTTTATGGGTCACGGAACAGAAGAATGCAAACACTGGTAAAATCCAAACAGAGTTTTATTGCAGGAAACTACTGACATGATCAGGTGAGTTCTGAATTGAAAGATCAGTGCTGAGATGCTGACGGTGAATGATGGCTCTTATCTGTTTGTAGGTGAAGATGACAGATTACTGGATCGCTGGATAAGACTGAAGAAAGGATCACACAGGTAAGTATCTCAAAGGTTGGTAGTTCTGGGTAGGAACAATGAGACCAGACAAAGGTGAACTGATATGTTTTATAGTGCACGGGTGATGAGTGACTGCAGGTGCTGCTGATCAAAACTCTGGTGATTGTGAACGAGTGGGTGGAGTGTAGAGATCTGGTGCTGAAGGTGTGGCTGACTCTGTGACAGTACCAGACCCCCTCCGCCCAGCATCTCGTTCCCGCTTTTTCAGGGAACAGGGTTACAGTCGAGTAACCTGAGACATTCCCTACCACAAGCTACACTTGATGCTGTGTTTCATTAACGCTAATGGGAATGAGAATACCAACGCTGCCACACTGGAAAGTGTCTGGAGAGGTCTCAGACGTGACCTTGGGATGTTGACTCAAGGACATGCAAGCCAGGAGTAACAAAGACATCCAAACTATAAAATCTGCTAAATGTGTGCAGAGAGGACCAGCCTGCCGCATCACATACTTTTTGCAAGGGGGCACCCCCTGCCAAAGCCTTGGAGGATGCAACTCCCCAAGTAGAATGGGCCCTAACTCCTATGGTTGCGGCCCCCATAGCAAATGAAAAGTTGCACTAACTTACACCACTGGCAGATGCGGTGAACGTAAAAGTCTGAAGAGCACGGACTGGACACAGTAAGTGGAGCCTTTCCTGCTCCGCCGTAATGAGTGGCGAAGGATAAAAGGCTTTGAGAATGACTGGATGCATGGTCAAGAATAGAACTTTAGGAAGATAGTCAGGGAGAGGGTGAGGGTGCAAAATAGCTTTGACCAATCCGGGGGCAACGTCTAAGTAGGATGGCGAGACCGACAGGGCCTGCAAGTCCCCAATTCTCTTTAGAGAAGTGATAGCCATGAGAAAAACCATCTTTGGAGTCAGAAGCTTAACTCCAGTGGCTCAAAAGAGGCTCCAACCAGACCCTGAAGCACAATGGCTAAGTCCCGTGAGGGGACTTTCAATCTGACGGGCAGCCTTAGCCGCCTGGCTCCACGAATGAAGCAGGCAACCAGAGGGTTTCCGTCACTCATACCATAGCAAGCCCAAATGTTGGCCACATAAACTCTGAGAGTAGCAGGACATGTGCCTATGGACAGTTTTTCCTGCAAGTACTGAAACAATTTGACAATAAACTGTGTCTGCATGACGTGTAGTACACAATCTTTCAAAAACATGCCATCTAAGGGCATAACTTCTTCTAGTGGAGGGAGCCCTAGCACTTAGGATAGTTTCCACTACATCAGCTGGAAGCCCAGCATCTCTTAATTGGTCCCCTTCAGTCCCCTGCACCTGAGATGTACTGTAGCTCTCTCCTGATCGGAATCGCACACAGCGAGCCGTCAACGAAGGATTTCACATCTGAAAACCAAACTCTGTTCAGCCAGCGAGGCACTATCAGCAAGAGGCACGACCCTTGTTGACGGACCTTGGCCAGGAATCCCGGGAGCAGAGCGATCGGATGAAATGCGATCGGATGAAAAGTTTCGATCTGAGTTTCCATTCCCCGTGTGTCACAGCTTGTCTGGACAGTAAGTCTGCTCCCACATTCATATGCCCTGGAATCTAAATCACCCTGATGGAACAAGAACTTGTCCTTGAACGCAGTCAGCCTTGGCGATTTATGTAAGTGACTACCGTTGTGTTTTCCACCCGCACTAGGACATGGTAGCCCTTTAACTGCTGGAGGAAGTACTTCAGGGCCAGAAATACAGTCATCAATTTGAATTCAAGTAAATCGATGCCGTGGGTATGAAGACATGGGAGGAGAATGGTTTATTCCATGAATGAGATAACTTATCATGGAGATCAAGGAAAAAGGGAAGAGATCGATGCTGAAGTCCCTCCCCTTGGCCACCCGTCAGATATCTGTCGTCTAACTTGGAGCGTCTGGGGGTCTCTTGCTACGAGTCACCGCCTTGATTAACTCTTCATACACTCTGTCGTCTTGAGAGGAGCACTCAGAGGTGGCACTCTCAAACTGCATGTCAGCAGAAGAAAGAGAACCAATGTCCTTAGCCAGATCTGAAGAAGCACCAGAGAGTGCTCCAGAAGCGGGCACTATCACGATCTGGCTAGAGGACAAGGTAAAGGAAAGGACCCGCTTCCTGTCCCTCAGCCAGATCGACATGTACAGTAAGCCCCATTATCTTAACCAGGACGCTAGCCTGGTTCTACCAGACTCTTGTACATTTCATTTGTACAGAGAGTCTGGCCTCTCTCCATTGAGAAACGTTTACTTCCTTGTAGACGGGTTCTCTGTTAAAGTTCAAAACTATTGGATCTGCCCAGAGTCACTCAGGATCTGCCATAGCCAATCCCTAACGTGTGGTCGTCGTGACGTATGTCATGCGCCGAAACCGGCCGGAAACAACAAGTCCGAATGATCAGAGGATTATGTTTAGAATAAGATGTCTGTCAACGAGAGCTGCAGGTTTTGTTCATCGAATTTAAGAGTTCAAGGAACAATTGTAAATTCTAAATGTATATTTGACACTAAGGACAGTGATGTATTCAGTCAACTGTCGAAGCTGGGTCTAATCATTAACAATACGCCGCTGCGGTCGTTTCGGATCTGCCGCAAATGCTGTACAGTAATCACCAGGCTACAGCGCGATACGGAAACAATTTTTCTGCCTCCTTCACTTGGTCCTCCATTAGTGCAACAAGAGGGGAGACGACAACAACTATCGGCTTTGCATCCCTATCGTTCGCCTTAGCTAACTCATTTACCACTAGCACTAGAACTGCCATGGCGGTCATTTTGACCGTTTTGAATTTTATATATGCAATAACTTTGTTGAAACAATAAATACAATCCTGCTGGTACCTGACTTTTCCTAAAAGTGTCTGTATTTTCATTTAAAATGTTTTTCATATAAATTACACATAAGGCAAAAAAAAAAAAGAACATATTTACTATTTCGGCCATAAACGGTCATATTGACCGCACTGAATTTCATGGTATTATTATACATAGGCTATAAAATGTGGTAAAAAATACACTAAACATATTCAACAACAAATCATTTAAATGTAATGATATTCAGAACAGAACAAGAATGAAAAAATAACTATAAACAAGCCAAAATGAAATACTTTATAAGCGAAAGTGAAAGTAAGCGGCGTTAGGCTCACGTAACTCTCTTATTAGAATCAAAATGTTTCAACATTTGCGATGTATTTGGATGCTAAACTATTCTTTATCATAGGCTTTTAACGTCACTCACGTTCCAATATCGACGGAAAAAATCATCCTCTTCACACGCATAAAATGGTACGAATTGTAGCCTAGTACTGTACTGAGAAACAGAGCAGTGGAATTTTTATATGTTAAGTTGACTATTTTATTATTATATTTTATTATGGCTATAATGAACAGGCTGCAATGTCAAGATTGCAATGCTGGAATATGGTGGGTGTGTGTGTGTGTGTGTGTGTGTGTGTGTGTCGGCGGGCGCGGGCGCGATCAAACAGTGGAAACATGAAAACACAGGCTACTCCGTCATTTTGTTCAGGGCATACGAATATTATTTATTTATAAATGTATAATTAAACTTGTTTAAATGTACAGTTTGGTGTTGTTTTGTTTTTAAAAGACATCCTAATACAATAAATGCATTAATCTCTCAATTGGGTATTTATCATTAAAGATATAGAGTTTTGAATCTAGCGATCAAAATGACCGCTTGCGGCAGTTCTCGTAGTTATGGAAATCTGGCACTTCTAGTGCTAGCGGAGTGAGCTGGAAAATCTAACTTTTCCCGAACCCCGTGGGGAGGAGGACCACAACATCATGGCCACCAACAAAGCTTAGCAAACATTGTTCTTGCTCCGGCTTTAACTTCTGTATATTCGGCAGTTTTGCAACAACGGACCGAATAGCTTTTCTCACGTCTTTCTCCGCAGCCATTACTGAACTCCAACTCAAACTGACGCACTACATCAACGTCATCGTTCTCAGCCACTCCCTCTGTTCGATGATTGGTCCTACAAAAAATTGATTTCTGGAAACCTAAGTATATACAGCAGTCCCAGACGTAGTACTGAAGGAAAATGAAATTGAGCGGAAGTGCGTAGGAGGGCGCAGCCAGACTACCAGGACGCACCCCTCCTGAAAGAAAGCTAGCCTAGAGCGGAACACTATGATGGGAAACACTGTGAAACATGTGGATCATCCTCAGAGATGGGCCTGAGGCATGCATCTCGTAAATTCTAACTCGTGCTCACATTCCGATGACTGCATCGTCAGAGGTTATTTTAGCCAAATTCTTTGCGTGTTTGCCATACATGCTTCACAACCGGTTGAACAAAGAACACTTAAATGTTCGATTAGACTGCTGATTTCCTGTATCAACTAGTTCAGGCATTCCCCACAACCCCAACATTCTTGCACGTGAGCTGCAGCTTTAGGACTTTAGATTGAGTGAGTGAATTTTCTGCATTCCTGCAAGGAAATAAGGAATAGTCATGGTCAATTACCCTTTTGAATTAAGATTAAAATAGGACAACATTCAGTTTGTCCTTCAGTTAACATGAAGGAATGAAAGAACACTGGCAAGGGTAAAAAATATCATGAGCACTAACACTGAATATTAGCGCTAAACAATTAGGTGATGATATAAAGGGAATCGATTGAACTTTTTCTATAACTGTTTCTATATATCCGTGCAGCTTTTAAGTGGGCTTTTAAGTTATTGACACGTTCGAGTAATAAAGATACAGATGGGTCGTGCTTGATATTCAAAAGAGTTATTAAAAGTGCAATATGTCATGAAAGAGAACTCAAATTCAGTACCTGCAGGCTGACAGGCAACTTTCTGTGCATGCACTCCGAGTCGAGAAGGGTCTGTCTGCAACCTGCAGTTCTACAAACCACGCCCCTACAAACACCTACTAGCCTACTATAAGTTACGCTTTATCATTGACTGAAGCAATCTTTTCAATCTTTTATATTTCTTTTGAGTCTTATGAAGTATGAAATAACAGTGATTAGTAAAAAAAAAAAAAATATACCTATATACAATCAAGTACAGACCTATGGTAATTGTAGCTAAAAACCTAGCCCTAGCCCTAAACCTTTCCCTAACCCTACACATTCAATCAAATTAAAATATACTGTAGAATTTCATAATTAAAGTACTTTAAAAACTTAATAAAACAAGAAGGGTGACTTGTGGCATCTGGTGATCTCTATGCTTTATTACTAGGTGGCGATAGTGAAGCGTAAAAAAGTGAGTAAAGTGAAGTAGAAAAAGAGCCGTCATTCCAGAGGGATGGGGCTCTGATGACATCCGTTAAATGGCTGTTTCATTCATTCATAATTTTTAGGAGGCGTGGTGTGTAGTACTGCAGGTTGCAATCGGACACTTGTCTAAGATGGAGGGAAATAACGTTGAATACTTATATGTATAATGTGTATACTTTTGGCTTAACTCAAGTGCATGGCTAAACAGTCAAATGCACACAAAAAATGACGAATAAGACCAGATAGATTTCAGCCTAAAAGAGATACTTCACTGAAAGGCCAGTTTCACATGTATTTTTGTTTACTGTATTTGTATTTAAAAAAAAAATAAAAAAAATTCCACACAGTATTTGCCATTTTATTTTGATACATTTAAATTTAGGTATTTCATATTTTGATTTTAAATTCATTTTCATGTATTTATGACCATGTCTGGACTTTAGGATGATGAAACTGGAAGTGCTAAAAATGCTAAATCATTTCCAAGCTTTAGGACTCTTTCCTTCTATTTATTGTAAGTTGAGACAATGTTCAGAACTACTGTGAGGAAGCTCAAATATTAAAGAGTTTGGACTTTTCTGTCTACATACAAACATTATACTATATTATCCATCAGCCTTTGAAAAAAATAAAATAATTTGTTATCCACGTAAGCACCCACATAAGAACAGAGCAAAGAACACACTAATGTGTCTAATGTACAAGTAGAGAGGAGGAGAGATAAAGAACAAATGAGACAGCACATTTAATTGACCTGACATGAGTTTAATCACTGTTGAGAGTGAAGAGTCCTCCATCATTAGGCTGATGATGAAACATTTTTTCACATTATCATACGTCATAGTTCATCAAGAGTGGAATCAACAGGAGCTTGGCACATACAGAAATACTCACATGAGTCAGAACAGTCACATGACCTGTGACCAATAGATGCACACATACATATGTCACAGTTCACACAGTCTTACTGCCGACTTTAAAGCATTAAGATTAATGTAACATTATTTTTTGTGTGTGTGTGTGTGTGTGTGTGGGTGTGTTTGCACATGATCATATATAAGCATATGCAGATATGTGTGCACGTGTTAGTGTAACTGGACAGAATGGGACGGCTTCAGGTCAGTCCATTTAAATTTCTTTTTTTAACATAAAGGTTCAAGTTCTTTAAACTTAATATCAAATAAAATATAATAATAATAATTTGAGGGGAAAAAAACAATTATCTACAGAAACATCATGTGCAAGAATGTACATTTTGGTTCTAAGGCAATAATCGTTCCTCCACAACACTAGTGCTGTCAATGCTGTGAGTTTATGTTCTGTGTTGATAAGCAACATAATTTTAACGTTGCCTCTCCGTTGCACCAACACATTCACTGAATGGCAGGAGCATTGCCTCATGGGACCTGTCGTTTTTTTGAGACACTGAATAGCACCTTAAGAATTCCCTTCAACAGCGATTTTTCTTTTTTTCCAAGCAGGGAAAACTCATCATTGGGGGTATAGCAACTGAGAACGTTCCCTTGCGATGAGTCTAGTTTTCATTGAGATTACGTGAGTTTTTCAGCTTCATTGGTACTGCTCATGGGTTCATTTCCACGACTGGAGAGCACACAGTTCCATACAGTCTCTCGTGTTAAGTGCATATAAAGCGCACAGGGTGAAGGTGGTTGTAGTCAGTTGTCACAGCTGTAACAGACATATTATGCAAGGCTTTATGACATCGTTTCCTGTTCACATTATGTTCACTGTTCACTTCTTCAGGAGGCGTTACTGGAAGAGTAAGAAAACCACTGGTTTCTTCAACAGGCAAATAATAAAATTATATATCCTATCAGGTTTCTCTCTCACACACACAAAAACAATTCAAACTCAAACAACTTCACGTGGTTTCTGCAACTCGTGAGAAGGCCCAAATGAAATCTGCATTTTAAGAAAAAGATCTATAAAATTCTTCAGAATAGATATGGTATTTAATAAATGAACACACAAGGTGTGGGGGATCTTTGTAAATGACAACTGCACGCAGATTCCTTGTGGGCCTGCTCACGAATGAAGCACAACTGGGTCTCATTCACTAACAAATTGTGTGGATTATTTTGAATTTGTACGCACAAGAGAACTTCTCATGAAAAATGAATGCCTAATTCACAACGTGCACACTCATGCATACACAACCTCCTTGTTATGTTAATGAATTTGGAATATTTTAAATGAGCGGCAGCCCAAGGTTAGTCGTTTGCATAAAACATGCCAAAACTCCATGTAAAGGCGTTCCGATCAAAACCAGTTCAAACACAATAAACACCTTTAAGACATGCATATCTGTGTTGTTATACAGGGAAACCTTGCAGCCCAAACTATAATGCAGTTTTTCACTGTATGATCAAATAGATGAGATATCTATGTATAAAATTTAATCTTAACACAATTACAGTATAAGGCCACCCAGAGCATGTGATTTTTGTGTATGTGTGGTTTAAGTTGTTCCTAATTTTTCCCCCCATAAATTTAGAAGAAATTGTAGTATAAATAAAGTTATTGGTGTTGTTTGTTAAAACGTTTGTTCGCAGATTTCATACACAAACTCGTGTGTGTGCAAGCTTAGTGAATGAGACCCACTGTCTTAAAACGTCTTTGTAGTCATAAACGCTTGTGTTGAATTGCTATGTCCGTCACAGCAGACATAAGCAATGGGCTACATATACTGTATTTAAGTAAGCTTATTGATGAATAGGGCTACATATTTACTTTTGCACTTTTGATGGAAAGAAAATGGGTTTCGCCATAAAGCTAACAGAATAATTGTAAAATTACAAACACATAATTGTAAAAACATTTGAATGAGTTCAGGCTGGTATTTGAAGGCCTCACTCTCTCTCAAACACATACATTCACACACGCACACACACACGCACACACACACACACACACACACACACACACATACACACACACATTTTAGCTGAGGTACAGTGTGGTGTGGCATCAGCAGCCAAACTGTCCATGCTGTCCAGAGCGACATGCACACACACACTCAAGTTCAATAGCAGTTACTTAATTGTCTTATTGTCATTGTCTCTTCGTTTCAGTTATTTTTACATGACTATCACTGTCTTATCTGAACAACAGAGAGCCAACAAAACGTTTTTGTGTGTGAGTGTGTGTGTTTGTCCAGGGGTCCAGTCAAAGAGCGCAGGACAGCACTCCAGTGGGCAGAGCTTTCCCACACATAAGAGCAGCTGATCAGTGTCAAAGGTCAATATGACAGCACTTCCACAGTGGCTGAACATAAAGAGGCAAATCCAATGCAGGAAACCCATCTCCACAGGGTCTTTGATTGAAATAAATCAATCTCAATAGTTTTCTGGAGTCCGTTTCTCCTTGTTGTAGCATTTCATCCCTGTGCTCAGTCTCTCTGGAGTCTCTCTCACCTCTAGGGGTGACGTTACTTGCGTGTGTGTAGCGCCTCCTGGAACTTTGTACTAGTGTAGTGGATGTGGAAGCCTTTCTTACTGATCGTGTCATCAGAGTGGAAATGGATCAACACGGCATCGCCAGCAGAGTAAAGCTCCTCACGAGGCTAAACACAGGAGAGAGGGGTCAGTAGAAGAAATACAACAAGCTGTATAACATAAGAATAAGCTCATAGCACACACAGCTCGTACCCCAGATCCACAAAAGCGTCCGAGTTTGTGCGCTCCGGTGTCGTAGCCATCGTAAAGTTCGATGTAGTCATACCCGCAATCGGCCTCCTCCTCTACCTCAAAGGTGGTGAAAGTGAGCTCGATGCCATAACCCGACTCTGCCGTTATGAGCCACTCGCAGTCGGTGTGCCCGGGGTAGTTATTATCCCCAAACTGAGCATGAGAATACAGGTTCTTCTGACGCACCTCTGCTTTCAGCCTCCCACCACACTCTACACACAAACACACATATATATACTGTTAATAATGATCATCATTGATTCACCCCATCAGAAATGGTTCTGTTCACTTCCACTAATGTATTATACTAATGTCATAATGTTGTAGGCTGTAATAGCTAACAAGTGTCTTTTCTCTTTTCTGTTGACTGCAATAAGCAACAGTAAGAGCTTAGCGGCTAGTCAAATGATAAAAGGCAACACTTCAGGGACTCTAATCAACATGTAATGCAGGATTGATACACTAGAGGGCTCTGTTAAACTGTAAGCATGAAATGAGAATTGCTTCTATGAACACTTGAATCACATCTGATCCAAGTGCTATGCAAATAATCAATGGGAGTTACCAGTGGAGTGAGTGGCCTGAAAGCCTTTCCGCTGCACTGAGGCGTCAGAGATGAATCGCAGGTACATCTTGTTGCCTGTGGAGATGAGCGGTTCTGGAATCTTACTGCCGCACAGACGGCTCAGGATGGGCGTCTTGTCCGAGTCACCGTCAAAGGCCTCCAGGTGATCATAGGCGCATTCCTGGTGCTGCTCAATCTCAAACTCATTAAAAGACTAGAAACAGAAGGAGACAACACAGAAAAAACGAAGTCAGACACAATAATTCTAGCCGAACAACAGTGATAAAAGGTTTCTCTTCTTTAACCTCCTCAGCTAAAAGTTGAACACGTTTGGCATAAACATTTTTGGCTGTGACAACCCAATTGTTTACAGAGGGGTGCAGGGATGACATCAAAACCTCACCCCCTTGTTCCCTTGAGATTTTCCTATGGGACCCGCTGTTGAAGGGTTTTTCAATTTATGAGTAAAATAAAGCCTAGGGTAAACATAACTTGACGATACTTCGTTTTGTTCTACAACGTAAATTACACACACCCATACCAAAAACATGAATTTTTAAGCAGTTACTAGAGAAGACAGTTTGGGGTGTGAGTGTGTGCAGTTTACGCTGTATAACAAAACGTCAATTTTGTTTGACATCATTTTACTCATAAATTGAAAACCCCCATTATAAAAGCCAATAGGAAAATCTTGAATCGGTGAATTAGTCTTCAGGGTTCTGACGTCATCCCTGCACCACTCTATGTGGTGGCTATAGGAATGGAAATCTCAACTTTCAGTTAAAAGACACAATTGCCCTTTTTTTTAATTCTAAATTATTCATGCACATTAGCAGGACCATCCTAAAAAATATATTTTTAGTGTGATTTGAGCTAAAGACGCTAAATTTGAATAAAATGAATAAATGTTAAACAATACTTTAATTGCAGTCAGACTGTAACTGTTACTGAAATGATACAATACTGTACAAAAGTATTGTAAAATTAATACTTAAATTCAGCAAAGATGCAATAAATTGGTCAAAATTGACAGTAAAGATGACATTTACATTGTTACAAATATTTATATTTCAAATAAATGCTTTTCATTAAAGAATCCTGAAAATTACTTCACTAAGCAGCACAACTTTTTTTTTACATTGATAAATGTTTTTTGAGACTATTAGAATGATTTCTGAAGGATCATGTGACACTGAACACTGGAGTAATGGCTGCTGGAAATTCAGCTTTGACAAAACATGAATACATTTTGTTTTAAAATATATCAAAATAGAAAACTGTTATTTTAAGTTGTTAAAATATTTCACACTATTAATGTTTTACTGTAATTGTACAAATCACCGCCTTGGTGACCATAAGATACTTCTTTCAGCAAAATATTTTATAAACAAATATACAATATATGAATGATTGGTGTTTCAATTCTACATCTGCAGAGCTTTCTGTAAGTGGAGGTGTTCCTTGTTGGACTACATGGAAAATTGCTGCTTGCCAAGATGGCCACTGAGTGGCCTGCCTTAATAAAACTTAAAACTGGGTTATGTATGTTGAACCATCCGCAAATCCCTGAACCATTGCATGAGATTGAATTACATGTTTTAAAGTCATTGTACCTTTTGTGCTCACAACATTAGCATTACGTAAAAAGCCAGCTGTTGCCGCTACACACAGAGACAGCAATGAAAGCAAAGCCGTGGTGATAAAGTTACTCTACAAATTTATTATGAGAACTTCAAACGTTAATGTCGAAATGATATATTAATTCTAATGGACCCTAAAACGATCAATCCCCAAAAACACTTGTACCTCATCCAAACAAACAATAAAATTCTCCTTTTTGTGACTTCACTTGTGTTCTGAGAGATCAGGGCCATTTAGAATCACTTTAGGTCTAAAACGAAAGACTTAGAAGTGCGATCCAGACAGCAGTGGGAGACACTGAGGTCATCCTTTAAACCCCTGCCATAGCGCTCTGCTAACATATTTGCTTTCACACACTAGTATGTTAAAATCCTAACTGAATTGAAATATGAGCAAGAGGACACAACTGCAACAAGCCTTATTATTAAGAATTATTAGATATCTTGGGTTACTTTTATCTTGTGCTTGTTTGTGAGAGTGTGTATACGTCTACGTATTGTGGCAGAGAGGTATTTGCATGGCCACGTGTTTGTTTAAGAGGAGATTATACATGTGTGCATTTTAATGTGAGCATGTGTGAGTGGGAAATGTGTGTGATGTGAGATTTTAAACGTGAGAGGACCACAATAGGATTACATGTATGTTTGTGTCTCTGCTCAGGTCAATGAAATCTGTGTGCTTGTTTTCTGAGTGTAAAGGTTGAGGAGATGTTTGTTTATAATGTAAAGGTGTGTTTAACAGAAGCAAACGTATAGTATTATAGTATTACAGATGTATTATAAAATCTCACAATTTTGACCCGGTGGCCGGGTGTGGCGCTGATGTCCCACGTGCACTCCTTTCTGCTGGGGTACTTGTCAGGCCAGTTGGGACTGCTGATGGTTCCACTCGTGCTGTGGATCTTGTGCTCACACTCAGCTGATAAACAGGTATGGGGTGAAGAGGGTAAAGATCATTAGAAACAGTGATGCAACACAATAATAACATGTGAGTAATAAAGTTTAGATAACAATGACCCATGAGTACTCCCAGGCAGAATTTTGAGGGAAAATCTTTGTAATTCTGTGGAATGGATTAAATAAACCTATCTTTGAAGCTTTTTGCTACATCATTTTAGTGTCAAAACCCATAATATTTTAGCAGCACTGATTGACAATTTTCACATTTCCGGGGTCAGAAGCGGAAGTCGTCATAGTTGGGTAAACTACCATAGTGGTGAATGGAAACTACAACAAATATATTTTGCATTCTCATTTGCTCCAACAGCAAATGAAATATCCATGATAGTATTTCTATGACTTTCCAAAAGAGGAAAAAAATATCATTTTAGAAGTAAGAAAGATGTCAAATTTGCTGTCACTCCCAAACACCCACAAAGTATTTTATCAGCACTGTTAACAAGTTTTTTATTTTATGTAATGCAAATATAACACAAAGTATAGTAATGTATGTACATAATATTTTTAAATATAAAAAACTGCTAAATTTATAATGTTAGTAGTAGTTAACAAGGGTCGACTGTAAGTCAAAACACTGTTATGTCACATAACAGTAAACAAAAAGCAATACAATTCTCATTTATGTGACTTCACTTGCTTTCTGAGCGATGTCTGACATCACTTTTCTCCAAATGAAGAGTAGCAACTCAAACTTTGAACTTTGCCCTGGTTGTGAGGTGTGCACATCCCAGAAAAACTATTACAGAATACTTAACCTTTAGTAAGTTTGCCTGGGCTCATAGGTTCACCTGAGACTTCCCTTTCTAATGAGCAAGAGTAAATATCTCTTACAGGAGACTAGCCTTCTTTAACCTATCCTCGACCATCCTCACTAGAAAATATTCAAAATATTCCTTTGAAATTTTTGGCAAACTGTGTTTGTAAGTGTGCTTATGTGTGTGCACAAGGTCAAGTGATTACAGCTAGATCCACGCCAACAGTTAACCTGCTGTGACCCTGAGAAACCAGGTCAGAAAAACATTTTCACCAAAACCCTGCTGAGTGTGTATATGTGTGTTGGAGTGGGTGTTATCCTATACTGTATGAAAGAATGAGAACAATCCGACCTGCTGTGTCTTTCTCTGTATTCAAATAAGAATGGGGGCCGAAAGTTTGAGACCACTGGTGAAAATTCTTTTATTTTACATGACACATTATGTAGATTGTGAAAAGTTGAATTGATGAATGTGCATGAGTATATTTGAGCCTTTTGTCTATTTTGGCTCATATTTAGTTTAATGTATACTGTTCTTTTAATTTATTTATTCATTATTTTCTGTTTTTTGTTTAACCTTTTTTATCACCATTTTTCGTTACTATTTTTTATTTTTATGTAAAGCACTTTGTGTATGAAATATTACTATATAAATGAACTTGCCTTGCCTTATATTATGTCTCCTTTCTGCTTCAGTGACAGAACCACTTGAGCTGCATGAACTTTACAAATTTGTGTAAAACCTGATGATCATCTTATCAAGCATGATTTGAGAATGTTCCAAAATCTTGTGCTTCAATAGAAGCTGACAATTTGACCTTTTGTTCAAAGGTGTTCACATGGTCAGTCACACAAATATGCTTATTTGAAGATGTTCTGAACTCTACTTGATTCTTCCTCACTTTATATCATAACTGTTATTTTTTTATTTTTCTAATCTAATGTGGCATTAGACTTTTGGACCCCACTGTATCATCTACAGTATTACCAATTACCACTATCACACTACACACACACACACACACACACACACACACACACACACACAAACACACACACACACACACACACACACACACACACACACACACACACACACACACACACACACACACACACACACACACACACACACACACACACACACACACACACACACACGAGCACTAAGTCTGGATAAGCCTCTATTATTCCCTCTGATAATCAGGTCAGTGTGCATTAGTTAACAAAGGTATTTTCAGTATTTTGCCTCTGGTGTTCACACTCACACATGCACGCACGCGCACACACACACACACACACACACACACACACACACACACACACACACACACACACACACACACACACACTGTTGGTTTGTGCATCTGTTTGAATGTGTATACATAAGGTGACTTGAAAGGAGTTTGAGTGTGTTTCTAGGTCAAACTTTATAAGTGTGTTATATCATTCCATAGGCTATCTACTTTTTGCTCTCTCTCTACACATGACAAAATAATTAATTTTACAGTACCATAATTAAAGGCACAATATACCAGACAGCCCTCTTGACTTTGAAATGATAATATTCTTGTGTAAATTGTAATACACAAGTAATACTTGTATAAGCTAACTAGTAAAGCTGGTCTAGTGTTGCTACTTATAAGAGATACACATCTTACGCACATACATGCACATGCACAAAGGAAAATGAAAACAGAAGCAGGATTAAGACTTTGAAGCTTTGTGAAACTCCAGATGTTTAAAATCAGAGTCAGTGATCTAGCCTTGAAGAGACAGTAAAGACTGTGTGTGTGTGTGTGTGTGTGTGTGTGTGTGTGTGTGTGTGTGTGCGCGTGCGTGCGTGCGTGTGTGTGTATTCCAGGATGCCGCTGGTTTAACTTCTTGACCCTGACTCTGGAGCTTAAAGGGTAATATCTCTATCCTCCTTTCCTCAGGTCTAACTGTTTTTCTTTTCAAAGAGAAACACACACACTGCTTTAAACTTTCCAAAGCCCACAAAAATGTTAAAAGGCCTGCAGGGCAGAGCTGCACTGGAGGTTGACAGTGCTTGTATGAAAGGCGAGGTTTACTGGGAGACACTGTTTGACTATAACAGACCGTCTAAATGCTTCAACATGTGTGGAGTTTTGGAGGACAACTGTTTCAACGTTTACTTTAATGCTTTAAGTTCAGTCACCTCATTTATTGTATTTATAATGCAGCTCTAACTATTAATAGCACATTTGTTATTTTATTTACACTGCTTTATTATTAGATTATTTAATTATTAAATGGTTTTAAAAGTTTTGTCTGTCATAAACTGTATAACTGTATAAACAGGGAAGTTTTGCTTCTATGCCTTTAAGACATGGCCTCTTCGCATGTGAAATGATCATCCATGCTTTGTTGTGTACTCCAGTGTATCGGCTTCAGTGTAGTTTTTATTTATACAATAACTACCCCATCCTTCATAACAAAGTTACTTTAAAGCCTGCAAAGAATCCATGTTGAAATGTGCTACAACTGTTAAAGCTACAGTCCATAGTTTTTCCTCTTTGTCGCCATCTCTGTTCGAAATCTGCAATTGCAGTTATTTGCGGAATTATCAACTTTACGTGGGTTGTGCCTCGGCACGGCACAGTGCGGATGAATCCAATGTTTTGAGGAGAATGTGCGACTGTCAGTCACCGCGCCGGTGTGGATACTGTCATTCGCAATCACAGATTCTGCTTTTTGGAAGTATGACCAACATAAGAATTTTCACCGGAAAATGTCATCTGAACAAGTAAGTAACATCCACTTTTGTTCTGACCAACTAAGGAAAAAAAAGCATTGCAGTAAATCATGCTGATTAAATCTAACGATCGCTCATCATATCACGTCAAACCGTGCAAATTATACTTTGTTCTCAAATTGCTAATGTTAACAACATCAGCATTGCGTGACTTCATTTAATGCCTTTCCGATATTTATCCTTGTTTTCGCATGGGCTCGGTTGCTGTCTCTTTTTTTCTGTAGCCACTCCGAAGTCCGAAGTCTTTTGCATTTTACAACGGGTGAATCTCCAGTTGTCACTGGTGATTGTCGTTTGAACCTTTCTGGATCCGCCATTAAATTGATAAGTTTAATTATATCAAGTGTTGTGAGAAAAGGCTATAAATCTCCACCTCCAACATCCTCACACGCAACATAGCCTACTAGCCGAGACACCTTTATGTGTACAGATGTGACGCAATGATGCAAAGACATGCTCGAATTTCATTTTGAATCGAGTTAAGGCAAGCACATAGTTTTGAACACTGGCTGGTTATGTACTTGTTCCAAAAAATTTTTTGGATCATTTTTAACCCAAAAAAGTTACAGAATGCAGCTTTAAGGTCAGATTGAAATTGAAATCAGACTCCTCATAATATGGCCCCATTGAAAAATATGAAAAACATTGGATTGTTTATAAGTGGAATCTTAATTGTAATTTATATTTAAAAGCCCGAGTAGAGGCAAAAAGAAGAAAAAAATAAACGGGCAGAAAACCAGCAGGAAAATTATTTAATCTGCGTCTTAAATGCTGAGAAGAAGTTATTTTTTCTTTGTTGTTTGTGGGTTTTTGCTCGTCTTCAGCAGAATGTAGTATAAACCAACATGCTTACACATGCTAGATGTGACACTGCCAGATGAATACCCTCACTTATCCTCTTCTAGCCACTATTATTCTTTTGCGAGTGCCTGTACATACCTTCCTTGCAGTCGTGTTTGTTCTCATGCAGAATAAAGCCGTTGCGGCACTGGCACACATAGCTGCCAATAGTGTTGATACACTCATGCTGGCATCCACCGTTATCCTTTGAACATTCATCTTTATCTGTAACAGAAAAAGAAGAGAGTGACGAACAGTGAGATCCAACCAGATCCTTTTGATTTCTCATCTTATTTTTATGTCCTTTGAGACATTTTGAAATCTGCATGAGAAGTGATGGCCTGCGATCGTTGAGAGAAATATAACTCTTCAGCGTAATAAATTCTGACATCAGGAGTTTGATTTAGATTTTTCTGTAAAGAGTAATTGCATTGAGTGATGAATAATAAATAAATGTCTATATTAGTTAAATAACCAAAGGAGATGGAAGAAAATCTTAAAAATAACAGGGAGATGAAAACTAAATAATGGGTAAATTCACAGTAATGTCACTTTTATCTGTGATATTTCAATACAGAAATCGGCATCTTATTCGCTAACCACCCAAAATCAATTTAACCACATGCTAAATGCACTGAAACAAGGCAGCACCATGTTTAAATTAAGCCACTGGCATTTTTTCTAGCACAAACACACCTTCATTCTATGTAAATTAGGCTCATTATAAATGCATATATTATAGATGTACCATTTTCTGATTTGCATAATTTCTTTAGTTAACTGGGCACAAAAACAACTCTCTTGCAAATAAACTGATGTATAATTGTGCACAAATGCCCCTTTAAAACTGTATGTTGTTGAGGAAGTGCTAAGCGATTAAGAAAAACTGATGGCATATTTAGTCTGTGTATCTGATAGGTGTCAACTAAATGTGTCACTTAAAGGGTTAATTCACCCAAAAATGAAAATTCTGTCATCAATTGCTCACCCTTATGTCATTCCAAACCCTTAAGACTTTCGTTCATCTTCGGAACACAAATGAAGATCTTTTTAATGAAATCTGAGAGATTTTTGACCAATTTGACTCTTCAAAAAAATCCATTAAAAGATCGTAAATTTAACCCATATGAATTGAGCGGTTTAGTCAAAATTTTCAGAAGAGACATGGTTAAGATGGATTCCTTTTACAATCTCTTTACGAACATTTTAAAGCGACAAAGTGGTAGTTGCGTAGCTGTCAATGGAAGGACAGGAATCTCTCAGATTTCATTTAAAATATCTTCATTTGTGTATCAAAGATTAACGAAAGTCTTAAGGGTTTAGAACGACATGAGGATGAGTAATTGATGCATTTTTTTTTTTCATTTTTGGGTCAATGATTCCATATGTTTTTATCCGCCCATTGTGTATCTATACGCCGCAGCGTCCCATGAGTCAAAAGCTGTTATTTCCATGGAAGTCTCAGGTTTAGCTAATTATCACACTTCAACCACTGCTCAAAACCACCAGCATAATCATCAAACCCAATGCATAACAGATGGAGAGAGAGCTAAAGAGACCCAAGTCTTTGTGGGTCACCACACATTTTTCATAATTAATGCTGTTTTCAAGCATGTATTTTGTCTTGAACATTTTCCTGTTGTTTTATTGTGCGAAGCGAGTATAGTTCCCTTTCTGGATAAAAGATCCTTATTTTTCCTATGAAATTAATACTTAATCATAAAATGCCACAGCGGAAGAGATACGTGTGTCTCACAAAAATCAACCCTACTCTAAAAAATAATTTTACAGGTCAAGCGTATCAGAATCTTGCTTTCTTTCCTGTGCATATACAAGAAATGAATCCCCTCTTTCACTGTTTCCAGTTCGGCGCTCTCGTTCGGCTCAGTACACACTCACACAGATCAGGAGCGTGAGGGAGAGCTCTGGGGACCTCCCTAAGCCTCGCGGCACTGGGCCAGCAAAAATCCAACCTCAGGGACTTCCAGACAATGAGAATGATGCTATTATAACTCATTGAGAATTGAGATTATTCTTTCTCCCACTCACACACATTACATATACAGTGGGACTCATTTGCCATGTGTTTGCCCAAAACATTCATTTGTGGATTCCATTTATACAGTACAAATCCACCAAGAAGAGCCAAATACAAACAGATGACTCATAAAGTGGCAGACCCTGCTTATGCTTCTTATTGTAATAAGCTGTGTAATTTTTTTAAACATGAAAATTAGCCAGTCAGAAAAATGTATATTTCTTATGCATTCGGGTTTATTAGATTGACTGGGTTTCAGAAAAGGTTGTATGGTTGGAAGTAGGCATGAGGGCAAAATGAATAAAATCCCTTACAGCACCTTTAACTATACATAGAATCTAAAATCAATCCTAATAAAATGTAAATAATAAACAAATTATTAAAATGTCAAAAAAGTGGGTTGATTTGAAAAAGGAGGGACACACATTAAAATGGGGGTTTCTTCAATAAGAAACTACACTTTTTTTTTGGTAAAAACACTCCTTACAGCAGCAAGGAAAACCATAACCAGAAGCTGGTATAAGCCTGATTCACCTAAACCACAACAATGGCTTGATGTAATTCAGGAAATAAGGGCGTTGGAAGATAGGACTGGTGTGTTACGATTGAAGGTGGACTTGTATGCCAAAAGATGGCAAAAACGGAAACTTTACTTTGACAAATCATAAGGTCACTGGCTCTCAGACTGTACTCACCAAAGTTTTGGACATAAATGTCAACTGTGCTCTTATATACCCAATTGTCTTCCCTTTCTGTATGCACCATGTTTTTACTTTTTCTACAGTATTCTCAACACAGGCTCTGTTTTTATTGTATAATTTTTTCTTTTCTTTTCTTTTTTTTTTTTGCTTGGTTTTGTTTTAGTTATTTGCCTGTTATTGAAATGGCTTATCATGTCTGACTCAAATTAGCCTTTTCTTCTATTTGGAAAGTTGTATTTGATTGTAAACAGTTGTGACATACTAAAAATACAATAAAAATTAAAGTAAAAAAAAAGAAAAAGAAACTACACTTTTTAAACTTTAATGTTGCTATGCCCAACAAAGACGGATCTAGTTTGTTTATCTGGTTCATCTTCTTGAATCAGAAAATCTCTCTTTCTCTTTGTAACTTTGCCAACCAATTCGAGTCCTTTCATATTTTCTAGTTCTCATGGGTGTGAGATTATGAAATAATAATAAAAACAGGGATTCACTACATGGGGGAGGAAATGAACACAACTGATATTCTTGTTTCATGAAGCTGACTGGACTATTCATCTATCATCAGCAGATATTAAAAGTATATTTGTACACAAACTCACATCTCATTTTCTCCTGTACAGTCTATAATGCATTATAAGCATTATGAGATTATAATACTGTCATATGAATCTTCTGCATATATTACCTGCTTTATTTATAATTAGTTTGTTAGCTCTAGTCAGACAAACTGAATCATGTTAATAGTAGAGTACAAATGGATGCAAATAATAGTTAACCATTTGTAAAAGTTGCACCATCTTCTTCTTATCATGCGTATTGCATGAACATGCATGTTCAACAAATGCTGCTGACCCAAAAGGCTGGGACATTTGTTGCCATAGAGACAGAGCCCAGTGTCCGATAACATGAATGGATTCTTAAAGGCACCTCAGACATGAGGGTAAATCCATTCCCAATCAGGGGAGAGAAGGCTGTACCTGAAACACGCCTTGACATGACCTGCTGGCCAATCATATCTGGCACATCATTATCAACGTCCTGGCAGGACAAAAATATAAAGAGTCTCTCTTTGCAGTGAGCAGGCCTGTCTGTGGAAAAGAATGCCCTGTTTCACACACATTTGAAGTTTTCATTTTACAAATTACATTGTCAGCGCACATTAAATGTCTAAGATTACAGACATTTCCAGATGTTACTCCAAAATGTCTACATTTCACGTTTACAAGTGACGTTTCAATCGAACATCCAAACAGGTCAGAAACACCATTATGCTAAAGTCCAGGTTTCAGTGTTTGGATTAATACTTTTGTACAGTCTGTTCCAACAATGAAATTTTCTAACCAAACCCAGAGAACTTCTCACGATACAGTCACATGAGAGAGAAGGCTTTTCAAAAGCTTTTGAAATTTACACTATGAAATTCATATATACAAGCGAGCTTGGATAGAGGTGTCAAAACATAGCTAAAGACTTCCAAATCTCAATTTCAAATGAAAAGCGCTGGCATGGTGGTCTTACCGGAGAAGAAATGAGCTTTGAAGCCTTTCTTGGAGACTGTGTTGTCTGATTTGAACTCGATTCGCATGTTGTTGTACTGGGAGGTGATGACCTCTGGAACCTCTGTTCCGCAGTATTTCCCATGAAGCTTTGAGTCAGATGACAAGCCGCTCCGCACCTCAACATAGTCATACTTACACACCTGCACATATAAAATAGAGAAATAATACACCGATAAACATCCATCCTTCTTTCTATCTACATAAAACAATACGCACTCTGACACACTGGCACACACACAGTCTCTCACCTCATTTCCCTCAAGTTCAAAGGCTTCAAACTGCATGGATATGCGGTACTGAGTGGGGGCAACCACTTGCCACACACAGTTCTTATTGGGAGGATATTCCTTAGGCCAACCTGGGGTGGTGATTGTGCCGTTCAACTTAGTCAGCAAGCCACCACATGCAGCTGAAAGAGAAAAAGAGTGAGAACAAAGTTTTAAAAACACAAAAGTGAAATATTCTGTCTTCAGTTCTCTCGCAGTAAACAGACTAATAAGCATTTAATTAAATATAAACTAAAGCACAGGTCTTTGATGGTTTTTTGTGTTATTTTAGTGTTGTTGCCGCAACACTTTGTACTTTTTTAATGACAGAAGTCATGTGGTTTCTGAGCAGAGTGAGTGTAGCCAAATTGCGGTTTGTTCTTGTTGTTTTCCTGTTGACTGCGGATGTTTTCCTGAACTGTTTAGTTTGGCATGAACATCCGCTGAGCATGTTTGAGTCAAGCAGACGGAAGCACCTGTGTGCAGTGCGTGGACACACAAACACACACTTTCTTACCTTCACAGCTTTTCTTGTCAGGGGCCAGTTCGTATCCAGGATCACAGGCACATTTGAAGCTTCCTAATGTGTTAACACATCTCTGTTCACAGCCGCCATTATCTGGCTTCAGACACTCGTCTTCCTCTGTTTTAATGACACACACAGAGTGACATCAGTTGAACAGACAAGGGCCAACAAATCAGCTTCTGATAGAGCTATTTTGTACATGTGTGTGTACCTTTGAAAAAGTTTGCAGCAAAGCCTGCTTTATTTACAGTCCCATCAGAGACAAATTTCATCCAGAGGGTGTTGGAGGTGGAACGGATATCTTCAGGTTTATCGTAGCCGCAGAATCGACCAATCAGAGGGCTGTTCTCAGATAAACCGTCTCTAACCTCAAGATAGTCATATGCACAGCTGTCATGTCGCTCGATCTGCACAAACACAGGGACAATACAGTATGTGTTAAAGGTGACATATCATGAAAATATGCATTTTGGGGTTTTTAAGTGCTATATTGGGTCCCCTGTGCATCTACCAACCCAGAAACCGTGAAAAGTGACAACCCAGTGACTTTGTTTTAGTAAGCCTTCCTCTGCAAGCATGTCAAAAAATAAGCCGATCAGATTTCGCTCCCCTTCTGACATAGGAAGGGGATCTTATCAAAATATTACCGCCCCATAATCTGCACGTTTCCACCCATGGTGCCGCCATTTGGTTTTCGCAAGCGACAACAGCGTAACAAGTTCTAACGCAATGGCAAAAGTTTGAGCAAAGCATGCAAACTGTTCTGTCGTTGGCTGCCCAGACGAGCACAGAACACTATTTAGAGTCCTAGCCTCAGATGAGACAAGAGAGCAGTGGATTAATTTAATTTTCAACAGAAATCCCCCAGAAACAGATGAATCAATGTAACTCTACAACAACTACATAAATGTATCCACTAACCATTCGGAAACGTCCATGTGCGTCTAAAAGTTGCAACCTCTTCCTGAGTCTCTCTGTAAGGCTGCACTCCGCTATTGGTTATTTCTGAGATTTTAGATGAGTGAAATTTGCGCGTTTTGTTATTGTTTGTATCCGAAGCTCGTGTAAAGGATCGGCCATCTTCTGAATGGGGGCGGGGAGCAGCAACTCAACTTTGACAAGCTATAACGAATTATCTGGGGGGTATTTCGAGCTGAAATTTCACAAACACATTCTGGGCACACCATAGATTTATATTACATCTTGTGAAAAGGGGCATAATATGGCACCTATAATGGCATTAGAGTTAATATGGCACCTTACAGTAGGTGTCAGTGCCTAGGAAACCAATCTAATAAAAACAGGATCTCAGGCGTCTCTGTGTATATAATATGCCAGGCTCTCAGGTCTTGTACACGTCCTGCTCTTTATACATAGACTGTATACGTGCAAAAGAAAGTGTGAATGTGTGTATGCAAAGGCAGAGAGTGTGTTTTTGTTTCCTCTGAACAATTCAACACCTCTGACCTACTGACACACACAATGGAGCGCATACATACTTAGGACTTGTAACAACATTCTGACATTTTAATGTAAATAATCAAACATGCCTGTCTTTTGGCCTCACACATCTGCAGTCTTACAGGAAAAACACCTTGACAATGTCTATTTGTGTGTGTATATCATAAGCATAAACTAAACAGCCCACATGTCTCTCCTCTTTTCATCTCCTTCTCAGAATGAAAAGACAAAGGAAAAAGAGGAGAATGAAAGAAGAATGCTAAAGTGAAAATAGTACTTGACTTGAAAAAAGAGGAGACAACAACCTCACCTCAAAGACCTGAAAGCTCAAGCCCACGCTGTAGCCCTCGGACACTGTGATCCTCCACACACATTCCTTAGACGGACGGTAGTCATCTGGATAGTTTGGAGACTGAATCTGTCCAGAGTCCTTACTGATCTCCCCTCCGCATATTGCTACCGGACACAAAAAGAGATTGGGGAAATTATATTTTTCACTGTCTAAACAATATTATTTATTAGAATAATATTTTAATATGATTTATTTAAACAATTTGCAATTCTATTTCTTAAAATAATATTTGTTAATGTTATACCATTTTTTCAATGTTATTGTTTTGTAATAGTAGTTTTAAAAAGATACAAAGTTGAAGCTGATGTCATTTGAATTATTCAAATATTTTTATATTTATATATTTAATATGCAGTCAGCTACAAGCAATCTATTTGTAGGTTGATTTGACCAATGGAAGATGGCTGTCATTCGTTTTGCAATCCTGTTTTTGTGTCTCTAATGCCGCACACTTCACCATTAAGACATTAAACTGCAATGAACAAGAAACTGCTTCATAATAGTTCACATACACTAGGGGTTTCGCAATATACTGGTGTTGATGATAACCTTGATAAATAAAAAAATATATATACTGATATAATAGTAATACTACACATATGATAATATCACAAGAAATCCAGCACCATTTGGTTGACAGTCCATCCTAGTATTGCACCCATAACATCGCACCCATGCATTATGGATTCCATAAAAATACCAGGTGTTAGACAATTAAGTCTGCAACCAATCAACAGAAAGTTCTTTTGAACAATTTTGTATAAATGTCTCTCTAGCTGTCTACACTTGTATTTTGAGTGTGATTCATTAGTCAAAAAAAGAAAACACAAAAGCATTTTTTTCTATGGATATCGCTATAAAAAAATTTATCACAAATTATTTTGGACAAAATAACCCTGTAGTGAAAATCTGATATTATGACAGCCCTAACACACACACACCTTCATAGACTGCTGCGAATCCCTTTCCAACCCAGTTGCTGCTACTGCGGAACTCAATCCACATCCGACTGTCTGTGGAGACCAAAACTTCTGGGATTTTATCACCACAGAAACGACCTGCACAGATACACACACACACAATAAAATATAAATAATAGTTCCCTCATAAGCATGCATTGGTGATTCATATGATTGCTTAATAAATTCCAGATTATTCCTGTCGAGTCCACTAGTATGTATGTACCCAGCAATGGCGCTTTCCTCCAGTATCCATCACGAACCTCTATGTAGTCGTACCAGCACAGGCTGCTCTTGTAGAGGTCCATAGTGGTGAAGTTTAACACTATCTGAAATGGGCAGCACACATGCAGCTGTCAGATACATCAAACTTCACACACTGGATCAAAGTTCTTTATCTACAACCTCATAGTGAAGACAATTACAGGGAAAAAAAGGATTGAAAATAGCAAATACAGATGACTGTGGAACAGTTCAGTGTAATGAACCTTTGTAAAGTCACACACTTAACACACAGAAGTGTCTTACCTTCTCCCCAGGTGTGACGGAGATCCTCCATACACAGTGTGTATATGACGGGTACCCATTAGGATATCCTGGAGATGATAAATTCCCCACCGAGTCCTGTAGTGTTTCACCACATGCTGGAAAGAAACCAACACAATAATGTGATTAATGAGTGTACATACAGAAAAACTGTTTTGCATAACATTTCAGTATTTGAACATTTCCACTTGAATGCATAACTTCAATTAGACGTTAATGCAGTAGTCGCTCTGAAAGATTCAGTCAATGATTCATTAGATGGATTCAAACTGATCATCGAGTCTTTTTGACCAACTAATTAAAAGAACCGACTTGAATAATTCACTCATTAATCAGACGAGCACCACCGCTAAATAGCAGTGCAGGAAACAGATACACACACACACAATGAAGAAACAAAGACCTATTGACGGTTCTAATGAGATCTCAGGAGCCAAACAGTGCAGGATAAGGATGCAGATTCCCTGTTCAAGAGAAGCCAAATCTTCTGCTAATATTTGCCAAATGTTCCTCCCAATTAGCGATGTAGCGGTTGGCCAAACATTAGTCTGAGAGGCCTCTGTTTTTCATCACAGCTCATTGGACAGTGACTGCATATGTAGGTGCTTTTGGGTGTCAATTTCCAGGAAGAATAAAGATGTAGTCACAAGTCACAAAACAATCCAGTGCACAGTCACACATTAGATAAGCTGTTATCTGTGGCTAGGGTGGAGACAGTCACCCCTATTTCAGACTAAACTTTGACTGATAACCTGTAACAGCAGAGATATGAACGTTGGACTTACAACAATAGTTTTCAAAACTTTAAAAACTTTAATCACAATTAAGCATACACCATTTATCTCGTTTAACATGTTCATTTTGTCATCATTTGCTACATCTAGCAAAGTAAACCAACAGATTTAAGGGTGATTCTCAAAAAACAATTATTTTCTTCAAGCTTTTTCGAGGTAAATTCATATAATTCATAAATTAAAGCGCCCATGAAAAAAAAAAAAACATTACAGAAAAAACTTTTCAGAATTCACAGTGTATAGTATGTGTTCAGTGCAACAGCAAAGAGCTTGTTTACATTTTGGACAAGTCAATTTGCGATACTGAACAGGACCACATGGAGATGCCAAGGAAAAAAAAAACTAAACCAACTGCCTTGACCTGACTGCATATACCTACTACAGTACACGGACAGAATTACTAAACACAGCAACATTCAAATGACAAATCAAAACATTATACTGAATGTGTGTGGAAACAACGTGAATGTACTGAAATGTGTCTGTGCATAAATACAATGTGCGATCAGTGCGTTGAGAGCGCACATACCTGTACATGGTTGGTTTGTGCATCAATATAACGGACTCATGCGTGCTTAAGCCCTTGGTTAAGTATACTTCTTTTTTATGTGTACGCTAGCGTATGCGTACAGTAAAACACATAACCTTTTAAAGTATTCTCCATTGGATAACGTGCACCAACGCAGGCGGTCCACACTTCTAAAAAGTTTCATCTTTGTCCAGTGTCTGCGCTATTTTTCTCCATAAGTTTTGACCGATAAAATGTCTTTTTATTCTTTTAAACTAAAGTTGCGGCTATCTCATAATCCCTTCACACAAGTGCTTGTCAATGTGTGTGTCTGTTGCAGTTGCAGTCTCTGGTATTTTGTTGTTGTTTTTGTTGTTTCTTTACATTAGCTCTGTTTTGGACTGATTGTTTGAATGAGTTGGTTTACTGGATCATTTGACTGAAAACTTTTTATGAGTGTAGCGGCTTAAAATGATTGGATCGCAAACAGAGAAGTAAAATCGGGTTAAAGGGTTAGAGTAGGAATTTTCGCATACCAGGGTTACAGGTGCTTGCCGCCATTGTAGATGCTCAGTGTGATAATCTCCCAACTTCTAAGATCATCTAACTGCATGATGTAAATTACGTTAATGATAAAATTTCATGTGCTTCAGTAATTTATTTGCATTTATTTGCATTCAATTATTTGAATGCATTAAGGATTTTAAATGAATGTGACAGTCCTAATTTTTTTCTTTCTTCCTTCCATAAAACACAAAAGCAGATGTTAGGCAGAATATCCAAGCTGCTCTTTTCCATACAAAGAAAGCCAATGGTGATTTATACAGTCAAGAACCAAAAAGGACAAAAAAGCATCACAAAAATATAATTAGAGACTTGCATGAATTATTTGGGGACTTTTATTATGCTTTTTGTCCTTTTTGGAAAAATGTTCCCTTCACATACCTTGAACAGAAAAGAACAGTTCAGACATTCTACTTAACTTCTCATTTTGTGTTTAAAAGAAAACTGCTCATTCAGGCAAATTGTAAAATGAAAGTGGGCTTTCAGTTCACAAATTTTGTCACAGACAGTTAACATGGTGGAAGGGAGAGAGCTTTGTCTTTGTATGTAAGTAGGCCATGCATCACGCATTTACACACACCCTCACTAGTGCATGAACTCAAAACAATACAGCAGTAAAGTAACACACTCATATGCCACTCACATAGATACACACACACACAGGCAGTTGAGCGAGAGAATCTTATGCTCTTTGTCCCTAAATGTCATGGTGGCCCTCTTCTCTTTTCTGAGCAAAAAGCTCACCCATCCATTCAACAAACCACCTGTCCCATGTAGAGTTGCAATTTTATGTCTCCAGTTCACCAATGCTGCATGTCTTTAGATTGTGGGGGACATCGGAGCACCCGGGGAAACCCATGCCAACATGGGGAGAACATGCAAACTCCACATAGAAAGGCCACCTAGTTCAGCTGGAACTTAAACAAGGGACCTTCTTGCTGTGAGGCATTTGTGCTACCCAATGAGACACATATGCGCATCATAAAACTGACAAAACAAATGATCACATGCAAGCTAACACACACACACATATAGCTGGAGACACTTCTCTGCTCATAAAGTGAGGTCATCTTTCTGCAGTTAACACCCTTGATCTTCCTTCATTTAAATTTTCACTTTCTCTCTCACATACACACTTACACACTGTAGGCCTACCTGGGCATCTGTACAACTTCTTAGCTTGCGAAATATCTCCTTTGCTGAGTCTAGTTCTTTGACCGATAGCAGGCCTGACGCCGTTCTCATCACGAGAGGGAAGAATTGTGTCCAAAAACATTCCTCTACGGAAGAGAAAGACAAAAGATGAATGCTTGAAAAGCTGTATATTAAATTATTGAGTGTGAAATTTCTTGTGTGTGACAGAAGTCTCACCTGGAGAAAGTGTTTCTGGCATAATGCATGATGCTGTCAAAATCATATGGCTCACCAAGAGAGTTGACATCCCCAGGTTCCATCTTAATAAAGTTATACTCCTGACCTGAGTGCACACAGATAAGACTCATTAAAGGATTAGTTCACTTTCAAATAAAAATTTCCTGATAATGTACTCACCCCCATGTCATCCAAGATGTCCATGTTTTTCTTTCTTCAGTCGAAAAGATATTTAGGTTTTTGAGGAAAACACTCCAGGATTTTTCTCCAAATAATGGACTTCAATGGCAACCAACGGTTTGAAGGTTCAAATGTCACTCTTAATGCAGCTTCAAAGGATCGACACGATCCCAGCCAAGGAATAAGGGTCTTATCTAGCGAAACAATTGGTAATTTTCTAAAAAAATAAAATAAAATTATATACTTTTTAACCACAAATGCCCATCGTGTACCATCTCTGAGATGCGCTACGCATTGCGTCATCACGTTGGAAAGGTCACCCGTCACGCCATCTGTCTAAGTTATTTGTCTGTGTACTCAGGTTCAAAAAGGTAGGGAAGGGCGAAAAACTCCCTCTCACTTTCTCAGAAAAATCCTGGAATGTTTTCTTCAAAAACCTTAATTTCTTTTCGACTGAAGAAAGAAAGACATGGGCATCTTGGATGACATGGGGGTGAGTAAATTATCAGGACATTTTTTTTTAAAGTGAACTAATCCTTTAAAACAGATTTTTAGGCTCACGGGCTCAAACAGTGTGTTTAGGCTCGATATACTAACAGTTGAACTCTTGAATTGTTCTGTTCATACTACAACAGCTCAAATAGTGTCTGTATGAACAAATAATTGAAGCCAAGCCCCATTTCCATTCTTGTGATAGCCGTGAAAAATGCCTGTGACCACCGAGAGTGACTAAAATAAATACAAAAGATGGTATTTAAATTCTTAACATACAGTAACTGACACAATGTTATTTAAATGCAAGTCCAACATGCAAATTCATTCATCAAATCTTTATTTAAATGGATAGTTTGTGCTTGCTTGACGTGTGAGAACCACATATGTTTGTTCTCACGCGTCAAGCAACCACAGTTGAGCTTCCGTGTTTACTATATTTGATGAGCTTTATGTATTTGCATTGATCAATGTTTACGTGTGAATAAAAGCCTTCATTAAATTTGCTTAGTTAAATCATATAAAGCGATCTTGTCTCTTCAGAAGACATGGATTAATAAATTACTTTTACAATGTCTTTATGAATGTTTTGAAGCATGCAGATTTTGGTAATGGATGGACACAAAATTATGAGAGGCGAGCATATTAAAAACATCTTTGATTTTCTAATTTCAGTCATATGCAGCCATATTGATCTAGCAGTTACCTAGTAGGATGCAAAGATCATGGGTCATTGAGTCATGGGTCACGCAGTACCTGGCTGGATGTTGTCACGGATGATGGTCACATGATCATCACGGTCGGGTCGTGTGTGCTCGTGCCAAAAGCCAATTACGTGTCCAAGTTCGTGAACGACAATGCCAAACTTGTCACAGTTCTTCCCAATGGATATTGCCTGGGGTCCATTGCCACGGCGACCGACGTAAGAGCAACACCTTGAGAACCAAAATATAAAAAGTTAAAAGTCTGAAGATCTCTATTAAATGTCAGCATCTTATTGGCTCACCCCACTCTTGAATAACTCAGATTCTGGTTATGTCACAGGAGTGTCATACAGTATAGTGCTACAATGATTGTAATGAGGGGGTGATGGGAGGTGAGCTGGGATAATGCTTAGTTGTTTGGGGTTACGTAGTTTACTGTGGGGTGAGCAAGGGATAGTGTGAAATGATGAGAGCTGATTAACAGAGATTAGGGTGAGTTGAGGTTAGCTTTCAGATTCTTGCTGTGTTGTTTCCTTAACGACAAATAAGCACTCATTGTTCACCTCTGACTGAGTGCTACTGCCATGAATCGCAGGAGAGACAAAGAGGAACTAAAGAGAGATAGATAGGTCCCAAAGTAAGTCCCATAAGACAGTCTAAAGCAGTGGTTTTGCTCCAGAAGCCAGATTTTAAGTTGGACATCAAGTAAGGAATTTTGACCACTACAGTACCAAAACTGTCACCATGATGTTTATTTTTTGATGCAATATTTTGAGAAAAAAAATTGCGATATATATGATTGTGTCTGCACAGCGCTATTCAACTTGCACTGTATTATGTGTGCAGCATTAAGCAGGCGAGAATATTTGGCACATTAAGGTGAATTGTTTCACTTGCTGGTGTTTGTACAAGCCTGCAAATCCGATTATTATTAACAGCAATATTTCCAGCGGCCTCACAACCCTGCTGACTGCGTGTGTGTGTGTGTTGTGGTCAGCTATGTTTGTATATGCTGACCAGCTCTGTATGCTGTTCTTTTTGATTCTTTTTTTTTTTCAGTTGTTTTTTTCTGAATAACAATAGTATGTTGGCAAGACTCAAGAGAGATGTATTTATGCTGTATGAAAGTGAAGACTGAGGGTGCTACAATGTTGTAATTTGATGTATCCTTCAAGTGGAGTCAGAAATATTGTAATTGCGAGTTCCAGGCACATGAATGGCCAAGCAAATTCATATTTAAAACTAGGAAACACAGAATTCTAGATGATACACGTGTTGCAACATTGGAAGAGGTGTGTCGATTTGAAAACAATGGGTGGGATCTAATACTTTCAAAGCTAGCTTGCTATTTCTAGCCTCTCCGAAATTGCCTACCCCACTATTAAGATGCGTTATTTGTGATACGTATATAAAGTGATCAGCACTATAGCGGGAGGGAAGGGTCTCGAAGAAATCCTAAAACAATCTAAATACCAGGTGGAAATAGGGTAAAAAAAAACCTGTGAATGAATCCAGATTGAATCTCAATAGTCTACCATTAAGAATGTCTCAGACACAAACAAAGCAGTAATCTCGATTCCAGTCGCTCACTATTTATAACTTGGATTAGAACACCTTAATCCCTCATTTCATAGCCAATGAAAGTGTGGAGTAGACACACACACTATGTTCAAACTAATAAAAGGAAACAGACTCAAAATAAAACACACAGAATGGAATATTGAACCAAAACAACAATAAAAATGTGTCTGTAATGTTCTGTAATGCTGCTTTGGAACCATTTGTATTATATAAAAGATAGTGCTATACAAACAAATTCAATTGACCTGCACTAAATTAAAAATTTTAACTAGTGACTTGCTTATAATCTACACACAGGTATGCAACCTACAAATATCCAACCTTGTAAAATCTTGTCTTTATATTTAATCCATATTTGTGCAAAGGAGTCAGTCAGTAAGCATGTCAACACCTTCTCAACATAAATACATGGGCACAAGCTACATGCTAAATGCTTAAAAAGCACATACAGACACGTAGAAGGTTAACGCTCAGTGCTTGTGTTGGTCTGTCAGCAGGTTTATAGTTGAATGACGTCTGCTGATTATAAGAGATATGACTGCACTGAGATGGATAATATTATGTAATGCTCTCTCTACCTCTCTCCCCTCCGCTAATCTAGTCTTGTCCTTCTGTCAATGGTCATTCTGTCTATTTCTCTGTAATCTGTCTGGATCTGCCTCATTATTTCACCTCACCTTCCATCAACATCATTTCACAGACATTTTGCATCCTCAGTTTCTATTCATAATAACTGATATGACATTCATAGACTGATAACACTTCTATAAGTGGTTAAAAACCTTCTTATCAGGTGTTGTGTCATTAAACAATGTTCTATGTGATCAAATAATCAATTAAAAGCAAAGTTTTCAGATACGAACAATCGCCAACAATATATTTATCTAGACTTATGTGATTTCCGACTTCCCTTCTCTCTCTCTCTTCCTTGTTAACACACTGTTAGGATTCCATTCCTAAGAACAATGGATGGTTTGCTCACCGTGGTAACGGGAGAGGAAGGAAAGCCAGGCCGACTGTAGTCGTCTCAGCCGACTCTCACTCCCTCGTTCTCGCAAACACACACATACCTTTGTTTCAAACACACATTACAGGATACACTCATAACAATGAGAGCTGAGTATCTGAGTTTTCCTTAATGAACACTGAGTTTCATTTAACCTTTTTACTTTCAATACATGTCAACTATAAACAGCCTGCAGAAGTCAAGAATCAAAACTCTAAACTAGATTGCATATACTATCAAAGGACCAGTGCTAGAGATGGTAGCCAAACTTGTAGTGTTTCATACATTGAAGAAAATATGGTTTAGAGCTCTACACTGGTCTCTTCTGGTTTCAAACCAGGAACTTTCAAGTCAGCATGAAATAAATATACACCCTATCTAATGCATGCTATTGATATTATTGTAAACAACTCATCCAAATGCAGATTTTATTTTTTGAACAAAAATTTAATCTTGTAATTTTTTTATTAAAATACATCTAGACCTTCCAGTAAAACCTCAGACTTCTCTCTGGTGACGTATGCAGGATTTCTCCAGTCATTTAGTCCACTTAAACTAGGGCTAGGCAATATGGCCCAAAAAAATTCATATCAGTCAATTATTATTTTTTCAAGTTTAAAGTCAAATTGAAAGTTGTAGAAAAACCAGACAATAAATTGTGGTTTCATCATCAGGACATGACAAACACTTGCCAAGCAGGTCACCATTTCACAAATGAATATTACATGTGTTTGTCTCTTAGAAATGCACATTTGACAGTAGCTTGAGTTGAGTGACACTTAGCTTTAGTTAGGATGCAGCAGTAAATTTATGTTCATTAACAAAAACGGTAACATCTGTACAAATTTGAACATTTTTATAGTGTAATATTTGGTCTTTCATAGTATTTGGATCATGTCAGCCACACCGAAATCTACGCATTGCACCTTACTACCATGGTAAAAAGTAACTATATTATTTCTATGCTATTTGTTATGAAAAAAAGTAGCCTAAAGACACTTAGTATAATACAAAAATGCTATAGCTTAATAATAAAAAAAAAACTGTTATTATGTTCAATAACTCATTTGATACATTTAATGTCTATGTTAATAATATTTAAAAAACTATACGAATATCCCACATTTCTGCCACAATATCACGGTTTCAGTTACTACAGTAAATCATGGTAAATGTTAGCGACTTTTGGATTGAAAAGCCTTCCAACTGTATCTCAATGTTTCTCCTAACTGTAACTGTATCTAACTGTATCTCAATGGTTCTCTTGTTTTTTACATCAATGTTGGTGAGAATGTCAGCGAGAATGAATGTCAGTTTCATCTGGCTTTTAATTAGTTTAAATCATTTGATTTGTGGTTTCTTCTCACTGGATATTGCAGCGTTGTTTAGTGGCTGCATGATTGAGGCGGTCAGCGAGTAAATGCATTCGCTCTAAGCTAACACTGCGGTGTGTTTTGTGCCGAGCTGATAAATGTTCCAAGTGGCGCACAGTGCAAACGAGCAGCTCTATTTCATCCCGCTTTTGCCGCTTTTGCCATTTAATGTTTCTCATACACAACAGAAATGGCAGCGCTTATCAGTCAGGCAAATGGCACCAGTGCGAATGTCGCAACAACACGGATGCGCAGCATTATTTGCCTAGTGCATAAACATTATATCAAACACTTATCGAACTTTTGTTATAATTTTACCTCTCCCCGTTTTTACAGTCGTCTGCAAGCTCATATTCAGATCTTTCTCCATCCAATCAACAACCGATGAATAGAACCAAGTCCCAGCCCTACATTTTTTTTCTTTTTCGATAATCCGTCTTAGACGTGCGACACAACACGGAAGAAAAGATCGGTCACTACTTCCATTACATCACAACTTTAAAGTGAAGGTTTTCAAAACAACAAATTAGTCTAGCTGATGACATTTAAAACTAGTTTACACAAATCTATTCACTTGAAAATAATCAACAAAGCTAGAATCACCCAATGCGGTCATGTGCGTTCAGTTGACAGACATTATGTTAAGACATTCAATAAGTCTCACTGCATAAAATGTATTGATTTAATTTGTACCAAATGTATGAATTGATTGATTATGGCTTGTGATCAATAATTCAAACGTAGCTTCTAGCTTGTTATGTCAAAAAATGCTGAATTAGATTACTTTAGACGAAAATTACTCAGGATGTTTGATTGTGCAAGGGTTATGTAGAAACATTATCAGTTACATTATCATTTGGCTCTAAAGTCAGTGGAAACGCAGGCTGGAGAGAAATCCCACTAGCCGACCACTGACTAAACATTCAGCAATGTTAATGAGTATATTGGTGCCAAAAACACAAGGACACAGTATAAATGTGTGCACTACTATTCTAAAATGTATTCTGATTATAGTGAAAACAGAAACACGAACCCGCAGGGTCTGTAGGTGAAGACGATGTAGCTCTCCTCGTCAGTTTTCTCAATGAAGGTGACACACGTTTGTTTCTCCCAGTGTCTCATTGCTTGTTTTAACATGGCCCTCTGACTTCCTGAGGAACACACACAGAAATCATTTGTAAATCACACACATTCATATGCTGATGTTAAACAAACACATTTACCGGTGAAGTTGCCTCCTATGACGTAAGGGATGACTCCTCCGGGCCAGATCTTCTCAGCTCGGGATGTGGCAGCACGTGGCGCTCGAGACTTCACACCTCTGCCGCCGTTTACACTCCTCCCTCCAGCCTTGGAGCTCGACACATCTTTACTGCTGTTCACTGGCCACGACTCTGCACCATAGAGAGAGTAGATTGAATGATAGAAAACACCTAACAGTAGGTTTGTGTACTTTTGCACCCATTCCTTTTTCCTTTTTCTCGAGAATTTAATTTGAGAACCCACTGCTGTAAAATAGAAGACTTCAGTGTCAATAGATTGACTCGCATAAATAATTCTATGATCATAAATATAGTTTCTCAAAATATCTTTAGAAATTGGCATGTCTAAAAAAGATGACATTGATTAATTGAATTCTACTTCATAAAATTATATATATGTTTTTACATTTATATTTTTACCCTAGACCTGACCATATTTAAACCATATAAAAATTGCCTTTCGTGTAGCACTTCAACACATTATGCTTAGAGTTCCCACCTGTAGTCCTTTCCGATCACGTTCCTTTGCTTTTTTACTGTGTTTTATATGAATAAAGGCCAAAACGACAAAACAATTTTATCTGGCCGTTAGGTGTTTTGAGTATCGAAAAATTGTTTAGGTATAGAAGTCAGGTTATGCGGGTTATGTGGCTTTTCAAATTGAAAATCATACCCTGACATGTCACGATGAAAAAATTAAACCCATACCCAATATGTAATTTTCATAAAGACAAAATTCTTTATGAAAGGTTGAAAGTATTGATGAGAAATCCGATTATTTTCCGTGAACTGCTTCTTTCGGAAAGCTTGTTTCAATGAACCAGTTAAAAAAATCAATTCACCAGTTCGTTTACGTAATAACACAATGACGTCACGTATATGCAATTCTATTATTAATGCACCCAATAATGATGTGAAACGTGGATTTTTTACATGTCTAAAGCATATAAAATGAAGATAACTAGTCTTAATTAACTCTTTACATAAACCATGAGAAGCCATAAAAATACCTTTTAATTTCACCCCCTCATTAAAGTCAATTGATTAGCTCACACATGTTCGTTGTATCAGCAGCTCACCAGTTTATCCTGGACATGTCCAAGTTCAAACTGTTTCCTCAGTTCCATGTACTGGTGACTCGAGAACAGTTGTAACCAAAAACCAACTCTTGACTCGAGAGAGAACTGCTATCAGTGTACTGCTTTTGACTCGAGAACTACTGCCATCAGATCACTGCTATATTTCCAGTACATTTTATTTGTTATACTTTATGCTTTTCAGCAAAAGACATTAGAAACATAAATTTTGCCCCCTTTATGAAACACTTGGCAGACAGTCCTCAGATCAGTGTACAGTTGGACTAACTGGAGTGCTGAATGAGTTGGGAAAAAAACGGCATCATAGGATCATATACTCTTGAATATCTGGCTCATTTCGACTGTCAGGCAAGTCCGAAAGTGTTTCAGATTACAAACATAGGTTCAATAATTCTCAAACTGCATCAAAACGCATGGACTATGCAAATACTAAACAATAAAAATCTGTATTAATTAAATGACACAGCATCTCTGAAATACTGTGGAATGAATGAATTCAGTGTTTCTTACGGGGGAATAATTTCATGAGAATTAAAATTGGCAATACAAAGGCTGTGTGTTCAAATTTAAACAAATATGCTGTTAGGTAATGGAGTAACAACTAATATTTTCATCCATACTGTGACGTACGTCCAAATGCAACAGATTAACAGAAAAGACAAAAATGTAGGCTGGGGACTAAGTTCCAATTATCTGTAGTTGTTTGGATGGAGGCAGATCTGAATGCGAGCTTGAGGACGAATTTAAGAAAGGGACGGGATTAAAGCGGACAAAATGATTGGAGAAGTCTGGCATACGTCACAAGAAAGAAGCCTGTCATTTCACCGGAAGATTGAGTTATCAATAATATAAGAGTTCAATAATCAATTGTTCACAATAAAATCACTAAGATGCATTTATAAAATATTGTAAATACATTTTAATGCTAATTTCTAAAGGTCTTGTTGATGGCGCTGTGGGGTAAATAAGACAAAAACATTTCCAGTGTTTCATTTTTGTCTATGTTTAAAGGGTGAACTTACCAAAACCTAACCGTCGTATTCTGTCAAGCAACAGATATAACGAACCTCTCTTCTTACTGGGATTATGCTCTCCTAGACCACCTGAGAGAAAGAAACATACAAGGGAGTTATTTGAAGAATGCTGAAAGAGGGATTTCATAATGTTATGAGAACACTGTGTGGGTGTTGTTGTTAAGCACTGAGTAAACGCTACTGCTTATGCTGCCTTCACATGCTCGGAATTATCAAAAATATGATAATTAACCCTCTCAAGTCATTTTTACTACTGGGGATCTCTGGGATAATTTTGATGTTCAAGTTGCTGAGTTGGGCGGCTGCTGTGACTGGTTTTCTTTGTTAGTTTTTTTTCCACAACAGCTACATCGCCTTATCTTGTCGTTGAAGTAGTGCATATTTACATTATATGAAAAATGTGTGATAAGTGTATTGTATGTTTAATAAGTGTTTTGTATGTTTTATACACAGCGAAAATAGTCTGTAATTGACCAAAATTCCTGAATTGTCAGCAATCTGACTATCTAGATAGTGCGGTGAATGTTTATATTGTTGTCAATGAATGGGATGCTGATTATCATTTTGGATTTAATAAGATTTTCCAAATAAATAGGCAAAAATAAATCTGGTGTCCCCCATGATTCCTGTTCTTTCCAACAACAAAGTACCTGAATGCGACAAGCTCGTAATCACAAGTGGGAAGTAGGAAATGTCCAATAGTCCAAAAGTTTCAAATTGCATTATAATGTACCATTATAATGTTACATGAACGCAGTCAGTTAGCCGAGAAACTTCCATCACTGTCTGTCTGCCATTATCACACCTATTTTATCCATTTATCCTCAACTCTCCTCAGCCTCCATTCGCCACCCTCTTCTCCTTCATTCAACATCTCACCTATTCTGTTCTTTCACTCCCAGGGTTCTCACTGAACATCTCCATTCACACATTTCTGTTCCTCTGCTATCTTCCTTTTGCATTTATTCCCTATCTCTCGCTCTCTCTCTCTCTCTCTCTCTCTCTCTGGAACTTCTCTGATGCGGACAGGAAAGTGAGGAACAAACAAAACTCTAAATCCAAGACACAGGAAAAGTCTGAGCTTTGGGATTAATGTGCGCACAATCTCACACACATTGTACTGGCAGGTATACAAGTGTGTGCTGCTGTCTACATGACAGCATCCTGATAAATCTGGAAATATCCAAGGAGGACCTGTCCTGACTGGTTTGAACATGCATCAGTTCTCCTGCTAATCATGGTCCTGATGCAATTTGCCCTTTTGCCCCGGTGGCACATCCTGTAACAACCCCACTCAGAACGGAAACGCGAAGCTGAATCCTTATCGTCTTTTTGGTCTCACTTCCGTCTTTGTGCTGCCAAAGACTCAGACAATGATAAAGGTAATGTTGCTGACAATGCCGCTACCAGCAAGGTAAAGTGCTCTTAGTCTGTGGGTTGTCATTACTCATACCAATGATTGTATCATGTTTTAGACTCACTGACAGTTTACCTTAACATGCCATTGGGAAAGACGTGCACACACACACACACACACGACTGGTCAGTTTAGATAACAGCAAGGAAGGATTTTGTTAACAATTATTCTAACTTACAAAGAAACACACACACACTTCTGCACTTTTCTCATTACATAAGGAGTAAAAGACAAAGACCTTGCTATGCAAACACACACACAGTTGTTTGCTGATGGTGCAGTGGAGTTGAGACAGGAGCATTTATCAAGTCTAATCACTTGAAGCTATAAACTCCCCAATAACTCCTCAATATCCCCACACATTCTTCAACTTCAATATGACTTTAATGACTTTAAATCACCCACAGCCCACAACACAATCATGGACATCTATTCCATCCTTATGACAGCTCAGCATCTCAGACTGATCAAGACATTATCCTAAATCCACAATCCACAGAGGCTACTGACTGAGTGTGCCTGTTTCTATGTGCTACCCTGCAGTTGAAACTGCACAGAGGCCAGCGCTAGATCAGAGAATTTAACGCCTGGAGGAAGGTCTGACATCAGGATGAAAAAAGCTCACGAGAGGCTTCAAGGACTGAGTCAGACAGAAGCGCAAACCTTGAACTTGACTGTAGAACGAGTCATTGTTATTGTTCTGCACCAGAAACAATCCACAACCCTTAGCAGCTCCTGACTGCGGCTTTAACCTTGTCTACTGTACATCTGCTACTGAACTCAGCTGAAAAAACATGTGCATCAGAATCTTAGGACGTCTCAGTCAGTTGTGAACGCAGTAAGGGCTCAGAACAATTTACAGACCGAGTCAGATTCAAACTGCTAAATCGCAAGTGTTTCAACAAATCTTAAAAAGAACTGGCTCATAAGAGTAACTTCTTTGCAATTTGGCCAATTTTAAACTTTTGTTGACAGGTAGAGTATGGAGCCCTGTGATATCTGATGTGTCTTACCAGATGTGTGTCCCTGTCTCCCATGTGACTGCTGCGAAAGCTCTATCGTCCCATCGATCTGAAACATTTTCAAGTCCTCTTCATCCAAGGCAATATCTCCCCAAAATACAGCTGGAAAAAAGAAACAGAGGAGGATATTATTAGAGGACACAAACACACACTCTGGCAGCATCATAGATTGATGGTCTAAGTGCTGGCAGACACGATTACAACTCAGATCAGTGTGGCCTGAGCTATTGACTGATGCTAATTTAAGGTTTGCTGCATATGCAATTGATCGACAAGTTAACATGAGAGGAAACATCTTGGGTTGTCAATTTTCCCTTCACTCTCGCACCCTCAAATGCTGATTAAAAATTAACAGGGGAGTGTCAGGGAACACATACATACTTCCTGTTGGGATCTTACCAACTCTGTTCATATAATGTCTGCATCACGCTTGTCCCAACATTCCTAATGTTCAACTACAGTCATGACTCATGACATCATACATCCTTAAATTAGCCTGTCGCCAAGGAAGTCATAGAGATGGCCATGAAAAAGGAGATAATACACCATTTGTGTGTGCGAGTAGTTTTGGCAGGCCATTCGCTCCTCAACCTTGATATAAAACAATAAACAATGAGGACCATGCTTTAAGCTATCTTGATTGTTCCATATTGGAATATACTTTTCCTTTGTGCATGCATGTGTGTGAGCATATGCGTATGTACACGTAACGGTGAACTGCACTATTGTTTGTGAGTGTATGTGCACGTGTGTATACAAGCATCCATCCCTCCCCCATCAATTCCCTGGACATTGTTCAGCCTGAATCGGTGATTGTGTTCCGTATCACATTCATATAAAGCTTGGAGTCTCCTGTGGATCACACCCTTCATAGAGAACTAATATTAGCACTGATCTAACCCCACTCCACTTATCTGTGGGACTCTCTGCTACAGTCTAAAACACTTTCACAGCACCTTAAAATAAATTCAAATATAAAAAAAGAGAACATCTTACAGAGAAAATGTGCAGGAAATTATATAGTTGTTATAATTATACAGAAAATTCCAAGAAAAGCGTTATTTTTTTATATTTAAAGATGCAATTGCAAAGTTGACTTTTTACAGTAAATCACTGTGTGGTCTTGAATTGTTTTTTCCACATCACACACAGGTATTTGTCCATCAGCACAATTATACAAATCTAGCCCCTAGACAGCTAAGCATATTTCAGTTTCTGCTGAATAAATTTATATTTAAAAGCTAGCATGAGGTCTCTCTGCAATTTTCATAACAGCCTTGACAGTGAGACAAGACAGCGTGAAATATGTCTACATGTTAAGGCAAAGTGCCTTCGACTTGACCGCAGAGGAAAAGGCTTTGTGTTGAATTTGTACATTGATTTGGCAAGTCTGGGAGTGAAGCCCAGTAATGCCTCAGCAATCATGTATTCGTTTAACATCAATGAGTCTTTGACAGCACATCTTAACTTAGCACCAGTCAATAACTTCAGCCGTGATGATCGATAGACACAGAGCAGAGGCTGTCTACTTAACAATCAAACTCTAAGGGGGGAATCAAATGGTTTGTGACTAACATGTAATCATCACAGTCACATGGGATTGTTAATTGTATAGTGTCTCTTTCATTGAAAGTTAAATGTTAAAAGCCGAATCAAACTCATAGATTAACAGCTTTGCATCTGCTCAAATGGGAACAAAGTGTCATCCGGGGTGGGTGGGGGGAGGGGGATAAGTTTTGGCGAATATGAAATGCTAATCTCAGTTCCAAGGATATTGTAGCGCGGTGGGAGGTGTGTTTTAATCTGGGTGCAGTGATATCCGCAGATAAAATTGTGAATTAAAAATGGGAGATTATCCTGGAGGTCACACTACAGTTCCAAATGAGATACACCAGGTTATCCTGGAAACATCCAAGTTATTCTCACTGTTTCCTATGAATGATTTAAGAGTTGAAGGAGAGTAGCCTATATCTGTAACTAACTGTGCATCCACTTTGAGTGAACTTGTCTCAGCAAGAAGACTTGTAAGACTTGCATTGCAAAAGTGATACATTCAGTTAACCACTTAGTTTCTCAGATAAAAGCTTTGTTATAAGCGGTGCTCTTAGTTCACGCAATGCAGCATAATTATCCAACATTGTGGATAAAGCAAGAATATAAATATACTTACATTTAATAAATAAAACATTGGTAAAAACATGGATAAAAAACATTCAATATAATTAAAATGGTCTTATTTTATATAATATTTATGTGCTACACTAAAACTAGTGTAGGATTCACTTTGAAACAGTTTTCACTCAGAAATTGCTAGTAAACTACACAAATAATTACAAGGAAACAAGAAGTAACACAATTAATTAAATGTAGAAACATAGAAAGACTAAAATAATTTGAGTTTGTAATTATTTATATATTTATTTATATAAAATAAAATAAGTTTGTAATTATTTTCTTGTAAAATATACAATAATCTTTATTAAGAATTTCCTAAAATTATTTCACAGTATTCGTTATGTATAATATCTTATAACTTCAAGCTTTGTTAGGATCAATTGTAAGTTTTTTTAAATGCAAAAAACATGCTGTGTGTGAATGGCTCCTTAGAAGGCAACTGTCTATGATATCAAGACAGCTCATTAGGCTTTAGAACAGAGCTGACGACTGTATACTTGAATGAATAATGGCCACTGATCACCATCTCTTGTAGTCACTTCAGTTTTGACAGACTGTTTTTATGTACACAGTGACAGCAGATGTTGTGGAGAATCCTGGAGGGAGGCTCTGATGAACACACACTATGGGCTCAGAAAGTCTGACCATATGTTGATGCTTCATTACTGATGTAAGTTTAATACCAAGAATCCCTTCCTCATTAAACCCACAGAAATACAGCTGAGACTGATGAATGAGTATCATGGGAGCTGAAGGATGAGTGGGGTGTTTCTGTTTGTCAGTAACACGCGTAATCTGCGCCACATGTCAGAGAGACATATGACGCAAAGCATTTTGGGTGACAGCCCAAAAAGCATTCCTGCAAGCTTGATCACAGGAAGGATCAGGGACAGACAGACACACTCAAACAAAAACACAATTCCAATAACTGCTTGATGTCACCTTGCATCCTCACAATGTTAAAAACAGACGTCTTGCTTTTGTCAGAACAATGACATATACATGAAACCTGACTAACTGAAAAAGCAAAATTTTAAAAGATTTTCACTGGTCCTGAGACTAAACTCAACCAGCTGAGTTATAATCATCAAGGGCCCGTTTACACCTGGTCTCTGTGAATCTGTGATGAGATCACAAGTGGTCAGCTGAGGCACACTGCAGTTAACACCTGGCAGTGACATGCATCTCAAATGTGTCTCTTGTGATTGGAGGGAAGGGTCACAGATTTTGAGACTACATTAATCACTCACTACGTCAATGTGTTACTGCATGTTTATAAGGTGCAAAAAAGAAATAAAAGCACAAAACGTCCACACATTTGTGTCCAAATATATATTTATGCAAAAACAGTGTGTGATGCAATGGTGGCCAAAGATGCCTGCATGTGTATGGCAGTGGTGCTTTAAAGAGTATTCATTTAAAGATCTTAAAGTCTTATCCATGTTGTAGGGTTGTCACGGTACCAAAATGTCAGTAGTCAGTACCAATACCGGTAAAATTTCACGGTTCTCTGTGCCAATTTCGGTACCAGAGCAAAAACTGTTGAATTAAGTAATACTTCGTAATAATTTCGTCCCATTTTTTGTCTCGTCCGTTAACTATCACCGTCAAACATTGCAGTTTCCAATTCAATCATGCATTATAATACTGTTGTCAATTCAGAAACTTTGCAGTGTACTTAACAGCATGAAAAACTAAACTTGTATTCAGATTGTGATTGGGTAATAAACAGTAAGCAGGAGAAGAGCCCTCCTTTTATAATCACTGAAGCTGTCAATCTCTAAAGCGATTTTACAAAGATGTATCCTTCACTGTCTTTGATATCCCACAATCCTGTGCTTTCTAATCTGTGCCAGTTGAGCTAAAAAATAGAGATGTTGACTAAAAATGTGTGGTTGGTGGTCAGTTTGTGTATAAATTAGGGCTGAACGATATGGACAAAATTTCATATCTCGATTTTCATGCCAGATATCTCGATATCGATACAATACGACTACGTAAGTACTAAAAAAACAATACATTTAGAGTTTGTAAAATACACACTGATGTCTATGGAAGAGGTAATAATAATCCTTTCCATTATAATTCGACACGTTTTATTCATATCAGATACACATTGTGTAAGTAACTTCAATGTTTACTCTATTCCCCAGTTCACCAGCCACTTACTTTTCAGTATTTCGGGAGAAGTGGATGAATTCACGTGTTGTAAACATAGAGGTTGTAAATCCAACAGATCCGATTCTCTGAACTGCGTCTGCGGCACAAACTAACACGGCGGCGCCCATCGCGCATACAGCTCAACTAACGCGATCGTTATAAAGGTGTTTAAACAACAATATACTTCCACTTGCATATATTTGACAATCGGAATATCAGATATTTCATGCCATAGCTAACACATTTGTGAATATTCTGAATAAAAAAGGAAAAATGACATAAAAGCAGATCATCATTCATTCAGCGCTGTTGCTGCTGCGGTGTGTCACGTGACAAGCAATGACGCGTCACCATGGAAACGCCGCCCCCCCTCTCACAATATAGTTCCCACGTCCCTGGTAGTGTGCGCGCGCTGACTTTAGCGGTGCATTCAAGGGCACTCGTAAAACTGATGTTTGTTGTGACTGCCAGAGTTGTATGCAGGGCGAGCGCGGAGAGGGGAAATATATATCGTCTATATCGTTGCTTTTTTCGATATTAATATCTTGAAAGTTCATATCTCGATATAGATACGATAACGATATATCGTTCAGCCCTAGTATAAATGTACGTTTTTGACCAACATTTTCCACCGTTGATGTAATTTCAAGCGAGATATTACTATTGTAGTAATTAAAAATTCGCTTAGTTTTCACCTCAGCTCTCTCTATTTTGTTATAGATCATTAAACCATTACGCTGCCACTGAAGTCTGTCCGAAATCAGTTTTCGTGAGAAACCTTCATGCAAGCGCTGCCTGCAAAGTCATTGCCTGATGGGGTAGCAAGGCAAAAAGTCAAAAAGTCAAAAAGTTTTCAGATTCAGCCAGCATAGCATGAAACGCGTACCCTGCCTTTAAAATTAAAGTTAAAATTGAAAAAATAAAAAATAAAAATCTTTTTGACTACCTTGTGTAATGGACACTTTCTGCAAATGCAAACAGGGGTAAATAATGTATTTGTGTATGTGTTTTTCTTAAAATAAATGGCCAAGTATCATGTCTTTGTATAATGGAGAAAACAAAAATCAATGTCATACAGAACCACAAACACTATTTAAATCAATTATTCACTTTTCTAAAAACATCCACCATACTGTTTTCTACAATCATTTTTCTTTCTGCAAACGTAGAGATTTTTGCTTTTGAGCTATAATTCAGAATGTGCAAGTTTAGATGTTCATGGTCTACCTCTACCACAGAGTCTTATCCAGTGCTTACATTTTTTTTCCGAGATTACTGGCTGGTTTTAGGAACAGAACGTACCATAACAATACCTTTTTACCATAATGTTGGAAATTTGCCAAAAAAAATAAGATTTGTACTGTATGTCATACTCGGTTCAGTAAGTTTTATGGTCGAAATGGCGAATAACAACAAGGCTTATAAGTGCAACGATTTGATTGAATATTTGCATATTCTGGAGCCAATTTATATCTGTATTTATCAATGACTACTTGTGATTGTCCAAACCTGATGTTAATACTGGTCTGGGAGAGACCACTTAAACAACAGCAATCACTGTCCTCACACTCTCAGAAAAAAAACACTGTCAGACAGACAAACTTCAGTCAGTGCCACTGTCGGAGCATCAAAGAACCTTTTCACACGTCAGTATGTGTAAAGCCGTTATTGTTTAATTAGCGAAACACATTCTAGGAGGAAGTGTGTTGGATTGCTGACTCATTATTCCCTGCTCCAAAACAAACAGTCCATGGCGAAACAGAGTGCTGACGTTGGGATATTTGGGAATTTTCGGAAGCTGGTTGTCCGGTCAGAGTGCTCCTGGAAAATCCTCTTTTATTAAACTCGACTCCACTGACCATCTCCATTTCACACATATACAACAACTCATCTACTCTGATTATGACAAGCTGATTTCAGAGAAAAGTAAAAGTAAATGCAGTCAAAGAGTCAAGAGCAGTCTCATGAGGTCTTGAATGCTTTGAATTTTAATGTGAGTGTGTCGAGACATGTGAAGGCAGGCTGCTGTCATGTGTGATGTGCTTAACATTCAAGTAATACTCAGTCAATTTGTCAGTGCAATCAAATTCATTATATTTGTCCACACAACTCTATACATAAACTTTTGCATTGCAGACACTTACAATACAACAGCAAGTGAAAGTTTTTTTCCCTTGTCACTCACTATCACTGCTTTGCTGTGTGCAGTTTTATGAAAAAAACCCTCTTTTGTAAGGGGCATGAATGAAGGTGCGTGTGTGTGTGTGTGTGTGTATGAGAGAGAGAGAGAGAGAGAGAGAGAGAGAGAGAGAGAGAGAGAGAGAGAGAGAGAGAGAGAGAGAGAGAGAGAGAGAGATTCGTCTCAAGCTAAGTGGCAGGATGCAGGCTACCAGGAAGAGATAAGTGCCTGAATGAAGTGGGCTCCCACATTCGCCACACACACGCGCACATACACACACAGTGAGGGAAATCAGCATACAAAGAGATGGAAATGTGTTTAGTGCACTCTAATGGCATGAGATAAGCACACGGCCAAATATTCACATTCTGTTTTCCCAAGAACAACAGCAGCAAGATGATCAACCACACAAAGTCATTTCCACTGTACATACACACACATACAAGGTCATAAGCAATATGTAAACAGATGGCCATGAATCTGACACGTATGTAGATGTGGAATTTCACCCAGCTGCACCATGTACTGTAATATAAAATAATCACAGTTACACAGACTCAAAGATTAAATGAGAGAGCAGACTCCTGTCAGACTGACACGAGTCCCTCCCGCACATTCATCAGACCAGCTGTTCCAGTACTACAGTGTCTGTATGCAGAGTCCAAAATTAACACCAAATACCAAATGTGGATAAAAATGTGGCTTTGGTTAGTAAATGAAACAGAGTTACTCAAAGTGGCTTTATAAGGGGTTACACTGTAAAAAGCTTTTTTGTAAAAATGGTGGTACTCGCTCATGTCAAATCAAGTCAAATATATTTGTATAGCGCTTTTCATAATACAAAAAATCAGCTTTACAAAAAATCATGTTTATAATATCTTAATATCTTCATGCCTTAAATGGATAGTTCACACAAAAATCTGTCATCATTTACTCACCCTCAAGTTGTTCCCTCCAAACTTGTATGAATTTCTTTCTTCTGTTCTGATGAACACAAAATAAGGTATTTTGAAGAATATGGGTAACTAAAAATTTTCCTGGAAGTGAATGGGGTCCATCAACTGTTTGGTTACTGACATTCTTCAAAATATCATCTTTTGTGTTCAGCAGAAGAAATCAATTCATACAAGTTTGGAACAACTTGAGGGTGAGTAAATGATGACAGAATTTCCATTTTTGGGTGAACTATCCCTTTAAAGTCACATTTAGAAGATTAGAACTGGGCGATGCTATAGTTTACATTTTGCAACAATACAAGCAATCAAGCAGTTGAGATATGCTGTATGTATTAGGGGTGTAACGGTACGTGTATTCGTACTGGAGCATTTCGGTACAGGGCTTTCGGTTCGGTGCACGTGTGTACCGAATGACCGAATGCAATATTTTGTGTGCGGAACATAGGTACATTTTCGTGTTTCCACACGAACATATTAAGTGGCGGAAGTTTCCGCGTTCAGCGCAAATCCTGCCCTGCAGCTGATTCTAAAGTTTTACCCGTCGTCACTGTAACCTAAACCAATGAAATCGACTGCAGGGCGAAAAAAAGCTTTTCCGCTCCGTGTGCGCCGCCGCACTCTCCGTTCCGTGTGTGTGTGTGTGTGTGTGTGTGTGTGTCTGCGCGCTGCGCTCTCTGCTCAATGTTCAATGTTCAATGTTCGACTCCGTGTTTGCGCTGCGCGTTCTGCTCTGTCGTTAACTGCCCAAACACTCCAATCATGTACCGATCACGCACTGGAAAAGCAAAGTCCGCTCAAATAACGTGAAATTTCTCAGTAGTAGACTTCTGTTTGCTGAGCTGGTATAGTCATGCTGGCAACAATGGTACACTTAGGCTCTGATCACATGCTCTGGTAATAATAGCTTTGTAGGACTATATTTTATTCTGATAATTAGAAAAAAATATATAAAAAAAACCATCTTAAATTGATTATGTTGATTGATTACTGAAAAATAATGATACATTGATATATTTATGTTTAATATTATTTTAATATAGGGCTATTTTCTGTTCCTTTTTTTCCCGGTGTTTCATTTAATTAGGTGATTCTAAGTTTAATTATTGATGATTACAAGCTTGGAGGAATTGCAATTAATTACAGCAAATTGTGCAATTAATTATCGATTCCCAGCCTTAATTTTTAAATATGAGCAGGCCTACAAGCTGGGATTGGTAATGCTGCACTGTAATCGTAGTTATTTATTTATATTTTTCATTAAATTTATTATGTGATATTGGTTTGAGACAGAGAGTATTTTATTTAGTGGAGAACTTTGCAGCAATATTTTATTTCTTATTCTTTTTTATTTTATATATATTTTATTATATTTTATTAAAAAGTGTTTAAAAAAGTGTAAACAAATTGTTAAAAAAAAAGTTTATAGTAATAAACAACCTGCAGTTTAATGTTTGCATTTCTTTCCCTTACTGTACCGAAAATAAACCGAACCGTGACTTTAAAACCGAGGTACGTACCGAACCGTGATTTTTGCGTACTGTTACACCCCTAGTATGTATAGTATATATTGCTATGACGCATCTTCTAAAAGAGTACTGAATCTTCTGATCAAAACAGATGCGAAGAAGATGCAGAAACAAGCAATCTCATATGTAATCATGCATATGTAAAATAACGCGATCATCAACATTAAAGAGCATATAAATCAGAACTGCCTAATGTCACTGAATGAAATGTCGACCCAGGATGAGTTACAGGACTGTGCAAGCATTAGGAGTGTTGAAGGACTTCATTTCCTCTATCTATGTTTAGATCATCTTCCTGAATCCCATCTTGACAAAAACTTTCTCAGCTTTTTGCTCAAAATGTTGCTTTTTTTAATGAAACTTATACTTAACTTAAGTGTTGATAAAAAAAAAGAATACATGAAGCTAGAATAAAACATGTTTTTTTAAAGCAGAAGATCTGTTCTTTCTTTTGATATATTATATGTTTAGATATTCATACAAAAAATAATCCAGGGGTCATGACATTTTTGTGAAAATGATCAAAAACGCTGGCGGTGGCTGGCAACTTTTATTTTTAAAATGCTGGCAGGGAAAGAGTCAAAGACAAGCAACTGTCTCCTAAAGAAAACATCTGCCATGATGTGCATCTTTTAAAAACTTTTACCTCAGTTATGTATTTTTTCATCAAAACTCTTTGCATTAAGTTAGCAACACTATTATATTCAGATTTTTTATTTATTATTCTTCATGTTTTTGTGACAGATAAAACCAGCTAAACAGCATAATTTGCTATATTCATGACATTTTCTGAAACTACTCGCCATTGTCAGGTATAGTAAAAGTTTTTTTCTTGTGTTTGAAGACATCATTGCTGGAAGTAGTTCTCAGCCATTAGACAGCATAATTCTGTTGTTCACTACTAAACTTGAGGACTATAAACTACAACTCCACAAAATCAAGCACTGCCCTCTATGAAACTAATGGAAAAAATGAATGTGTAGCCAATGAAGATATAGTGAGGAATGAAGTGCAGAAAGTATCTGAGAGGAGCTGCAAACATTACAAGTGAACAATATAAAGGAGAAATAAAGGGTAATATTATAGTATAGAGTTTTAGTGGGTGTTGTGTACTTTGATGGGCGATCCATTACTACAGCTTTTTGTATAAATGTACCCCTATCGTATTCTATTTTGCACTTGTATTACTCTTTACTTACTATATTACTTTATTTACCTGACTTCATTTATTTTCTGTATTGTATATTTCACTACTAGTATTGTGTAAACACTTTGGCAATATCCTAAATGCTGACAATAATGCCAATAAAGCTTTGTTGGCTCGATATGAAAACGCACATCAGCTTTTTTTTTTTTTTGCATGTTTGCCCCTTAAGCTAAGCCTGTCCGCATACACTCCCAGTATACTCCCTCGGGTTTGTTTATGTTTCTCTTGCCTAAACAAGGAGGCGTGGGCTAAATTTGCATAATCAGAAAAGATTGGTTATTCTGTGGCAACAGTGTCGTTAGGTTTACAATGTCTTAAGATAACAGAAACAGATAACATCACCTAATGACTGTATAATGTAACTAGCCCTTTAGTGACCTATTGAAACCAATTGAGCTCCTGGTTTCTGTAAACACGAACCAAAGTCCTAAACAATGCACTTACCTCATTAATGGAGCTAATAGCCTTCTGTTATGTCAACCAAAACAAACCATTACCAGAAACTCATGAAGGTGATACACCTTGACCATACAGAAGAACATTTCGACGTGTTTCAGGTTTTGCAACCCTTTGGCTGAAATTTCTAAATATGTACAATGAACAACTGCAATACTGAACCAACAAAACTTGCCTTACCAAATAGGGCTGCATTATATTGGAACAATTTCAACAGATGACCCAAATAGCTCTATTTTGGAAAGAATTAATCATTCTAGAATGATTGGGGTGATTTTGTAAAAGTGAATCTGCATAAAAAATTATAAACACATTACAAGCATTGATAAATACAATAGAACAAACTATAGAAATAAACAGTGATTTATGTTTTCAGGTAAGTCTAACAGTATTCAGGTACAGAAATTGAACCTATTGCACCTATTTGCACGTTTCATAACATAATCTGAGAATATTTGTTTTCCATTTGGATCGGTTCATTTAAAAATGGAAATTTCAAGCTTTCGATAGATGTATTTCTCATGTCTGTGAGGAAAGTTCACGCTGAGTTTCGGTTTATTTCTTGACGCGCTCAAGTTCACAGAGACCGAGGCTACAGAAAGCACATCCTGATTGTTTTCTATATTTTACAAAAGCACAACGTTTAGTTATTGTGAGTGCACACAAAACATTTTTTTGTCAGTTTCGAATGACATATTAGGCAACCTCTTGATGTAAGACCAAAAATGAAAGAGTATTTTAAGTTAAATGAAAAGTGATCGAGTCAGTGCCTACATGTTATGCAAGCATGATAATAGCTTCAACACTCCGCACAAACACTTAAATATGTGCCTAATAATAGCGCACATTTATATAGGTTAACATTAAAGCCAGAAGTCATGTAAAGTTGCTACTACTTACATGTTTCAGACGATAAACCATATTTGGGATCTGTGTTTTCCTGCACATACTGTAATTACCCCAAGGAACCGCCGTTAACAATCTGTCCCTCGCAGCCTCTTCTAGTCAACTAACCATTAGTCGTCTATTAAGGGGAAGCCCTAAGTAAAAATATATTTAATCATTGTTAAAGGGATAGGTCACTTTGAAATTAAATTTTGGTATGTTTTAGCTTACCTCAAGGCCATCCAAGATGTAGGTGTCTTTTTTTCCGCAGTAGTTTCATTTTTAGGTCAAACCGTTCTTGTCTGCCAGTCATATAATGCAGGTCTGTGGTCACTGTCTCAAAGAGCATGCACAGAGTCCAAATTAAAACAATTCCCCATCGTTCAAATTAAACAATTCCCCATCATAAGTACACATTGATGGCCTAAGACAACACTCGTTCCAATGAACTGCCGTAGCCAAGGCGACATCTAGTGTATATATCTATGCACCAGTCTGTGCACACGTCACACAGCAGGAAGCGCGCGCGCCCTCAGATCACTTGGACGTGGCTGTGTTACAAGAGGTATAAACGATATAAATACTGCTCGTTTCGTGTCTTAGGCCATCAATGTGTACTTACGATGGGGAATTGTTTAATTTGGACGATGGGGAATTGTTTTAATTTGGACTCTGTGCATGCTCTTTGAGACAGTGACCATAGACCTGCATTATATGACTGACAGACAAAAACGGTTTGACCTAAAAATATCAAAATTGAAACTACTGCGGAAAAAAAGACACCTACATCTTGGATGCCCTTGAGGTAAGCTAAAACATACCAAAATTTTATTTCAAAGTGAACTATTCCTTTAAAGCTATTTAAAAGTCATTTTCTATTTTGTTGTATGATTAAAATTAATGACAGACAGCAGCAGGAATTGTATACAGCTGTCACTTTAAGAGATAAAGCACAGATCCAATATAATGATACGCATCCATTTTCTTTCTCAATTGTTTACATTCACGTGAGCCACAAACGACTGTGCTAATAACTATCCGAGGCAGGCATCTTGACATAATTTTGCATGCATGCGTCCACTCAAGCACAAACAGATGCGAAAGAGAACGGAATTCAGTGTTCACGTGCTTTGTGCTCGGCTTTGTATGTGCACACAGAAAACAGCAAGCGGGTTTCGAATTTGAGTCTTCTTTCACTCAAATGATTTAAAGTCGCTTGAATGTTTAAACTGACAGTACCTAAAACACGTGATAAAAAAAGTGATAAAAAATGATAAACTTTCGCTCTATGATGGTTAAACATTTTTGCATTCATGCATTTCGAACTGTGGGGCCTGGTCCGTATGGATCACATATCAACGACGATCCCTATACTTGACATCGCACTTCCTGCAATGTGACTATCACTGATGTGCACATCACGATATCAATGCTAAAAGGATATATCGTGCAGCCCTAACACAAAACCCTTCCAAATAGTAATTTAGGGAGTGAATTAGGCCTGTCTTAATTTATATCTACAAATGCCAAAACATGAATTTTATTGGTATGGTTAGGCCTAGTCTACACAAATGAGAAAATTATATTTAAGCAAAAGTGTGTGTGTGTGTGTGTGTGTGTGTGTGTGTGTGTGTGTGTGTGTGTGTGTGTGTGTGTGTGTGTGTGCCTGTAAGCCTGTACACAATTAAGCTAAATTTGGGTCCATTCATCTGAAAGGCACAGAAGCTCCCCCCATTGACACCTTATATTTAATTAGCATGGCTATTTCTGCTAACACAACAACACAGCGCAGGTATGCTAATGCAAGGCTACACTGCGAACGCGTAGGTAAAATGCTCCATCAGCTAAGAGAGTGGCGAGAGCTGGATCGAACACGCTCAATGACCTGGACAGTTTTTGGACGGTCAGCATTTCACCTGGTATGATGCAAAGATTTTTAAGCACTGTAACTCAAACTTTTCCACTAATGCATATCATGACTGTAGCAACTACATATAAAGTTGCGGTTTATGAATTACAACTGTTAAAACTTTCATTTTAATATTAACATCATGATGTTTTAGAGCACTGTTTTATCTTGGGGCCATTGTCAAAAGTAGACTGAATATTAATGGTAGCTTGTGATAGCACATGTGATAGCAACCATATGTGACCCTGGACCACAAAACCAGTCATATGGGTAAATTTTTGAATAAAGCTGAATAAATAAGCTTTCATTGATGTATTATTTGTTAGGATAGGACAATATTTGGCCGATTTGAAAATCTAGAATCTGAGGGTGCAAAAAAATCTAAACATTGAGAAAATCGCCTTTAAAGTTGTCCATTTATGCTCTCGATTGTTCAGCATCACTCTCAAAAATAAATATTTGATATATTTACGGTAGGAAATTTACAAAATATCTTCATGGAACATGATCTTTACTTAATACCTTAATGATGTTTGGCATAAAAGAAAAATCTATAATTTTGACCCATACAATGTTGTTGGCTATTGCCACAAATATACCCGTGCTTGTGACTGTTTTTTTGATCCAGGGTCACATATATGAAATATTATCCTCAGTAGGACATTCAGTCATCTTGAGTGTACACTGGTATTTATAAGGGAGCCAGCTGGGTACATGTTCATACATATTGTACAGGCTGTCGTTCACTAGTACTAACAATATGAATTAAGATCGCCTGAATATGTGACATAAATCTGACAGAATCTCTGTGTAATAGAGATTAAAAGTGTTTTTCTAAGTCTATTTATTTATGCATTTGCTTAAAGGTTGTGTGATGATGTTGTCCACCCTTTCCCCGTAGTACTGCTATCAATGAGCCTGTCAAATTTCTGGGCTGAATATTTCACAGTTTGGAAAAACCGAGGTCCTCCCTAAACTGCCAAACAGTCATACTCCTACATGCATACACCCAAACATAGACATATTAATCCAAACAAACATACACACTGCACGCATACAAACACTCTTGCAATCCCAAGCTTTTAGTCATTCTAAGTAATCCATATTACTTGTGTGTACAGTACAGTACAGTATGCATGCCCTCTGCGTGTACATGCATCTGTCTCATGAAGGCCTGGAAACAATGCCAACACATTGCAGCGGAGAAAAAAATGTTCAGATTTATAGTTCCTGAGTAAACATGATATATACAAAGGAAAACGAGAAAGAGAATGTGGAGAGGGAGATTTGTGAGTGAATCTGTGTGTTTGCATTGGAGAGGGAAGAGAACAGAGCAATTTTACAAAATGTGACTGCAGACAGTGCATTTAAACATCTGCTCTGTCTTAGCTGAGTTTACTTACACATCCAAAAGAGAACAGGGTGAAAAACAAATCATATTAATGGCCTTCTGCTAATCTGTATGAATATGTGTCAACATAAAGATACAAATACATAAACATGCCACCCCTGACTCTATATACATACATAGCCTACACACTGTCCCTGTAATCTTGTGCGTCTGTAATCTTTACAGTTTAATCCTCCATTAAAATATCTATAGATGTCAATCCCACTAAATCTATAATCATTACACTATATAAATGTAAAATGCAATAATAACATTATTAAACGCATATAAAAGCCACGGATTACTTTTACGTACTCGTTCTTTTTTCTTACTAAACACAAATATTTATTGCAATAACAGGAGGTCAGTCAATAAGCTTTGCCTGCCAGCTGTCAGCATGATAAATACAGGTTCAGATGGACTGAGTGAACTCAGTTTCACATTCGCTAGATTGATACAATAATTCAATAAAATATATTGTAAATCGTGCACCCGCGCTCATACCTGCACGGACAAACGTGCGCACGGATAGCACGGGTTTATGACAGAGAAGCGCACGTGGCCTCGCGAGCCGCGGGATCATCCCGGGAGAAACCGAATTAAAGCGGGCTAGATAATATCAGCGGAGGAGGAGGGCTCGTGAGAGATATGTCTACGTCAAAAGAAAAGAAAAGAAAAGAAAAAATAAATAAAATGAGGCGTCGCTGATGCTCCTGTACCAGAGGACTCTGCGAGACGCGCGTCTCCGCGTAAAGAAAAAAACATCTAAAGTTTGGGAATAACATGCTCAGCAACTCAACGCAAATAGGTGTGCTTTATCCTTTTATCACCTCACAAAAAGTGTGAACACATCAAAAGCTATAGGATAAATTGCATAAAAAAGCGTCTTACCGGCTTTGCAGGGATCCTTGTAGTCTATCGTCTCTGTTTTCTCCTCTTCATAATAATCATAACTGTCATCATAATCTAAACAGCTGTGCACGGACACTTTGCCCCAAAAAGTCAAGCCGGCCAGCAGTAGTGTGATCCAATTCATTTTACTGGTCAGTGCAGGGTGAATGTAGTCCATCTGAAGTTTGAATGAGCGCGGATCAAAGTGGAGTGTCTCGTAAGAGTCCGGTAGTGGTGAATTTAGCGCTACACACGCCGTGTGGACATCATCGTGTTCATTATCATCATTGGTCCGGTTCGACAGACGGGGCAGGGCCGTCAGTGTCGCGGCATCTCAGCTGGACGGCAGATAGTACCAGCTCACTTTTCTTTTCTCTTGCAGTCAGCTTTCCTGAAGAGGGAGAGCTGCAATGAAGGTCAGTCTTTAAATGAAATGAAGTAAAGTCACTGGAGACAGAGGGTGAGACATGCTATAGCCCACATTTAAATGATTATTTAAATGAGGATGTTTAGCCTAACATATTTAAATTAAACTGAGCAGTTTACACACCATCCCCATACAGTAGCTCAAAAAACCTCGATAGATAGATAGATAGATAGATAGATAGATAGATAGATATATAGATAGATAGATAGATAGATAGATAGATAGATAGATAGATAGATAGATAGATAGATAGATAGATAGATAGATAGATCTATTTTACACATCAGAAACTTAAAGAACAGACATACATTTTCGTGCATTATAACCACAGGAAACTACCTGGTTTACTTTAACAATGGCAACCGATTTTACCCAAAACGAGCCGGTAGCTGTAAAAGTCACACGTTCACTAAAATTTGAGCAATAATCCGGCAAATGAACTGTTTTTTCCGTCGCCTATACAAAACTTCAGGATGTAACGCAAGTTCCATGTAGGTGAGATCGTATTTAAAAACTGTTATTATACAATAGTTGCTTTATTAGGAGGTGACCGTAAAAGCGGCTGTGGTGTGACATTTAACAAACCTATTTAACTCCCCTCATAAAGTAGGTCTCTCTCTCTCTCTCTCTCTCTCTCTCTCACACACACACACACACACACACACACTCAAGTCTCTGAACTAAAAGCAGTTTCTCAATGTGTAATTTGCTGCGTGAAGCTGCTTTAATTTGGTCAGTGTACTGACCTCAAAATAGCTGCAGCCAGCTGAAACAAGGAAGCCAAGAAATAGTATACTAGAGGAAATAAGTGAGCAGGTTATAGATTATATATTTCTTTCATTCAACACATCTTTAGCAGAATGTATAAACTTCTCTGACTTATATGAAGTGACTGTCAAAACGCCGAAAGGACTCCTGAAGACGGCTTTGAACTCGTTTATCCATTCTCAGGTCCTGACTAATACAATTTGCCGGCGATAACCCCGGGGCCTTCAGGTAGGCACTCTTCTACCGCCTATATTTACCTTAGGAGAGTTAACGGCGAAGTCGGTCCGATTTAAGCGCAATCTTCATATCTGACAGACCAGAGCGCAAGTAGCCTATATGGAGGAGCGCGAAGAGACTCGAACATTTACCGCGCGCTACTTTACAAACATAAAGAATAGACGCGCCGTAGTTTAACACTGTGGCGTCAAACCTTGTTAAAATATGAGAGAGACGGAGCTTACCTCAGAGAATGCCCTCAGGGTCTAGTGTTTTACAGCCTCAAAGCGCAGGCTCATCCTGAGTACTGCCCTCATATTCCCCCTCTCTCTCTCTCTTTCTCTCTCTCCCTCCCTCTCTCTCTCTGGAAACACTTCTCCCACAGCCATTGGAATATTAGAGTGAGCTTGCTGACTGGTACCGCTTATTCCAAACGTGCCCATTTCCCTGGAGATTAACGCGTCTCTCTCCTTCTCTCTCTCCTGACACACACATACACACAGATTAGTCCCCCCCCCCCCTCCTCTCCTCTCCTCTCCTCTCCTCACGGCAAGGTAACTGTGTGTTGACGTCACGCCATCAATCCATCAAGCCATGCCTCATTTGGCAAAAAAACTCATGCACTGCACGACAAGAGTGTTTGTAAACGAGCTTTACTGTGGTTAAAATGACTACAGCACGCATTATTGGCTGCTAACAGGCCATTTGTGCATCCTGATAAGAAGAGAGTATAGCAAACAACGCAGTGCACAGATGTATTTGACAAGAGGGGAATCTCCTGATAAATGGAACATACTCTAAAGCTTTCTCAGTATGTTTGAGTGTATGCGAGTGTATGTGTGTGTAGATACGGTTTTGCCTATTGTGGGGACCAGAGTTACAAAATAGTAAAATGCAGAAAGGTTTAGAGTTAGGGGATAAAAAAAATATCATTAGATCCACCTAAACAAACTTTATTTTAATTGATATAAGAAGAAGAAAAATAACATACATAATTGAATACAAATATCAAAATCAGATTATATAAATGAAAACACATTATTAAAAAATATAAATGTCATAAAAAGTTAGAATCAGTTTCTAAAATATTAAAGGAGATAGCCTATATGATATGATCGGTTTGCAATCATGCAGAGTGTTTCTGGATGACTGATATATATTACAGTATGAAAGATAAGGATAAATTACATCTATATGATGTTTTATTAACAAAGTTCATGAGGAACATGTTATGATCTATCCGATTAGTACGAGAAAAGGCCAGTTGGCTGAAATTACTGCCCGTTCATCTGTTTCATTGGAAAGAGCAGATATATTGATACTCAAAACCATGATCTGATCCATGATGAATCATTTCTGCCCAGTGCATGTCAGCTGCTAAATATTGCATTTGATAAGACATTTTCCATTAAAATTAATAACCTAATTAAAGGTGACCAATCAACTCAGGCTTTTAAAAAATGTGGTACTATTTTGAGTCCTTATGGAAATCACCACATCTGACTAAATACACAACTTAGAATAATCATATGTGACCAGGTAAGGTGTAAAAAAAAAAAAAAAAATAGGCCTATATATATTCATTGATTTGGAGATTCCACTCCATAGAATCCACACATACAGGAAACAAGGTAAATGTGTCACATACTTAAACCTAAAATGTTTGAATTGCTCTACTGGAATCTCAACGCATGCGTTGTTATTACAGTTCTTACACAGTACTTCAGCACTAATCAGAGGTCTATTCCAGGACTTTAATGGATGACATCTAATCCACAGTAACCTCAGCAGAATTCTACTGTTCATTGGGATGGAGACATAAGTGAGAAAAATAATTAAATAAAAAGGTTATTAGCATGGAACTATCAGAATTACTAACAACAAAATGGACTAAAAACATGAGTTTATATAACAAATTAGAAAACGTTCATACTCGCAAGTTGCTCTAATAAAAACGCTCTAAGTAGTAGTACATTTAAATAAACAGAGCAACAGTTTTAGGAGCAATCGCAAATTAAGTTACAAAAGAGATATATACGATAAAGAGATGAATGCATGTTAACTAAACTAAAAAATATTTTCTAATCTGTGAAACGCTTTGTAAACTCTTTATATTAAAGGGATACTTCAGGATTTAGCATTAAGCTTTGTATTAGTAGAAAACCTGTAGTATTTTCGAATTACCGTGCTTTCCACCCTCATATCCCTGAGAGAATTATGTATTTTTTGTCTGGAAAAAATCCTCCGATGACACAAAAATCGCCATTTTGCGTCATCGGAGGATTTTTTGGCCAGAGGCTAAAGTCTACAGCCAGTAGGAGGAGCTGTCCCGCATGTTTTCAATCCGCCCATAGGAGGCGGGATCTCACTCACAGAATGTACACAGTGTCAGCCGTCTTTCTTTGGAAGCTAAGCTAACAGGCTCTTGTTCTGTGGAGAAAGCTGAGTAGTATGAGAAAGCTGAGTAGTAGGGGTTACCATCCTCTTTTTCCCGGACATGTCCGGCCGTCGAGATCGTCCAAAATGTCCGGGATTCGGCTTTTGCTTTCTGCAGTCGGCATTCATTGTTTACTGTCATGCACACCTTTTGTTTCAATCTAACTGAATTCATTCCGATTGGTGAATCTGAATGTAGTGTTTACATGAACGCTAAACAAGTGATCGGTTGATGTGCGTTTTAACATTGCTAAGAAAATTCCCGCTCCTCCGTGAGAGATACGAGACCGGCGCATCTCAGTAATGACGCCACCGGCCTCTCGCCGTTCTCCCGCGGCCCTCAGCCTCGTCCTGCTCGCCACAGTAAACATAATGAATGGCGACTGTAGAACGCAAAAGCCGAATCCCGGACATTTTGGGCGATCTCGAAATCCCAGGCAAACTCGTCACGGAGTCTCACTAGTAGCCTAGCCTTGTTGTTTTCAACTGCGCTTTCTTACCGGTAGGCGTGGCTTGGGAGTGGCCTCGTAGGGCAGCGAAGCAAGTGCATTCTGGGAGTTGTTGTCTTTCATCCACATAAGCCAAAAATACATTTTCTGGATTTTCTCAGTCTAGAAAGCTCCAAATTCAAAAATAATTTCACATTTCTTCTACATAAATGGCTTATTTTAAATACACACCTTTTTGGTTCTTAATGTAATAAAGGCCCAAATTTTAACCTTTGGCATTTGGCACAAATGTTCACGTTTTCAAGCCCTCTTAGAACACAGAGCTGTAAAGGCCATGACATACCAAGCCATTGGTCAGCTGTCAGCCAATGTCTGGCCATTGAGCATCTGTCAACTCAGTTTTTGCTGCGTGTTCCACATAATCAGAAGTAGTCGGAGTATTGTGTGTGGCTTTTAGGCCGATTGAGCGCGTTGAATCGATGTCGGAGCCGTTGGTGAGAGACCACTCTGATTGGCAGTTCAGCTTAGCGAACCAGTGCACAAGAAGAAAAACGAAGTGACGAAAGCAAGCAAATGCTCAAGTCAAGAGGGCACACACAGAAGGCTTTTCTATACATCTTTATCCTACCTGAGCATTCCAATAAATGAATAAGCTATTTTCATGACATAATGGCCGTCTAGAATGAAGAAAGTGAAAACCAACTGATCAACAAGGTCTGTCACAATTCCTTGATTAAAGTTGAGTGCTTAATTAAAAAAAGAAATCAACAAATTAGTTCAATCAAATGAACTTTTATGAGTATTTAGAACTTTCTTTTTCTTTTGAGTTTACCAAACTGACACATCTTAAGTAATCTGAATTGTTTAATTGTTTTGAGTTTTAAGAACTTGTTTCTTTTCATTTAGACAAACTTTGCTAGTTAAAACTAAGTATAGCAAACATCTTCATTGAAAGACTGGGTGATTTATGAAGTACTGTAGGCTATTATGTCGTGTAATACTTGGGGGAGCCGTATGCATTTTGATGAAAAAATGAGACACATTCAAGTGTTGTACAATGCAATGGGAATACATGCATGTGAGCGTGAGGCACAAATTAACATGAGGCCAGCCCTTTCCAGTAATGCAGTTTTTCCCAAACTGGGGTACGTGTATACCCCTGGAGGTACATGAGGTGACAGAGCGAGTGCGTGAGCAAAATTCTCAGTTTTGCCATTCATTTAATTCTGCCCCAATTTTATAAAATCATTAAAACCGAGCTTGCATTTATAAAGGACAAAATGCTGCCTCTAATGTAAAAACAGGAAAATCGTAGTGCCGTAAGGTCAAATACAAGACATCCAATCAAATATTTTGCGGTCAAAACTGACTGCATCCACACAAGCAGCATACATATGATGCTGCCTCAAAGCATGATGTAAACAATGATTTGTTTTTTTCAAGCCATCTCAGGGTATTTTCATAACAATAAAGTATAAGAACAGTGCAGTGCTAATTTACAGCCTTTATTACAGTGCAGAAATTATTAAAAAAAGTTTTTTTCTGTGATAAAAATGATTATTTTTTACATAAAAATCCATGAGGGCTTAATGCACTTGTAGTGCATAAACCAATCATAAAATTGTCATTAGGACAATAAGGAAAAAAATACTATAGAATTTTTTGTTATTGTGAAGCAGCATAGGGCTATTTGATTTATTAGCCAGATAAAAGTAAGGGATAAGAAAAAATAAAACCTGTCAATTAGACATAGGTCAGAAAAAAATGGTATTACACTTGACATTTCTGTCCCCCTCACTGAAATGTTGGCTACGCCCCTGGGGGTCCCCAATCCTGTTCCTAGAGATTTACCTTCCTGCAAAGTTCAGATCCAACCCTGATCAAAGACAACTGAAGCAGCTAATTAAGATCTTCAGGAGCACTTAATAATTACAGACAGGTGTGTTGGATGATAACATTCATCTGGAAACGCAACATGCGCAATTTCAACAGATTTGTAATGTAAATCATTCATAAACCTATGCCAACACAGGAGAATACATCAATATGTTTCTAAATATGCAAACTGCAGCTCGTGATTTCAAAAATAAAAGCTTGCATGTTTTGATGTCCACATGTTCTTGTTTTAAGAAATGACAGTTGGCTGTAGCATTTCTATTGTAAAGAAGTGGCCAAATATTAAAGATTAAGTGGACATTTGAATTAAAGGTTATTTGACCAATGTTAAACAACGATTTGTTCATGCTGTAAAGTGTAACAACTACAATCAGTGGCACACTCTGCAGGCATTTGTTATAATATGTAATGTACACAATGTTTTTTTATATTATATTATGTATTTACAGTGTTTTTAAATTTTTCAATAAAACCATAAACCAATTATTATTGCCTCATAGTAATTATATATGTATTTTTTAAGTCATTTTAAAGGCTATTTGTTCACCTAGATCTATTTTTATTACCTCAAAATAAATATTATCCGATTACTCAATTAATTGTTAAAATAATTGACTGATTACTCTATTACCAAAATAATTAGTCACATTAGTGACAGCCAGTGTTGCCAGATGTACGATAATTATCGTATTTGTACGATAATTTCGACCTCTGTACGATGTACGATCAATAATGGAAAAAATCCTATAATGTACGATAATTTCAGAACTGTGTGACACTTCAAATGATGATCGTTGTAATAGGACTTCTTATTGATCTAGCAGTGGATTCCAACCGGGGGAAGAACGTGTAGAGAGAGGGAGTGAGAGACCTTGCGTGTGTGTGCTAGTGTGCCTCATGAAGCGCATGTAAGGACCCAACCAATCAACTGTAAGTGCAGGCGGGCTTTTATCTATACTCCCGAATCAGAACCGAACAACCCCCCAACCCCCCCCCCCCCCCCGTCGGAGATTTCTTGACTCCCAGAAATGACTTTGTGCAGGTTGGGATGTCATTTTCATGTCGTTGACTCGTGTACAATAATTTTCTTCCAAATCCGATAATTTTGAGCTTTTGGTACGATACTTGGACATTTCCAATCTGGCAACACTGGTGACAGCCCTATTCAAAATGATAAGCAAAGCCATGCTTTGTTTACGGTTTGTATATCCACAGTCCCAGTTCCGGTGTCCGGTGTATTAAATGCATCATAATACAGTGGAACAGAGTGAACTTTTTAAAAAAAAATTATTTTCACAAAAGATCACAGTATTTGGGTTTGGAATGACATAAATAAATTATTACTATTATTACTTATTTAAAAAATCAGAGAAGCACAGACCTGACATGAACATACTGTATCAAGAAGACACTTTGGGGTTTCTTGTCCAAAAACAGAGCCTTAAAGGAATAGAGAAACAGAAAGACAGACAGTTAATTGACTAGAATTTATTGACTATTTACTAATTATATTTGTATTGTAATTAAGTGACTGTCCTAAGTCCTAAACACAACCTAAAAACAATTTGAAATATATTCACTTTTTCAATAGTACACTGCAAATATACTAACAAAAAAAACTTACTATCTTTAAATATATTAAAAGTATATTAGCATCATGCTTTTACCTATTTTCACATTACAACTTTTAACACACTTTAAAATAATTGCACTTTAGTATATTTTCTAAAAATATATTTTGGGTATATTTGAACTGTGCTGGAAATTAGCATTGTAAATACATCATAGTATACATTACAATAGTATTTTGTACAATGTATAGCTGTTTTATTTGTCTATTAATGTACATTTGTAATTGAAGACAAAGTATGCAATTTGTAGTATTTGGAATAAGCCCAAATGTATTAATGAGCCTATACTTTTTACTTAAATATATCACACCACTGCCCACTATGGCCTCGCGGGCAAGTGCACTGATGTGCTTCGGGAGACCAGAGTTCGAGTCCCGGCTCGTGGACCTATCCTGATCCCGTCCCTCCTCTGTCTCTCTCTCTCTCTCTCCCAGTCCCACCTCACTTCCTGTCTAGCTACTGTCCTATCCTAATAAAACAAATCCTAACAAAACCGCCAAAAATTAATCTTTTAAAAATAACAAATATATATATAAATACTCTTATGTTATATTGCTTGTGTTTCCAAGACACTTAATGTAATGAATTTGTAATGTACTTGTAACACAAATAAAGTACACTTTAATATCACTAATCAAGCATGTAATTAGTCCATACACAGGCATATACTTAAAGTATACTAAGTATACTTGAAGTTGGTCCAATTTAGTACACAAAAGTACACTAAATACACTTAAAGTTATGCTTTACTACAATTTAATTACAACTAAAATATACTTATGTATATTTTAAATATACTTAGTATACTTAGTAAATATACTGAGTATTTTGTATCCTTGGATATTACTGTCGTTCATTCATTGTAAAATAATTGTAAAATATTACCTCGCACTCTTTAACGGTTAAAACTGTCCGAGTCTCCTTTCGAAAATGTCACGTCATATCTAGCAACAACATTAAGCAATTGCTTATAATCGTTAGAAAAGTTTAGTATTCAGTTACTTACATTTTAGACACCGTTTCTCCAGTTTTGTCGCCAAAGTAAGTGGTTCCAAACGAAGCTACAACAGAAAAGTCTCCAAACAACACGGTGGTGTTTTGTTCCTGATTTAATTTAGCGAATCAGTTGAGTGAATGATGTCGCCACCTACTGGCGTAACGAGACCACCTGTAGAAAACGTCATCGAGAAATTCCCGCCACTGCTGCATAGACTGACAGACTGACAGCCTGTCTGCAACGTGCAAACACAGACAATCAAACTTTTAGATCAACAACCATAATTTACTGTTGTATAATGTTCTTCTTCATTTTATTTTAAATATAAATATTGAAGTCTATAGGCTACATAAACGTAGTGGCCCTGGTTTCATACAAATGTTTTATATATTTAACACTCTGCTGGTGTTTTTGGCATGAGTGTGCATGTAATATTTCATTAAATTAGACTAGGGGCTTACTAAGAGAAAGGCATGGACTGCTCCAATGCAAAAGGTGAAGTCTGGTACTCCACAGCTGTAAGTGGAAGTGGGGAGTGAGGGACCGTGCCCTTTGACCCTGTGTGTGACCTCGTCCTGGTGTGTAGTGGAGTCCTTCTGTGAGTAAACACACACTTGGCCAACGGGAAGAGAGGATTTCCTCTGTTTAAACACTGTGTGTTAGAGTGTGTGTTCCAGGAGAGAGGAGACAGAAGCGAGGTCAGTGAAAGGGATGTACTGAGATTTTAACATTTTCACTGTTACTTTGCTTTCATCAAATGCCTCTAACAGGCTGAATAAATAATCTGTTTTATAATTGCGTACAGCAATATATCACCCATTTCCATTCACATAAAAGGATGGTGAGAATATGCAATTAGGCATACCAGTAAACAAGGAGAAACGGTGGAATGAAAAGAAAACTCATAAAGGCATGGATTTATCATGAACACAATGCAAATTGTTTGTGTGTGTGTGTGTGTGTGTGTGTGTGTGTGTGTGTGTGTGTGTGTGTGTGTGTGTGTGTGTGTGTGTGTGTGTGTGTGCTTAAGATAAAGTTTCAAATTACAATAGAATAAAATAATATAAACCAGTGCAATTAGATGATTTCAAAGAAACAGAACAGCTGCAGAAGGAGAGATAGAAAAATGTACACTTGTAAAATGCGCTTGCACAGAAATGTACATTTACAATTACATGAGGCATATAGTCCCGTCATTTCTGAAAGGAGCTGAGCTTTCAGCCCCATACTAACACACAGAAATCACCATGCTGTGATTTTCCTTAAGTAAAGAGTGTTTGTGTGTGTCAGGAACTGGTGTCTCTTTGAGTCTGTCTCTGGCTGTGTGAGATATGTTTCCTCTCCAGAGTGGAAGTGCATTATGTTCAGCTTTAGAGAGTGTGTGTAATGTGTTGACGTTTCTGCAAGCAGTGTGGACATTTCTGCAAGTAGTTTGTGACTAAACGGAATCCTAACCGAACATACAGCATGAAAGAAAGTCATTTAAAATATTTTTTAAAGTCATTAAAAAACGTATTTACATTGTTTGTGAGACCTCATTAAAGGTACATACACTGTAACAAAACTGTATGCATTTTGCTGAAGAACATTGTTTTGGTTGTGCTTTGGCTCTGCGTGACTGTGCGGATGAATATGACCCTTCACAATAGATAATGCTTTACAATGAACTCTGTTAGAGAGCTACATATGGCAATTTATCTTTCAATAAAAAATCTTATTCAGCTTTTGAGTTAAAAAAACACAGTTTCTGCATCGCTTTTACAACATTTTAATTCCCTCAGTTCTTGCCATCTCTGAGCCAATGTTGATTCTCGTTTTATTACGAGTTCTGTCACATTCTCTTTTTGCCAGTGGACTCTTCTCTGATTGTTCTTCAGATTGTTCACATGCACAGAAATATTTGCAGATACTGCTGTTGAAACATTTATTTTTTACCAAACAAGTCGGTGCAACATATGCACAGCAGATATATTTACATTGGACTAAACAAAAAAATGCTCACAAAAAAAACAGTAAACTGAAAAAGATTGAAGTGTTAACAATTAACCATTGAGGTGTTTGGCCATGTAGCACATGTATTGGCCAATTAGCTCATGTTGTTTTGAATGGCAATGTTTTGAAATGGCAAAGATGTGACTTTATGTCAGATTGTTGTGTCTTATGCAGAGAACCGTGTTCAGTGCATTTAAAAAGTGCCATTTTGAATTACAAAATGTGTGTAAAGCAGAAAATGTGTTTAGACTTTTGGAGACTTGAGAGGAGGTTTTGCTCTCTGTGTGTCAGTTTGAATAATTGTGCTGTGCATGTCATTTTAGCAATTGGACAAAAACTGTAAAATTTTGTTCATTTTGAGTAAAAATGTTACAGTGTACCTTTAAGAATATTACACTAAATACATCATTTGTGCTTATACAGTTATTACACTATATCATCCCATGCTGAATTTTCATTTCATTAGGTGTGTGTAACTCAGGTTCATGTGCAGCCCCTTGCATTCTCTGTCCCCCATCACCTCACTCTGAAGGTGTGGACTGCTCCAGATAAGATATGCGGACCAAACCACTCGGGCTTTGCGGACAGGGGAAGATTGGACAGCTGAGGTGGCAGCGCCAACAGGAAATGGCCTCCTTTGAAACAGGAAAAGGACGTGAAGAGTGTTTGTCAAAGGATACTGAGAGGATTGTTACATCAACTAAAGGAGCTTCTGTGTGTGTGTGTGTGTGTGTGTGTGTGTGTGTGTGTGTGTGTGTGTGTGTGTGTGTGTGTGTGTGTGTGTGTGTGTGTGTGTGTGTGTGTGTGTGTGTGTGTGTGTGCGCACTTGTTTCACCATTTGTAAAGGCCAGATTTCGGCAAATGTCCTGGCAAATGCAACTAATGTTTCACATCTAAAATTCAAGATGTATAGGGTTGCATATGCAAACACCCCAGATCCCCCACAGTCTTTACCTTTACCCAGACCATCTTATGCCTTATGGAATTGTATATTCTGCTTTATTTTGGAGTTATACCTGTGAAATACCTTTATTTATTACTTTTTGATAGACAGAATTCTACATTCAGAAAGTCTGCACACATTTCTTTGACATTTTCTGTACACCCGGTCAAACTTTTAATTTCAATTAATTTCTGGTCAGTTTTAATTTTTAATGTAAGTAGCAAACTACCTACTGGTTACAGAGGGCAGTATCGGAAGAAATGATACAACTAGGCTACTAGTTGACTCGAAACTGAAAAGACGCCATTTTATCGTGAGATCCCACCCCCTATGGGCGGGCTGAAAACATGCAGAACTAGCTCCTACTATTGGCTGTAGTCTCTAGGCTCTGGCTAAAAAAGCCTCAGATTACGCAAAATGACGATTTTTTGCGTCATCTGAGGTTTTTTTCCAGACACACAATACAGAAATCTCTCGTCTCAGGGGGACATGAGGGAGGGAAGCACGGTCATTTGAAAAAATTCTACTGGGTTTCTACTGATACTAGCTTAATGCTAATCGGTGAAGTATCACTTTAATAATAAGGAATAAAAATAGCCTGGCTTTCAATGAGCCAATCATTCCTTTCTGTTTGTCTTGCAATATAGTAATTCAGAACAAAACCACAGCAGTTTGGCATACTGTCTAATCTATTAGGGGGTTAATGTTTGGCTGGTTAGCGAGGGCAGGTTAGCCACTAACCTCTGGTTAGCTCCTGCTACACTTCCTGTACACAACAAACATGTTTCACCACTGTTGGCCATTCCAAAGTAGCCATACAGTACTAATTGACAAGCAACATCACAAATGTTTAATATCTGAGATAACATAATTAGATACTTTTTGGTAAGCTCCTAAAAGTATTTTTATTCTCTCAAATTCATAATGCTCTACATTTACATTTACTTTTGTTTCTTTACTTTGTCACTTTCTCTTCTTCCCTGTACTTCAATTCTCTCTCTTATCTCAGGAGAGCTACTCTTCGATCTTACCACAGAATGAAATGGACGGATTGACAGGGGATGAGTAGAAAAGGTGGTAGCTTGTCCTTCAACTGTGGGTGTGAAAAGCTGGATCAATAAAAAGGAAGAAAACTTGCTGTGCACTTCTTTCCATGTTCATCTTTGTACGCTTCAAATCACAGTGCATTACAAAAATATAGATTTTTTTTTTTTTAGAATTGCTATAATCCATTCTTTGGCGCACATATTGTGATACACTGATATATATGTATATATTGTGTTTTATTATGTAGCTATTTTTCTTGTCATGATGCTCAGAACTGATTATGGACTTAATGTTACATTAAAAAGAGAGTGTGAAAATGTGAAAAACACGTGTTTGTGTGTATGTGCCTGGGGTAGTGACCTATCACACGCTGTCTCTGATTGGCTGTGGCAGGGTTCTGCCGGGGTCTGTGTGAGGTGTCTGTGGAGGTGACTGCTCATCTCTGTGATTGGCTGATCCCCAGCAGCAGCTGTTCTAATATATAAAACTCAAAGTCCAACAGTCGCATGAAAATGCCTCCAGGGCATCTGTTTGTCAGACTCCACCGCACCCACTGGGCAAATGCAGCCTCGGTGTACTGGACACACTCACAGAGTTAACATTGTATTCAGGATGTGACTTTTGTTACAAAGACAAAGAACAAGAGGTTACACTGTGCTTTTTAAATTAAAAGAGAGATGCAGGATCACGGATTAGATCAAAAAGAGAATCAGTTACACACACACACACACACACACACACACACACACACACACACACACACACGGACACACACACACACACACACACACACACACACACACACACACACACACACACACACACAGACAGAAAGACAGCTGGATTTCCCTACAGTAGCCCAGCATGTATCATGATTAATAGATATAGTTTAGAGGTGTTTTTTTGGGGGGTAATTGCTGCTTTGCTTGAGTCAGGCATAGCTGACTATGAAGATTATAACACATTCCAACAATATAGCAAAGAATGCCAAAGTTTAGACTATACACCAAGCCAAGGTACAACTAAACTAGATTTTTGCATTGTATTAATAAAATGCGAGAGGTCCAAAACTTACCACCATACGGGGTTGTTGGTGGTTGCCAGGTTGTGGGTGATTCTGAGTGTTTTTTAGCAAGCTGCTGCATGGTTGCTAGGGTGTTCTGGGAGATTACTTACTGTCCCAACGCGAAAGAGTCCAATCCATCAGTCTCTTCTGAACCAGGGATCTCCTTCAATGCAAATCTATGGGGATTTTTTTGCCCGTTTCATCAAACACAATGTGAAAATAATAAATGACAAAAGTCTATTAATAATTATCTTTAATCTTAATCATCTTAATTTTGTTTTCTCCAGTTAATTGTTCTTGTTGTTTATGATACTCTAAAATAAATAGACCCTGAGTTCTAAAAAGGCTATACAAAAACACTTTTTAAATTTTATTTAGGTCCAGCTACAAATTTAATTTAATTTAATTTTATTTAATTTTATTTAATTTTATTTAATTTAATTTAATTTAATTTAATTTAATTTAATTTAATTTTATTTTATTTTATTTTATTTTATTTTATTTTATTTTATTTTATTTTATTTTATTTTATTTTATTTTATTTTATTTCAAAGGATAAAGACAGAAAGAGAGGAATATGGGACGATCACATCCCATGATTACCATCACAAAACATTTTCTGGACCCAATGACCTTTCCAGCATCTCCCCCTTTCTCTCTCACACACTCATACATACAATCACATCCCACAGGCACACTGCATACACAAACATTAACATACACTCAAACAGACAGATGCTCACAAACACGAATCTCACTCATTATTCTTTCGTTGCACACGCACACATATACTGTACACACACACACACACACACTAGGATGGTGTTCACAGCCCAGTGATAAAAGGATATTTGGAGAAAGGAGAGAAGGTTAGGCCACCCAGAAGAACAAAAGAGAAAGAGGGAAGAGAACGGAAAGAAGCAGAGGATTTGAAACAGCTCTCGAATCAAAGCAATGCTGCCTCAGTAACACACATTCTGCCTCACATATACACATGTATCCTTCTCTCTCTCTCTCTCTCTCTCTCTCTCTCTCTCTCTCTCTCTCTCTCTCTCTCTCTCTCTCTCTCTCACACACACACACACACACACACACACACACACACACACACACACACACACAAATGCAGAGGTAGCATGTGACCACTTTTATCTTCTGGCTATATCTTTTTCAGTCTCTGATTTCTCTTTTGTGTCCTTCCAACTTTTGTCTTCTTTTGGGAGAGTTTATGTATCTGTTATCCACTTGGCACTAGTTCTGTACCACGGCTGAGATCCACAGGACTGCTTTTGTTAACATTTTGGATTAATACCTTTATGTTCATAATGTAGGCACATTATGAACTTTTAGACATCACACTTTGACTAGGGAATTAGGGTAAAACAACATTCTATGTCAGTTAACATACTGCCTCATTTAAAATTAGAGTCTCAATGATATACGAATGTGTGTGTGGAACATGAGTACAATTAAATGATACATATGTGCTTTTGTACATAAGAGATTTATAAAGTTCTAAGAACTTTTCCTCTAAATGTCTTCCATAAGGTAACATTGATTGTCAATTTAGCCAACATGTAACAAAATGTTTCAACAGCGCCCTCTGTTGATGTTCACTTTCATTTGCTAGACTATAATATTTCCACATGGCCATTTTTAAAGAAAGAAATAAGAGAGTAAGAAAGAAAGAAACTATCGGAACTTTTATGAAAAAAGGCAGAAGGAGAAACCATCTAAAAAGAAACTGACTAACATGCCCAAGTCAGCCAAGACTCCAAAACAGTCAAGTGCAAAAGTAATTGGCCATTTGTGAAAACTTTGTGCTGTTGTTTAATGCATTCAATTAGATATCGGTGTCAGCTCTCTTGGGAGACTGGAGCGCATGTGTATTTTTAGCTTTAATTAAACACATATCAATGCTACTCTCACCCTCTCTCAGGGAAATAATGAGAGAAGCGTCCCTCAGAGAGATAGTATTGCTGTTTTAGGCATTCTGAGATCCCTCTGGGCCAACAGGAGAACTGCCATACAGTTCCTGTGTCCTCTCTGATCAATAGTATTGATCAGGTTTATGCTAATAGGTAAGGAATGAATAATGGGCGAGGCTGCTTGGATCTGCTATGCAAGCAACTATACAGAATAGAGCTGAGTAACTTGCCTACACAAGTTTACATAACTGCAGAACTTCGCGGATAGCAGTGAAAAGCAGTTAAAACTTTACTTTTACTAAAGGTACCTAAACATAAAAACTTTATTCTTTGTTCACAACTTGTTTAATCTCAGTGACAAAACAGTGACACATTAAAGTTCCTATTTATGGTAAAATTCAGGGGTGTGTGTGTGTGTGTGTGTGCGTGTGTATATATACATAGGCCTACATGCAGTATGGTCACACTGGTCACAATGGTCTGATTCTCACTATTATTAACTATGACTTTTGCCTCAATAAACTCCTAATTACTACTACTACTACTACTATGGTCGTTCATGTCGAGTGCGACAAACTGCTTCCCGTTTTGAGCGTCTCTCTTCCAGAAATGACTTGTAGGCCTCCTGAGAGTCCCCGCGGCCGTTGTTAATTGCTGCATGCCAGTTGGGTCTGTCATTTGCAAGTGCCTCCCAGTTGTCCAGGTTGATGGAGAAGGCCTGAAGATCCCTCTTAATGACGTCTTTAAAACATAGATGGGGCGACCATGTTTGCGGGGGGCATTTGCCAGCTCGCCATATAGCAAGATTTTTGGGAGGCGGGTGTCATTCATTCGATAAATATGCCCAGTCCAACGGAAGTGGCGTTCACGAAGGATGGTGTACAGGTCACTGGAACCAGTTCTCTCAAGTATGACAGAGTTTGGCACATGGTCCTTCCAGCATACACCCAGTATGGAGCGAAGGCAGCAAAAATGGAAGGCGTTGAGGCGATGTTCGTGTATGTTGTCCATGTCTCACTTGCATATAGTAAGGTGCTAAGTACACATGCATGGTATACACAAACTTTGAAGAGCAATGAGAGGTTCTTGTTGTGCCAGACACGCTTGCTCAATTTTCCAAACATTGATGATGCCTTCCCAATGCGCATGTCAAGCTCTGTGTCGAGGTAATTGTTGTTTGATACTGTGGAACCCAGGTAGGTGAATTTGTCTACCACAGATAGACATGTGTTGTTAATGTATACTGTAAGGTTTAGGGTTGCAGGTTGGGCAAGGATAACTATCTTTTTAAGACTAATCTGCAAACCAAACTCTAGACATGCAGCGGCAAAAGATGAGCAGAATAGTTGTAGATCTGCCTCTGAGTGGGCAACAAAGGCAGCATCATCAGCATAAAGCAGCTCACGTACCGGAACATGGCGTTCTTTAGTCTTTGCCTGCAGTCTGGCCAGATTGAAAAGTTTTCCTGAGCTGCGGGTGTGTAGAAGGATACCCGACTCATCAGGGGAGGCACAGCGTAGTAGGGCAGAGAAGAAAATTCCGAAGAGGGTAGGAGCAAGGACACATCCCTGCTTTACCCCACACCTTATCTGGAACTCGTCAGAGCGAGTGCCTTCAGACTGTACAGCTGCCTTCATGCCCTCATGAAACTCAGTGATCACCTTCAGTAACTTTGGAGGGCACCAAGTTTTTGTAGGATGAGGAAAAGTTCAGATCGACTAACGTAGTCAAAAGCCTTGGTCAAGTCTACAAACACCAAGAACAGAGGTTTATGCTGTTCAATACACTTTTCCTGTAGTTGACGAACACAGAACACCATGTCTGCTATGGAGCAGCCAGCACGAAACCCACACTGACTTTCAGGGAGGATACGGTCAGCAAGGATTTGTAGACGTGGTAGAATAGTGCGAGCAAATATCTTGCCAGCAAGACTGAGCAGAGATATTCCTCTGAAGTTGTTACAGTCTGCACGGTCCCCCTTGTTTTTATAGATGGTGATAATGTTGGCATATCTAAGGACATCTGGGAGATATCCACTGTTCCAGCACATCACAACCAGATGATGTAGGACAGAGGCAAGAACATCACCGCCTGCCTTATAAGCCTCAGAGGGGAGGCCGTAAGCTCCGGGAGACTTGTTATTTTTCAGTGCTTTAATTGCAGATTTGACTTCCTCAATGGCAATCTCTGCATCCAGATCAGACATAGGGGGGAGCTCAGGAACAGCAGCAGTTATTGCCAGTGTGTTGGCTGTGACAGGCTGAGCATAGAGAAGGCTGTAGTGCTCTGCCCATCTCGCCAATTGAGATTCCAAATCGGTCAGAAGTTCGCGTGATAGGGAACAGAGTGGAGATGATTTTTTATGGACTGGGCCCAAGGCTTCTTTCAGACCTTCAAAGACACCTCGGATGTTTCCAGTGGATGCACTTGACTCAATACGGTCACACAGTGTGCTCCAGTAAGCCTCCATGGCTGTGCGAGTGACCCGTTGGACATTGCGGCATGCCTACTTCAATGCTGCCTTATTTGAGCGAGTGTTATGCTGCAGGTAGGACAGTCTGGCTGAACGCTTAGAGTCAATTGCAGGTAGGAGCAGTCTGGCATGGGTTTTGAACCAGTCAGGCTGGGATCTGGATCGCTTTCCAAAGATGGAGAATGCAGCCTTTGTGGTAACAGAGTGGAAGTGCTGCCAGGCAGCCGTGATGTCCGCATGAGGAGGTGAGGAGTCAAAGCTGGAAGCAAGTAGTTCCTGGAACGCATGATGCGACACAGGAGCATGGGTTGCAGAAACATCCAGACGAGGAGTAGGCTTGGGCCTGGCGTAATGAAACTTGCTTGGGACCATCCTTAGTTTGCAACGTAGAAGGGCATGATCAGTGTCACAATCTGCTGAGTGCATTGATCGGCAGTGTGTTACTTCTTCAAATGCTCACGCTTCACTAGTACATGGTCAAGTTGGTGCCAGCATTCATTCATGTTGCCATATCCATGGATTCCCAGAATGTCACTAGAGTTAGCACCCACTCGGGCATTAAAGTCACCAAGGATCATCAAACGTTTGGTTGGGGGGGGGGGGGGGGGGGTCTTCTGAACAATGGAGCTCAGTTGATTGTAGAATGATTCCTTTACATCTAGATCAGAAGTCAGTGTAGGGGCGTAAGTGGCTATGATTGTAACTGGGCCACAGTTTGTGTGCAGGCGCAGTGAGGGGAGACATGAGGAGATTGGCACAGGTTTTTCCACTGAGGACAGGAGATGGATGCTGGAGGTGTATGCGACAGTTGCAGGATGACGACCTGGTCACGCCTGCCGTACACGCGAACCTTGCCGAGCAACGACAGCACTCTTAAGGACAGAGTGCTCCCGAGTTGCCAGTCGTGGAGGCTGAATGTTAGACATCATAATGGAGAGATGAGGTGCTCATAGTAGAGAGCGCCCGGGCAAAAATTAAGTGAAAGGATGCGTGCCCAGGTCAAACTTCCACCTCTGGACTCAATGCTACAGATTCCAACGGAACACAGGTGTGTGACGGTTGGTGTAGTTATGAGTTGCCCCGCAGTGACCAGCTGACTAGGTCTATTGCCCCGTGACCATTGGCGAGGTGCTCTTCTGCTCACCGGGCGGCTGAGACAGACCGACTCAGGTGCTGTGACAGCAAATGCGCTCTGATACTCAGCATACCAGCCCCTGCTGCCGGACAAGCAGGGTGGACTGGGTTTCGTTTGGTCTCTCGCCTTTGACCTGTCTGGCTTGCTTGAAGCTACCAGGGGTACAAGGCCCTCGCCAGCTTAGCTCTCAGGGTCATTGGGACACACAAGCTGTTCCGCCACGACAAGGCACCAGTCCATGGAACAGAAACTGCTCATGAATAGTTAGTAAGGTAGTTGTTCAGTGTTGGGTATGATTAAAGGATGTTGAATATTGTTATGCATAATAAGGCATTAATATGTGCTTTATACAGGTAAGTACTAATAGCCAATATCCTAGTAATACGCATGCCGATAAGCTAGTGAGAATTGGACCCTAAACTAAAGTCTTTATATATTACACCATAATTATGTTCTTGAATGATTTTAATTATTGGATAATGTATAGTCAAAAGGTATGGACCTGAGGCATTTTTTCTGCTTGTTATATATTACCATTGAAATGTTTCTAGACCCTACTTACTACTGCAGTGCTGTCACACTTATTCATTTTAATACCACTAATGTTAGTATGTGCAGCTATTAAGACAAAACAGACACACTGATTTAGAAAGACAAGAAAAACAGGATAAGTCTGACAACAGAAAGGGAAGTTTATTTTGGTTGCGAAATGCGTCATTCAATTAAACCATCATTACATTCATATACAAGACATACCACTGAAGTCTCAAAGGAGAAATATATAAGCTGGCTTGAAATAGAAAGTATCTTTATAATTCGTGTTTATTTATAATAGAAAGTATCTTTATAATTCATGTTTTTCTGTCATATGAAATGGCACATGTTAATGCTATAATCCTGCATTCAGAATTGGTTCTATTTGGGAAATTTCATGCACATTGAAATTAAACAAATAAAATCTTAAACTTTCAATATTTCCATTAATATTGCAAGTTTAAGCTTTGTTTAATTTCAATGTGCATGAAATTTTCCAAATCAGTAGGACCAATTCTGAATGCAGGATTATAGACTTGATCATAATGGTCATTGATTTAGCATTAACGTGCCATTTCATATGACGGAAAAACGAATTATAAAGATACTGAAACAGACAAAAAAGACAATATATTACAGAATGTTTAATAAAGACTGCAGATAGTATTTCATTGGGCACAATTGTGCATTTTGGTATAGATTACAAAACCATCAGATCTAGATAAACTTCTATTTGTTTAGCTTGTGCCATTAAAATCTGCTGTTAAATGATCTGAAATGAAACTCTGCTTTACAAACATAGATAACACAGATTTATAGCTATTATCTATCATTTCATATTTTTTTTTATTTCCTATATAGTTCTTATAACATAAGATAGGAGTTCAATTGATAACCTCTTCCATTTTCTATTCATCTGAAGAATTGTCTTGATATGATATTCAAAGTTGTAATTATTAAAGCATTAGTAAATGAAACAGGTTTATCAAAAGCACTCCCATTCGAAACATCAAGCATAATATTATTGAAACAGTGTTTGAACAGAAACAGACTTGTGATCAGGTGTAAATGAGTGCTGTCTACATTGGCTTCAGTCATAATCAGAATAAATAGTAATATTCATTGCTGACACGTACATTCATCACAACACAGTGCTCTCTGATTGGTTGGTGTGATTGGTGACCATAGCAAACAAAAGAATCTCACAATATCAATGTAAAACACAACGTTACAAAAGAGAAATAGATCGGTCCAATGCCTCCACAATATCGACTCGATGTTACGTGTTTCTTTTCTGTGTGTACCTTTGCAGGAAACACAAGCAGATGATACACAATGCCCTAAAATAACTATAACCAGGTTGATCAAAATTGCAAAAACCCTGCAAAAGGATCAACTTTACTTCACACAGCATTTCATTTAGTGGAAATATATGTATTCATCCATATTTACAAGGACAACCATCCAAAGTATGCAGGTACCTCGCCCAGCACTATCACCGGTTGTCTTTGTTAACATGTATGAATTGTATAATGTGCATATGGCTGTTGTACTGTAAATACGTTCAGATGTAGTGCCTCTAACATAAAACAATCAAAAAAAAAAAAAAAAAGCTGAATTAAGTTATTTTAGGTTAATGAGCACACACATAAGACAACAATAAATATTTTACACCCAGAATGCTTGTGCTGGCCTCTGCTTCAGGTCAGTTAGAAGTTGAGTGTCTCTGACATCATCTTCCACCAATCCATGAGCTCCTCCTTCTCTTCCTCCTTCCTCTCTTCCAGCGACTCCAGCTCAAAATCCAGCTGAGGTTGAAAGAAATTGGAGACATGAGAAAAGGGAAATGAGATATTATGAGAAGAGGAAGAGAAAAGAGGGTCTGTGTTTACCCGTGTAGCAGGGCTGTGGGGAACAGCTACTTTCTTGACCACAGTGAGGTATCCAGATGCAGATGCTGATACTTTGTAGTTACCAGGAGCCAACAAGCGCCAGTAATCGCCATCCTTAGCTAAAGAAAAAAAGAATGAGAGTGATTTAACTTCCAAATAAAGTGGCAAACAATGGCCACAAGAGGGCAGACCTACACACAATTGTTTTCAGCAGAAACCAAGCTGGGTTGTAGAGTTCATGTCATAAATGAGAAATGTGTATTTTTTTTCCGTTTTTTTCTTTAAACAAAACTTTCTTATATAAGAGCTTAATTTGCAGAGACATTAAATATATAAAAAATTGTAGGCAGAATTCACTGACAGGTTAAAAACCAATGTATAAATTATTTGTGTATGTATATATTATTAAAAAGTTTGGAAACATTTATATTTTTAATGATTTTGAAAGAAGTCTCTTATGCTCATCAAGTCTGCATTTATTTGATCAAAAACACTGAAAAAACAGTAATATTGTGAAAAATTATTACGATTTAAAATAATGGTTTTCTATTTTTAATATACTTTAAAATACTATTACTTCTGTGATGCAAAGCTGAATTTACAGCATCTTTACTCCAGTCTTTAGTGTCACATGAACCTTTTTTTTTTTACTTTTGTGAAGTTTGGGGTCAGGGGTATTTTTTTCTATATTATCTTTAATATAAAAAATAAATGTTAATATTAAAAAAAATTTAATTAAAAAATAAATGTTGCAGAATTCATCAATTATGAAAAAACTTCAATGTCAGCTGTAAAGTGGCTCTAGTAGTGTCATTATTCAGCTCAAGTCATTTCAATGTGAATTCAGTTCAGTTCAATAGTGTCAATGCCGCAAAGTTAATCAATTATGAAAAAATAATGAAATATATACTGTATATACAGTGCTATGCATAAGTTTAGACACCCATGCTAAAGTTGACTAAAAAGAGGAATAAAAAATCATCTTTTGGAAATTGAACTTAATGCCTTAATTTAAAAAATTAGGAAAAATCCAACCTTTAAGGACGCCAATTTTCTTTGTGAATGAATAATGTATCATAAATAAATAAATGTTCTTCCTTAAAATACAGGGTGCATAAGTCTGGACACCCCTATGTTAAATTCCCATAGAGGCAGGCAGATTTTTATTTTTAAAGGCCAGTTACTTCATGGATCCAGGATACTATGCATCCTGATAAAGATAAAGGCCTTTGGAATTAAAATAGCCCCACATCATCACATAGCCTTCACCATACCTAGAGATTGGCATGGTTTTATTTCAGTTAGCCTAATAGCTAGTTTGATTTGCATTGAGAGATGATCTTATGGAAAGTACTCCATGCCAATCTCTAGGTATGGTGAAGGCTATGTGATGATGTGGGGCTATTTTAATTCCAAAGGCCAAGGGAACTTTATCAGGATGCATAGTATCCTGGATCCATGAAGTAACTGGCCTTTAAAAATAAAAATCTGCCTGCCTCTATGGGAATTTAACATAGGGGTGTCCAAACTTATGCACCCTGTATTTTAAGGAAGAACATTTATTTATTTACGATACATTATTCATTCACAAAGAAAATTGGTGTCCTTAAAGGTTGGATTTTTCCTAATTTTTTAAATTAAGGCATTAAGTTCAGTTTCCAAAAGATGATTTTTTATTCCTCTTTTTAGTCAACTTTAGTATGGGTGTCTAAACTTATGCATAGCACTGTAGTTATAAATTCTGTATAATGATGCTAGTGGTGCCTAGCCTTTAAATGAATATTAAATTGCTGTGTGTGTGTGTGTGTGTGTACCTGTGGTGATATCGTGGTCGATTCCTTCAACGGAAATAGAAGCGTTTGAAATGGGGTTTCCTTGGAGATCACGAACAAATCCTGCTACTCCTCTGTGAACCTGCGAAGGACATGAGGGATCAAAAAGGATGAAAAAATACCCCCTTCTAATCCTGACTCATGAGTCTGAGCTTTCCAGAAAACAAAACAACTCTCTCCTCCTGTGAGCACTAGGCATGTGAAAGCAAAGTTTTGGGGTGTACCTGCTCTATATAGCTGACCAGTGAGTTGCGGTTCTGGTCCCAGTACTGCTTGAGTGAGTCCTCAGGAGGAAACTTATCACAGCTCAGCTCCAGAGTGATCTCAAAACAATTACTGCTCAGATAGTTGAAGTCCTGCATACCTGACAGAGAGAGAAAAAAAGAAACATCAAGGGTTGACAACAGACAGCGAGTGCCATTTTTCTTGGTGATTTTGTATTTGTAGCTAACATGCACAACATGGCCAAAAGTATGCGGACACCCAAACACCCACTTATATAAGCTTGTTGCACATTTAATTTCAAAACCATCTGCATTAATCCCCCTTTGCTGCTATAAAAGCTTCCACTCTTCCAGGAAATTGTTCCACTCAATTTTGAAACATGGCTGTGGGGATTTGAAAGAAGAACATCAGCATGGTCAGCATGCTTGAGTTGGTGTTCCAATTAATCCCAAAGATGTTCAGGTCATGCTATCAGACCTTCCCCAGACTGCTAATTTGAAAGCCAGCTTTTGACAAATTAATTCCCATGCCTTTTTCATGGCATTTCTATAAATTTACAAGTTTCCTTTCAACTAAATAAAGCTGTAAACTTATAATATACCTCCATCTTGATCTCTTGAAAAGTTTAACCGTTTAAAAGTTTCCTTTGCAAATCTGGTATTAGACCTTCTGCCTTTAGCATTTATGAAATAAATGTCCTGAGTAAGTACATTAACCCATGGCATCATATAATATACGCATGTCCTGATTTTGCTGAGTTAGACGTGTTCCTGGGTCAACATATTTTGTTGATCCTGGAACAACTTTCCTGTCTGAAAATGTAATGCTAACCATATCCCTACCCCTAAACCTAACCCTACCCATAAGTTATCCCTAAAAACAGAGGGAAATGATAGGTAACACTGAATGCATTATGATGCATAAGCACCTAACCCTGGTTGTATGCCTCAACTTGACATAAACTTTAAAGTTGTCCCTCAAATCTGATTGGTTAATATGAATGTTGTTCCAGGATCAATAAAGATGCTGATCCAGGAACATATTGTACCTGGTAAAATCAGGATCTGCCATTTAGTACAGTGGGATCCAAACTGAAAATCTGGCATTTAACACATTTTTAATAACTAATAATTTGTGTTGTATACAATTATATATCATTTTTAATAAAGATGTACTACTCTGCACTATTTCTAGGTCACTGAACTCCTTTATACAGATATTCTGATGTACAGCACAAGTAGTACAGACACCAGATGAGTGATTTTCTGAAGTTGTGTATTGTACCTCCAGGCACGCTGTACCAGGCTCCTCCATTAGTGATGCCCTCTGTGAAACTAGAGTCATCATCATTCTTGCGACATGGCGGCCGGTTTGGGTCAGACATCACTGGGTTATAGCTGGAGTAGGCCTTAGCCAAAGTCTTAAACACCAGATCATCTGGACTAGCACTATATTCATGAGTAGAACCTGATGGACAAACAGAAAAGACACAGTTCTGTCATTACCATATCAATTACATTACAAAGACCCAATCAAATTTCATGATAAATGTTCCTGGTTTAATTCTATGTGTAACATAGGAAGAGGAAGAAGACGAGGTGAGGCAACGCAGATCTAATAGCAGCGTAACTTTATTTACAAAAAGCAAAAGCAAATAATCCACAAACAAAAATGCAATGTAACTGTGTGCTACGGCACAGGCAACACCAGACAATGAGTGAATGAAACTGAGGGCATTATATATACACAACTAACCAAGGATCAAAACAAGCAACAGGTGTGTGAAATCAATCAAATAATAAGTAACCATGACAACCAGAGATAATGGCAACAGAAAGGAAATACAGGAAATAATGAAGACAAACTAAAAGTCCTTGAAAATGAAACTGAACCCACCACAAAACGTGAAGGATGAAGGATGATTCATGTGTAAGGAAATTTTCTAAAACCAATTAGTACAAAGGTTAAATAATAGTTTAATTATGTTAAATGATGGAAAAAGGTGTGTAATGGTTAGGATTACTGTGTAGTAATTATATTAGATTTATTTATATTACAGATGTAACATAAGTAACGTAATGAGTAACAATCTTCAAATGTTAAAAAAAAATTTTATTAGTAATGGCTGTTTCTATTTGAATATATTTTAAAATGTAATGTATTCCTGTGACGTCAATGCTGAATTTCAGTGTCACATGATCCTTCAGAAATCATTCTAATATGATTATTTGCTGCTCAAGAAACATTCCTTTTATTATCAGTGTTGAAAACAGTTGTGCTGCTTAATATTTTTGTGGAAATCATGATACAGTTTTTTTCAGCATTATTTGATTAATAGAAAGTACAAAACAACAGCATTTATTTGAAATAGAAACAATGTAACAATCTAAAAGTCCCTTTTGATCAATTTATTGCATTGCTAAATAAAAGTATTCATTTCTTTTTTTTAATCTAACTGACAAAACTTTTGAATTGAATTAAATGCATTTTATTATTATATTATATTATTTTATATTATATTATAAGCTCACTTAAAGAATAATAATATATACTGTATATTCTATATAAGTTTGTATGTTTTTTTTTGTGTATAATACTGTATATGTGTGGTTACTCACCACTGCGTGTCTCATCATATGGGTAGTTGGCCACCACGTCTCCTCCATGCAGATTGGCTGACAGGACAAATGGAATGTCTATAATCCAGTGAATGACAGCCTTAGTTTCTGGTGCGAGCTGTAACATACACAGGTCCAATCATTCATTTTACCAGCCCAAAAACCACTGATTCTCTTCCTAGATGTGTAACACTACTTATACCATGCTGCAATTTTTGACAAATAGTTGATCAAACCCTCTCTCACCTTGGTGTTTTCATCCACAGCTTTCTTCAGGTTTTTCAGGAGGTGATTGTTGGATCCTCCCTCTCTTTCGTTCATGTAGACGATGCGATCAAGATCTGGAAAGTTGCGGTTCAGATCAATCCCCTGAGCGTTGCTGCGGCCCACAAACCAGTCCTTCATCTCACCAGACTGCACATATATATTATAAAAAATAATGCCATTAGCAGAATTATCACAATCATTAAAAACATGATTTAAAAAATAATAAGCTCTCTATTTTAAGTACTACGTAAGTAAAATTTGTCCCAAACGTGCATTCTTACGCTTATGCTATTTTTAAAAATAATCTTTTTGCAGCTTTTTCCATACCAGTAAAGTACATACAAGGACTTTTAAGGTACTTTTTTGGTGTTTTGTGTTTGTTTTTTTGAGGCTTGACAGCCACAGTCACAATCAATTGTTTTATGGAAAAGAGCTGTGTAAAGACATGGTAAAATGTCTCTTTTTGTGTCCCACAAAGAAGAAAAAAAAAAGAAGTTTTGTGAGTTTGGAATGAAATTAAGCTGCATACATATAATGCCTAAATTTGTGCGTGTGTGTTAAGAAAATAATATATATAATACCTCACCAAAGCTGCATTGTATTTGATAAATATTATAGTACAAACTAATAATGTGAAATATTTTTCTTTCTTTTTTTCATTTCAGAAATCATTCTAATGTGCTGATTTTGCGCTCAAGAAACTTTATTTTTTATTATCAACGTTGATTTTTTCAAATATTTTTTTATAATAATTTATATTTATAAGAAATTTAGAAGACAGATTTTATTAAAACTATTTTTAGAAAATAACTTTTATTACAAAAAAGTATTTATACGTTTCTAAGTATATTTTCTCTATTTTAAAGTTGGTGTTACTCCCTGCTGAAAAACTTTAGCTGGTTTAAGTTGGTTTAGCTGGTCTCCTCCAATATAGTATTCAAGATAAATAGTGCCCACAACCCCTCAAAAAAGCCAACAGAAGTTCTGACATAAAACACAGGTGAAAGTTAAACAGACTGAGATATGGAGACTAAACTTCAGACTGTGGTGTGGAGGAAATCACTTGTCATTTTGCAGACGCTTCAGGAAATGCCAGAGTCTTGTAAAGTGAGTTTGGCTGAAGGAGGAAGTCTGAATACAACCGTTACAACTGTTTAAAGGTACAAACAAAACCCATATCAATGACACAAGCCTTTATCTTATCTGTGACCTCTATCATCCTCTCTGTCCTACTGAAATCATTTTCTAAAGAAATCTGCATAAAATATGCACTATATAAAATATGCAACCTTTGTGCTTTTAGTTGCCAGGACAGGACTTTCCATCCACCTCTGAAACGATCACAAAAGCCCAGAGACGACGCATGTTTGCTTTGTGGTCAGCACAGACATTTATTACTTCTGAAGCAGTAAAGCAGTGTGGTGAACCACATCCCAGCGAGGTGTTTAATAATCTCTTGGTTTCCCCTCAACAAACGTGAAACTAAAATTCCAGGGGCCTCATGAATAAAATATGTCAATTGTGTCTTGAAATGTCAAAGCCCACACTTGTGTAAGTACAGGCTGCAGAAGCATGTGGTAAACCACAGAAGTGTTATGAAATCAGCACCCATGCATTCTGACAAAACAACTATCTGCTAAAAGATGTTGAACACCAGACTAGTCAACCGGTGATACCTGAAAACTCAAAATACTGTACAGCCAGGGCTTACTGTAGCAGCTTCGTCTGTCTTGTTCCATAGTTCTAAATATGATTCTGTCCATCACATACAGTTTATAGAGTTACAATTGCATTCTAGATTTTAGATTCTTCTTTTATTGTGTAAGTTGTGTGTGTGTGTTTACCTGTGAGGCTGCTTTCTCGAAGCCGTCAGGATTCATGGAGGGCATGATGTGAATGCGTGTGGAGTGGATCAGGTCGATAATGGTGTCGTTGCCCTCCTGGTACTCATTACAGAGATACTGAGCCAGATAGATGAGCAGCTCTCGGCCCACGGCCTCATTACCGTGCATGTTCCCGATGTACTTAAACTCCGGCTCACCTGTCACACAGAAACATACACAGTTAATGACATGAGTCTGTATGCACATTAACTGACACAAATAACAACTAAACGATGCTTTGGCAGTTATTTTAAGCTTTATTTTTTAAAAAGTGAGTTGTATGCTTAAATAGTTATTGACAGCTACGTCATCGATATGTACATGTCAAAAACAACACCAACAGTCTATTACCAATGGATCAAATCACAGATCACAGTCCATAATTTAGCAGTTATTACATACATTTTATTATCTTGGTACTGGGTTAGAACGAATAGAGAGATTCACACATAGAGAGAAAAATAAACACTGAACTTAAACTTTAACCTAAATTCAATTGCATTACATTCAATAAATAATAAAATACTATATTAATAAATAATATATTTTAAGCTTTTAAATTATAAAAAGACTTTACTAAGGACAAATTTATCCCATTACACTGTTGATTTCAAAAACTGAAACAAATATGTCCTAAGAACGTTTTGCTAACGTTCCCATTAAGTTATAAAACTTTTAGCTTTCAACTGAATGTTGAAAAATGTTGCATATGCAAACATCAAGAGAACAATCCATCCTTAAAACATTATGGCAACATTACTTTTGAATGCTCTGAAAAACATTCTGAAACAAGAAATTACAAAAACATTAAACGAACGTCCAACGGAGAAAAAAAAAGTTCCATGAACAATGTATAAATAACGTTTTTGTGCTAGTATTTTTTTTAAAGACCAGATAAGTTTGAATAAATGTTCCATTAATGTTACTGGAAGACTGTTCCTCCATAACTATGAAAGAACCATGACAGAACGTTCTGAGAATGTTCCCTGTTAGCAGGGTTAATACAAGGATTCGGCTGATCAGAAAATATCAGGAAAAAAAAATACACCGCAAATCACAAAATAAAAAGTCAACCATTTCAAAAATGATCCGAAATCAACGCAACAAAGACACATATTTAAAATATCTACATAATTAAATAATATTTAAATTTACTTGTCTATTTCCAAAAAATAGAGCCTGAAATTCTTTAAAGACTGCGTCATTTCTACCCTGGGAGGTCAAACTAAATATTTTATGAGCTGTTTTATTTTCTATTCATTTTATATGAGATGTTGGACTTCCTCTTGGTTATTTAATGTTCTCTTCAGCACTCCTTCAAAAGCAATCCCTTTAATTAGTCCAGACTCAAGACATAGTCATATTTGTTTACATGAATGACCTTGGTCCCCTTGTTTATAGAGTGATTATTGTCTAGGTTGTGGATTTACTGAGAAGTATTCCTAGAGATGTACACCTAACCAGATGTCAAGATTAACACACACACATTAAGACAGAGAGAAAGAGAGGACATTAATCTAAATAACATTCATAATGCTTGATTGACTGAACAGATGTAGTAATGATAGCCTACACGTGTCCGTAAATATTTGTAAAGAGAAGTGCAGCTGAAAAAATATATGCATAAATATTCACAACAAGCACAAATATTCATTTCAAACCTATGGACCTATATTCTCAAACATACAATCATCCTTATTATTAAATTTTTTTTTGCAGAGAGCAAATAACAAATAACGTGAGTTCACGAGAGCGCCACGACACATGCGCGAGAACTGAGAAGATGACGCTCACGATCATTTGATGGGAAAGTGTGAAAGGTAAGCCATTCATTTTGCAGCATTGGTAAGGCACTTTTACGTTTCTCACGATTCGGACATCCAGGAAATACACACTTTAGAATCATTTTAAACACTACATCGAGACCCATCTGCGTCATCTTCTCAGTTCTCGCGCACGCGTCGTGGCGCTCTCGTGAACTCACTCAGAGGCCCACACAGAAGAAAATGAATAGTTGAATAAAGTCGTTATTTTTTTTTTTTTTTGCGTACAAAAAGTATTCTCATCGCTTGATAAACTTAAGGTTGAGCCACTGTAGTCACATGGACTATTTTAACAATGTCTTTACTAACTTTTCTGGGCCGGCAGATGCAATTGCCTAGCAGCCTATGAAGGAGTGAGACAGCTCTCATATATTCTCAACTTTCATCAAAAATATCTTAATTTGTGTTACGAAGATGAACGAAAGTCTTACGGGGTTGGAACAACATGAGGGTGAGTTATTACTGACAGAATTTTCATTTTTGGGTGAACTATCCCTTTAACCCTAAATTCCAAAGCTCTGATTAATACTGTAGTGCCGATACTTCCATTTAGTGTATCCAGAAAAGCGTCTCTGTGCATAAGAAAAACTGGGTGTGCCATATTTATTGTCAGATTAATGTGCAAAAAAACCCCGACCCAGGATATCACTAACTTTACAGAATAGACTGGGCTGATGTGTAAAACTATACTCAGGCTCGCCACATAACCATAATACTATAGGCCTATATAAAAAACAACTCAGGGCTCAACATTAAGCCTTTTCGGTGCTTGTCCTTGAGCATTTTTCCCTAATCGTTTTAAATATATACTTCATCTTTCATTTTAAATTCTTAAATTTGATCAATAAATTAAATTGGAATAATAAGACTCTATATGGCTGTTACCAATCAAGTTAATTAATTACAACTGTATTAAATAATGTTATGAGATTGTTTTAAATATTTGTTGAATATACAAATATTAAATATTAGAATGATAGCCTACTTTTAAACACGAAACTAAACCACCAGTAGGGGGCGGCAGGTGACCGTCTTAATGAGTGAGTTATTGAGTCATTTATTTAAATGATTCGTTCAAACGGCTGAATCGTTCAGGAATGAGGCAGTTTATTAATGGGTCATTTCATCTTTGACTCAACCAATTCGTTCAAAGCCCTGAATCATTCAGTAATTCAGTTATGTGTTCCGGTGAGATGCGCTGTTATCTTTGTTTGGAACTATGTTTGCTGCACAAATAGAACAAAAACAGTCAATATTGTGTCTAAAATGTAAGTGACTTGATATTAATTACTTGTTTATTGAACTGTCATATGAAATCAGTATCACATTTTCAATCGTGATGGTATTCAGCACTCGTGGTCGTGTGATGTTGCTTAGTTAAAGGGGTGGTATAATGCTCTTTTCACAAGATGTAAAATAAGTCTCTGATGTCCCCAGAGTGTGTATGTGAAGTTTTAGCTCAAAATACCCCACAGATATTTTTAAATAACATGTTAAAATTGTCACTTTTTAAGGGTGAGCAAAAATGCACAGTTTTTGTGTCTGTCCATTTAAATGCAAATGAGCAATTTCACTGGAGTAATGGCTGGTGAAAATTCAGCTTTGCCATCAACGGAATAAATTACATTTTAAAATAAAATAGCAAGCAGTTATTTCAAATTTTAATATTCCAAATAAATGCAGTCCTGGTTAGCAAGAAACCTCTTAAAAACATTATAATACCTGACCAACACCACATTTCTCAACAGTAGTTTACATTACAGTTACAGTAACATATATGTGCATGTATAAAGACACCAGCTAGACATTTAACCATAAGTTCTCTACAGTCTCACTAGTACAAAACACATATTCTATTTCACTAAACCCAGTGCAAACATGGGCTCAGGTAATGTCCTTGGAGCTTTCCAGAATCCTCTCTATTATTACACAATGTCCTGACCCATTTAAATCCTCCCTAACAATTTTGTGCTCAAACTCGAGCACTAACATAGGCAAACACATTTCATCCCTCAGGTAACAAAAGCACAAATCATCAAGAGGCCAGGAAAGGACACTTGGCGTTTTTTCTTTGGTAATCTCAGAAACACGAGCTTCTGAGAACTATTCTGCCTGATAAGCTCATGATACTGACTATTTGTTGTGATGAAGACGAAGAGTTTACATGCCATTGCGCTGTAAACATTATATAAGCACTTTACATAGCGCATGTGCTCTGAAATAGATAATAATAAACAGACCTGTGTAGAAAAACCAACACACCTAAACAAAGACATACAGTATTGAATGCACATTTGATTGCCATGCACACAGATTGGAAGCAGATGGAAGCGCTGTTTTATTCAGCAGGGGTCCTTGCAGGCTCTGGCCTTTTTATAGCCGTCCATTTCATTGCCTCCCCTGAACATCTAAATATTCTACATCTCGCAATTAAAGAGAAGCATGTGTGGAATATCCACAGCGTGTGTGTGTTCAGGCTCCTAAATAAGGACGTATGTCCCTGTCACATTTACAACCAGCCTTTGAAGCTCCAACTACTTCAAAATTAAATTACTACCAAACTCTTTCACAGATGTTAAAGTCAAAGCAAAGTATTCCCAGGCCTGTCCACAGGAAATGTGCGTCTGAATGTGCTATGTGTGTGTGTGTGTGTGTGTGTGTGTGTGTGTGTGTGTGTGAGAGAGAGAGAGACTGAGAGAGAGAAAGTGAAGGTGTTTTCAGTTTTTGTTTGGTTTTTCTTTTAACATATATGACAGGATGTGCTGTGTAACTTTCATTAAGTGTTTTTTAATATATTTTATATCAACTGATATAAGGAATGCAATAATACAGTAAATGGTTTTCCAATTGCCCACACCTAAGATAAAATCTAGACTAAATCTATGAGCTACTGCTTGACATTTGTCATTCATGTTATTAATAAACAACCTAGATATAAAATATATATAAATTATATTCAAAGGCATGGATGAGCGTCTGATAATATATAAATATACATATATATATATATATATATATATATATATATATATATATATATATATATATATATATAATTTTTTATTATAACCAGTGATACTTTTTTCAGAATTTTTTGATGAATAAAAAATAAAAAATAAACAACATTTATTTAAAACAGAAATATTCTGTAACAACATACACTACCATTCAAAAGTTCGGGGTCAGTCATTTTTTTTCTTTCTTTATTTGAAAAAAAAAAATTATACTTTTATCCAGCAATGATGTGCTAAATTGATAAAAAGTTATAGTAAAGATTTATATTGTTATAAAAGATTTATATTTTGAATAAATGCTGTTCTTTTTAGTAATGTAAATTTCATTTTGTTCATGAATTTTCATTGTCCAAACCATTTTTGCACCCCTACTCCCATCAGGTGGGCGAAAGGCTTTTATCAAAGATAACCACAAAAAGTGTGAAATCCTACACAGATTGTGAAGAACAAACTTTCCCTTTCTTATGAAACGGTTATATATTTGTGTCTTATCCGAACAAAGCAAAGCTGTCTTGATAGGGGTGATGAGAAAATCATCTGCTGTACAGATGAGGTGAGGTGCGGGCAGCAGGGGAGGGAAAACTGCTAATCTATCAATGAAAAAGCCAAACAAAAAGGGTAAAATAACACATTTCTAAGCCATACAGCCTACATCACCTCCCTCTCTCTCTCTCTCTCTAAACATATTCTGTAACATCAACACCATCCCCCCACATACTTATCTCATATATTATTTCCACTCTTTGTATCGGTGTCCTACTCCCTTTATCCATCTTTCTTTCTTCTCTTTCATATTTTCAATATGTCAATAGAAAGAAAAGAACTGTTAGACATCATATGTTAACCTCCTTTAGGACAATTCCTCAAGAAGACAAACATTTAAAGACACAGCATTCTGTTTCTAGCTTTGTGATTTGTGTATGCTTGCATCTGTTTTTAAGACAAATCTATAAAAGTCTAAATGTAATGACATGGGTAAGAAATCAGCGTTCATCAAAGGCTTGCTAAAAGGATATCATGCTTGCAACTATCTGCCTCAAATAAACTTCTTGAATAAAGATTCAATGTCACAGACAAACTTATAAAACAGATCATAATTCCTTCGGAAGCAAATGTAAGATGTAAATTGGGTCTTGCAGTGAAATAAATATATACCATTAGGGCTGATGATAAATTAGAGTAAATAACAGTTGTTCTCATAAATGTACACTGATAAAAAATGATTTTGTGGTGAAGTAAATACTACAGAAAAAAAGAATAAAAAAAACCCTAAGTAAATTCTATATTAGAACTCAATTCAAGCGTGTACAAATGAAAGCGTAAATACCAACGTTATAAATTAAGTCAAATTACTCAACTTTTCTGATACTGGTGTTCCCATCATGCACTGGGCCTTGAATAATTAATGAGGTTGATTTTTCCAGCTGTATTTACACTGTTTTATCATTGCTTTTGTTGTTAGGATTAGTAACTTGCCATTTTGTGACATTTCGAGTTCATTTTCTACTCAAAATTACATCAAATGTTACTGTAATTGTGTATTGTCTACCAAGTATAGAGGTCTCTGCGTTCACATGGGGCGCAACCTCTGATCCGTAGATATGGTGTCTCACACAATATCTATTGCATTAATTACTTATCTATTGATATTTTACTAGATAGTTTATTTCAATGTTATATTGTTTGAGTGAAATGTATTGCAAAGGAAGCTTCAAGTAAATAGATATTACTCAACCTTCTACTAGCCAAGTTAAAATGACTTATTTTCTTTGTTACTTTCACTTAACTTAGTTAAGTAGAGTTTACTTAATTCCATATGTGAAATATTCGTGCAAAAACTTGCCAAAGAAAAATTAAGTGAATTTTGCTTTTTTTTTTTTTTTTTTGTGTATGGAGTAATCTCAACGCAATCAAAAATTTTGAAAGTTTTAATTATATATACCCTTCAGGCTGCATTTATTGTATCAAAATACAGTAATACTGTGAAATATTATTACAATATAAAATAACTTTTTTATTTTTTATATATTTTAAAATGTAATTTATTCATTTGATGGGAAAGCTGAATTTTCAGCAGCCATTACTTCAGAAATTCCTTTAAAAATCCTTCTAATTTACTAATTTGGTGATCAAGAAACATTTCTTATTATTATCAATGTTGAAAACAGTTGTGCTGCTTAATATTTTTTGTGCAATCTCTGATAGTTTTTTTTTCAGGATTTTTTGATAAATAGAAAGTTTATAATAGATAATTGAAATAGATAAATCTTTATAACATTATAAATGTCTTTTTTGCCAATATTGATCAATTGAATTCATCCTTGCTGAAGTGCATTTAGATTTAATAAGATGTTTTATGCCACGGCAGTGATCTGCTCTTGTCTTTCATATTAATAGATCAGCCTGTGTTTCACTCAAGTGATGTTTAATATTTTTACAGTTAAAAGGTAGTTCCAGTCTTCTAATCTTACTGGCCAAGTGCTGTTCCAATAACAGAGTAATATACAGTCTGTGATCGGTCCAGAAGGAGGAGTGCGTGGGTTTTTGGAGCATCAGCTTTGGTTTCTTTTAAAACTTGAAGGAAAAATATTCAAAGTAAATAACGAAATTATGTCTGAAACATAACTTGAAGGCATCAAGACACTCTTTCTATTCAATTTGTTAATATCTCATATTAAAATTTAAAAATTCAATAAAGATATGTTTAACTGCAAGTTTGTTGCTATTAATTATGGCTGCATCAAAATGATCAAGTGCATTTCTTTCATCCTTAGAATCCAGATTTGATTTGAACAACTTTTATTCCACACTAGAACAGCATTAGTTTTACTGGAACTCCTCCTGCTGCCCTTTCACATTCTCTCTCTCTCGCTCCGTGTTGGCCTGAGAGACACATTGAGAGAACAGAGAGACCAAAGATTTGAGAAATGCAGTGCCTTAGAGAGCAGAAACTGCTGCCTCATCTTCATGAGAAGAAAACAAAGAGGAAGGGAGAAAGGGATTTTATTCTAATCTTCATCTGACCACATGATACCAAAACTCACATTATCACTTTACATAACATGAAAGACTCTCTTCCGCTCTATAACCTCAAACATCCCAACTGAAACCTCAGATATAATTGAAATATTCTGTATACATTTAGTTTTGATTCCATTCTTTCTTAAATCCTGTCCTTTCTACTAAACCCATCCATCCGTGAATCCATCAATTCAATCAGTCAGGAAATGTGTGCTCTTGACGCAAGCCTATTACCTCTTAAAGACATACACAAACAGAACCAGAAACGTCAGAGACGCGCTGCTTTCCATGCTATGTTGACCAAAGGGGATCATTAATTCAAGAAAAATGATTCAGCACAGTGCACACGTCTGCAGTGGAAACACACACACATTTCCCAAACGGTCAGGGCCACGTATGACATAACAATAATATCACTGCAGAGACCGGGGGGAGATAAAAAATATTTAAAGAAAAGGTTTGATTTAGAAACAGAATGCCACATGATTGTACAAAGACTAAACTGTAGTTCTGTCTAAGTTAACCATAAAAATAGAGGGAGAGAAAACAGATGTGGAATCCCTCTAGGATGTATTATTAATGAACTTTCGCTCTCTGGAAGATACCACTTTCATCACAAACCTACGCAAAAAGAGAGAGCTTTGTCTGCTTCAGTTATGCTCTTATTTTTCTGGACAATTAATATGTACAATCCAGTGGGGAAAAAGTGTAGATAGAACTTATGGGCAATATATATATATTTACAGTATATATATATATATATATATATATATATATATTTTTTTTTTTTTTTTTTTTTTTAACACTACAATAGGTGTAAAAATAGGTGTATCATGCAATTAATAATTATAAATAAATCAAATTTACTACAATGACTGCATTTCAATGGGACTGACCATGAGAAAACCAATGGGAAAACCAAGGGATGTGTCTCTCTAATGCTTTTAAAAGTCATGGAATACCAATGTGCATTTGTGGAAAGTGCATTAAAAAAATATGCATAATGCAATATTTACATTAATATATAGGACACACTTGATCAGTTCGAAAAGCTTAAGACAGACACCCCCTCCCCTTGAAAGAAGGCAGTGAAAAGGCCAGATCTTATCAAACGTGTATTCGGCAAGCTAATGGATGAATGTGTGTATCTGGTATAGGTGTTGTTGTCACTTGCTAACTCAGCAGAGCACCAGATGGCCTGTTTCTCGGCACTTCCCGGCCCCCGTGGCAGACGGCATTGCGTGCTAATTCTTCCACTCATCCTCTTCCTCATCTGACTGAGCAGAGGGAAGCGCATGGCTCATGGTGCTAAGCTGATCTGTCTCCAGGGCAACAGCTATTTCTGCCCAGACGTAACACTCAACTCTAGCAGAGCCGCCTCTCTTTGATATCCCATTCTCTCGCATCTGTACACTGCCGCTACTGCTGCTGCTGAGGTGAGGGTGGGGCTGGAAACTCATCTGGTAGCAATAAAAGACTTAATGCAATGAGTCATATCTACGCAAACACACATACAGAGAGCCAACCATACTATTTAAGGAACCGGGGCCCTACCTTAAGGATAAAGGTTCTTACTGCTCCTACTGCTCTCACTCACACACACACACACACACACACACACACACACACACACACACACACACACACACACACACACACACACACACACACACACACACATACAAACATAAATGAACACACGTGTTCCTTCACTCTCTCACACACATAAATATATACACATAGAACTTCACATCAGCTCAAGACTGTGAATCAGCTATGCTTAGTCAACATATAAATTTTAATGTGTAAATAATAGAAATCCAATGCGTGACTTCAGCATTTTCAAAGTAAATGAAATATCCTGTGTCTTTTTTTAATACATGTCCAGGGACTAGCTAGAAATGAGCTGTAATAGCTAAACTGGCATACACAGAAATGTTGGTCACTTTACAATAAAGTTCAATTAGTGAATCCTTTGGGTATCATGATGACAGTGAACAATTTTCCAGCATTTATTAATCTGTTATTAATTGACAATTAGTTATTAGATTATAATAGATTATTTATTACTATTAATACTATTTTATTATTGGTTAAAGGGGTGTTTTTATTTTATTTTATAATCTTTTTATTAATTAAAGATTTTTTTCATCCTTGCTTATATTTTTTCATTTATTTATTCAACTTTAAATGTTAATAATACATTAGTATATGTAGAAATTAACATTAACCTATATTAATAAATGCTTTAACAGTATCATTAATTGTTCATCGTTCATGTTCTATCCAATACATTTAACTAATGTTAATAAACAACTTTAATATAATCAGAATAAAGTAAATTATAGGGTAAAGAAATTGACGATTATACACCAGTCAACATCACAGAAATTTTACTAGAAACTCTAATAGTATAAATTGTATAAATCTGTATAAACATTAAAAAAAAGTGTTTCATGGACAGAGATAGGCCTAAGCTATACATGTAATAACATACTTTACTGAGTCTAAGTAAACAAGTACTGGGACCAGAACATAGCCTACATTATCATAAAATCAACACTCTTAAATAATGAATGCATCTCTATGGTTTCAGTGTGAGGTGTTCATTAATTAGCTTAATCCGCCAACCTAATTCCAGACTTTAAATGGAAAAGATCCAAAATCCAAATAGAGCACACTTAATGAGCTAATTAGTATACACAGCTTCGGATCAAGGATTTAAAACCATAGTAGCCAACACAGGACTACAAAACACAAACTAAATGTTAGTGTTAATATTACTTTAGTTTCATGTTTAAGCTCAAACCTTAACTTCCAGTGCAACAATTTAGAAAATGGCAGCGTAGGCCTACCATGCAAGCTCTGCATATGATATGTGCACAGCAAAAATACTGATTTTATTCCAAGGCTCTCTAGAATCTGATTGGTCAGTAACTACAATCAGCAATCAGACATTTCTTAATAATTACCGTTGTCCAAGCCAACATATTACTGCCCCTCATTTGTGCAACCTCCTTCATTGTTGTATTCAGTCTCTATTCAAGAGGCTAATAAACTAATATAAACGATATATATATATAATCAATATATTTATTCATTTGGTAAGAAGCCATGCAATAAACCGTGTGTAAATGAGTCTGTAATTGATCTGCAATCACAGATCCAGCCACCTTTGCAAAATGGCGTCCACGCGCACAGTGAGCTGCTGTCATCATCTCTGAGAGCGCGCGCACAGGCACACATCAAAGCGCTCCTGCGCGTCACAGCGAGCAGAGATACATCAATGCGATGATGTATGAAAAACTTGCAAAATTATTAAATGTGACAGTGCACACCAATGTGAAAATGCAAAATAGTTTCTAATGCAGAATGTTGATTTTCAACCTTAAATACATTTGAGCATTTACATTTTAAAATCATAAATTTCAATGGCCATTCAGTGGATGGATGCCTCACTGGAGCAGATTGTTTTCACCTCATTTATGAACCTTTCATTTTAAGAACCTAATTTGTCGTCTGCAAGAGGTTAAAAGGTGAAATACATTTTAAAGGGGATTTAATAGGAAGGAGTGACTGTCATTTGAGAATCCCTTTTATTGATTTGTTATTGATTAATGGCCTGATCTAATTTCATGTAGAATGGATAAACATGGCACACAAAGGAAAATGCCTGCTTATCCTGCTCCAAAGAGCTTCATTGGTTATGCTATGGCGGTCTTCTTATTATAATCTGGCATAATTAATAATCATCTCTCACCAGGCTCATGGATGCCAGGGTTGTCGCTCATCTCCAGGACGAGCAGCTCTCGGCCCTCGGAACTCTCCCCGACCGTGTAGATGCGGGTGATGGAGGGGCACTGCAGCCACACGGACACCAGGGCTTTCCGCATCTCCTCATATCGGTGGTACTCAAACGAGATACCTCCATCCCCCGCAGCATCCCCGCCCGAGGCCAGGGCCAGCATCAGCAGAGCCCCGCAAAACACCGCCGCCGTCATCACTCCCGAAACACTCGACACTTCTCTCTCTCTCTTCACGTATTTCTATTCTGTCTCTCTTAGCACTGCTGTCTGTCTTAATTTTCTATCCAGTCTTTTTCGTTTGCTGTGTCGTGCCCCGTACGGAACCGCAGAACTGATGCGTGGGCGCGAGTCCTGACTACCTGTTTAGCCGCGGGGACGCGCTTGAGATAGCGAACGTGCAGCGCGAAGCCGCTGAAAGCTCAAGATTACACACGCGAAATGGGTGAACGCGCACGGTGCTACCCCTGCAGGGGCGTGGCTTATGTATGACGAAGGGTCCTACGGTTTTTCCAATAGCCATATTTAAGTAAAAGTATATACCTTAATGGATATTGACTATAGTACATCTGTATTAAAATATATATATATATATATATATATATATATATATATATATATATATAAAATAAGTATTAAAGTAGCATATATCAAAAGTGCAGGTAAATTCTATAAACATGGCACAGCTGATTATAGCTGAGTGAAGAGTTGCTGGAGTCTGTGTTAATACGTTAAAATATTTACAAACATTAAAAGGATTGATTGTTCACCAAAAAAAAAAAAAAAAAAAAAAAAGTATATATATATATATGAAAAACTGTCATCATTTAGCCTACTCATTCTCATGTTGATATAAATATGTATGAATTTCTTTTTCTGCAGAACATAAATTAGTCCTGGCTTTAATCTTTGTAAATAATAGTTTTATAAATAAAAACTATTTATTTTTATATTTAAAAATTAACTTAGGCCTACCCTAACAATAACCTATATTTATTAATATACGACAACGACTAATGTGTCTGTGGTAAAGTCATAAACTCCTAATTCAATAGCCTTTATACTGTCATTATTTTGTATGTTGAAATTTCATACTTGTGAAATTTAAAATGCATTGTTTACATGAAGAAGTTTAAGTATCATTAGCTACTGCAGAAACTGGTAGTAGCCAAATCTGCAGCCACTAGGGTCATAGACTATGACACAAATCAGTTCATGGCCATATTCATAATCATTTACTTTATGATAATGTCTCTAGAGGCATCACTAGATCTTCTGATATAAAATAAACACACAAAAAACAAAGAAATATATACTAATATAACTATAAGCTGCAATTATATAATGAAGGGAGATACATTTTTAATACCCTTACAAAAAAAGTTAGTAGGCCTACTGTCTAGTCTCATAGTGCATGTAGCCTACCTACCAGATGGTAATAACATGCATAGTACATAGCCTATAGCATGACACTGGCTATTTACATGGTACTCGTGGTAAGTCCATGGTAATTTTTGTAACTATGTTGCATGTGTAATGTAAAGTGTGAAGAGTGTAGGTGTGGTAAGTTTTTGGAAACAGTGATAAAAAACTGTTACGATCTAGCGCGCCCCCTGCTGCCCACCCACCCATCCACCAACTTTTCAGGTGGTGGTCCCCTACTTCCAGCTTCAGTGGTTCACTTGCAGTCTCGAGCATGACATGGCGATTTAAGTTAAATTACATTTTACTTAAAAAATGCGTCTCACTACCCTGCCTCTCATGTTTTTAAACACAAAAACGCATTCTGTGTGATTCAATCAGTATGAATGACCCCTTTACTAGTTAGGTCTGCTTCTCGAGATTCAGATTCGTGATTTGCGAAATAAATCATTAAGAACTCCTTGCGACCCGGGTTGACAGATTCAGAAGAACCGAATCGATTAATTTGTCTTTGGCATCGCATCACACAAACGCAGAACAAAGAAATATGAACTAGCATAAATACAAACTGCAACTACATAATGAAAGAAACAGAGATTTTGTTCGAAACCCTTCACAAAAAGGAGAGATTCAAAGGAACCGAATTGATCGAAAGATTCAATCGAAAATCTTTTCTAGAAAAGCTTTTTGTGCTGTTATTATTGTATTTATTTTTGCTGTGTAGTGGCAAATATCATTAAAATGTGGAGAACGTTTTAAAAGTAAACTATTCATTTTCAATAAAAATATTTATAGGCTACAAGTAAAGCAGAAATTTCCCAAAATTTTACTCAATGACAGTTATGAAGTATTTGTACTTCATTACTCTAACTCTGTGGACTTATGTACATTAAGGATAAAGAGATCATCTACCAACTCTATATGACACCTTACATACTGTAATATGTGACTGCGACTGTCTGTCTACCTCATATAATACTTTACATATACCGGTATGTAGTATATTTTGTTTTGAAACTGTCTACCCACCACATATGGCACTACACATTACAGTATGTATATCCTGGACTGTCTAGCTCCTCATATGACACAATACATATTGTAATAATATGTATATTTTGTTGTAGGACTGTACTGTAATATGACACTTGACTTGTACAATGATCAGTGATGGGGATTGTACAATTGTGATGAAAACACATAGGGATAGTGTTTGAGAGCTCTCACTGTTCTTCTACTAGAGCACAACCACAGAGTCAGCGTTTCTGTTACTTTGTTTTTATTAAGTTGTCTTCAAATTAACAAGCAAACACCTCAATTATCTCTTTTTTTCCCCAAATCCCTTCCAAGCCGTATTTATATGCCATGGTTTGTCACTGATGAAAGTTATAAAATCTTTACAGGAATTTTGCAAAAAATCAAGAAAGGCAACAAAGCAAAAAAAAAAAAAAAAGCCATTATAAAAATAAGATTTTAAAATATTGTGTCATTGTTAAGGTGAAAGTAAAGTGCTTTTGAGGAATGATGTTTTCATTACTTAAGACAGATGAATGTTTATAATAATTGAGAGCACAGAACGCAGGCTGCCATCCTTTCATTCCTAACAACCAGTCCGTTGGAGTATTGTGATCGGTTGGTTTAATGATGTTTGTGGGGGGGTGTTTTCCCTTTTCAAAGGCACATTGCTGTAAGAAGCTGGCATTGATATGAATCCATTCAGTCCAATTTTAAATACTTTACAGTGAGTGTGTGCAGGGGGAGGCAATGCAAAAGCATCAGACCAACCAAATCCCACACAAGAGTCCATGAGAGATAGATCATTCTAGATGATGATGAACCATCAGTGTATGTGAGAGAAATCTCTGTCAATCAGTCGCTCTTCACAGCTTTATGATGTGCGTAATGTTTGTTAAACTGGGAATCGGTGTTGAAAAGTCTGTCCCACCAGGTGAATGTAGATCCATAGTTGCCAACAAAATTCATGTGGTGGAAGTCATGGAAACGAGCTCCAGCATAGAATGGAATCAAATGCAGGGGGTTCAGAGGAATGTCGTAACCACTAAAGAGAGAACAAAAGAAGGAACGTCAAAGAACAAAACACATACAAACTATAAAGATAAATGACATGATCAAAAAAGTATTATAAAATATTTTTACCAGGACTTTCCACACAAAATATAGTTTAATCATATAAAAATCCTAGAATTACTGTTATAGCCAAACTTGTAAATTAGATACATACATACACATACTTCTAGTCATGTAGTGTATCAAATGAATACATTTGTAATATAGCGTTGCAGTAAGTTATTATCAGCATCACAGTGTTGACATTATCAAATGTACTGATCCAGACCATGGCACGTCCACATTCAATTGCATTGTGCGTCCTGAGCTCACCTGTGAACATCAATGGTTTCAAGCAGCCGGAAAGTGACCCAGGCCCAGAGCAAAATCATGTGATTGCAGAAGACCATGATGCCAATGAAGAATCCAGCACCCAGAATCAAAGTCTCAGCAGGGTGGGCATACTCTGCCTGCATGCCAAATGGAGACTAACATACATACAATGAAAAATATGGTAGATCAACTATCATTATTAATTCAATTCAAATTCAATTCAAAATTCAAATTCAAAATTAAAATTAAATGAAGACAAAGAGGAAATAAAAATTAAGAGTTAAGGCATGTTCACACCAAGAACTATAGCTATAAAGATAACGATAACTATATTAGCGTCCACGCTGATGGATAAAAAAAGGTTGTGTTTATAGGCATGTGATGCATGCTCAAGCTCTATAGAGAGCAACAAGGGCGCAGCCATCTTTAGAATATTGTCTTTTAACTTCCGTTTTTGCGGTCGTGTATATTTATATGGCATTGCTGTCCAGGAGTAATTCGCATTTGAAGTGGATTTACTTAATGTAAAGTTAACGAAAGTTGTCATGAGGATTGTAATGTTTAAAGCAGATGTCTTAACAAATGTCAGTAGACCGGGAAGATTTTAAAACGAGCCGTTCATTCATAAATACGCGAGATCGCTGTGAAAATACAGACCGGAAGACAAAAGACAACGAGCGCGGCGCTGAAAAGGGGCGGGGCTACATAAGGTCTATAAAGCAGGATAGATTCTGATTGACAACCAGGGAAAAAAAATCCTGGTTTCACTTTATTTTGATGGTCCCTTAAACACGTTCTGTTGACTATAAGTAACATTACACCTACATGTCTACTAACTCTGTTAGTAGAGTATTAGTAGACTGGTAGGGTTAGAATAAGTTGACATGTACTTGCAAAGTTGCTTATAGTCATTAGAATGTCTTTTGGGGAGCATCATAATAAAGAGTTAGCAGATATTAACCAGACAGTCTACTAATACTCTAATGAGAGTAAGATGACATGTAGTTGCAAAGTTACTTATAGTCAACAGAATGTTGAAAGTGTTACCAAAATCCTTGTGAAAGTTATTCTAACCATATTGTTTCTCTGTGCCGTTGTTATATTTGTGGTGTGGACTCTCTTTTATATTTAGAAAGATTTTTAGAACTATACTTTAATCATTACTGTTATAGGTATCGTGTAAACAGGCCTTCAGCAAATATATATATATATATATATATATAGATTGAAAATATGAATTATAATACAATGTAAAACTAACAGAAAAGAACATGTAATAGTACTTCTGCAAGCCTATCTTGGCTGTCTTATAGTTTCCCTTCATCTGCACATTGTGTGTGTATTTGTGAGAATGCGAGTAACTTACAGTGAAGTCATGATGGACTTTATGAATGTACTTGTAGATTCTGCGATGATGTAGGGCTCGGTGGAGGAAGTAATGCCATGTGTCCTCAATTACTGCACAACCAAAACACTGAGCCATATAAATTTTAATGTGTAAATAATAGAAATCCAATGCGTGACTTCAGCATTTTCAAAGTAAATGAAATATCCTGTGTCTTTTTTTAATACATGTCCAGGGACTAGCTAGAAATGAGCTGTAATAGCTAAACTGGCATACACAGAAATGTTGGTCACTTTACAATAAAGTTCAATTAGTGAATCCTTTGGGTATCATGATGACAGTGAACAATTTTCCAGCATTTATTAATCTGTTATTAATTGACAATTAGTTATTAGATTATAATAGATTATTTATTACTATTAATACTATTTTATTATTGGTTAAAGGGGTGTTTTTATTTTATTTTATAATCTTTTTATTAATTAAAGATTTTTTTCATCCTTGCTTATATTTTTTCATTTATTTATTCAACTTTAAATGTTAATAATACATTAGTATATGTAGAAATTAACATTAACCTATATTAATAAATGCTTTAACAGTATCATTAATTGTTCATCGTTCATGTTCTATCCAATACATTTAACTAATGTTAATAAACAACTTTAATATAATCAGAATAAAGTAAATTATAGGGTAAAGAAATTGACGATTATACACCAGTCAACATCACAGAAATTTTACTAGAAACTCTAATAGTATAAATTGTATAAATCTGTATAAACATTAAAAAAAAGTGTTTCATGGACAGAGATAGGCCTAAGCTATACATGTAATAACATACTTTACTGAGTCTAAGTAAACAAGTACTGGGACCAGAACATAGCCTACATTATCATAAAATCAACACTCTTAAATAATGAATGCATCTCTATGGTTTCAGTGTGAGGTGTTCATTAATTAGCTTAATCCGCCAACCTAATTCCAGACTTTAAATGGAAAAGATCCAAAATCCAAATAGAGCACACTTAATGAGCTAATTAGTATACACAGCTTCGGATCAAGGATTTAAAACCATAGTAGCCAACACAGGACTACAAAACACAAACTAAATGTTAGTGTTAATATTACTTTAGTTTCATGTTTAAGCTCAAACCTTAACTTCCAGTGCAACAATTTAGAAAATGGCAGCGTAGGCCTACCATGCAAGCTCTGCATATGATATGTGCACAGCAAAAATACTGATTTTATTCCAAGGCTCTCTAGAATCTGATTGGTCAGTAACTACAATCAGCAATCAGACATTTCTTAATAATTACCGTTGTCCAAGCCAACATATTACTGCCCCTCATTTGTGCAACCTCCTTCATTGTTGTATTCAGTCTCTATTCAAGAGGCTAATAAACTAATATAAACGATATATATATATAATCAATATATTTATTCATTTGGTAAGAAGCCATGCAATAAACCGTGTGTAAATGAGTCTGTAATTGATCTGCAATCACAGATCCAGCCACCTTTGCAAAATGGCGTCCACGCGCACAGTGAGCTGCTGTCATCATCTCTGAGAGCGCGCGCACAGGCACACATCAAAGCGCTCCTGCGCGTCACAGCGAGCAGAGATACATCAATGCGATGATGTATGAAAAACTTGCAAAATTATTAAATGTGACAGTGCACACCAATGTGAAAATGCAAAATAGTTTCTAATGCAGAATGTTGATTTTCAACCTTAAATACATTTGAGCATTTACATTTTAAAATCATAAATTTCAATGGCCATTCAGTGGATGGATGCCTCACTGGAGCAGATTGTTTTCACCTCATTTATGAACCTTTCATTTTAAGAACCTAATTTGTCGTCTGCAAGAGGTTAAAAGGTGAAATACATTTTAAAGGGGATTTAATAGGAAGGAGTGACTGTCATTTGAGAATCCCTTTTATTGATTTGTTATTGATTAATGGCCTGATCTAATTTCATGTAGAATGGATAAACATGGCACACAAAGGAAAATGCCTGCTTATCCTGCTCCAAAGAGCTTCATTGGTTATGCTATGGCGGTCTTCTTATTATAATCTGGCATAATTAATAATCATCTCTCACCAGGCTCATGGATGCCAGGGTTGTCGCTCATCTCCAGGACGAGCAGCTCTCGGCCCTCGGAACTCTCCCCGACCGTGTAGATGCGGGTGATGGAGGGGCACTGCAGCCACACGGACACCAGGGCTTTCCGCATCTCCTCATATCGGTGGTACTCAAACGAGATACCTCCATCCCCCGCAGCATCCCCGCCCGAGGCCAGGGCCAGCATCAGCAGAGCCCCGCAAAACACCGCCGCCGTCATCACTCCCGAAACACTCGACACTTCTCTCTCTCTCTTCACGTATTTCTATTCTGTCTCTCTTAGCACTGCTGTCTGTCTTAATTTTCTATCCAGTCTTTTTCGTTTGCTGTGTCGTGCCCCGTACGGAACCGCAGAACTGATGCGTGGGCGCGAGTCCTGACTACCTGTTTAGCCGCGGGGACGCGCTTGAGATAGCGAACGTGCAGCGCGAAGCCGCTGAAAGCTCAAGATTACACACGCGAAATGGGTGAACGCGCACGGTGCTACCCCTGCAGGGGCGTGGCTTATGTATGACGAAGGGTCCTACGGTTTTTCCAATAGCCATATTTAAGTAAAAGTATATACCTTAATGGATATTGACTATAGTACATCTGTATTAAAATATATATATATATATATATATATATATATATATATATATATATATAAAATAAGTATTAAAGTAGCATATATCAAAAGTGCAGGTAAATTCTATAAACATGGCACAGCTGATTATAGCTGAGTGAAGAGTTGCTGGAGTCTGTGTTAATACGTTAAAATATTTACAAACATTAAAAGGATTGATTGTTCACCAAAAAAAAAAAAAAAAAAAAAAAAGTATATATATATATATGAAAAACTGTCATCATTTAGCCTACTCATTCTCATGTTGATATAAATATGTATGAATTTCTTTTTCTGCAGAACATAAATTAGTCCTGGCTTTAATCTTTGTAAATAATAGTTTTATAAATAAAAACTATTTATTTTTATATTTAAAAATTAACTTAGGCCTACCCTAACAATAACCTATATTTATTAATATACGACAACGACTAATGTGTCTGTGGTAAAGTCATAAACTCCTAATTCAATAGCCTTTATACTGTCATTATTTTGTATGTTGAAATTTCATACTTGTGAAATTTAAAATGCATTGTTTACATGAAGAAGTTTAAGTATCATTAGCTACTGCAGAAACTGGTAGTAGCCAAATCTGCAGCCACTAGGGTCATAGACTATGACACAAATCAGTTCATGGCCATATTCATAATCATTTACTTTATGATAATGTCTCTAGAGGCATCACTAGATCTTCTGATATAAAATAAACACACAAAAAACAAAGAAATATATACTAATATAACTATAAGCTGCAATTATATAATGAAGGGAGATACATTTTTAATACCCTTACAAAAAAAGTTAGTAGGCCTACTGTCTAGTCTCATAGTGCATGTAGCCTACCTACCAGATGGTAATAACATGCATAGTACATAGCCTATAGCATGACACTGGCTATTTACATGGTACTCGTGGTAAGTCCATGGTAATTTTTGTAACTATGTTGCATGTGTAATGTAAAGTGTGAAGAGTGTAGGTGTGGTAAGTTTTTGGAAACAGTGATAAAAAACTGTTACGATCTAGCGCGCCCCCTGCTGCCCACCCACCCATCCACCAACTTTTCAGGTGGTGGTCCCCTACTTCCAGCTTCAGTGGTTCACTTGCAGTCTCGAGCATGACATGGCGATTTAAGTTAAATTACATTTTACTTAAAAAATGCGTCTCACTACCCTGCCTCTCATGTTTTTAAACACAAAAACGCATTCTGTGTGATTCAATCAGTATGAATGACCCCTTTACTAGTTAGGTCTGCTTCTCGAGATTCAGATTCGTGATTTGCGAAATAAATCATTAAGAACTCCTTGCGACCCGGGTTGACAGATTCAGAAGAACCGAATCGATTAATTTGTCTTTGGCATCGCATCACACAAACGCAGAACAAAGAAATATGAACTAGCATAAATACAAACTGCAACTACATAATGAAAGAAACAGAGATTTTGTTCGAAACCCTTCACAAAAAGGAGAGATTCAAAGGAACCGAATTGATCGAAAGATTCAATCGAAAATCTTTTCTAGAAAAGCTTTTTGTGCTGTTATTATTGTATTTATTTTTGCTGTGTAGTGGCAAATATCATTAAAATGTGGAGAACGTTTTAAAAGTAAACTATTCATTTTCAATAAAAATATTTATAGGCTACAAGTAAAGCAGAAATTTCCCAAAATTTTACTCAATGACAGTTATGAAGTATTTGTACTTCATTACTCTAACTCTGTGGACTTATGTACATTAAGGATAAAGAGATCATCTACCAACTCTATATGACACCTTACATACTGTAATATGTGACTGCGACTGTCTGTCTACCTCATATAATACTTTACATATACCGGTATGTAGTATATTTTGTTTTGAAACTGTCTACCCACCACATATGGCACTACACATTACAGTATGTATATCCTGGACTGTCTAGCTCCTCATATGACACAATACATATTGTAATAATATGTATATTTTGTTGTAGGACTGTACTGTAATATGACACTTGACTTGTACAATGATCAGTGATGGGGATTGTACAATTGTGATGAAAACACATAGGGATAGTGTTTGAGAGCTCTCACTGTTCTTCTACTAGAGCACAACCACAGAGTCAGCGTTTCTGTTACTTTGTTTTTATTAAGTTGTCTTCAAATTAACAAGCAAACACCTCAATTATCTCTTTTTTTCCCCAAATCCCTTCCAAGCCGTATTTATATGCCATGGTTTGTCACTGATGAAAGTTATAAAATCTTTACAGGAATTTTGCAAAAAATCAAGAAAGGCAACAAAGCAAAAAAAAAAAAAAAAGCCATTATAAAAATAAGATTTTAAAATATTGTGTCATTGTTAAGGTGAAAGTAAAGTGCTTTTGAGGAATGATGTTTTCATTACTTAAGACAGATGAATGTTTATAATAATTGAGAGCACAGAACGCAGGCTGCCATCCTTTCATTCCTAACAACCAGTCCGTTGGAGTATTGTGATCGGTTGGTTTAATGATGTTTGTGGGGGGGTGTTTTCCCTTTTCAAAGGCACATTGCTGTAAGAAGCTGGCATTGATATGAATCCATTCAGTCCAATTTTAAATACTTTACAGTGAGTGTGTGCAGGGGGAGGCAATGCAAAAGCATCAGACCAACCAAATCCCACACAAGAGTCCATGAGAGATAGATCATTCTAGATGATGATGAACCATCAGTGTATGTGAGAGAAATCTCTGTCAATCAGTCGCTCTTCACAGCTTTATGATGTGCGTAATGTTTGTTAAACTGGGAATCGGTGTTGAAAAGTCTGTCCCACCAGGTGAATGTAGATCCATAGTTGCCAACAAAATTCATGTGGTGGAAGTCATGGAAACGAGCTCCAGCATAGAATGGAATCAAATGCAGGGGGTTCAGAGGAATGTCGTAACCACTAAAGAGAGAACAAAAGAAGGAACGTCAAAGAACAAAACACATACAAACTATAAAGATAAATGACATGATCAAAAAAGTATTATAAAATATTTTTACCAGGACTTTCCACACAAAATATAGTTTAATCATATAAAAATCCTAGAATTACTGTTATAGCCAAACTTGTAAATTAGATACATACATACACATACTTCTAGTCATGTAGTGTATCAAATGAATACATTTGTAATATAGCGTTGCAGTAAGTTATTATCAGCATCACAGTGTTGACATTATCAAATGTACTGATCCAGACCATGGCACGTCCACATTCAATTGCATTGTGCGTCCTGAGCTCACCTGTGAACATCAATGGTTTCAAGCAGCCGGAAAGTGACCCAGGCCCAGAGCAAAATCATGTGATTGCAGAAGACCATGATGCCAATGAAGAATCCAGCACCCAGAATCAAAGTCTCAGCAGGGTGGGCATACTCTGCCTGCATGCCAAATGGAGACTAACATACATACAATGAAAAATATGGTAGATCAACTATCATTATTAATTCAATTCAAATTCAATTCAAAATTCAAATTCAAAATTAAAATTAAATGAAGACAAAGAGGAAATAAAAATTAAGAGTTAAGGCATGTTCACACCAAGAACTATAGCTATAAAGATAACGATAACTATATTAGCGTCCACGCTGATGGATAAAAAAAGGTTGTGTTTATAGGCATGTGATGCATGCTCAAGCTCTATAGAGAGCAACAAGGGCGCAGCCATCTTTAGAATATTGTCTTTTAACTTCCGTTTTTGCGGTCGTGTATATTTATATGGCATTGCTGTCCAGGAGTAATTCGCATTTGAAGTGGATTTACTTAATGTAAAGTTAACGAAAGTTGTCATGAGGATTGTAATGTTTAAAGCAGATGTCTTAACAAATGTCAGTAGACCGGGAAGATTTTAAAACGAGCCGTTCATTCATAAATACGCGAGATCGCTGTGAAAATACAGACCGGAAGACAAAAGACAACGAGCGCGGCGCTGAAAAGGGGCGGGGCTACATAAGGTCTATAAAGCAGGATAGATTCTGATTGACAACCAGGGAAAAAAAATCCTGGTTTCACTTTATTTTGATGGTCCCTTAAACACGTTCTGTTGACTATAAGTAACATTACACCTACATGTCTACTAACTCTGTTAGTAGAGTATTAGTAGACTGGTAGGGTTAGAATAAGTTGACATGTACTTGCAAAGTTGCTTATAGTCATTAGAATGTCTTTTGGGGAGCATCATAATAAAGAGTTAGCAGATATTAACCAGACAGTCTACTAATACTCTAATGAGAGTAAGATGACATGTAGTTGCAAAGTTACTTATAGTCAACAGAATGTTGAAAGTGTTACCAAAATCCTTGTGAAAGTTATTCTAACCATATTGTTTCTCTGTGCCGTTGTTATATTTGTGGTGTGGACTCTCTTTTATATTTAGAAAGATTTTTAGAACTATACTTTAATCATTACTGTTATAGGTATCGTGTAAACAGGCCTTCAGCAAATATATATATATATATATATATAGATTGAAAATATGAATTATAATACAATGTAAAACTAACAGAAAAGAACATGTAATAGTACTTCTGCAAGCCTATCTTGGCTGTCTTATAGTTTCCCTTCATCTGCACATTGTGTGTGTATTTGTGAGAATGCGAGTAACTTACAGTGAAGTCATGATGGACTTTATGAATGTACTTGTAGATTCTGCGATGATGTAGGGCTCGGTGGAGGAAGTAATGCCATGTGTCCTCAATTACTGCACAACCAAAACACTGAGCCAGTATAGAAGGCCTGAGATGGTGAGAAAGATTATAAAAATGAAAACAAGGCCCACTTGCTTCAAAAAAAGATTTCGGGAAAGCTGCAGAACAACCTCAGGACTTTGACTGTTAACACAGAATTCTTCATATTTGAATCACTTTATAAAGTGAGAGAGCTGTTCTCACCAGCGAGGCATGGAGTCCCAGTCATAAGGGATGCTGAAGAACTCAGTAAAGTAAAATGTTCCACAGATGAGCGGTAGCTGGATACAGAAGTGATTAAACAGCAGCATTTTAAAGCACTTCCACTGTTTCTCCCATGTCTCTGGTTTATCCTGCAAGCACAACAACAAAAACATATATGAAAAGTTAATAAAAACAATATTTTTAACAAGAAAAAAAGATATAAATGTTCAATTTAAAATAATAAATCCTTTGATTCCACGTACCGGTTGGATTTTGTACTTCTGCATGAAAGGGAGGAACTGAAAGATAAATCCAGGCAGGCAGAACAGGAAGTAGATGAGTTCATGGACGATGAGCGAGCCCCAGGTGGCGATCTGGAATTTGCTGTAGTTCTGCAGCATGTGGTTCCACGCGTGCTCCAGAGGTTCCTGTAGTGGGTTTTCTGGAAGAAATGAATCCACATATTCCACCGCCATATATGCAGAAGACAGAATGTTGGCTGTGCCGTTCACCTCCATGGCAGCGAGTCGGTGGGACTCTCCAAATGAGTAACTATAAACACATGACATGAATAAAGATCAGTGACACTCAGTTATCAATCTCAGAGTGAGGCTTGCCTGAAATACAGGTCATATGGAAAAACTGCATCATGTCAGTACAGGGTTACACCAAAATATTAATATGTGTTACAATATATGTTCATAAGCCTCTGACAGAGAGTCCAAATCAAGTATTTTGACAATAGACCAAGTCTTTCAAGTCATAGGTCAGTTTCTAAATCAAGTCTCAAGTCAATTTTTTATATTTATTTCAATTTTTTTATTTATTTTATTCTATATATAGATCCAAAGATGAGTTCAATTTGAATTCAAAGTCAAGTCGAGTTGAGTTTGTTCTCTGGTTACACCCAGATGTTGCTTGTCATTATTCATTGAAGTTATGCAAGCTTTCCAATTTAAACTAATTTATAAACATTTTTGGTGACAAATAAAATAGAATTTTAAAACACATTTTAACGGCGAGATTTCAGATAATATTTGAATTATTAAATATGGATAATAATATTTTGGTAGCCAGAATAGACCAAATAAGCTGGTCTGGTTGCATAGCAATAAATAAATAATCATAAATACACAAATGCGTAAAGATTACATAGACACTAGTAGGTATTTTGTTCATGTTACTGCATGTGCATGTCTGTTAAATCACAATTACAATCATAACCCATAAACATTTTATTTTCTCTCAAAGGCAACTATCTATTGAAATAATTTCTAAATCAACAAATGCACCTATGTAGTCCAACAGTACTCAGCTTGTTTACATTATTTCCATGTTAAACGCGTGTTTACATTATTCTGCTAGGGCAGATGACAGAGCCCAAATATTTCTATTATTTTTTAAAGAACATTAGAACAAATAGATTCAGCACGGACGTGTTGTTGACTCACCTGTGAGAAGCTCTCCTTCTACCTGCGCTGGCAGTAACGGCGCTTTTAATGTAATAGAACCTTACATAGGACCATTGGCCGAGAAAAGAGGAGACGGTGTCTGCGGGCTGAGGATGGCCGCTGATTGGCTGTTACAAGAGGGAGACTGACGTATACTGGCAGGGGCGGCGGCCTGATTGGTTGAGGGAATGAACTGACGATAGTGAGACCTTTAGTTTCCGCAGCTGCAGCCAATGAAAACCCGCGATTGTCTTTCATAACCTGCGCTGACGCGCTGACTAAACTGCACCTTCTGGTTAAAACAAAACAAAAAAACAAGTCTGTTAAGTCGGGGGTTTCAGTAGATAGCTCGGACCCCGATTATAATCACCCTCGTGCGATGGACCCCATCCTAAAAAATAATAATTTCTTGTAGACTACTGTACTGTTATAGAACTGTCACTGTATTTATTTGTTTTTATTTATTTACTAATTTACTTATTTTTATATATTTTAATCAGCATTTTTATTTGTATCTATCAACTGTGAAAAATGAATATTATAAATATGCCTAAATATTAGACAATATTTAGTTAATAGTCACTGTATTTACTTTTTTTAACGTATTTTAATCATTATTTATTTACTTGTATATATTTTTTGTTTATTTTTATATTATTTGTAAATCTTAATCCTAATTTCTTTTTCTTATTTATTTATGTTCACTTTCTCTGAACATACTTTCTTGCGCCACCTGAGGGTCCCCGAACCCCAGTTTGAAAACCCCTGTATTAAGTGATGTATTTTATTGATGGAGTGTTAATTTTGGAGTATTCAAATAATCTAATATTCAAACAAGATTTCTAATTTCTCACACTGTCATTTCCCCAAAATTTTTTAGTACCAAAAACATGCATTATTTAACTGTATATATTTACAGTAAAAGAAAGTTCACAAGTATAAGTTCATTTCACATTGGAAATATTCAGTAGGCTAACATTAAATTGTTTTGTGCCTCATGTGAACAAAGACACTCTCACACTTACACACACACAAAAAAATCATGTTAGGTGTTTTTACTAGAAGCATGTTTATTATTAATGATATAAAACAAGTTATGAAACTTCAAGAACACAACATTCCTTTTGACTGATAATTAATAATACACAATTGTATATATATATTCATTAATAGGCTTGGTGACAGTAGTTAAAGAGTTAAATACTAAACAGCAAGAGCAGAACAGAGAAAACCATTAAAGTTACAGAAAACAAAGAAGGAAACAAGAGAACAAAAAGAGAGAAAGAAAGAAAGAAAGAAAGAAATTGTACCTTTATACTTCTTCAGCGTTCAATACCGCTAGTACAGAGAGCACGTCACGTTGGTTAGTGAGTACAGCAGTAGTTTAAGAATGGCACACAAACATCAGTATTTAGAACCATGCAAAGCGGTTTAATACCCAAGCAACCAGCATCAGTCCACAGTATCGTGCATGCCGAAGCGTTCAGGTTAACGTTTCGAATATGTCAAAGATCGCAATTCTCGAACAACCGGACCACAAGAAAAAAAAAAAGAAAAAAAAAGGCATTAAAAGAAAAAACAACAACAGACGGTTCAAACTTTAAGACTTCAAATGTTGTTTGGCAAACAAATTGCAAAATGTAAAAGTTTGTTCATCTTCAGTAGAGACCCTTCTGCATATAGGCAAGCAAAAGTTTCAGCTCTAACCATAAAACAAGAATCATCATCATCATCATCATCATCTCCAACCAACCTTCATAATGAAGATGTTTAAAGTCCAGTGACTTCATAAACAACCTTCCAAGAGGCAACAAAGTGCTGGTCCTAAACTAGACACATTTACCCTCAAACTTTATTCGAATAAGCAAAAACCATCAATGGGTTCCTTCAGATCAAGAGATCAAGCAGCAAAAATCTCTGGCCATTCCCTCGGCTCAAACGCAGGAACGTTTTGACGATGCCGCAGACGCGCTGGTCAAATTTTTTGCACCAGTCTTTTGTCAGAGGTTAGCAACATTGTGTTTCGGTCCTGCTTCTTCAGGGCTCCTCAAAGTGCAATAAACTTCATCACTGACTACTCTCAAACAAGAGAAACAGAAAGAAAAGAGAGATAAAGAGTGTGGAAGTGTATAGCTAGAGACAAAAAGAGGTAGTGTGAGAATGCTTGTAGTTAAGTATCTGAATGAGTGTGTGAATGTGTGAGAGAGGGAGAGAGAGAGAGAGAGAGAGAGAGAGAGAGAGAGAGAGAGAGAGAGAGAGAGAGAGAGAGAGAGAGAGAGAGAGAGAGAGAGAGAGAGAGAGAGAGAGAGAGAGAGAGAGAGAGAGAGAGAGAGAGAGAGAGAGAGAGAGAGAGAGAGAGCAGTATTCTCCAGGCCATGTCCATGGTGAAGCAGTTCCAGGATGAAGCTTCAGCCATCGTAAGAGCTTCAGTGTGAGCGAATCCTCTGCTGTACGTCAGCGTCAGCTCCAGTGTTCAATAACTCCACAGCTGCTCAGAGAGGCTTATCAATGACGGTCACACCTACACACACACACACACACAGACAGCGGATCAGTACAGTCATTCTAAAAGAGGACTAATACAGCAATCATTAATAATAATCACATGAAACTGGGTGTGGGAAATGAATTATTATACTATAAAATGACTTAAATTAATTATATTAATACAATTAATTTATATTAATGCATTTTTTACATTTTTATGTATTATCTAACATTTTAAACAAATTAATTGTCATGCATTGTTGTAGATTATATAATAATAGTTTTATTCGGCTGATGCTAATTACAAAATGGCCAAATATTAGCTTGGCAGACGGGTCTATCACTATTAATTATGCAGAACGATTAAACATTTGTGACTTTTGAACACCAGGTCATACGTGGTACAAATACACAAATTACCACTAGATGGGGCCCTTTCTCATTCTGTGCTCTCTTCTGGTCTCTAGTGGGGGCCTCAGGTATCTGTTCAATTTTGACCGATTTCATCAAATCATTTCAATTAAACACAGTATGATCCTTTTCTTAGACCGTAACACTAGCTTCCCCATGGCTGATGATGATAGAAAAATTGTAAAAAGTCTATTAAACCATTCAGGAGTTTTGTAAGTCGTGTATTTGTTTTTAATTTTTTAGGCTGCTGCACGTATTTGATCAAATCTACAGTAAAAAAACATTGTGAAATATTACAACTTAAAATAACTGTTTTCTATTTTAATATATTTTAAAATGTAATTTATTCCTGAGATGGCTAAGCGTCTAGTTTTCAGTGTCACATGATCCTTTAGAAATCATTCTAATATGATGATTTGCTGTTCGAGAAACATTTCTTTTTATCAACATTGAGTTGTGGAAACCGTGATACTTTCTTTCAGGATTCTTTTATAAATTGAAAGTTCCAAACAACATAAAATAGAAATCTTTAGTACAATTAAAAATGTCTTTACTGCCATTTTTGACTGAATTAATGCATCCTTGCTGACTACAAGTACTAGAAAAATATTACTGACTTCAAATGTTTGAATAAATGTGTACAAAAAAAAAAAGGCCTGACAAAAAAAAAAAAAAAGTCCATGTTAAATGTTTTTGGCAAAAGTTCTTCTAACCTTAATTGATGCAGTGTGTAGCTTTTCATTGCTTAAACAGCCATGTTCATCGGGCTCAAATGAAAGAATGGTTGTGAGCGAACATGAAGAATCATTTTCACACATGAATTGGCACCTCTGAGTCCAGACCTTAAATTCATTGAAAGTCTTTGGGATGTGCTGAAGGAGACTTTACAGAGTGCTTGACTCTTGCATTGTCAATACAATATCTTGACCAAAAATTGATGGACATCCAGCATATCCCAAAGACTTAAATGACTCAGAGTCAGAGGTGCCAATTCATGTGTGAAAATTATTCTTCATGCTTCCTCCCAACCATTGTTTCACAATTTGAGCCTGATGAATCTTGACATTGTCATCCTGGAATATGGCCATGATGTGTCTTCCTACATGACTGTTTAAGAAATGAAAAGCTACACACTCCATTTACTGTTAGAACTGTTAGGAAAGCTAGAAACATAATAATCACTGCAATAATGATCTAATCATAGACTCTTAAGGCTGGGACACACCAAGCCGAAGGTCGGCCGTCTGTTGGGCTAGTTTTTGCGGTGTGTTCCACACGTCAGCGGCAGTTTGCCCGATTCAGCATGTTGGAGAGACTGGGAACTCTTGAGTGGATGTTTAGTTTAGTGAACGAGTCAGTACATGTGAATTAAAGCAAAAGTGATGAAAGGGAGCAAGTCTAATAATGTTATATTATCCTACCCGAGCATTTAAAAAAACGCGAATCTATTCATAACAACATGAGCCGCTTAAAATGAATAAAGTTATCAACATAACTGATATTCCAAAAGGTACGCAAGCGCTTCTTTGTTTACATTTCGTATATCTGCATGTATCTTGTATCCTTGTTTTGGTTTCTCCTTTTGAATGACGAATATAGACTATTGGTCCCTGCTGATTTAGACAGTTAATTCCTCACACGCAGGCGCAGAACACATGCTAGTTTGCGGTCGGCTATAGTCTGTGCTGGGTGTTCAAGTGCAGCTTTTTGGTCCAGACACGAGGTCGAAAACAACGCCGGTTTTCGTCGACGCTAGTTTTTTTAAGTCGGCTTGAAGTGTCCCAGGCTTTAAAGGGTTACTTCAGGATTTAGCATTAAGCTTTGTATTAGTAGAAAACCTGTAGTATTTTCGAATTACCATGCTTTCCACCCTCATATCCCCCTGAGACAAGAGATTTATGTATTTTTTGTCTGGAAAAAATCCTCCGATGACGCAAAAATCGTCATTTTGCGTCATCGGAGGATTTTCTGGCCAGAGGCTAAAGACTACAGCCAGTAGATGGCGTTCTTCCGCATGTTTTCAGCCCGCCCATAGGAGGTGGGATCTCACTCACAGAATGCACACAGTGTCAGCCGTCTTTCTTTGGAAGCTAAGCTAACAGGCTCTTGTTCCGTGGAGAAAGCTGAATAGTAGGGAGAAAGCTGAGTAAGTAACCATCCTCCTTTTCCCGGACTTGTCCGGCGGGCGAGATCGTTCAAAATGTACGGGATTCAGCTTTTGCTTTCTGCGGTCGCTATTCCTTGTTTACATGCACACCTTTTGTTTCAATCTAACTGAATTCATTCCGATCGGTGAATATGAATGTAGTGTTTACATGAACGCTAAACAAGTGATCGGTTGATGTGCGTTTTACCATTGCTAAGAAAAATTCCCGCACCTCCGTGAGATATGCGAGACCCGGCGCGTCTCAGTAATCATGCCACCGGCCTCGCGCTGTTCTCCCGCGGCCGTCAGCCTCGTCCTGCTCGCCACAGTAAACATGATGAATGAATGGCGACTGTAGAACGCAAAAGCCGAATCCCGGACATTTTGGACGATCTCTAAATCCCTCGCAAACTCATCACGTAGGCTAGCTTTGTTGTTTTAAACTGCGCACTCTTACCGGTAGGCGTGGCCTCCTGAGACAGCGAAGCAAGTGCATTCTGGGAGTTGTTGTCTTTCATCCACATAAGCCAAAAATACATTTTCTGGCTTTTCTCAGTCTAGAAAGCTCCAAATTAAAAAATTTCTTCACATTACTTCTACTTAAATGACCTATTTTAAATACACATTCATCTTCCCAAAGGTGAAGTATCCCTTTAAGCATTTGCCTGTTTAAATCCAAACAGCAACTTTTCTTTGGACCGGGCTGAGTATAATAATGAAAAACTGTACAAGTAGAATGGCATTTTGAACAGTCTCTTTTTCTGACCTGCGTAGCTGCGTCCTGTGCTCATGCAGGTGGGCAGTAGTGTCCATTTATCAGTGTTTGGATTGTAGAACTCCACTGAAGCCAGGTTGCACGAACCATCATCACCACCAATCACATACAGCAGGTTATTCACGGCACACACACCTAGAACACACAAAATGATTGAAACATCACAGCTAGAAATGTTTTTGTTTTAGCTGGCACAGTGATGCATGTTGTGCTGTAGTATTTGACCAACTCACCTGCGTTCCTGCGGCACATGTTCATATCAGCCACCTGTTTCCATGTGTTAGTGGCGGGGTCATACACCTCACAGCTCTTTCTAACCAAGGGGCCGTCGTGCCCTCCTACTGCATACAGCAGACCTTTTAACACACCTACACCTGTCCAACACAAACATTCCTGGTTTACACAGATACACGTTGATTGCCGCATTTGTGAAGGTATGCGTGGGAGCGTGTTTGGCTGTTACCTGCACCACTACGACGGGTTCCCATCTCTGCTCTGTAAGACCATTCATTAGTGTTGGGGTTATAGGCCTCAACAGTACTCAAACACTGACGTGTTGCTCCGTCATAACCTCCGACTGCATAAAGCAAACCTAAAAAGAGACATCAGTTCAAATCAGCTGTTCGATATTAAACACATTTTTTGAGACATGTGTGACATAAATACTGTATGTCAGCAATATCAAGCTAAAATTATAAAGCTAAAGTTTAGCGAAATGTTTCATTATCAATCCCAAATTATAATGTATTGTGTAAAATTATATGTATTAAAAAAAAACATTAATAATGTAATACAGTATTATGTTTTTGAAAGCATTTATTTGATCAAAAATACAGTGAAACAGTAATATTGTGAAATCCTTTTATTTAAAATAACTTTTTTATTTCAATATATTTTAAAATGTAATTTATTCCTGTGGTGGAAAAGCTGAATTTTCAGCAGCCATTACTCCAGTCTTCAGTGTCACATGATCCTTCCGTTGCGCTGCTTAATGTTTTTGTGGAAACCGTGATTTCTTTTTTCAGGATACTTCGATGAATATAAAGTTTAAAAGAAAAGCTAACTTAATTTTAATGCTAACTTTCTGAAATAAATAATATATAATAAATCTTTATTTATTATATATTATTATTATGTTATTGGCATTACAATGTAAGCACTAAGCAGCATCAAAACAAAATGTGCCAATACATTAATGGTAATATACAATTCCATGTCAGGCAACTTTGTATAAATTTTGCATATGTAATGTGTCCCTGGTCTCAAAAGGTTAAAGACCCCTTGTTTAGGCCCTTTTCTTAACCTCCAAATGCCAAACAATACGTAACAGCAATGTACATCTAATATACAGATAACTAACGTCACTAACCTCCAACAACGCCTACTCCAACACTGCTACGCCGCGTGTTCATGGGATTGACGTGGAACCACTCATTGGCCTTAGCGTTATACGCCTCTACAGTAGCTAAACCTGCAAACCAACATTTTCATCATCGTAATGGTCACAGATGTAGGAATACAGTTCATGTTCATCATCCCAATCATGGCCGTACCCACCTTTGAGGTCCAGACCTCTGTACTCTTTCTGAGGTGTATCAAAAGTTGTGAACTAATTTACTAATAACTGCACTATACCTAATAATAATTTGATACTGCAAAGATATTGGCCAACTTTAAACTGACTTTCTCATCTGTGTTGATAGATTAGCGGAGTGACAGTGCTCAATGTAAAAACGACTGAGATGGCCAATCAAATAAAATATTTAAATCTAAAATATTTGATTATTACAGTGTATTTACTGTAACTGTATTACGATAAAAATGTTAAATGACCGACAGTAATATACACTAATGGAAGCAACACAACCAGAGCTGCTTTCAGCATAGGCAATAAGATTATGCATATTGTGAATTAATTTTATGAATTGTGTTAGACTTTCCATAAAAAGGCTTGGATAGCATTTCAGTAACTTCATTTATCATCCTCTGACCTACACTAAAACATGGAAAATCTGAGTGTTTATAGGTTGTGGTTAGACAGTCATTTAGCAAAAAAAAAAAAAAAAAAAAAGGATTAATAATATTTGAAAATAGATGCATTACTTTTCAATAAACTATTCCTTTAATTTTCTCTTTTGACAAGAAATCCCCAATTGTCTGGAACCTTTGTATATTGATACTTCGATATTTAAAGGGATAGTTCACCTAAAAATGACAATTCTGTTATTATTCAGTAATCATTTACCCACTCAAACTTTTCATTCCAAATCCATGTTATTTTTCATGAACTTTTTCATGACCATGCGTTTACTGTTTTCACTGACATACAAAAATGAAAAAGACATTATATTTATTTTATTTTCCATTTTTCCTTAAAACTATATTTACAAGGTCACATTGTAAAGTGTGCACAGTTTAACAGTGCTTCAAATTAAGCACGTTATCAATTTTCATCTTTATTATTACTTTATCAGCTCTTTGAATCAATAACGGTTTATTGAAACCTTCCGGCTGACAGTCCCAACTACTGGCCAGAAAAGATATTGAGGGCTGCAGTGAGCTAAATGAATCCAGCTGCAGAACCGCACATCCAGCAGTTTTAGACCAGCAGCCCCAGGACAGAAGTGTGTCTTACTACTTAGTTCTGCCATGAAACTCTAGATGGCGCAGGCTGATAGGTTCTTAACTCATTTGGTCATCTACATAGCGCAGTTGATTGGTTGCTGTTGCATTAGCGGCCAATGAGATGCGGGCCAACATTCAAACAAATACCGGTAGTGTTGCTGTTAGCAGTCTGCAGCGCGCTTCAGAAACTCTTCACCTTCCCCAGCTCCACCTGTATAGATCTGCTACGGGGATTATTTCATGCATGTTACATGTGCTGCAGCACCATGTCTTACATGCTCACAGCACCATGTCTGTGAATGTTTTGACTGTAGCAAGTCTCTGTACTTGCTCTGCAGCTGCAGCTGTGTAGCAGATCTATTCCACCAATACCAAATACAATAACATTGCTAATATCCATTACCATGCCAATCAGAGTTGTCATGACAGAAATAGAGTTATAAAATGAGTTCTGCTGCCTATAAGCTAAACGTTATTTTCTATTAAAGGCACACTATGCAGTTTCCGTTTTTCTCAAACAGCGACACCTAGAGTCGCTGTGGAGTACTTGTATTTAACGTAGCCGTCTCATTTCTTCGTCGACTCTGTCATGATTCACGTCTGAAATGCGTGCTAGTGTCTTCCATAGAGGCTGCTTCATATGTTGTTGATGTATGTAACGTCGTGCCGTAAAGCAAGTTGTGATTCTCACGAGATTTGGCTGGGCACCACCTGTCAAACCTGCATTGCTGGTCCATATTTTCCTTTTTGAAGAGATTTCAATCATAATTCAACCAATTCAAAACCATCATGGCGAACAGTGCATATCTGAAGTGTCTCAGGAAATAATCCACAATTTATCAGCTTTAATATATCGGCCAAATTTTCTTTTTGCCGATAACAATTACATTATTATACAATTACATGTATTGTCCCTACTCATAAGTAATTTCTTGATTTGCACTTTTCAAAGTAGAGAAATTCTGAACATTAATCATATTAATTTCGTAATTAAAATCATTAAAAATACAGTCAAATGGGAAATTTTTTTTGTTGCATATTGTTGAACCAACAATGAAATATTGTGATTGAATCCATCAACTTTAAACATGATTAATAGGCAATGTTTAAACAGTTCTCATTGTTCTCAAGTGACTTTATTTAAAATGATTGTTGTGAAATATTAAAATCCATGTGAAAATAGCTCATATCTATTGAAAGGAAATTATGTGCATAAGCTCCACCCCTCACTTCTGTTCTGTGGCTGCTGGTCTCAAACTGCTGGCACTGTGGTTCTGCAGCGGAATACTATTAAAATGAACAGACTTTGTGCTTGCCAGCAAAATGGAAAAGAGTGGGGTGTCGAGACATATTTTTAAACGTTTTAAAATAACATTTATCTTGACATGGCGTTTGCGCGAGAAACTGAAAAACGCGCCAAGGTCAAAGACGTAATGTTTAACGCATTTACATCGAAAACAACCTTATCTCTTGTTCATCACCACTAGGCTAGGGCAACCAAAGTGCAATAATTTATATTCAAATCTATATTATATGACATTTATAACGTGAGTGAATCTTCAAAAAGATCAGGGGCTTTCGACAATAATCAGGAGCTTAAGCCACCAAGGTAGCTACTCACCAATAGCAGATTACAAGAGGACAATACGTCTGTTGTTATCTTCTGAGCCATTCTGAGACGTGTCTGAAGTCCGCGGTCTTTTGCTTCATATTTAATAGCGCTCCATTATGATCGCTGTTGATGAAGAGCTTAATATGATCCCTATTCGCTAATGCGCGCCGTACCTGAGCGTGGCTTAATTGACTCCTACCCCCATCAAGACCATTGTTTATACATATAAGCACACTAAACATTTATTAATTTAGGTTTTTAATGTGCTGGCGCTATACAAATTTCTGGCGGGGCTATAGCCCCGGCAAGCCCCGCCCTAGCGCCACCACTGGAAAAGACATGGTTTTGGTGTTAAAGTTGTTGTTATCCAATTTTTGCCCTCCAGAAATCTTAAAATGCACATATATGCAATAGACCTCAGTATTTCTAAAACCCTGCTCTTATGATCCCAATTTTTATTAGTATCTTCATAGTGATAAGCACTGCTACCATAACTAGCATAACAGTTCTCCGCCGTAAACAAATGCAGCTGCAACATAGTAAAAGCATTTTTGACGCAAGATGAATATATTGCATGTGTTACCTGTGCTGCCATCAAAGCCCCCTACAGCATACAGCAGTCCGTTGAGGACAGCGGACCCTAGTGTTGACCTCCGGTCCTGCATACTGCTGACACAACACCACTCATCTTTTACTGGGTCGTATGCGTCCACCGTCCTCACACGCAATGACCCGTTGAAACCCCCGACAGCATACACAACACCGCCCACGTACACCACACCTATAAATAAATAAAAAATATAAATTTTTGTGAATATATATAACAGTTGGTGAGTGAAGACTGGTTCATTAAATTATTTTTGTATTCCATCATTTATTTTACATTTTGTTGAAAAGCCATAGTAGGCTGTTGAATGGCAGGTTTCATTGTGACAACTTATCCCATATAATCTCACAATATACCGCTGCTACTGGGTTACACTACACACTACCATTCAAAAGTTTTTGGTTGGAAATATTTTTTTAAAGGCTTTTGAAGGCTGCATTTATTTGACCAAAAATACAATAAAAACAGTAATATTGTGAAATATTATTACAATTTAAATTAACTTAAAATGTAGAATTTCTGTGTTAATATATCTAAAAATGTCATTTATTTTTGTGATGGCAAAGATGATTTTTTTGTGAAAAACAGTTGCTGTTTAATATTTTTGTGATTTTTTTTTTTTTTTCCAGGATTCTTTGATGAACAGAAAATTTGAAGAACAGCATTTATTTGAAATAGAAAAAACTTTAGTGACATTATAAATGTTTCTACAGTCACTTTTGATCAATTTAATGCATACTTGCTCTATTATTAGGCAGCTATTAAAAAAAATGTTAACATCAAACTTTTGAATGGTTGTTTCTGTTGTCACAAAATGTTAGTGTATTTTTTCCTGGGAAAATAATGGTGGAAATGTTCTAATGTTTTTGTTTTGTCATCGAGACTTGAGTGCCTATACATACATTTGAGCCCAATCGTTTTTTACCCTCTCAGTTCATGTTTTCTGTGTAAATACATTTATGCCACATAAACTTTTTGTGGTATATATGCCACCTAAAATGGGCCTCAAGTCAGTAAATCTACACTAGAAATTTCATTTTCATTTTTCACCCACATTAAGTGTCCAAAACGCCAATGATCTTGGCATCACTTACATACTGTATACAGAAACTAAACATCATTTTCATAACGAGGGTCATTTCAACAGCACCGCATTTTTAGCAGTATCCATGTCATGACAGATTCCCCAGCAAACTGCATTTTACTCACCCAAGAGTTTCTATCATTATTTTCAGTACATGCAGTCAATTACCTTTAGAACCGAAGCAATTACAGTAAGCAACACAACAGTCAAGTCAGTACTGGAGGGATGCAGTGAAGTTTTAAAAAGGACAGCTGTTGAATGTGAGACCACGGTGAGTCATTTTTGCGCCTGCACAGTCATTGTCAATGATAAGAGTGTGGCTGCTCACCTGCTCGACATCGTCTGGAGGGTAATTCTGCCACTTGGAACCATCTCTCCTCCTCAAAATCATAGCACTCCACACTGCGGATGGCTTTAGGGGCCTGTCCCCCGACTACAACCATCACCTTTAACACACATGTGAGAAAAGTATCAGATCCCTTAACTCAACTTTCTGTTCTCAACTTTTTTGTTTATCCAGTTTAAATGATCTTATATCTGTATATAAAAGTTATTTTAGAATAAATTCTTAGAAACAAATTCTTTGCATTCATGATTGTTTAAAGGTTTTTAAATGATAACATTTTCAACAAAAGTTGAAATATAATGCCTTTAAAAACATCATGTAGTGTTAACCATCAAGTAAGTAAGGGATAATGTACGTCCAGCCGGTTGTCATCACAGAATAACCCGACAGGATGACCAGGACCTTGAAGCGGAGGGGTCTTGCATCAGCCTGAAGGGGTTTATTCTGAGATAACAAATGGCTGGATGTACATTTTCCCGCTTATTACACAGCTACTTGCCACATAAGTAAATAATTAGACATGAAATATTGATCTGAGATGAACATTTTTATAAGCTCTTTAAACGCGAAGCTTCCGCGGAGAGAGCAGTTGCTAGCAATAGGCAAGTTCAAACTAGACGGACATTTAAGGGATACGGTACAGTCAGACCACTTATTACACGGCATTTCGTCACATAAATAATTATGGGGATAAGAGATATTGATCTGAGATGTTTTAAAATCATACCTGTTTGTTATCTTATAGTAACAGTGTACAAAACAGTCGTCGCAAAATGGCAGCAGCTGTGTTTTTATGAAACGAGTGAGAGCGAGTCCGCAATACTGGATGACATAATTAAATAACTGTACACAAAATATAGATTTGACTAAGTTTTAATATTTTATTAGCTCACCAAACACAAAACTTCCACGAGGAAAAAAACATTCCTTGCAAGCGTATATCGCTGCTGACTTCAGCAACCTGGATGAGCCTGTGTTATCTGTTTTTAGTGGTTGTTATCGAGGATTATTACACGGCTCTGTGGAATACTTGATTCTGATTGGTCAATCACACCATCCAGCGGTATGTTATTCCCCGATAACAACCGCTGAAAACATCTGACAGTAAAATAAAAATATGATTTTTTTGTAAACTTGAATCTAAAGTTCAGGTACATGTTTAATTGTCCACATAACAATAAAATTAGAATGTATGAGGACTCTGCAAATCCATTAAAATAATTGTGATTAAAGCATGCTTAGTTCTTATCTACTGTCTTAAAATAATATAACTTTTGGTCTCTATTAATTTCGAAGGCCATATGCTTAATATGTAGCCCTGTTTGACACATTTTGTATTGGCGGTCTATATTGTCTCTATTGCCTAAAGGGTCCTTGCCATGAAAAACGTTGAAGACCCCTGTTCTAAGATGCTAAGATGTGTGACAAGAGTTTAAATATAGCTTGCATTATGTGCAGATCATGTTCCCTCCTCTTCATCCAATATCTTCCTGCTCTTTACAGCTAATATCAATGAAAATGTAGAAAATGACCATAATCAAGACTGTCCTAACAAACCTTTGGGTAGCTGATGGGTGTTCTCACTCTGGTCCGGATGGTCTTCATCATGGAGCGCTGCTCGGCAGGCAGCAGGTGGTACTTCATGGCTTCAATAAGGTAGTCTTTACAGGCGCTGCTGTTCTTTACTAGAGTTTCCTCTTCCACCCTCTACACACACACAAAATGAAATTACATTCATCACTAAAGAATATCAAAGCACACATTTTCTAATGTGTTTGCACACACAGACACACACACCTGTACGAGGTATTCTCTGGAAAGAAGGGGCAAGCGAACATGTTCCATCAGATGAGACATGTGTTCCTGACGCACATCTTTATCATGCGTGACCCACGCTATGACCGCTTCAAACACCTATAAACACACAAGGAACGTTGATATTAGTTTATATTCGTCTCAAGTGATTCAATCACAAATGGTCAGGACAAATTACAGATGTAAACAAGGTCCAAAACATTTTGAGATCCTATCAATGCAATCACATATGCAGATATGTATATGATCACATAACATTTGAAAAGTGAACACTAATCGTTCAAAACTTTAAAGTTCAAATGTTTTATAAAAATTCTACATTAAAAACATGTGCCAAGTTCTTAGAAACATTTTATTTGTATTCCTGTTTGTTTTAATGTGTTTTTAAACTAACATTTTCAATAAAAGTTTAAATAAATTGACTCTTAAAAATGTGAAATAGTGTAACCATGAAGTAAAAAGTAATAACACATTACCTTATACCTTTAATGTATGTGAGTGCACACATCTTAATCATAATTAATTCATACATTTTATGAAGTTTTTAGGGAGCAGTGTAATTTTAGTATTATTTATATGCTATTATAGTTTTTTATATTTTGAGTTCATTTTCCCTTTTCATTTGCTTTTTTCAGGTGCTTTTGTCAATTTTAATAATTTTTGCTTTTTAATATTACTATTTATGTTACATTTATTTTTATTTCACTTTTAATTTCAGTTTAAGTTCAGTTTTAGTTTTTATTTAGTGTCAGTTAGTAATTGTATTGCTTTAACTTGGCAACATTTCTAATATTCACTTAGTTGTTCCATCTAATATTTGTATTAGATTGTATTAGGTATTTTATTTTATTTCATATTTATTTAAATTAACAAAAAAAATAATAATTAGTTGTAGTTTTAGGCTTAGTTAATAATAATAACCCTGTTGGGGAGTCACATCATATGATATTTTATAACCTGAACTAATCTTGCTTTGTGACAAGAAGGTTATTTATCAAACAAGCTCATATTTTAAAGGGCACCTATTATGCAAAATTCACTTTTACATGGCATTTGAACATAAATGTGTGTTGACAGTGTGTGTACACAATCATCCTATAATGATAAAAATCCACCCAGTGCTTTTTTTAAAATCCCCATAAATCATAAACACTGTCTCAGAACAAGCCGTTTTCAGACTTGGGGCAATGTGACGTACTTTTGCACAAGCCCCGCCCACAACCGTTGATTGACACCGCTGTATTAGAGTAGACCCGCCCTGAGTGAGCTAAACACAGTACGCCATTGTTTCGTCAGTTCACAGTCAGCAGCTGTAGACAAGAATGTCTTCTAAAATGATTGAGGTGTTTTGTTGTTAGATGTAAGAATGAACATATCTTCATTTCTCGTTGTTACTCGAGGATGGATCTGTACCAACTGTTCGTGATCCAGCTTACAGTCTCTGGAGTGATAGGCCTAACATTACTGTTCACGGTAGAAATGAAAGGGAGAATACACACTTTATGACAGCTCATCGAGTCGTTTTACAGATATAAAGTTTGCCAGTTTATTAAGCACCCCCTGAAAAGGCGTGTACATATTTGTTTACTGTTAGTAGTAACGAGTATTTTGTGTACTTCACTGTCTATGTTGATGATAATGAAAGGGAGTGAGAGAGAGAGTTTATGGATAAGACTTTAATACGCACTTCTTATACAGTGTTTATTCAGCTCTTAGTGATTTTCTGGAGTAAAACTGACGCTTCATCTTTTGTGTGATGTACAATAAACTTTATTAAACTCATCAGTATATTGTTGGCGATCATTCGGACACGGTCCACTACAGCAGGCTTGTATTAATAGTGGATAAAAGCAAGATGAAAAATAAGTTATTACCGTAATTAAACTAATCGCAGACATTTTGACTGCGGGTCGAAATGAACACCTAACGTTACTGAGAGTTTCTGTTTTGATATTATCAGATAAGATTGTCTTGGCTCTGAGCGCGAGCTCGTGAGGCTCCGCCCTCTGTGCGGGAGCAGCAGCTCATTTGCATTTAAAGCCATACACACTAAAACGGTGCGTTTTTCTGAGCCCCAAAAGTGACAATTTAAACATGCTGTAAAAAATTATCTATTGGGTATAATACACACTCTGGGGACATCAGAGACTTATTTACATCTTGTGAAAAGGGGCATAATAGGTGCCCTTTAAAGTCCCTCTGTGGTGAAACCATTTGGTACCATTGCTGAGTATTGTCTCCTTAAAACTGCAGCGAACAAAAACGCAGTGAAATCGCTGGTGTTTCTGATGTCACAAACTACCTTGTAACCAATCACGTCAACATTGATCGTCAACCAGTGGATCTCTGAGTGAGTGGAGGAGGGGCTAATTTGCATATTCATAGAAGCACGTATACTAAATGAGGCAAGAGAGTAGAGTTACATTCAAGCTATTTTAAAAACATTAAGATTTCTTTTTTCCAAGGAAAAACATTTTTAAATGTGTCATTTTGGTGATCAAAGATGAGTTTTAAGGGGTACAATTATTGACTAAAGGGAAACTTTAAGAGATTTATTGACCCTGACACTGGCATTTAGAGTCTGCAGGGCTTCACAGTTTGATATGATTTCCTATTACATGTTTATTTTCTGCGGAAATAAGCATTTGGTCAAATTTGAAAGTTTGTAGCCACTAAATTAGATACGTTCTCCTCAAAATCTAATCACAGGAGAGATTTCAGAGATGCATGTCAATGCCAGGTGTAAACAGTATTCTGTCATTGACAGCTTGTGATCGGATCACCAAAGATGAATGTTAATACCAGGTGGAAAAAGGCTGTAATTAATAAAAACACAACTATGTCTTAAGAAGCTGTTTAACCATGTTAAAAAAAAAAAAAAAAAACAGCATGGTGCCCACGCCTTACATCTTCCAACTCTTGTTTCCATGACGACAAACAAGCTCTCACCACCAGCAGCTACAGCTATTCCCATAGTGTTATTGTACCAGCGGCACGTTACCATGGCAACAGAGCTGCTAAAGTCTGCATGATAAAATCACCTGTGTGCTGCTATAGTTACAGATCACTAGCAGGAATACAAGTCTCTCATCAAACGTGACGTTACCTTTTCTTCAGATGTAATGGTCAGTTTGTCGCTTGCTATGAGGCTGCAGACTTGCTCCATGCCCAGATTGAGAAACTCCTCACTCTGCACGACCTCTGAGAAGTGCTGCTCTGTGAGTGTCAGTGAGTGGGAGAGAGATTGAGACTGTTAAACAGAGTTACTGACACTATTGTGACTATCGTGTACTTTTCTCTTTAATGGATGGACAGACACACACCTGCATACGTGTTGGCGAGATTGAGCAGTTCCGTGCAGGCGTGCAAATCGGCAAAGGCGCGGATACCGAGGCAGTTAGTTGGGTGAAGTTGAGTTATGAGAAACTCGCAGCAGGCCTTTTTAACTTCCTGCAACTGCAGCAGACCAGCGGCAGGCAAGAGCACCTAAAACACACATACATACATATATATACACACACAGAAAATACCACACACATGACCTCAAGAATGCTTCAAGAATTTGATCTGCTGTATTTTTATTTGACCTGATAATAACTTTACTTGCCCTGAGGTACAACAAGTGTTTTTACTTAAAGAGTTTATTTATTATTATTTTTTAACTGATTTATTTTTGTATGAAAAATATTTTAACAAAATAATGAATAATCAACAATCAATATCAAATCAATAAATACGTCACATTACATAAGAAAAATAGGTTGTCAAGAAACGCTTGTATAGAGCTGGTAAGTCCCGCCCCTTCCGCAAAACCCCGCTGGACCTCAAAGTTGAAAAACCGTCAATGCAAGTGAATGGGAGAAAATAATTATTTTCTGGTCCCGTTTGAATTGTGCCATGAATGTGAACATATGTTGTCTGTGAATTTTTTATATAACTTTTCATGTTACAAGTTTGACAGTATATGGTATGATTCTTCGGCTAGCAGTTGTGGAAAAGACATAACGAGAAAGACTACATGTCGCCTATGTGACGTCACCCCATAAAGTTGACTTACCCCGTGGTTTTCACCAACCTCAATGATTTTGTCCTCTCCCTGAAAGAAGGCGGTGAAGTGCACCAAAGACACAGCCATGTTTAGCGGGATCCGTGAGCTAGTGTTCGTGTGCAGTGGTGTTGACGTTTCAAACGCGTCGAAAGCAGCGAGGAGTTGTAGTCCACAAAGTGCTCACACACAAAGTCTACCCGTATCAAACTTCTACACGCTAAATTGTAGCATTCTTCACACGAAAAGTTATATACAAAATTCACAGACAACATATGTTCACATTCATGGCAAAATTCAAACGGGACCAGAAAATAATTATTTTCTCCCATTCACTTGCATTGACGATTTTTCAACCTAGAGGTCCAGGGGGATTAGTGGAGGGGGCGGGACTTACCAGCTCTATACACACAGGATGCACTCCTGCAGACCCATGTTGGGTGTGTGAAATGGGCATCTTTGCATTGTGTCTCGCTGTTTTTTAAGCATCTCACGCCATTTAAAGTAGGCCAAGCTGCAATTCATCTGACTGTTTTTAATGCAACAATGTGTCCTGTATGTATACCCCTCACTCCTTTTCACCTTTATTTGCTCAAAAGAAGCTTTATGCATGTGCAAACTGAACTGACAGGATAAATGGGAGACTGGGCAAGTTATGATACCGTCAACTGGCCCCGGGACATTCTTATTGTTAAGCCCTGCAGCAAAGTTTGCATTTGACTCCCTCCCTTAAAGATTCGGCCTCATTTTAACACCCTCTGTCTAGTCAAATGTGCAGTGCAGACACAGGGACATAAGCTACTGACACCCACCCACACAGCACACTTCCTGGATGTGATTTTCGATCCTCTCAGAGTAATACCAAAGAACACAACATAAAAAGAACACAGAATCAGTCAACTGTGTTTTTAGGTCATATTTTCATAGCATGTAAAAAAAAAGTCACCCACACTCGCTTACCTGCACATTCTCCTCCGTTACTTGGATCTCAGCGGTGTAAACATAGTCAATCAGCATTCCCAGAGTCCAGCCGTCAATCTCTTTGATTCGAACCTTCTTCTGGCGGCTCTCGGTCATCTCTCCTAAAACACAAATATTCAAAAATGTCATATATATATAAAATAACAACCAAGTTAAGTACCTCAAATACCATCTTAACTTAAAGGTAAAAGTGATGGCTGGGGTGCTGGAGGCAGGAATACGGTTCCCAGCATGCACCATGGCATGTAACGCCAAGTGACTGTTTACTGCATTATTTGCACTGGTGTCGTTGTGTTAGTGGCTCCTGTACTTTATGCATATGGTGATCTCTAAATCTAACTAAATCTCTGCCCTCAAATATGTCACTGTCATAGTGGTTTGTATGTTTGACTTTTAAGGCACATCAAATTGGTTAAAAAAATACCTAGTTTTTTATCTCTGGGTCATTATTTTCTAGACACTTTGCATCCTTAGCGGCAGCAATTATTGTTAGATGAGCAAATATTGCATGAATTAACAGTGAAATATACACTGTAACAAACCATGCAAAGTGAACCATTTATGTTTGCATTTATTAGTACAAAACCTGAGTGAGTCATTTTGATTCCCAATCATGAGAGCAAAGATTTACTATTTGACTTTTGATTACTTTGTTTTTATGTATCCAGCATAAGATATGCATGTGTGTAAGGCATTTTTTTTTATTTCCAGACTATGATGACTATATTCCAGCAGCTCTGACTGCATGGCCAGCTGGTGGTCTAATGGACTACTCGCCCTAATGTGATGTTCCACTGGTGTGAATGTGTCATAATGTCTGAATATATATATATATATATTAGTGGTGGGCCGTTATCGGCGTTAACGCGCTGCGTTAACGCGAGACTCTTATCGCGCGATAAAAAAAATATCGCCGTTAATCTATTCTCCAAATTGGGTTGGGAGCTGGCTCAAGCTACACAAGCTATGATGACGCAATCTACCCGCGGCCGCGAGGAACACCCGGCTGGAACGCATCATATTCGTCGTCATCTTAAGTAAACACGGCTGAAAGTGAAAGCTGGTGTAAAAGATCGGTGGAACATCCATTATTTGGACTTGGTTCGGATTTAAGCCGTCCGACGTAGACTGTGTGGTGTAACAGTTCGGTAAGTTAACACACGACTAAGGCCCCGATCACACCTGACGCGTTTTTCAGGTTCGAAAACGCGAGGTGCACAGTTTTTACCATCACACAGAACGAGCAGTGCGCTGCGTTTTTTATGTTGCTAGGCAACTACTGAAACAGCTGTCCTGTCAGTCAAGTAAACGTCAAATCAGCCTTTTATTAACTTTATTTACTTTCTGTTAACATTGTGGTAGTTACGGTTCGTGAAGTCGTTAAGCTCCTGGTAACCCGCGAGAGCACCACTAGTTTATCCATCCTCTCACTGCAAAAAACGCGTCAGGTGTGATCGGGGCCTAATCCGTTCTACCACCTCAAATTCGAAACGAAACATATCACTGAATACCAGCGCGCGCGTATTATTCCCAATATATCTTAGTGAGTGGTGTAGCACATAATCTCTTTTTATTAAAAGCGCCCGATTTTAAGAATCGTTGTTGTTTCTTTTTAACTGAAAAGACATCGGTTAGACAATATTCTAATTTTAAATTTGGGGTTTCATAAGCTCCAAGCCATAATAAACATTAGACCTACTTAAGTCTCTGCAGCTAGTGTACTTAAATTTTATTTATCTGCAAAATTATGTTGTATACTTACAGTTTTGTACAATATATGTTCTCAAAACTACATACACCCTTTCAAAAAAACAAAAACATTTAGCAGTTGTTTAGCAGGGTCTGTGTAACCTGTTCTGAAATGGTTTTATTATAATATCGTTATCGCAAGAGGCTGCAATGTATATCACAATATGGATTTTAGGCCATATCGCCCATCCCTAATTGATAGCCTATAGTAGTTGATAATAACATAGGCCTACCTA